>NC_086448.1:102242267-102842267 GCF_028390025.1 Pseudophryne corroboree
AGCCATCTTTTTCCTTTCACAATATTTGCTACTTCTTTCGCAAACCACACTGGTTTTTCCTTTTCCTTGTGTTTTTCCTAACACTTTTGATACAAAGGTCTGTTGCCTTTAATATTGCACTTTTTAATGTTTTTAATGTTTCCCACCTCTCCTGCACTGCTTCCAAGTTCCTCCACTCTGCCAAGGAATTGCTTACACATTTTCCCATCCCTACAAAATGAGCCTTCCTAAAATCCAACACCTTTGTTTTTGTATGGGATGAGTCAATCTCTGTTTTTATGCTGAACCATACTTCTTGATGAGCACTGGATCACAAGTTTTCACCCACTTTTACGTCTGATATTCTGTCTCCATTTGTAAGTATTAAGTCTAATATTGCATCTTTCCGAGTGGGCTCCCTCACCAATTGGTGGTGGGATGCTCCCTGAAGGGAATTTAAAATGTCCCTACTTCTAGTGGAACTAGCAATAGACCCCTCCCAGTTTACATCAGGAAGTTAAAGTCTCCCATGATTATTACCTCTCCTTTTAATGCCATTTTAGTTATGTCCTGCAATAGGTTCTTGTCCAGTTCTTCTTCCTGTCCTGGTGGCCTGTGTATCACGCCAATACGAATAATCGACTTCCCCCTGTTTCTATGGTCACCCAAAGGGCCTCAGTGTTTTTTTCAATACTTTGTATTAAGGTAGTATTTATGCTTTTTTTTTTACATACATTGCTACCCCTCCTCCAGTTTTTCCCATTCTGTCCTTCCTAAATAAAGTATACCCCAGTTGAGTTATGTCCCAGTCGTGATTTTCATTACACCATGACTCTGTAATTGCCACAATATCTAGATCATCCCTTGTCATTATTGCAGTTAGTTCTGGGATTTTATTTCCTAAGCTCCTAGCATTTGCACACATAGCTTTTAGAGTTTTGTTTGTGCTTTTCCTGTTCCTAGCTATTTTCTTCTCTCTACCTATGTTTATTTGGTTTTGATCTGAATTATCTTCTGTTGCTGTGGAGGGTGGTATTCATGTGACCGCCGGTCAGCTGACCGACAGTCACATGACCTCCTCCACCAGCCCGACGAGTCACTGTCCCGATGGTCGGCATGCCGACCAACAGGGACTATTTCCACTCGTGGGTGTCCACGACACCCATAGAGTGGGAATAGAACCCGTGGCGACCGCAGGTCGCCACCGTGCCCGCAGCGTGGCGAGCGCAGCGAGCCCGCAAGGGGCTTGCTGCACTCGCCCCTCCCCGCCGGGATCCCGGCGTCGGTATGCTGCCGGGATCCCGGCGTCGGTAAGCTGACCGGCGGTCAGGAGACCGCCGGTCAGCCGTACTACACCCTGTCGATATGCTTCCTATTTCCTTTGCCTGCAGAAACAATACCTCTGTGTTGGGGGAGCAGATTGCTTTATTCCTATTTGGTTCACTGTCCCCCTCTGTTAGTTTAAATAGTTCTTGATGAAGCATCCAAACTGTTCAGTAAGTATTCTCATTCCCCTTGAAGATGGGTGCAGGCCATCACTTTTGTATAAGCTCCTATCTTGCCAGATGGTGTGACTATGGCCTATAAAATCCAAATCTCTCCTCCTTGCACCATGTCCTTAACCAAACATTGAAGTTTCTGATGCAATGAGTTCTGTCTTCCCCTCTGTGTACTGGCAATACTTCTGAAAAAGTCACAGTGGTTGCCACCTGTTTCAGAGCAGTCCCTAACTTCCTAAATTCATCTTTTATGGCCATGAGTTCAGCATTAGCCTTAATGTTACGATTAGTGATGGTAGCCTTAGGAGGTAGAGGTGGAGTAGCAGAGAGAAATAAGTTAAAGGAGAGCAGGTGGTGGTCAGAAAGGGGAGTTGGAGAAAGCAGAAATATCACAGCGGTGAGTGAAGACCTGATCCAATGAGCTCCAATTCCCATGGGAGGGGGAAGAGGCCCACTAGGAGAGACCGAGCAAAGATATAAGATTAGGGAGTTTAGAGGCAGGGGATTCTGTGGGGCAATGAATTGGGATGTTGAAATAACCTAAGATAATGGAGGGAATGTCAGAAGAGAGGAAGAAAGGAAGCAGAGTTGTCAAGGAATTTGGAGAGAATACCAGTTATCTCCCTTTTTTTTTTCTTCAGATAACTTTATAAAATATTCCCCTAAATACCTAAGCACGAGACTTGTACGCTCTTAATTCACTTTTAGGGAACATTTATAAACTGACTTCTTCTGATTATAACAAGCGTTGCATTTGGGCTTACCTCTATGTAGTCCCCACTGTGACAAGCAGCATCATTGTTTTGTATTTCAAATGTTTGCTCAAAATGCACGGCAACTGTGAAGCCAGCAGTGACCACCACGTGCCAGGTACAGTTCTGGCTGGGCGCGTAGTTTTCTGGGTAATTTGGTGAAGTTATCAGCCCCCTATTTGCATGTAAATATCCACCACAGCCTAAATGAAGTGAAGGATTGTGTTATTATTAAAATGTCACTGGCAGGGAAGCGAATTTCAGATGAAAGAACAAGTGATGGGAAGTAAAATAAAATATTTAATACAAACAACCCCCCCCCCCACTTCGCACAGGTCTACACGCCACAAAACAATACAATTTTTCGGCACCAAGTCACACACATCCAGCTGCAAGTGGTGTGTTTGAGCTGTGCACTAATTTAATGGCTCGTTGCATTGCACATGCATTGCTAAGATAACACAAGATCCAGTCACAAAGCATATAATCTTCATACACAGTCAGCCAGAAGTTTCAAAAGGAGCGTCCTGGAGCCCACTGGTGGCAATGAATGTGGGGCAGATGGGGCCCTTACTGAACAATATTATGGGTAGGGGAAGGTGGCTGCTTGGACCACTGGCTTCCTATTGGCCCACATGGTCACACCCCTCCTGGGCTGCCTGTACAGAACTGGCTTTGGTTATTGTTTAGGGTGTTCCGTGAGATACCACATGAATAGTCTGCAGGCACATGCGCACTGTCAGCTTTAGCAAAGGCGCAGCCTATGGGTGAGACCCTACTGCACAAAGGTGCCTTCTGCAGCCCTGTATGCAGCCTATGAATTCACTAAGAACATCTAAGTAACAAATCACTCCATGGGTTAATGGCTGCCTTCACTATGTGATCTGTAAAAACTTATACTGAATAATACAACAAAACTTTACTTTTATGATAAGATGCATTAAAGCCTCCTCCAGAAACACTTGTATCGGAGGAAAAGACCAGGAACATGCTATCTCCAGATGATCGGATCGGCCCCGGAGCCTCTCTGCCACAGACAACAGCAAGTTCTGGTGCAAGGTTGTTGTCTCCTAAAAAACAAGGATAGAAATAGCATTAATAATAATAATAATAATAATAATAATAATACTAGTACATTCTCTGCTGTAAATTACAGGGTTATTATAAGTCTGACAACTGAAAGTCTTAATAAAATATTTTCTAAATAAAATATTTTTCTTTTTAAACATAATGTTGTAAATGTTCTAACTTTCCTTTTTTATTATTATTATTATTATTATTATCCTTTATTTATATGGCGCCACAAGGGATCCGCAGCACCCATTACACAGTACATAATAAAATGAGCAAACAAGAAAACCGCACTTACAGTACATGACAAAATAGGACCGGTATATTAAACCCGCAGTTAGGTGCCATCAAAGGGAGTATGGAGTATAAGATAGTGTAAGTAAGAAAAGGAAAGGCACATGAGGAAAGAAGTCCCTGCTCTTGTGAGCTTACAATCTAAAAGGTGAGGGGCTAACAGACCAGAGTGACACAGAAGGGGTAGACAGTGAGCATAGACAAGAGGGTTAGGAGGAGAGATGACAGGGTTTGGTGAAGAAGTGGGTCTTCAGAGCCCGTTTGAAGTTTTGTAGAGAGGTGGAGAGTCGGATGGGGAGAGGTAGAGCATTCCAAAGATAGGGAGCAGCACGTGCAAAATCTTGTAGGTAGGAGTGGGAGGAGGTAATTAGTTGGCAAGACAGACGGCGTGCATTAGCAGAGCGAAGAGGATGGGTGGGAATGTAAAGAGAGATAAGGTCAGAGATGTGTAAGAGGGAGAAGAGTGGGTGAGGGCTTTGTAGGTGAGTGTGAGAAGCTTGAATTGGATTCTGAATAGGAAAGGTAGCCAGTGAAGGTCCTGCAAGAGAGGGGATGTGGATGTAGTACGTTTGGTGAGGAAGAAGAGACGGGCAGCAGCATTGAGGATAGATTGAAGTGGAGAGAGGCATTTTTGAGAGAGGCCAGATAGGAGGAGATTGCAGTAGTCCAATGTGGAGATGACCAGTGAGTGGATGAGGGTCTTAGTGCATCCTGGGTGAGGAAGGGTCTAATCCAAGAGATGTTTTTGAGATGGAAATGACAGGATTTTGAGAGGTACTGAATGTGTAGTTTGAAGGAGTCAAGGATTACTCCAAGACATCGCACTTGGAGGCTAGAGGAGATAGTTGTGCCATCAATGGATAATGAAATTGTGGGAGGTGAGGTTATGCGGGAGGGAGAGAAGATGATCAGCTCAGTCTTAGACATGTTAAGTTTAAGAAAGCGCTGGGACATCCAGGAGGAGATAGCAGAGAGACAGTTGGAGATACGAGTGAGGAGAGCAGGGGAGAGGTCAGGGGAGGAAAGGTAGATTTGCACTATACTGCTCCATGATGTATGGATAATGGGTACAAGGTGACCCACACCACAGACTCCGCACTGAGTACAGATGCCATAGTGTGCCTGTAGATGCCCCCTCCCCAAGTTCAATCTGTCAGTGGCGCCACTTTCTGAATGATATATCTGGAAAGATGGTGCTGGCTGGCGTAGCTGATAATAAATACTCGTGCCATCATCCGCGTGTGCGCCAAATTCTCAAAATATACACAGAAGGTGCCATGGGCAGAAAGAGCAAGGAAGGTGTGGGGGTGGGGGGTGGCTTGGAGCCCCTGATTATCATACTTCTCATTTTCTCTGTTACTTCATATAATAAGACTGTATCATTTCATACCGTCTCTGATGACGAGCCTATCATAGTTACATGTGCCGTGGGCCTCTATATCCACATACAGGAGATTCAGCTCCACTGTGGATTCTGGAGACCTGATGACCCAGGTGCACATGAGGTTTGGAGCGTACTGATTGGGCCATCCAGGTGAGAAGACAAATAAAGGTGTTTCTCCGGTTCTCAAAACTCCTCCGCATGCACCTAAAATGCCGTATGAGAGAATTAACTCATTACAGATATATTGCTATATAACACGCAGGTAATGATTATGAATGCCACACATCCGTATTCCCAGTTCCTACGTTCGGAGCTGCCCCTGTGTTTGAGCTTGCGTGCCCAGTTGGAAATACGCATGGGAGTAAGAGTAATGCCGCTGCTAGGCTCCATACACTTCTTAAAAAAATCAAAAACTACTTTTACTCCCAAAACGCTGCTCATTGGGCCTGATTCGTAGTAGTATGCTAATGTAGCCACAGATGCGATTTTTGACTCAGAGATAAGTGGGAAAATATTCTCCTGTAACAGCCCCTGGGATTTGTATAGAGACACCCATCGGAGCCTTTGCAGCATCTACGCAGATCAGGCAAACATCAAACAACAAACCAGACACCGGAGACGTGTTTCCTGCATACGGGATTGCAGCTTGCCAGCTGATACGCACCCCGAAAACAGTCCCGTCATGCCCATATTTTTGCCTCCACTCCCCATTACCTCCCTGTCAATAACTTGTGAGTCAATCCACACTGCGACTGTAATCGTTATTCGATTGCTGTACGTGTGCAATGCAGCAGTGACGTATGCGCAAACCAATTAATTTCATGAACCATTGACAGTCTCAAGCAATTGATGTCTGAAACAGGTGATGTGGCATACAATTCGTTTCTCACTAGATGACAGTTTTGCTTTCCTGAGATATAAGAGATGAATAGATACGTCATTCTGCAGCGTATTTTCCACATTTAGGCGAGGAAGGACAAAGCTGCGATTGTCTGATGCTGAATACCCCCCTAAGTGTTATACCTTGCGTAATATTAGGCACTGGTCCGGGTGATATGTCGATTGCCGTCCATTCCAACAGGAAACCCTTTTTCCTTATAGTGCTGTCACTTGTAAACTGAACTGTTGCAGAGCTGCCAGAGGAGAAGAGGGAAGGAGGCTCCATAACTCCACAATATGTGCCAATTACGTGATAGTGAATGTCTGGTCCATCGTATATCTGCCAATAATGCATGCAACACAAGCAATTAAACTCTTATGCAGATCCAGCAATTCTCAGCAGCAAATGTAAAGCAGATTCTGAATCAGGTGCACCTTGCGGATTTCAGCAGAACGCACATGAGGAAAAGAAAGAAATCAGCGACTGAACATGGGCTAACTGACGAAGATTGCGTCTGCGAACGCATTGATCCGTCAACTGACAGACTGCACTTTCCGTAAAATGGGCATACCTGGGCGGTAAATGGGCAGTGTCCTTGGAATCGCAAGCAGTGGCAGAACTACCGCCAGTGCAAGCTGTGCCTTACACTGGGGCCCGCCACTGTGAAGGGTCCCAAAGCCAGCGGCATGTAATGAGTCAAGGTGACTCATTACATGACGCTGTGTGCTGCGGGCCACCGCCGTCCGCCGAGGAGAGAGGAGCGCAGCAGCCACGGGGGGTGGGGGGTGGGGAGGAGGAGCAGGGAGGTGGAGGAGGGAGCCGCAGCAGCGCTATGTAATTGGTGGAGGCGCTGCTGCAGCTGTCCCTCTTCTTCACCATAGGCTGTCCTCTGCCGCTGTGAATGCTGGGAAGCGCATCCCAGCATTCACAGCGGCGGAAGGCAGCCTATGGTGAAGGAGAGGGACAGCTGCAGCTGCGCCTCCACCAATTACACTGCGCTGCTGTGGCTCCAGTCCCCCTCCCCACTCCTCCTTCTCCCCTGCCCTGGATCTGCCAGAAGCTGCTGCACCGAGGAGCCTGACTGCCAGTGGAGACAATAAGTATAATCTATTCTTTCTTTCTTTCTTTCTTTCTTTCTATTCTGTCTGTCTGCCTTAATGTGTAAAAAGGGGGACGCTGTCTGCCGTAAGGTGTAAAAAGGGGGACGCTGTCTGCCGTAATGTGTAAAAAGGGGACGCTGTCTGCCATTATGTGTAAAAAAGGAGACGCTGTCTGCCGTTATGTGTAAAAAAGGGGACGCTGTCTGCCGTAATGTGTAAAAAAGGGGACGCTGTCTGCCGTAATGTGTAAAAAGGGGAATCTGTCTGCCGTAATGTGTAAAAAGGGTACGCTGTCTGCCGTTATGTGTAAAAAAAGGACGCTGTCTGCCGTAATGTGTAAAAAAGGGGACGCTGTCTGCCGTAATGTGTAAAAAGGGGAATC
This sequence comes from Pseudophryne corroboree, assembly GCF_028390025.1. Lineage (NCBI taxonomy): Eukaryota > Metazoa > Chordata > Amphibia > Anura > Myobatrachidae > Pseudophryne > Pseudophryne corroboree. Next base: position 102,249,609 of record NC_086448.1, read on the forward strand.
TGTCTGCCGTAATGTGTAAAAAGGATACGCTGTCTGCCGTAATGTGTAAAAAGGGGATGCTGTCTGCCATAATGTGTAAAAAGGGGACGCTGCCTGCCGTAATGTGTAAAAAGGGGAATCTGTCCGCCATAAGGTGTAAAAGGGGCTCTACCTGGTGTAGTGGAGCTACTGTGCAGCGTAATTTGAATAATGGAGACTACTGTGCACCGTTATTTGAATTGGTATTATTACCCCTTCCCCACGAAGCCACGCCCCTATATTTTTTGGCCGTGCCGTAGGCGCGCACTGCCCCTGTTTTACATAGAGGGGGGGGCTACGATGCCGTTTCTTGCACACAGCGCTAAAATCTCTAGTTACGGCACTGTTGCTAGGTATCCATTTCTCTGGCCCTGAGTAGGTTCCCCTCACCAGATCCTCTCCAGGGGTGATGGGGTGGACTTGGATGGGATGAGGTGGGGGGTGGGGGGGCAAAGCATTTTGTCGCACCTGGGCCCACCGCTCGCTAGTTCCGCCACTGATCGCAAGGATCATGGGAGTGTCATGGGAGGGCAATCCAACTTCTAAGCAAGCATTGCTAAATAGGTCTGATAAATGGCAGCTAAACACTGCAAAATGAATCAGGGGGGGGAAGTCTTTTTTAATATTTAATAGGCCCCTATGTATTTTAAAACTGAAGATTGATAATTGTGATGCATCTAATTAGAAATTGTAATGTTATTGTATTTATTATTTGCTTCACTATATAATTTGTAATGACGTGGCACTGGCACATCTGGTGTATGCTAGGAGCTTATACTGCAATTTATTTCTCCATTTGTACAGCAAACACGTCCAACTCCACACCAACCACCCCAATTTTCCCAGCACATTCCCAATTTGTGAAGTGGCTGCGTTTCATCTCATAGTGGTTGAGCTTGGCACATCGGTGCGTGAGGCCTATTTTGGCCTGATTGGCTTGTGTAAATGTTGGGAAGTATGTTCTACGTGAGCGCCTAAATACTAATTTGCAATAAACCACAACACTCGTATACTTTCTTTAATTGTCTCACTTACACCAGAATCAAACCAAACTACTGCTTGGTTACTGTTGGTATTGAATAAACTACACAGAAACAGGGGCAGAGAGGGGGGAGGGTACCCTGGGCTTGTCAAAGAGGTGTAGCTATGTATTCAGTATGATATCCCGGCTATACCAGCGGCAAGCACAGCGTGTCCCCTTGCGTGCTCGGTGCGTTTTGGGCCCAGTGGTGACCTTCGGTTATATTATCCCTCAGGTGGTGGTGTGGACCCCCACCCGAGTGGGGATTTCAGCCGGCGGTCGGAATCCCGCACGCCGGTATTTCACCGGGTGTCGGGATTCCGGCATCGGTATCCTGACAGCCAGCAAATTGAATGCCTCCCGTAGATACACCCCCATCATGTGGCTGTTACACCCTCTTTAGCAAAGTGCCACCATGAGCATCTATGGATAAGGCCGGAGATTTACAACGCGCTGTGGCCCTGAACCCCCCCACCGCCACATGCCATGGGACAGATAATTCTCTTGGTAGCCCTGCCCGGATTAAATGCCCACTTACAACAGTTTCTATTCAACAATATTACTTTAAAAAAAAAAATATTAATAGGATCAGAAAAGTTGATGATAAAAGTTTCCTACTGTAATTGAAAATAACTATAGTCTGATGTAAAGAACATACTCGCAACTTGTCAGAACTGCAAGTTGTGTGGCCTTCAATGTCCATCTCCAAAATTCTAATCTCAATGATCCGTCCTGACTCCACATTAATTCTCCACACGTAGTTAGAATGATGTGGATACTGCCTGGGCCATAAGGGAGACGCAATTTGCCCGTAGGTTCCTTCTATATTGTTTCCAAACACTATTGGGAAGAAAACACAAATGTCATGGCAGCAATCTGCAAAAGGTGAGTCCCAAAATCACAAGTCAGATACTAAGGGATGCTGTCTATCATTTCTATATTGCCTTTTAGAAAGTGATAGTCAGTATCTGATTGGTTGCTATGGGCAACATCACCAATTCTCTGTTTTAGAAGCTTTAGTAAATTTACCCCTAAGAATATTAAGGCTTGTAAATAAACTGTAGATTTATCAAAACACCAATTTCATTGTTAGGAAAACCTAAAGTCTCAAGTATTCCATATAATACATCCTCCTGTCTATATTGTATGTTTAGAGTATATAACACTACAGGGGCGTATTTAGTGAGGAGGGGGCCCGTGTGCAGGGTCTGTCCGGGCACCCTCTTCTACAGCTGGCAGCGTAGCCTATGTAAGCTGTGTTAGAGTCTACAGGGTATATAAGCAGGTCTCCAGGAAAATGGCGCTGCTGCCATTTTCCTGGGTGAGTAAAGGATGCAGCATGTGAGGTGTGGAAAGCTGTGCCGGAAGTAAAGTAACATGGGGGTCTATTCATGAAGCAGTGAAAAGTGTGGAGAAGTGAGCCAGTGGAGAAGTTGTCCATGGCGACCAATCAGCATTGAAGAAACATTTATAATTTGCATACTATAAAATTATACAGAGTATCTGATTGGTTGCCATGGGCAACTTCTCCACACTTTTCACTGCTTCATAAATAGACCCCATGATCATTTTCCTCCTCAGTGACCAGTGGTGACTGCCCTTTCACAAATTCTGGAGAAAAAAACATTCTCCATTTCCGTGATTTGCAGCTATAAGGAGAATTCATTTTTGAGGCACATTGCAGATTAGAATTATGCACCTTAAAGTTAGACTTTTCATTTTGTAGTCCAACAATAAGGGTTCTATTCATGAAGCAGTGAAAAATGTGGAGAAGTGAGCCAGTAGAGAAGTTGCCCATGGCAACCAATCAGAGTAGAAAGAAGAGATACCCCGTGGCACAAGAAAAAGGTACATGTAATAAGAATGAAAACTCAAACAGACAATTAGGGTGCAAACTCTTTCCTGTAACTGGAATCCTCACTGATCCCTTTCAAAACGGGTATTTTCCTTCAAAAGTTCCACTCCAGTAGGTGTTCCTCAAACAGGAGAAAAGAAACTTAGTGCAACACCATTTCATATCTGGATCTGGAATCCTCTGGTAAAATATTCCACTCACATTTAGTAAGTTTAAAACTTGCTCCAGGGTAATTGAATGGGACACTCTCTCCTTTAACATCTAAGAAAGAACAAAGATAAGGACCCTTTCTGCTTGATGGACTTACAGGTTCCGGTCTTCATCTCTGTGAGAGCTGTTACTCCTATGGAGGTTTTACATGTGATTGTGATTTATTAGTAAATGTGAGTGTAAACTTTGTTATTAAAACTGATCTTGTTTTTAAAACAGTGTTGCACTATAATCCTTCTCCCTTTTATATGTCCGAGTGGAGGAAGATATACCATTGATTTTGGAGGATGATGAGCAAGTTTTAAATGTGAGTGGGATATTTTACCAGAGGATTCCAAATCCAGATATGAAATGGTGTTGCACTAAGTTTCTTTTCTCCTGTTTGAGGAACACCTACTGGAGTTGAACTTTTGAAGGAAAATACCCGTTTTTAAGGGGATCAGTGAGGATTCCAGTTACACAAAAGACTTTGCACCCTAATTGTCTGTTTGAGTTTTTATTCTTATTACATGTACCTTTTTCTTGCGCAACGGGGTATCTCTTCTGTTTACTCTGTATTTGGTATAAGGTTTGGTAGACCTTTTGAGTGACCTGGGCGGCATTTAAAGTTAATTGCACAATTGTAAGGTGTATATTGTCCTTTTCTCATGGCAACCAATCAGCATTGAAGTAACATTTATAATTTGCATACTATACAATTGTACGGAGCAGCTGATTGGTTGCCATGGGCAACTTCTCCACAGGCTCACTTCTCCACACTTTCCACTGCTTCATGAATAGAGCCCTATATCAGTAAGGGCAAGATCTACTTACAATTAATAAAAAGAGTGTAAACACGCGAACTGTGGCAGTTTTGTGAAGATCAGGTACAATAATGCATGACTGGAAGCATACTGTCCACTGTACTGCTCTATTCCTCTGTTCTGTAATGCCGCAGCCCCCCCCCCCCCCCCCCCCCCTCCAACACACCTTCCTCACCTTTTTTTAATTAAATGCTTAACGTAAGTCATGTAAACAAACAGTATGCAATACAACCTTGTTATTAAATACTTACAATGAGAGAAAGTAGCTCTTAATCCAGAGTCACTGATAGAGCCATCAGATACGAACTTAATCCAAAGAATATGACCAATAATGGAAGAAACGTTACTTGGCAATGTATTTCCACAGAAGCGCCCCAGAAAAATGCCCGTTTCATTTGCTTCTCTGATTTCCACGTAATCTAATGAACAGTTTTCACTCATTTGCAGAGAGAATGATCTGTAGGTGTGAAAACAAAAAATGAAGGAGATTTATCAAACTTGGGGGGAGCAAACTTTGGAGAGATAATGTGGAAACTGGAAAGAGATAAAGTACCAACCAGTCAGTCATTTTATAAACACAGCCTGTAAAATGACAGAAGCAGATTGGCCGGTACTTTAGCTCTCTCCATTTTATCTTCTGTCAAGCTTTGATAAATCTCCTCCAATGTTTGCTAAAGTGTTACAGATATTTTGTGTGCTAAACCAAAAATACAGACTATCAATTCGATAGTGGGACGCACACTGTAAATTCTGTATGAACTAGTCCAAGCGTTTAACTATGGTCCTCGTCCTCCATGAGACTGATATGTAATATACAGAGTCCATCCCCAAGTAATACATATGCCTCTATATATATATATATATATATATATATATATATATATATATATATATATATATATATATATATACATATATACAAACGACTTTTGGCAGCACTCCCAGGTACAAATAACTCAGTCCCGGTGCCCTCCTAGACCCGCAGAGCCACGGGTCAATACAACAGTCCACTGTAGGCGGCACACTGGTCACAAAAGGTACAAAACAGCAGGTTGCAGCAACAAAGTTTATTAACCTGAGGACGAAGAATAAACTTCGAAACGTTGTTGCTGCAACCTGCTGTTTTGTACCTTTTGTGACCAGTGTGCCGCCTACAGTGGACTGTTATATATATATATATATATATATATCGTTCAAACAATAAAGAAGTAGTTGGTGCACTGCAATTATGGGATGCTTTCAGTGAATATTAGTGGCCGAGCAGTTTTATTGGGCCCACTCGAAATGTTACTATTGTGTAACGAGGCTTCTAGTTATACCTTTGTTCGGGGTCACTTGTTATGCCACAGTAATATGGCCTCCTAAACAGGCCAAAAAGGCTATTACACTGGAAGCAACCTACTCACAGCTGGAATTTAAGAAGCAAAGTTTACGGTTTACAAATGATTTTGTCAAATTTGAGAATAAAACTGTTGCAGTTATAGTTACATACAACAAAACATGACAGTGGCAAAGTGATAGATAAAACTAGCCGAAGAGTCTTCATGTCATTGTGAGTACACAAATAGATGAAACACAACAATTAAACGTGTACAGCTGGGGTGTAGTATGGTATGCCGGCTGTCGGGGACCCGGTGCACAGCATACCAGCGCCGGAATCTCGACCGCTAGCATACTGACAGTGTGGCAAGCGCAAATGAGCACCTAGCGGGCTCGCCACGCTGCGGGCACGGTAGCACGTTATGCACGCCATGCTATCTATTCTCCCTTCAGGGGGGTCGTGGACCCCAAAGAGGGAGAAACGGTGTCGGTATGCCGGCTGTCGGGATTCCGGCACCGGTATACTGTGCGCCGGGACCCCGACAGCCGGCAAACTGAAGACCACCTGTACAGCTGTAACATTCTGGTTGATATTTGTCCCTATTCTACATATCAGTCAGCTTGTCCCCTCCATCTTAACTTAAACACACCCTTGTCTTTCCCATTATATATATATATATATATATATATATATTTATGTCCCAGCACCTTCTTAAACTCAACATGTCTACGACTGAGTGCATCGTCTTCTCCTCCCTATACAGTACCTCCATTACTTCCCTCTTACTGTTGCCAACATCACCCTCTCTGCTGCCACACAACTCCGCTGCCTTCAGTCATTCCTGACTCCTCCCCCTCCAGATTCATGCTATCTCCCAATCATGTACCTTCCATCTCTGCAACATCTCTATATTATGTCCCTTCACCACCTATGAGATCTCTTATGCATGCCCTTGTCATCTCCTGCATGGAATACTGCAACCTCCTACTCTCTGGTCTTGCTCTCTTCTGACTCTCCCCTCTTCCCTCTAACCCCAATGGTGCAGCTCATCTTATCTTCCTATTGTGATACCCTGAAACTGCAGCCCAAATCAACTGTGGCACTACAGGTGCCAGCATGACTTTAATAAAAGTAAAATGTTTGCTGGAGTTGCATAGCACTGTGCCAGCAGCCTACGGCTTGCAGCACAGAAGGAGTTAACAGCACAGCTCATAGCTATACAGATTAGTCTGCAAAATGCAAAGGGCATGACTCACTCATTTGCAGACTCAGAGCGGGAAACTGAGAGCGGGAAATCCTAGATAGAATGTGTACCTGGGAATGCAGGGTTATAAAAAGGTTGTCCTGCAGCAGCCTAGGAGGAGGACAGTCAGTGAGGGGAGTGAGCAGACAGTGAGGTGGATTTAGCCAGAAAGATGTAGCCCCAGTGAGGGCTCCTCACATATTTAGGTGGGGAGTGATGCCAGCCACAGCAAAGCACTTGATGACAGAGGGAGACATCGCAGTGTGAGAGCAGCAGTATGCAGAATCCAGCGAAAGGGTGATGCCAGGAGAAAAGTGTGCTAATGGTGTGAGTCTCAAGAGGTATCTGGGTGAAGTGGTCGGAAGCCACGCGGCGTGAGTAAGCGCCCCCATGGAAAAGTATCTCGAAAGGTATCTGGGTGAAGTGGGCGGAAAGCCACGCGGCGTGAGTAAGTGCCCCCAAGGAAAAGAATCCTCGCTAAGTAAGAGAGAGAGAGAGACGGTCACCTGATGTGTAGCACTACTGGTCACAGAATGCCCTGGTACGTAATGCTGTTTGCCATGTATATGCCGCTGCGACTAAGCGATGCGCTGGAGGAGATGCCCTGATGTGTGATCCACTGTAACTTATGCTTTGTGCTGGAGGAGTGTTCACAAGTTATCCCTGCAATCTCCCTGTTTGATGTTTGAATAAACTTTATGCTGTTTATCTGAGATGGCCTGGCGCCCAATTCTTTATGCGCTGCACCGACACCTGTAGTCCACACCCACAATGTACTTGTAGTTAAAGACCTGATTCTTCAGGGGACCCTCTGGTAACTGTGCCTGAACCCATGACCAGCCGGGGAAAGGTAAGGGTGATGTACTATACACAGTGACTGCAGATCTTGCATACTTGATACCAGTGGGCTATCACATTTGGCATCACGAACAGGATACGAGCAAACATGGTTACCAACGTGGGGCTCTAAGGGCAATATTTGTGGAGGTGGAACTTATGTAACAGGACATCGGGACTATGCAGTGCACCCGGTCGAAGCAACACCCTTGGGGGCACTGTGTTTGGCCATTTCTGAGTGTCCGAAAGAGCCAAGGATCGCAAGGGGAATGTAGTCCCCTATATCTATTTTCCTAAAGTTGGAGAAACTTGTTTAATGGGAGGGGCCCACGAGAGCCACCTGTCTCTTTTGACCCAGACGTGGGGGGAGACAAGGGCAGGCGACGGCAGGTTCTATGTGTTTGGCGCAATTGCCACAAGATGTCTGGAACATTTTACTATCACATGTGACTCTGGACTGTAACTCATTTGAAAACCGCAACAGAATATGTGATTTGTATGTAATGTGATGTTTGACATGCCATGTTTTCCTGAATATGTGATTGTTGTTTTTTTGTCACATGTACTGTCATTATATGTTATGTTGAAAACTGCTGTTGCGTGAGGACACGCAAGATTTCAGCAGGGGTGCATGTGATACCCTGAAACTGCAGCCCAAATCAACTGTGGCACTACAGGTGCCAGCATGACTAATAAAAGTAAAATGTTTGCTGGAGTTGCATAGCACTGTGCCAGCAGCCTACGGCTTGCAGCACAGAAGGAGTTAACAGCACAGCTCATAGCTATACAGATTAGTCTGCAAAATGCAAAGGGCATGACTCACTCATTTGCAGACTCAGAGCGGGAAACTGAGAGCGGGAAACACAGAGCGGGAAATCCCAGATAGAATGTGTACCTGGGAATGCAGGGTTATAAAAAGGTTGTCCTGCAGCAGCCTAGGAGGAGGACAGTCAGTGAGGGGAGTGAGCAGACAGTGAGGTGGATTTAGCCAGAAAGATGTAGCCCCAGTGAGGGCTCCCCACATATTTAGGTGGGGAGTGATGCCAGCCACAGCAAAGCACTTGATGACAGAGGGAGACATCGCAGTGTGAGAGCAGCAGTATGCAGAATCCAGCGAAAGGGTGATGCCAGGAGAAAAGTGTGCTAATGGTGTGAGTCTCAAGAGGTATCTGGGTGAAGTGGTCGGAAGCCACGCGGCGTGAGTAAGCGCCCCCATGGAAAAGTATCTCGAGAGGTATCTGGGTGAAGTGGGCGGAAAGCCACGCGGCGTGAGTAAGCGCCCCCAAGGAAAAGAATCCTCGCTAAGTAAGAGAGAGAGAGAGACGGTCACCTGATGTGTAGCACTACTGGTCACAGAATGCCCTGGTACGTAATGCTGTTTGCCATGTATATGCCGCTGCGACTAAGCGATGCGCTGGAGGAGGTGCCCTGATGTGTGATCCACTGTAACTTATGCTTTGTGCTGGAGGAGTGTTCACAAGTTATCCCTGCAATCTCCCTGTTTGATGTTTGAATAAACTTTATGCTGTTTATCTGAGATGGCCTGGCGCCCAATTCTTTATGCGCTGCACCGACACCTGTAGTCCACATCCACAATGTACTTGTAGTTAAAGACCTGATTCTTCAGGGGACCCTCTGGTAACTGTGCCTGAACCCATGACCAGCCGGGGCAAGGTAAGGGTGATGTACTATACACAGTGACTGCAGATCTTGCATACTTGATACCAGTGGGCTATCACACTATGCCGTCATTTTCATTTGACCTCACTGTCAACTGCTTCACTGGCTCCATCTCCCTTACAGAATACAGTGTAAACTCCTCACCCTAACCTTCTAAGCTCTTCATCTCTCCTCTCCTTCCTGCATCTGACATTATCTCAATCCACATTCTTCCTTCTCTCTCCATTCTTCCTCTGACTGTTGGCTTGTCTCTGCACCAATTACCTCCCCACACTCCAGCATCCCAGATTTCCTCTCCTCTGGATCACAGGCCCCTCCTCTCTCAGACAGTCTACCAGTGTGCAGATTGGTTCAAATGGTTCCTTAAAACCCAACTGTTCTTCACAGCATACCAGCTGTTACCCATCTCCTCTCTGCCCTCCTATCTCATTCTTCCCAGTTCACCTTTCAGTTTCCCCATCTCCCTTACAAGTAGTATCATCTTCCCTGTTACTCTTTCCCATCGCAGTCCATGCTCCCAGTGCACTCCCACTAATCGCTGATGATCTTATCTGTCTGCTCAGCTCAGGACACAGGTCGATTGAATAATACATTTTTAGGGCGAGAGGTACCAAAGCAAAAATAGCTATAGAAGCCCTGCAGCTGCCATGTCCTTCTGTGCATGTGCAGACGGACTCCCGGGTTATAAACCCGGGAGTCCAGAGATGGAAGCGCATCCCGAAGGACAGCTCTTATTGGAAGTGTTGTCCTCCGCAATACTAATCACATATGTTAGTACATATGCAATTAGTATCGATGCAATGTCTGGCAATTTGTGGCGGGATGTACACCGCAAGGTTAGTACATTCCTCCTTTAATGTTGCTCTTTAAGTAGTTTTTTTTACTGTTTGGTCTGACCCCTTGTATGGTTGTTTTTGTACTCTTTTAGATTTAATCGGTTGTATTTTCATTGTAATTGTTTCCCTGTTCAGGGGCAACTTCTCCACTGCCTCACTTCTCCAAGTTTATCATTACTTAGTACATGTCCCCCTAAGTGTCATATATCAAATTAATCAGCACAGTCTACCTGTGTGTCATAATCACATTGCGCTGCGATTAAGATGCAGTTTCGGCAAAACAGAAACAAAAAAGACACCCATCACTAGAAGATTCTCACATAATCTGGCGTGCCAAAAGGGGCTGTTAGTTGTGACTGCAGCAAAGATGTATGAGGACACATCTGTAGTCTACATGATCTGAGTACCAAGTAGCATGCTGTGGTAGAACCCTCATTACTGTACATGACAAAGACTCGTTAATCAGCTACTGACTCTATTGTGTTGCAACAGGCTGAAGAAACATACTCAGAATACAATTTATAGGAAGACTCTCTCTTGGGGAAAGAGGAGTCCACGTGAGGAGGCCCATCAACATTAAAATGTGAAACACCTATTAAAAGTTACTGTTCTGCTTATCCTTCTTCCTGTCTAATAACTTTATATAAGCTAGGCGTCGTGGCAATTGCCACAAGATGTCTGGAACATTTTACTATCACATGTGACTCTGGACTGTAACTCATTTGAAAACCGCAACAGAATATGTGATTTGTATGTAATGTGATGTTTGACATGCCATGTTTTCCTGAATATGTGATTGTTGTTTTTTTGTCACATGTACTGTCATTATATGTTATGTTGAAAACTGCTGTTGCGTGAGGACACGCAAGATTTCAGCAGGGGTGCATGTGATACCCTGAAACTGCAGCCCAAATCAACTGTGGCACTACAGGTGCCAGCATGACTAATAAAAGTAAAATGTTTGCTGGAGTTGCATAGCACTGTGCCAGCAGCCTACGGCTTGCAGCACAGAAGGAGTTAACAGCACAGCTCATAGCTATACAGATTAGTCTGCAAAATGCAAAGGGCATGACTCACTCATTTGCAGACTCAGAGCGGGAAACTGAGAGCGGGAAACACAGAGCGGGAAATCCCAGATAGAATGTGTACCTGGGAATGCAGGGTTATAAAAAGGTTGTCCTGCAGCAGCCTAGGAGGAGGACAGTCAGTGAGGGGAGTGAGCAGACAGTGAGGTGGATTTAGCCAGAAAGATGTAGCCCCAGTGAGGGCTCCCCACATATTTAGGTGGGGAGTGATGCCAGCCACAGCAAAGCACTTGATGACAGAGGGAGACATCGCAGTGTGAGAGCAGCAGTATGCAGAATCCAGCGAAAGGGTGATGCCAGGAGAAAAGTGTGCTAATGGTGTGAGTCTCAAGAGGTATCTGGGTGAAGTGGTCGGAAGCCACGCGGCGTGAGTAAGCGCCCCCATGGAAAAGTATCTCGAGAGGTATCTGGGTGAAGTGGGCGGAAAGCCACGCGGCGTGAGTAAGCGCCCCCAAGGAAAAGAATCCTCGCTAAGTAAGAGAGAGAGAGAGACGGTCACCTGATGTGTAGCACTACTGGTCACAGAATGCCCTGGTACGTAATGCTGTTTGCCATGTATATGCCGCTGCGACTAAGCGATGCGCTGGAGGAGGTGCCCTGATGTGTGATCCACTGTAACTTATGCTTTGTGCTGGAGGAGTGTTCACAAGTTATCCCTGCAATCTCCCTGTTTGATGTTTGAATAAACTTTATGCTGTTTATCTGAGATGGCCTGGCGCCCAATTCTTTATGCGCTGCACCGACACCTGTAGTCCACATCCACAATGTACTTGTAGTTAAAGACCTGATTCTTCAGGGGACCCTCTGGTAACTGTGCCTGAACCCATGACCAGCCGGGGCAAGGTAAGGGTGATGTACTATACACAGTGACTGCAGATCTTGCATACTTGATACCAGTGGGCTATCACACTATGCCGTCATTTTCATTTGACCTCACTGTCAACTGCTTCACTGGCTCCATCTCCCTTACAGAATACAGTGTAAACTCCTCACCCTAACCTTCTAAGCTCTTCATCTCTCCTCTCCTTCCTGCATCTGACATTATCTCAATCCACATTCTTCCTTCTCTCTCCATTCTTCCTCTGACTGTTGGCTTGTCTCTGCACCAATTACCTCCCCACACTCCAGCATCCCAGATTTCCTCTCCTCTGGATCACAGGCCCCTCCTCTCTCAGACAGTCTACCAGTGTGCAGATTGGTTCAAATGGTTCCTTAAAACCCAACTGTTCTTCACAGCATACCAGCTGTTACCCATCTCCTCTCTGCCCTCCTATCTCATTCTTCCCAGTTCACCTTTCAGTTTCCCCATCTCCCTTACAAGTAGTATCATCTTCCCTGTTACTCTTTCCCATCGCAGTCCATGCTCCCAGTGCACTCCCACTAATCGCTGATGATCTTATCTGTCTGCTCAGCTCAGGACACAGGTCGATTGAATAATACATTTTTAGGGCGAGAGGTACCAAAGCAAAAATAGCTATAGAAGCCCTGCAGCTGCCATGTCCTTCTGTGCATGTGCAGACGGACTCCCGGGTTATAAACCCGGGAGTCCAGAGATGGAAGCGCATCCCGAAGGACAGCTCTTATTGGAAGTGTTGTCCTCCGCAATACTAATCACATATGTTAGTACATATGCAATTAGTATCGATGCAATGTCTGGCAATTTGTGGCGGGATGTACACCGCAAGGTTAGTACATTCCTCCTTTAATGTTGCTCTTTAAGTAGTTTTTTTTACTGTTTGGTCTGACCCCTTGTATGGTTGTTTTTGTACTCTTTTAGATTTAATCGGTTGTATTTTCATTGTAATTGTTTCCCTGTTCAGGGGCAACTTCTCCACTGCCTCACTTCTCCAAGTTTATCATTACTTAGTACATGTCCCCCTAAGTGTCATATATCAAATTAATCAGCACAGTCTACCTGTGTGTCATAATCACATTGCGCTGCGATTAAGATGCAGTTTCGGCAAAACAGAAACAAAAAAGACACCCATCACTAGAAGATTCTCACATAATCTGGCGTGCCAAAAGGGGCTGTTAGTTGTGACTGCAGCAAAGATGTATGAGGACACATCTGTAGTCTACATGATCTGAGTACCAAGTAGCATGCTGTGGTAGAACCCTCATTACTGTACATGACAAAGACTCGTTAATCAGCTACTGACTCTATTGTGTTGCAACAGGCTGAAGAAACATACTCAGAATACAATTTATAGGAAGACTCTCTCTTGGGGAAAGAGGAGTCCACGTGAGGAGGCCCATCAACATTAAAATGTGAAACACCTATTAAAAGTTACTGTTCTGCTTATCCTTCTTCCTGTCTAATAACTTTATATAAGCTAGGCGTCGTGGCCTAGTGGTAAGGGGTAACGGGCGCCATGCTTATGGTCCCGGGTTCGATTCCCGGAAAGAGTGAATAACCTTATAAACTGTGCAGACCTCTAGAACTGATCTCAGACAGGCTGCATGAAAGTTCATGTTCATGTGAGCACAATCCTATTTCAAGCTCGAGAAAACCCAGGTGGAGTGGCATTGACTAAAAAGGCATTACCCAGAAGTATTTCTTCCAGTTGAAGGGACTTATTTGCATACAGTTCTTAAGACCTCAAACTTGGAAGACTCCCTAACTCATCTCATTGTTTAGTAAGTACTTTCAAACACCATTAACTGTCTAATGGGAGATCACAGCAATTGTGGTCAATACAAGAAAAACTGAATTAGTATCACACTCTTATATGTGTACTAGCTGTTCTGCCCGTTCTTCACACAGGAGTTTCTCATTTTCACAGTTGTAAATATAAATGAGTAAAAAATTTGGTAAGTCTATAGAGCTGTAAATTTGAGATGTCTTAATTTAAGTAAATATTAATCCATGGTTCTTGGCGTTACCCGAGGAGCACCCGTAACGGATACGGGAAAAAGTAACAGGACCATTTTTATAGTCTATAAAATTTGGTATGGGTCATTAGCTCGACCACACGTAGGTCGACAGTCATTAGGTCGACCACTATTGGTCGACATGCAGTAGGTCGACATGGTCACTAGGTCGACATGTACTAGGTCGACATGGAAAAAGGTCGACATGAGTTGTTTTTTACTGTTTTTGGTGACGTTTTCTTCGTAAAGTGACGGGGAACCCCAATTGGTGCACCGTGTCCCCTTGCATGGCTCGCGAGCTTCAGGCAAGGTGCCTCACTCCGCTACCGCTGTGCTCGGCACAGGTTATTGTTCCCAATCGTAGTCCACGTGGATCGTAAAGTATAAAAAAAGTAAAAAAATTAAATAAAAAAAATGTGAAAAACTCATGTTGACCTTTTTCCATGTTGACCTATTGACGATATTGACCTAATGCATGACGACCAATAGTGGTCGACCTAATGCATGATGACCAATAGTGTTCGACCTAAGTGCTGTCGACCTAATGACCGTATCCCATTAAATTCTACACACTGGAGGTGCAATCCAAATTTTGAGCCGGTTGTCTGTTTGGGCCTTATCGTTCACGCAACGTAAGCCTTGCATTGGTGATGACGTCATTATGTCAACCCCCTTTTCATTATTAACATTCGAATTACTTAGTTTTCCTGTTTCCCACCCAAAGAATACTTATGTGAAATTTCAGCTTCCTAACACGTCGGGAAGTAAGAGAATTAGTGATGAGTCAGTGAGTGAGTGAGTCAGGGCTTTCACATTTATATATATATAGATAAGAAGAGTTTAAAGCCAACAAAGTGTCACTCTAGCACTTGTTATCTTTCTAGGCTATGTTTTACATTGAAACATTTGTTAAACAGTCTTCCTGCCAGACACAGCACTTCCTTCCTGTAAGGCCATTAGGATGAGAACAATATGCAGAAAGATGGGGATTACATGAAAGACAGCATGAGCCGGTTGCCAGGAGAACTGAGGATGTTCCAAACACACTCCGTATTTGCTGGATAATTTTCCGGATAGCTGGGACTGTTGAATTCTCCAGTGTCCATGTGTAAAACGCCTCCACATGCTGAAATAGGGACAATGGTGTAAAAATGCATAGTCAGAATATAATGCTCTGCAGAATGCGATGAGTTATCAAAAAGTGTTTTTGGTGCTGATTAAGACATCTATTGCCAAGTCTACACAATACATTGCCGAGTCTACACAATATACTGCCGAGCCTACGCAACATGCTGCCGAGTCCACACAATGCACTGCCGAGTCTACACAATGCACTGTTGAGTCTACGCAACATATTGTGTAGTCTACACACAATATACTTCTGCGTCTACACAATACACTGCCAAGTCTATGCAATTCACTGCCGAGTCTACACACTATGCTGTGAGTCTACGCAACATGCTGCCGAGTCTACACAATGCATGACCGAGTCTACGCAATGCACTGTCGCGTCTACGCAATGCACTGCCGAGTCTGCGCAATGCACTGCCCAATCTACAAAATGCGCTGCCGAGTCTATGCAATTCACTGCTGAGTCTACACACTACGCTGTGAGTCTACGCAACATGCTGCCGAGTCTACACAATGTGCTGCCGAGTCTACACAATGCGCTGCCGAGTCTACACAATGCGCTGCCGAGTCTACACAATGCGCTGCCGAGTCCAATCAATGCGCTTCTGAGTCCAAGCAATGCGCTGCCGAGTCCAAGCAATGCGCTTCTGAGTCCAAGCAATGCGCTGCCGAATCTACTCAATGTGCTGCTGAGTCTACGCAATGCGCTGCCAAGTCTACCCACAACGCTGTGAGTCTACACAATACACTGCTGAGTCTAGATAATGCACTGCCGAGTTTTACGTAATGCGCACCTGAGTCGACGCAATACGCTGCCAGGTTTATGCAATACACTGCCAAATCTATACACCAGGGACGTGCGGTGAGGTAAATGGCTCAGGAGTCACTGGCTAGTTCCAGAGCCAGATTTAATTCATTGATGGTTCTTGGTCGATGTTTGTAGACCTCAGCACGGAGATTGCCCTGTTGACTGTACAGAGAACTTGCATGAAGCTAATAAGGGTTGTTTTCCGCCCAGTAACAAAAATTCAGCTTGTAAACGTAGCCAGACAAATGAATGTGAGCTTCATCAAGAAATTGCAGCGATAACGCTGGAAATGACCATCGAGTGATGCAAAACACTTTAGAAATCGACTACAAATGTGTATCCCAAATGAAGGCCGCCATCTGGACATTGGCCCTCATTCCGAGTTGATCGCTCGCTAGCTGTTTTTAGCAGCCGTGCAAACGCATAGTCGCCGCCTACGGGGGAGTGTATTTTCGCTTTGCAAGTGTGCGAGTGTTCGATCGCATGTGCACCCGAGCGGGACGAAAATGTTTTTTGCAGTTCTGAGTAGCTCTGGACTTACTCAGCCCTTGCGATCACTTCAGCCTGTTCGGTCCCAGAATTTACGTCAGACACCCGCCCTGCTTGGACACGCCTGTGTTTTCCCTACCACTCCCAGAAAACGGTCAGTTGACACCCATAAACGCCCTTTTTCTGTCAATCTCCTTGCGAACGGATGTGCGAATGGAATCGTCGCTAGAAGCATTGCACAGCAACAATGCTGTTTGTACCCGTACGACGCGCGTGCGCATTGCGGTGCATGCGCAGTAGTAACCTGAGCGCTGTGCTGCGAAAATCGGCAGCGTGCGATCAACTCGGAATGACCCCCAATATCATATTCTAAACCAGCTGAAAATAAACTGTATTCCATTCAGATTATATGTATTAAAATTCTGAATAGCATTTACCGTGCCTTTTTTGTTAACCTTTAAAATCTGCCTCAACCTGTATATGTCCAATAATATTAAATTAACATTTGTGATCATATATAGTTTACAAACTTGTTAACGTTGAAATGTGCTCCCATTGACTGCTCATGATTTTCCCTAAGTAGCCCATTTCTTACGGTATCCGTTCAGACGGTCGACCATGTTATGGTCGACAGTCATTAGGTCGACCACTATTGGTCGACACTGACATGGTCGCCATGGACACATGGTCGACACATGAAAATGGTCGACACATGAAATGTCGACACATGAAAAGGTCGACATGAGTTTTTAAACTTTTTTTTCTTTTGGGGAACTTTTCCATACTTTCCGATCCACGTGGACTACGATTGGAACGGTAATCTGTGCCGAGCGAAGCGAAGGCACCATGGCCGAAGCATGGCGAGCGAAGCGAGCCATGCGAGGGGACGCGGTGCACTAATTGGGGTTCCCAGTCGCTTTACGCAAAAACGACACCAAAAAAAGTGAAAAAAACTCATGTCGACCTTTTCATGTGTCGACATTTTCACGTGTCGACCATTTTCATGTGTAGACCATGTGTTCATGTCGACCATGTCAATGTCGACCAATAGTTGTCGACCTAATGACTGTCAACCATAACATGGTCGACCATTCATACCGGAACCTTTCTTACTGGGCTGCCCACAGATAAAGCGTACGGTACTTTCCATCCCACCTGATGTTGATGCGGAGTAGGTGGCGTGGAACCCTTTGCCACTTGTGTAGTCATCGGACACAAATTTTAGTACGAGTGCATTGCTGAAAGACGTCACAGGATGTGGAATTAAATTACCACAATAATGACCTATAAAACAGGAATACAAATATTTTCAGCAGTTTTTTTAATGTCTCCAAGTTAGGTTTAGGGTTACATGAAAAAGTGCATTGTCGACATTGTTAAATGTTCTGAATGTCGACTTATACTACACCCAAGGGGGAAAAACATTAAGCTTGAGATCCCTAATCATCTTGCAATCTCAATGGATGCTGAAAGACACAGCGCAACAACAGCTAGACTAATAGCAGCCCTCTCTTGGCGTATAGACATGGGAATCGGGCTTGGGGCTGTCACGATCCGGGTATCTGGACGCCATTTCTTACCCATCAGATGCCTCCTAAGGCTGGCTCAGCGCTCCAGGACCGGATCCCATCTGTTATCCTAATGTTCACATTCCTGCATCCTCTCCTGTCTCTCTGAGACGCTGTCACAGTAACGCCTTATTACATCTGGCATGGCGTCTCCCGCGGCCTCCGCCGCCGTCCCTGAGCTTCTGCATGCAGAGTGTCAGAGTGGCGATTACGTCAGCCGCGGCCTCCGCTGTGTCCGCGTGGTTGGATGTGCACTTGTCAGCCTGGCGTCTCCTGTCTCCAGTGGCCGGCGCCGCCATTACTGTTTTCATTACCACATGGATTACAAACCAAACTTCCCTCCAAGTGTCTGCATGGGCGCAGCCATCTTGGATTCTGTCAGCTGATCATTTCCTCCAATCTGTTGTCAGTATTGTTAATCTGCATAATTGCCTAGCCAATCCCTTCCTTGCTGCAGGTATAAATACACTGTGCCTGAGCAAGGAAGGCGTCAGTGCTTTGGTTGTCAAACCTAGTTCCTGTTTGTCTCTCTCCTGTGATTGTCTTCCAGGTTCCAGCTCCTGTCTCAAGACTTCCACCATAGAGACCCGCACCAGCATTCCACCTGCGGTGTAGCCTGACTCTCCAATCCATTGTGGATTCATCTGTTTCCAGCTACAACATTACCTGCTTCCAGCTCAGCTTCCAGCAGAGTACAGCTTCCCTTAAAGGGCCGGTGTCCTTTCTACACTTTACCACTCTCCACCGGTATTATTATTTCTCCGCTCTCAAGTTCTACATTTCAGTTCATATTTCATCGCTCCCAAGTTCATTTATTATTTAACTGGTTCCAGCCAGTATCCACTCCGTGCTAACAACAGTCTGGTTCCAGCCAGTATCCACAGCAGCTGTTTTATCTTCAGCAACCCAGCTTTTCCTGGAACACCAGCTGGCACAATCCTGGGTTATCTCCATTGCTACAGTCGGGCCTGGTAAGGACTTTCCATCTAGAAGATCATAAGAACTATCTCACACTACCAGTGCCCTGTGGCTCCTGCCATCCTGTAGTACCCAGGAACTGTATTTATTCTTTGCTGACTTTTACGTTTTCTTTTACTGCTGCTGTGTTGCGGAGTTGTCATAAATAAACATCATTGACTTTTATTCCTGGTTGTCGTGGTCACGCCTTCGGGCAATTCTTCTACATGTCTAGGGGTCTGATAAAACCTGCCAGGTTCCATTACACCTCAGCCCCTACAACTGAGGCTGCCTCCCGTCAGCTCAGGCCCTCAGTTGTGACAGTCCCTACAACTGAGGCTGCCTCCCGTCAGCTCAGGCCCTCAGTTGTGACAGGGGCTATGTACATTGTTCCTATGGTCTATTGCCCAATAAAACTGGTACGCCTCCAAATGGTATGCGGTTAAGATTCCAGCTGTCGGGATCCCAGCAATCAGAATCCTGAGGCAGGATTTCCGATACTCATCAGAAGGTCGACATCGGAATCCTGACAGGGTCAGGAAACCGACGCTGGAATCCCGAAAGCCAGCATCCCAACAGTAAGTATAGCGGGTAGGTTAGCGTTAGGGCTGGGGGAGGGGGGGTAGTTAGGTTTAGGCGCCACCTGGGGGTGGGGTTTAGGGTTAGGCAGCGGGGAGGGCGGGGGTTAGGTTTACGCACCACCAGAGGGTTATTACGGTATGACACTAAGGGGGGAGGGTTAGGGTTAGGCATCACAGGAAGGAGGTTAGGATTAAGCACTAAGGGGGGAGGAAAGGGTTTGGCTGCGGAAAGGGAGGATTAGTGGGTAGGGGAGAGGGGGTAACATACTTACCTCACCCCTGTTGGGATTACAAACATCGGAATGCCAGCGGTCACAATACCAACGCCGGCATCCCAATGTTTGAAATGTCTGGAGGTCAAACATACTGAACCCCTCCAAATTTGGTGGTTTGAGAAGTTCACCCTTGTGATATATGAACATTTTAGTATTACTGTATCACCCTTTTACCAAGGAACTTTAAGAACTGTTTTATGTTTATATGAAACTGGATTACAGAATTTTTTGTTGTTTTTATTTTTCTCTTTTATGACTTGAATGTGAATCTTCTGAGGAAAAAGAGAATGCTATGGGAAGGAGAGTATATTCCATTTTTATTTATATAAAGCGCCATTCTACCCAATTTCCTTCTTGTCTATACATCTCCATATTTGTTCTCCGGCCAATACTTGACCTTAACATCTCAAACTGTCCTTTCCCTCCTTTCAACATCCAACACTGCGGTAATGTACTAAATGGTGACTCTATCCAAAAGCAGACAAGCCAGCCATTATTGTATTAGGATTCTGGCATGGGAGAAACATGAAAAGGAATAATAAACTCACAATAAGCCACATTCTATGAAGGAGGAGTCACTATTTATCACATACATAAATATTTCATTTAACAGCTCATAGTGATGAAGCTGGGACTATTCCCTGGTTTTACTGGGAAAAATAGGACAACTTACAGCTCGTGGCTCAGCTGCCAAAACTTGACACAATTTGCAGGCTATTATATTTGGCCGATTTATTACATATGTATGTAACCTAATTATTCACTTATAATAGCCAGAGCCATAGAGACAGTTGTGGAATCTGGGTACTGAAGAGGGTCTAGCCAAGTCTAAGAGGTGTGGCCATGTCCCCTCCAAAGACAGATAAGCGACATCACGCACTGCAAGAAAAACATCAGTAGCCCTCAGCAGCTGACCCGGCCCACCCAACAGGCCCGGGCCCATGTAATTTGTACCCGCTGCCACCCCCATCTCAGCACCCCTGATAATAAATATTAGCCTCACAACTCCCCAATATATAAATAGAATCTACAATAAATATTCCCATCAATAACATTATTTAAATCAGTCTCCCATTCTAGAACAGCAGTTTCAGTACCTTTTGAAGGAGATTCATAATTATTCCCATCTAAAATCTCTACAAAATCTTTAGAACAATTTCTGCTGTCTTCAGTTTCAAAGTCCGTAAAAGAAATGGTGACGTGGTTGACTGTGAATAGAAAATAAGACTACTTACACAGCTGATATATGAATAATTGCAAGGCATGGAAATGTGCACACCTCATTCTTCGGAGTGGGTGGGGACAGTGGCAAACGCAGGATTTGCATGGGGGGGTTTCCAGAACTGGGCGGAGCCAATCACGGGGGTGGGGACTGAGGTGACCCAGTATATGCTGGGTCCGTAAAACTAGTGTGTCTGTGTGTGTATATATATATATATATATATATATATATCTACACATATATATATATATATATATATATATATACACACATATATCTACACACACACATATATATAGATATATATATACACACATACACACACACATACATATACACGGGTGGTCTTCAGTATGCCGGCGGTCGGGCTCCCGGCGACCAGCATACCGGCGCCGGGAGCCTGACCGCCGGCATACCGACACTTATTCTACCTCGTGGGGGTCCACGACCCCCCTGGAGGGAGAATAGAATAGTGTGGCGCGCGTAGCGTGGCAAGCGCAGCGAGCCCGCAAGGGTCTCATTTGCGCTCGCCACACTGTTGGTAAGCCGGCGGCCGGCCTCCCGGCACCGGTATGCTGGTCGCCGGGAGGCCGGCCGCCGGGAGATCGTAGTGAATCCATATACACATATACATAGCATATTAAACATGCATACATATAATAAGAATTTACTTACCGATAATTCTATTTCTCGTAGTCCGTAGTGGATGCTGGGGACTCCGTCAGGACCATGGGGAATAGCGGGCTCCGCAGGAGACAGGGCACATCTAAAAAGCTTTTTAGGTCACATGGTGCGTACTGGCTCCTCCCCCTATGACCCTCCTCCAAGCCTCAGTTAGGTACTGTGCCCGGACGAGCGTACACAATAAGGAAGGATCTTGAATCCCGGGTAAGACTCATACCAGCCACACCAATCACACCGTACAACTTGTGATCTGAACCCAGTTAACAGTATGATAACAAAACGAAGTAGCCTCCGAAAAGATGGCTCACAACAATAGTAATAACCCGATTTTTGTAACAATAACTATGTACAAGCATTGCAGACAATCCGCACTTGGGATGGGCGCCCAGCATCCACTACGGACTACGAGAAATAGAATTATCGGTAAGTAAATTCTTATTTTCTCTAACGTCCTAGTGGATGCTGGGGACTCCGTCAGGACCATGGGGATTATACCAAAGCTCCCAAACGGGCGGGAGAGTGCGGATGACTCTGCAGCACCGAATGAGAGAACTCCAGGTCCTCCTTAGCCAGAGTATCAAAATTTGTAAAATTTTACAAACGTGTTCTTCCCTGACCACGTAGCTGCTCGGCAAAGTTGTAATGCCGAGACTCCTCGGGCAGCCGCCCAGGATGAGCCCACCTTCCTTGTGGAATGGGCATCTACATATTTCGTCTGTGGCAGGCCTGCCACAGAATGTGCAAGCTGAATTGTACTACAAATCCAGCGTGCAATAGACTGCTTAGAAGCATGAGCACCCAGCTTGTTGGGTGTATACAGTATAAACAGCAAGTCAGACTTTCTGACTCCAGCCGTCCTAACTATATATATATATATATATATATATATATATATATATATATATTTTTAGGGCCCTGACCACGTCTAGTAACTTGGAGTCCTCCAAGTCCCTAGTAGCCGCAGGCACCACAAGAGGTTGTTTCAGGTGAAAACGCTGACACCCCTTTATGAAGAAACTGGAGACGAGTCCCAGTTCTGTCCTGTTCAAATGGAAAATTTTAATATGGGCTTTTGTAAGACAAAGCCGCCCATTCTGACAATCGCCTGGCCGAGGCCAGGGCTAACAACATGGTCACTTCCCATGTGAGATATTTGTCAACAGCATGGTCACTTTCCATGTGAGATATTTCAAATCCACAGATTTGAGCGGTTCAAACCAATATGATTTTAAGAAATCCCAACACTATGTTGAGATCTCACGGTGCCCCTAGGGGCACAAAAAAGCTGTATATGCAATACATCCTTTACAATCTGGACTTCAGGAACTGAAGTCAATTCTTTCTGGAAGAAAATCTACAGGGCCGAAATTTAAATGTTAATGAACCCCAATTTGAGGTCCAAAACACTCCTGTTTTCAGGAAGTGTAGAAATCGACCTAGTTGAATTTCCGTCGTGGAGCCTTCCTGGCCTCACCCACGCAACATATTTTCACCACATGTGGTGATGACGTTGTGCGGTCACCTCCTTCCTGGCTTTGACCAGGGTAGGTATGACCTCTTATGGAATGCCTTTTCCCCTCAGGATCCGGCATTCAACCGCCATGCCGTCAAACGCAGCCGCGGTAAGTCTTGGAATAGACATGGTACTTGCTGAATCAAGTCCCTTCTTAGCTCCCCAGGCCCTTAGTCCTCTGTGAGCATTTCTTGAAGTTCCGGGTACCAAGTCCCTCTTGGCCAATCCGGAGCCACTAGTATAGTTCATACTCCTCTATGTCTTATAATTCTCAATACCCTGGTTATGAGAAACAGAGGAGGGAACACATACACAGACTGGTACACCCACGGTGTTACCAGAACATCCACAGCTATCGCCTGAAGGTCTCATGACCTGGCGGAATACCTGTCCCGTTTTTTGTTCGGGCGGGACGCCATCATGTCCACCTTTGGTCTTTGCCAACGGTCCACAATCATGTTGAAAAACTTCCCTATGAAGTTTCCACTCTCCCGGGTGGAGGTCATGCCTGCTGAGGAAGTCTGCTTCCCAGTCGTCCACTCCCGGAAAGAACACTGCTGACAGTGCTATCACATGATTTTCCGCCTAGCGAAAAATCCTTGCAGTTTTCACTGCCCTCCTGCTTCTTGTGCCGCCCTTCTGTTTACGTGGGCGACTGCCGTGATGTTATCCCACTGGATCAATACCGGCTGACCTTGAAGCAGAGGTCTAGCTAAGTTTAGAGCATTATAAATTTGCTCTAAGCTTATTTATGCGGAGAGAATTCTCCAGACTTAATCACACTTCCCTGGAAATTTTTTCCCTGTGTGACTGTTCCCCAGCCTCTCAGGCTGGCCTCCGTGGTCACCGGCATCCAATCCTGAATGCCGAATCTGCGGCCCTCTAGAAGATGAGCACTCTGTAATCACCACAGGAGAGACACCCTTTTCCTTGGATATAGGGTTATCCGCTGATGCATCTGAGGATGCGATCCGGACCATTTGTCCAGCAGATCCCACTGAAGAGTTCTTGCGGGAAATCTGCCGAATGGAATTGCTTCGTAATAAGCCACCATTTTTACCAGGACTCTTGTGCAATGATGCACTGACACTTTTCCTGGTTTTAGGAGGATCCCGATTAGCTCGGATAACTCCCTGGTTTTCTCCACTGGGAGAAACACGTTTTTCTGGACTGTGTCCAGAATCTTCCCTAGGAACAGTAGACGTGTCGTCGGAAAAAGCTGCGATTTTGGAATATTTAGAATCCACTCGTGCTGTCGTAGAACTACTTAAGATAGTGCTACTCCGACCTCCAACTGTTCTCTGGACCTTGCCCTTATCAGGAAAGCGTCCATGTTTCTTTTAAGAAAAATCATCATTCCGGCCATTACCTTGGTAAAGACCCGGGGCGCCGTGGACCATCCAAACGGCAGCGTCTGAACTGATAGTGACAGTTCTGTACCAGGAACCTGAAGTACCCTTGGTGAGAAGGGCAAATTTGGACCTGTAGGTAAACGTCCCTGATATCCAGTGACATCATATCGTCCCCTTCTTCCTGGTTCGCTATCACTGCTCCGAGTGACTCCATCTTGATTTGAACGCTTGTATGTAAGTGTTCAAATATTTCAGATCTCACCGAGCCGGTTGGCTTCAGTACCACAATATAGTGTGGAATACTACCCCCTTCCTTGTTGTAAGAAGGGTACTTTGATTATCACCTGCTGGGAATACAGCCTGTGAATTGTGTGAGGGGGAGACGTCTCGAATTTCCAATGTACACCTGGGATATTACATGTAGGATCCCGGAGTTCCCTTGCGAGTGTTGCTGAAACTCTTGAGATGACCCCCTACCGCACCTGAGTCCGCTTGTACGGCCCCAGCGTTATGCTGCGGACTTGGCAGAAGCCGTGAGGAGCTTCTGTTCCTGGGAATGAGCTGCTTGCTGCAGTCTTCTTCCCTTTCCTCTCCCCCTGGGCAGATATGACTGGCCTTCGCCCGCCTGCCCGTATGGGGACGAAAGGACTGAGACTGAAAAGACTGTGTCCTTTTCTGCCAATATGTGACTCGGGGTAACAAAAGGTGGATTTTTCAGCTGTTGCCATGGCCACCAGGTCCAATGGACCGCCCCTTTATACGGCAATACTTCCATATGCCGTCTGGAATCTGCCTCACCTGACCACTGTCGTGTCTTCGTCTGGCAGATATGTACATCACATTTACTCTTTGATGCCAGAATGCAAATATGCCTCTGCGCATCACACATATATAGAAATGCATCCCTAAAATGCTCTATAGACAATAAAATCCTGTCCCTGTCAAGGGTATCAAAATTTTCAGTCAGGAAATCCGACCAAGCCCCCTCAGCGCTGCACATCCAGGCTGAGGCGATTGCTGGTCGTAGTATAACACCAGTATGTGTGTATATACTGTTATGATATTTTTCAGCTTCCTATCAGCTGGCTCCTTGAGGGCGGCCGTATCTGGAAACGGTAACGCCATGTTTTTTATATGCGTGTGAGCGCCTTGTCCACCCTAAGGTGTGTTTTCCAACTCGCCCTTACTACTGGCGGGAAAAAGGGTATACCGCCCATAACTTTCTGTCGGAGGAACCCCACGTATCATCACACACTTCATTTAATTTATCTGATTCAGGCAAAACTACAAGTAGTTTATTCCCACCCTACAAAATACCCTTATTTGTGGTACTTGTGGTATCAGAAATACGCAACACCTCCTTCATTGCCCTTAACATGTAACTTGTGGCCCTAAAGGAAAAATACGTTTGTTTCTTCACCGTCGACACTGGGGTCAGTGTCCGTGTCAGTGTCTGTCGACCGACTGAGGTAAATGGGCGTTTTTACAAGCCCCTGACGGTGTCTGAGACGCCTGGACCGATACTAATTTGTCCGCCGGCTGTCTCATGTCGTCAACCGGCTTGCAGCGTGTTGACATTATCACGTAATTCCATAAGTAAGCCATCCATTCTGGTGTCGACTCCCTAGAGAGTGACATCACCATTACAGGCAATTTTCTCCGTCTCCTCACCAACATTTTCCTCATACATGTCGACACACACGTACCGACCTACAGCACACACATACAGGGAATGCTCTGATAGAGGACAGGACCCACTAGCCCTTTGGGGAGACAGAGGGAGAGTTTGCCAGCACACACCAAAAGCGCCATAATGTATATAACAACCCTAGAAGGTGTTGTTTCTATATATGGGCTCTTAATATATAATTATATCGCCAATTTATGCCCCCCTTCTCTTTAACCCTGTTTCTGTAGTGCAGGGGAGAGTGGGAGCCTTCCTCACCAGCGGAGCTGGTCAGGAAAATGGCGCTGAGTGCTGAGGAGAATAAGCTCCGCCCCTTTCACGGCGGGCTTTTCTCCCGGTTATTAGGAAACCTGGCCTGGGTTAAATACATACATATAGCCTTAATGGCTATATGTGATGTATTTATTTGCCAAATAGGTATTTATATTGCTGCCCAGGGCGCCCCCAGCAGCGCCCTGCACCCTCCGTGACCGTGTCAGTGAGCCGTGTAGCAACAATGGCGCACAGCTGCAGTGCTGTGCGCTACCTCTCTGAAGACTGTGAAGTCTTCTGCCGCCTGTTTCCGGACCTCCGTTCCGCCGTCTTTCTTCAGCGTCTGTAAGGGGGATCGGCGGCGCGGCTCCGGGACGAACCCCAGGCTGACCTGTGTTCCGACTCCCTCTGGAGCTCAGTGTCCAGTAGCCTAAAACTTCAATCCTCCTGCACGCAGGTGAGTTGCAAGTCTCTCCCCTAAGTCCCTCGTTGCAGTGATCCTGTCGCCAGCAGGAATCACTGATTAGAAACCTAAAAAAAAACTTTACTAAACAGCTCCTTAAGAGAGCCATCCAGTTTGCACCCTTCTCGGACGGGCACAAAAACCTAACTGAGGCTTGGAGGAGGGTCATAGGGGGAGGAGCCAGTACGCACCATGTGACCTAAAAAGCTTTTTAGATGTGCCCTGTCTCCTGCGGAGCCCGCTATTCCCCATGGTCCTGACGGAGTCCCCAGCATCCACTAGGACGTTAGAGAAATATATATATATATATATACACACATACAGTACACATATATATACACATGTATATATATATATATATATATATATCATATGTGTGTGTGTGTGTGTGTGTTTATATGTATGTACGTACGTACGTACGTATGTATGTATATACATGTGTATATATGTAGGCACATGGATATATATGTACTATAATTAAAAAAAAGTAAACTTTTATTGCACTTGCAAGTGCCACCAGGAAGACAGCAGGCTGCAGAGGACGCTAGACAGTCATTAATAATACTCATGCAGCTTAAAAAAAAAAAAAAAAAAAAAAAAAAAATTTTTTTTTTTTTTTTTTAGTGGAGGGGGGTTTCTGGGTACTCGGAAACCCCCCCTGGGTGCGCCACTGGGTGGGGAGCATCACAAATATCCCCCGACTTCTATAGGTAAGTGCAATGGCACCTTCCTTAATTAATTTATATTTGTGGATATAAACCAGACATCATCTTGAAGACTTTTATTCAAAATCCCCCCATACTGTAATATAAGACAAATCAACAACAACAACAACAACAACAACAACAACAACAACAACAACAAAACAACAGCAGACAGACTAATGAGTCACTTACAAGGATCCTGGGCTTGGATAATCCATGTACAGTTCTGATTGTTTGGGTACTTGGCTGGATATAATGGAGAGGAAATAACTCCGCCAATAGACGCAGTTGTAATAGTGCTTCCACATGCTATCAAACACAGGGAGGAAATACAACGAGGTCAGACCATCAGTAGTATTATTACTTATTATGGTATAAAGCATCATTGCAAAATTTGAAACTATTGTAATACATCCTATTTATCCTGTACGGTGTACTAAAAAACTTCAAAGAGATGTGCTCTTACTAATTATTGCATATACCCCCAATTTATAAGAACACGTTTTTGCAAATGCTGATGGTGGTCATTCCGAGTTGTTCGATCGTTGCCGATTTTCGCTATGCTGCGATTTGCTGCTAAATGCGCATGCGCATGGTACGCAGCGCGAATGCGCTTAGTTATTTAACTTAAAGCTTTGCAGTTTTGCTGTTGTTCGTGCGGCGCTTTTCCGTCGCACTGCTGATCGGTGAGTGATTGACAGGAAGTGGGTGTTTCTGGGTGGTTACTGAGCGTTTTCCGGGAGTGTGCTAAAAAATGCAGGCGTGTCAGGCAAAAACGCAGGAGTGTCTGGAGAAATGGGGGAGTGGCTGGCCGAACGCAGGGCGTGTTTGTGACGTCAAACCAGGAACTAAACGGACTGAGCTGATCGCAATCTGTGAGTAGGTCTGGAGCTACTCAGAAACTGCAAGGAATTATTTAGTAGCAGTTCTGCTAATCTTTCGTTCGCTATTCTGCTAAGCTAAGATACACTCCCAGAGGGCGGCGGCCTAGCGTGTGCAATGCTGCTAAAAGCAGCTAGCGAGCGAACAACTCGGAATGACCACCAATATCCGATGTAACAAGTGGAAAAAAAAAATCGAATAAAAACTGGAAATAAGGTCTGAGTCGGATACCAGAAGTTACTGCATTCTAAAAGTTTACTAAACTGGAGTTGGGTGTTGAATATTAAACTTTGCATTATCTCTGTAGCAATAACAACTGTAGGATGCAGCAAAATTGTTTCAATAAAGTGATAAGTAATCCCTTCATAAACAAAATGAAGCCTGAATTGCCCAACATAAATAAATGCAATGTTATGGAAAGATATATGAAGTTGTCCTGGAACTTTTCACCTATTTTTCCCCTAATTTTAGTTTTTGTGATACAATAATGAATGCATATACAGCAGAATTGAATATGAATAAAAGGGCATCACTGGTTATTTAGGGGTCTATTTATTAAGCCTTGGATGGAGATAAAATGGAAGGAGATAAAGTACCAACCAATCACCTCCTGTCATTTTTTAAACACAGCGTGTGACATAACAGGAGCCGATTGGCTGGTACTTTATCTCCGTCCACTTTATCTCCATCCAAGGCTTAGTAAATAGACCCCTTAGTCTGGTCCAAAATTATTAGTAAAGGCTATAAGAAAAGTGAATATTAGCGGAAAATGAGAGATTCTTGCCTTCACTAAAGCGGGCGCTGAAGCCTTTATGCTGCCCACTGTGATCAGACCGCAGGCGGACAAACATGATGCTCTGAGTAGATGTAATTACACCGGGAAGTTGGCTTCCACAGAGAGTTGCAAGAAGACGGGCATCACTGGTTTCACCGTCATACACCTATCAGGAAAAATGGCAGAAAGAATCAACAGCAAGGCATGCGATAAACATCAATGGGGCAGATGTACTAAGCCTGGAGAAGGGATAATAAGAATTTACTCACCGGTAATTCTATTTCTCGTAGTCCGTAGTGGATGCTGGGAACTCCGTAAGGACCATGGGGAATAGACGGGCTCCGCAGGAGACTGGGCACTCTAAAAGAAAGATTAGGTACTATCTGGTGTGCACTGGCTCCTCCCTCTATGCCCCTCCTCCAGACCTCAGTTAAGGAAACTGTGCCCGGAAGAGCTGACACAACAAGGAAAGGATTTGGAATCCAGGGTAAGACTCATACCAGCCACACCAATCACACCGTACAACTTGTGATAACTATACCCAGTTAACAGTATGAACGACAACTGAGCCTCAGTAACAGATGGCTCATAACAATAACCCTTTAGTTAAGCAATAACTACATACATGTATTGCAGAGAGTCCGCACTTGGGACGGGCGCCCAGCATCCACTACGGACTACGAGAAATAGAATTACCGGTGAGTAAATTCTTATTTTCTCTGACGTCCTAGTGGATGCTGGGAACTCCGTAAGGACCATGGGGATTATACCAAAGCTCCCAAACGGGCGGGAGAGTGCGGATGACTCTGCAGCACCGAATGAGCAAACACAAGGTCCTCCTCAGCCAGGGTATCAAACTTGTAGAACTTAGCAAATGTGTTTGAACCCGACCAAGTAGCAGCTCGGCAAAGCTGTAAAGCCGAGACCCCTCGGGCAGCCGCCCAAGAAGAGCCCACCTTCCTTGTGGAATGGGCTTTTACCGATTTAGGATGCGGCAATCCTGCCGCAGAATGAGCTTGCTGAATCGTGTTACAGATCCAGCGCGCAATAGTTTGCTTTGAAGCAGGAGCACCCAGCTTGTTGGGTGCATGCAGGATAAACAGCGAGTCAGTTTTCCTGACTCCAGCCGTCCTGGCTACATAGATTTTCAAAGCCCTGACTACATCCAGTAACTTGGAGTCCTCCAAGTCCCGAGTAGCCGCAGGCACCACAATAGGTTGGTTCAAATGAAACGCTGATACCACCTTAGGGAGAAATTGGGGACGAGTCCTCAATTCTGCCCTGTCCATACGGAAGATCAGATAAGGGCTTTTACATGACAAAGCCGCCAATTCTGACACACGCCTAGCCGAAGCCAAGGCCAAAAGCATGACCACTTTTCACGTGAGATATTTTAGCTCCATGGTCTTAAGTGGCTCAAACCAGTGGGATTTCAGGAAATCCAACACAACGTTAAGATCCCAAGGTGCCACTGGAGGCACAAAAGGGGGCTGAATATGCAGCACTCCCTTAACAAACGTCTGAACTTCAGGCAGTGAAGCCAGTTCTTTTTGAAAGAAAATAGATAGGGCCGAAATCTGGACCTTTATGGATCCTAATTTTAGGCCCATAGTCACTCCTGACTGTAGGAAGTGCAGGAATCGACCCAGCTGGAATTCCTCTGTAGGGGCCTTCCTGGCCTCACACCAAGCAACATATTTTCGCCATATACGGTGATAATGTTGTGCTGTCACGTCTTTCCTAGTCTTTATCAGCGTAGGAATCACTTCATCCGGAATGCCCTTTTCCGTTAGGATTCGGCGTTCAACCGCCATGCCGTCAAACGCAGCCGCGGTAAGTCTTGGAACAGACACGGCCCCTGCTGTAACAGGTCCTGTCTGAGAGGCAGAGGCCATGGGTCCTCTGAGATCATTTCTTGTAGTTCTGGGTACCAAGTTCTTCTTGGCCAATCCGGAACGATGAGTATAGTTCTTACTCCTCTCTTACTTACTATCCTCAGTACCTTGGGTATGAGAGGAAGAGGAGGGAACACATAAACCGACTGGTACACCCACGGTGTCACTAGTGCGTCCACAGCTATCGCCTGAGGGTCCCTTGACCTGGCGCAATATTTTTTTAGCTTTTTGTTGAGGTGGGACGCCATCATGTCCACCTGTGGCCGTTCCCAACAGTTTACAATCTGCGTGAAGACTTCTGGATGAAGTCCCCACTCTCCCGGGTGGAGGTCATGCCTGCTGAGGAAGTCTGCTTCCCAGTTGTCCACTCCCGGAATGAACACTGCTGACAGTGCTAGCACATGATTTTCCGCCCATCGGAGAATCCTTGTGGCTTCTGCCATCGCCATCCTGCTTCTTGTGCCGCCCTGGCGGTTTACATGGGCGACCGCCGTGATGTTGTCTGATTGAATCAGCACTAGTTGGTTTTGAAGCAGAGGCTCTGCTTGACTCAGGGCGTTGTAAATGGCCCAGTATATTTATGTGTAGTGAAGTCTCCTGACTTGACCACTGTCCTTGGAAGTTCCTTCCCTGAGTGACTGCCCCCCATCCTCGGAGGCTTGCGTCCGTGGTCACCAGAACCCAGTCCTGTATGCCGAATCTGCGGCCCTCGAGAAGATGAGCACTCTGCAGCCACCACAGCAGAGACACCCTGGCCCTTGGGGACAGGGTGATCAACCGATGCATCTGAAGATGCGATCCGGACCATTTGTCTAACAGATCCCACTGAAAGATCCTTGCATGGAACCTGCCGAAGGGAATTGCTTCGTAAGAAGCCACCATCTTTCCCAGGACTCGTGTGCAGTGATGCACCGACACCTGTTTTGGTTTCAGGAGGTCCCTGACCAGAGATGACAATTCCTGGGCCTTCTCCACCGGGAGAAACACCTTCTTCTGTTCTGTGTCCAGAATAATGCCCAGGAAGAGCAGACGCGTCGCAGGAATCAGCTGCGACTTTGGGATATTCAGAATCCAGCCGTGCTGTTGCAACACTTCCTGAGAGAGTGCTACGCTGACTAACAACTGCTCTCTGGACCTCGCCTTTATAAGGAGATCGTCCAAGTACGGGATAATTATAACTCCCTTTTTCCGAAGGAGTATCATCATTTCGGCCATTACCTTGGTAAATACTCTCGGTGCCGTGGACAGACCAAACGGCAACGTCTGGAATTGGTAATGACAATCCTGTACCACAAACCTGAGGTACTCCTGGTGAGGTGGGTAAACGGGGACATGCAAGTAAGCATCCTTGATGTCCAGCGACACCATAAAATCCCCCTCTTCCAGGCTTGCAATAACCGCCCTGAGCGATTCCATTTTGAACTTGAACTTCCTTATATAAGTGTTCAAGGATTTTAAATTCAGAATGGGTCTCACCGAACCGTCTGGTTTCGGTACCACAAACATTGTGGAATAGTAACCCCGTCCCTGTTGAAGGAGGGGAATCTTGATTATCACCTGCTGGAGGTACAGCTTGTGAATTGCCACCAGTACTACCTCCCTTTCCCTGGGAGCAGCTGGCAAGGCTGATTTGAGGTAACGGCGAGGGGGAGTCGCCTCGAACTCCAGCTTGTATCCCTGAGACACAATTTGTACAGCCCAGAGATCCACTTGTGAGCGAACCCACTGGTTGTTGAAGTTTCGGAGACGTGCCCCCACCGCACCCGGCTCCGCCTGTGGAGCCCCAGCGTCATGCGGTGGACTTAGAGGAAGCGGGGGAGGATTTTTGTTCCTGGGAACTGGCTGCCTGGTGCAGCTTCTTTCCTCTACCCCTGCCTCTGGGCAGAAAGGATGCGCCTCTGATCCGCTTGCCTTTCTGAGGCCGAAAGGACTGTACATGATAATACAGTGCTTTCTTAGGCTGTGAGGGAACCTGAGGTAAAAAAGCTGACTTCCCGGCTGTTGCCGTGGATACGAGGTCCGAGAGACCGTCCCCAAACAATTCCTCACCCTTATAAGGCAAAACCTCCATGTGTCTTTTAGAATCAGCATCACCTGTCCACTGCCGAGTCCATAATACTCTCCTTGCAGAAATGGACATTGCATTAATTCTAGATGCCAGCAGGCAAATGTCCCTCTGTGCATCCCGCATATATATCCCGCATATATAAGACAACGTCTTTTATATGTTCTATGGTTAGCAAAATAGTATCCCTGTCGAGGGAATCAATGTTGTCTGACAGGGAATCAGACCATGCGGCTGCAGCACTACACATCCATGCTGAAGCAATAGCAGGTCTCAGTATAGTACCTGAGTGTGTATACACAGACTTCAGGATAGCTTCCTGCTTTCTATCCGCAGGTTCCTTTAAGGCGACCGTATCCTGAGACGGCAGTGCCACCTTTTTTGATAAGCGTGTGAGCGCCTTGTCCACCCTAGGGGATGTTTCCCAACGTAACCTGTCCGTTGGCGGGAAAGGGTACGCCATCAGTAACCTCTTAGAAATCACTAGTTTCTTATCGGGGGAACTCCACGCTTCCTCACACAATTCATTTAATTCATCAGATGGGGGAAAAGTCACTGGCTGCTTTTTCTCCCCAAACATAATACCCTTCTTGGTGGTAACCGGGTTAATATCAGAAATGTGCAATACATTTTTCATTGCAGTAATCATGCATCGGATGGCTTTTGTAGACTGTGCATTTGTCTCATCCTCATCTACACTGGAGTCAGACTCTGTGTCGACATCTGTGTCTACCATCTGAGCTAGCGGGCGTTTATGAGCCCCTGATGGCCTCTGAGCCGCCTGGGCAGGCGCGGGCTGAGATCCCGGCTGTCCCAAGGCTGCTGCGTCATCGAACCTTTTATGTAAGGAGTTAACACTGTCTGTTAAGACAGTTCCACATATCCATCCAATCCGGTGTCGGCCCCGTCGGGGGCGACACCACACTTATCTGCCCTTGCTCCGCCTCCACGTAACCCTCCTCATCAAACATGTCGACACAGCCGTACCGACACACCGCACACACACAGGGAATGCTTTGACTGAGGACAGGACCCCACAAAGTCCTTTGGGGAGACAGAGAGAGAGTATGCCAGCACACACCACAGCGCTATATAACACAGGGATTTACACTATACTGAGTGATTTTTCCCAATAGCTGCTTATATCTTATTTGCGCCTAAATTTATGTGCCCCCCTCTCTTTTTTACCCTACTTGTACAGGATACTGCAG
This sequence comes from Pseudophryne corroboree, assembly GCF_028390025.1. Lineage (NCBI taxonomy): Eukaryota > Metazoa > Chordata > Amphibia > Anura > Myobatrachidae > Pseudophryne > Pseudophryne corroboree. The sequence continues at coordinate 102,283,903 of NC_086448.1, forward strand.
GGGAGAGCCTGGGGAGCGTCCTTCCAGCGGAGCTGTGAAGAGAAAATGGCGCTGGTGTGCTGAGGAAGAAGGCCCCGCCCCCTCAGCGGCAGGCTTCTCCCGCGTTTTGTATATCTTAATGGCGGGTTTTTTTGCACATATACAGTTTTCCAGACTGTATTATGTGCATAATGTGCCAAAAGGTAATCTTATTGCTGCCCAGGGCCCCCCCCCCCCCCCAGCGCTCTGCACCCTACAGTGACCGGAGTGTGTGGTGTGCAGTGGGAGCAATGGCGCACAGCTGCAGTGCTGTGCGCTACCTTAATGAAGACCGGAGTCTTCTGCCGCCGATTTTATCTTCTTCTGTCTTCTGGCTCTGCAAGGGGGATGGCGGCGCGGCTCCGGGAACGGACGATCGAGGTCAGGCCCTGTGTTCGAACCCTCTGGAGCTAATGGTGTCCAGTAGCCTAAGAAGCACAAGCTAGCTGCAAGCAGGTAGGTTTGCTTCTCTCCCCTCAGTCCCACGAAGCAGTGAGTCTGTTGCCAGCAGATCTCACTGAAAATAAAAAACCTAACAAATACTTTCTTTCTAGCAAGCTCAGGAGAGCCCACTAGGAGCAGACAGCTCTGGCCGGGCACAGATTCTAACTGAGGTCTGGAGGAGGGGCATAGAGGGAGGAGCCAGTGCACACCAGATAGTACCTAATCTTTCTTTTAGAGTGCCCAGTCTCCTGCGGAGCCCGTCTATTCCCCACTTATGGAGTTCCCAGCATCCACTAGGACGTCAGAGAAAAAGAAGTGATAAAGCGGTGATAAGTGCAAGGTGATAACGCATCAGCCAATCAGCTCCCAACTGTCATTTTTCAAATCCGTAATGATTGGCTGCTGCGTTATCACCTTGTGCTTATCACTTCTATATCACTTCTTTATCCCTTCTCCAGGTTAATACATCTGCCCCAATGATCCAAGAGAGGGTATATCACTTCACAGTAGACAACTGGATAAATGGCTGACCACTTGTGGTGTAGTAACAATGGATGTAACAGAAAAGACTGACCCGTGGTTTGTCAATGCCACCGATGATGGGTGTTTTTGATGGATGGATTTAAAGCAGCAACAGAAATAAGCACTTAACCGGCCTGTATTATCATTTATTTCTGTTACTCTTTGAAATCTATGAGTCAAAGTCGCTTATTATCAAGGGCTCTGACAAACCACGGAATAGTAAATTTACCCATGTGGATATATTTACAAACAGGTGGTTTGTCTTCAATACAAGCATGCATGTTTTAACATATATGAGGCACAGATGAGAACATGATTTACAGTACCATCTATGATGGATTGGAACCCAAGAGGGTCAAACACTTGAGATATACAGTATAATGGTAGTTCTAGTTTTAGCTTCATAAAACAGCTCTAAGCGCTTGCTCACACATTTGTGCTGGAAAAAGTAGTTAAATGCAAACAACTTAATGTACACTTTTCATCAGGAGTGACAACTAACCAGGGATAAACATATCTATAGACATGTATAGGCCTCTTCTCATGATCATCAGACCTCCTCACATACCATCAGACCTACCAACATGCCACCAGACCTGCATACATGCTGTTGGGCTTTATCATATGCCCTTTAAAGGCCATCAGACCTCTCCACATGGTGTCAGCTTACAAACTTGTCCACATGCCATCTCTGCCTCCTAACAGGTCTTTTACATGCTCCCCAAACCTACCTGCATGCCCACCAGACATCACCACATGCCTCTTGCAGCCCATTAGACCTCCTCACCACATATGCCTCTCACAAGTCCCCCATATCATACCTCCCAAAATAACCCTCTCCAGGAGGGACAGAATGCTCTGCTCCTGGACTTCCCTTTTAATTTATGATTGCCATCACCTGTGCTGAAACACCTTACTTATTAAATAACTAGTTCAGTACAGGTGATGGCAATCATTAAGAGGGAAGTCCAGGAGCAGAGAATTCTGTCCCTGATGGAGAGGGTCATGTTGGGAGGGGTGTCCATATGCCCTCTCATACTTTCCCCAATAGCCTTTATACCTGCTCACACGGGCACTGCAGTGCAGAGGAAGTAAGGAGAACACGCTGCACTCTCTCCTTCTCCTGTGATTTGTAGGGCTGTGTGACCTCCCTGCATTATGTGGAGGAGAATATAAGATACTAGGTGATTCATCGCGCCCTACGGGCGCTCTTCACACCGTCGTTTGGGGCTACGCCCCGTTAACCCCTGCACACCTTTGGACATACGCAGGCCGGTAGATAACAGAATCAGAAACACAGGGCAGTATAGAGGGCATACAGAAATGGTGTCCAGTTGAGAAAAGACAGATAGGCGTAGGGGGGGGGGGGGGGGGAGAGAAAGGGAATGTACAGAAACGCGGTGCAATCGGTAAAGGATAGGGAGAGGCAGGGTGGTAGGGAGAGGATAAAGAGAGGCAAGGGGTTAGACAGAAAATACAGTTGCAAGAGGCTACGACCCGTTAACCCCTGCACGGGCCTCAGCTGTGCTATAATTGTTATTATATGGAGTTTTACCTGCAAAAAAGTTTATGCTATTGGGTAAATATTGCAAGGGGGAAGGGCGTGCGATTGTCAAGGGGGTGTAGCCCTTTGTGAGGGCGTAAAGAGTGGCCGCAGGGCACAATGAATAACATAGTGTAGTATATACTGCTAGTGTATGCAGCGCATACACTAGCATACACACAGTGGCCACAGGTATCAGAGCCGCGTATACACACACAATGGACACAGGTAGCTGAGCTGCTTATACACACAATGGCCACAGGTAACGGAGCCACGTATCCACACAGTGGCCAGAGGTAGCAGGGCAGCTTATACACACAATACCCACAGGTAGCAGAGCCGCTTATACACACAATACCCACAGGTAGCAGAGCCGCTTATACACACAGTGCCCACAGGTAGCAGCGCAGCTTATACACACAGTGGACACAGGTATCAGAGCCACGTATCCACACAGTGGCCAGAGGTAGCAGGGCAGCTTATACACACAATACCCACAGATAGCAGAGCCGCTTATACACACAGTGCCCACAGGTAGCAGAGCCGCTTATACACACAGTGCCCACAGGTAGCAGAGCCGCTTATACACACAGTACTATAAGAAAATATAACCAGGCGCTAATAAATCATCACCATATCCTGGTGATCAAATTACTAGTATTAAAGTTTGTATACAAATAATACTATGATTAATAAATACTTTAAGCTGCAGGAGAGAGCTCGACTTGGGGTAAATCAAGTCAAAAAGAACCGGCACTTAGAAATCTCCGGTAACACTAAACCACTAAACAAATCCCCTCTTGCGCTATAAATAATATGGTATGGCTCAAAAGTTCAATAAAAACAAATAGATAATTTCATATAATCTATATTTTTTATTATGTGAAAAATAGATATATGTATATATATATACTTTACAAATAAACTATTAGAACGAATAGAATAGAATTTTATTCTTTGAGGAAGCCCCCGTGAGAGGAGCGAAACGCGTCAGAAGCAGAGCATTGGACCCTTGTACCAGCCTTCCTTGCACCCCCAAATTACCTCATCAGCTAGCGGTAACATCTGTGGACAAACCGGAGATCGGGAGATCATAACCGCGACTGTGGTGTCTGCATACGGCACATAGAGGTGTGGACTCATAGAGCTTGGAAGTCGGGTAAAACACTCAACACAGCAGGCGCCAGTGCAGCGCCATTCCCGCAGCCCGAGACCGCCTCGTCTGTCATTGGATTCTCCCGTGTTCCAACAACCGGTGCAAGCTACACGTAAGGCTCCAGTGTGGAGCGATCATTTCTGCACAATAACATCTCCTTTTACCGAGTGGCAGCTTTTAGAGGAAATTCAGTACACAGCAAGGGTGCAAATCACAGCTGGTATTTTGTTTTTTATTTCAACATATGGACTGAGTTTTATACATTTTTTGAAATTTTTTTTATTCTCTGTGCACAGAGTTTACCTAGATCCACCTCCTTTAGATATGCAAAGATATTGTTAGTGATTTTATTGACCGTTCTAATAGTTTATTTGTAAAGTATATATATATATACATATATCTATTTTTCACATAATAAAAAATATAGATTATATGAAATTATCTATTTGTTTTTATTGAACTTTTGAGCCATACCATATTATTTATAGCGCAAGAGGGGATTTGTTTAGTGGCTTATACACACAGTGCCCACAGGTAGCAGAGCCGCTGATACACACAGTGACCACAGGTAGCAGAGACGTTGATACACACAGTGCCCACAGGTAGCAGAGACGTTGATACACAACGTGCCCACAGGTAGCAGAGACGTTGATACACACAATGACCACAGGTAGCAGTGTTGCTTATACACACAATGGACCCCGGTAGCAGTGCCACTTCTACACACAATTCCCATAGGTAACAGAGGCACTTATACACACAGTGGCCACAGGTAGCTGAGCCGCTTATACACACAATGGCCACAGGTAGCAGCACCACTTATACACACAATGGCCACTTTTAGCAGCACCGCTTATACACACAATGGCCACTGGTAGCAGTGTCACTTATACACACAATGGCCACAGGTAGCAGCACCACTTATACACACAATGGCCACAGGTAGCAGTGGCGCTTATACACACAATGGCCACAGGTAGCAGTGTCACTTATATACACAATGGCCACTGGTACCAGAGCCGCGTATACACACAGTGGCCACTGGGAGCTGTGCCACTTATACACAATGGCCACAGGCAGCAGTGTCGCTTAGACACATAATGGCCACAGTATTACTTTTTTTTTTATTAATCCAATGTCCATTGGTAGCAACTATACTCACAGAAGTTCAGTGTGTGTGGGGGGTTTGGAAAGGGGGTGGGTTCAGTGAGGTGGAGGTGCCTATCCATGCCGCTGATCACCCCGATTCAGGGAATCACTTGTAGCGGCTGCGGATGGTGTCCGAGGTGCTACGTGTGGTGGAGGGGTGGGTGCGGGAGGGGGTCCAGAGGTGTTGCGGGAGGTGGAGGGGTGGGTGCAGTGGCACGGATGGCGGAAAGGGTGCAGAGGTGCTGTGGGTGGGGGAGGCGTAGGTGTGGAGGGGGCGTGTATGGGGGAGGGGGTCTAGAGGTTCTGCGGGTGGGGGAGGTGCGGGTGCGGAAGGGTAGTGTAGATGCTGTTGGTGGGGGAGGGGTGGGTGCGGGGGGCTGTGGATGAAGGAGGGGGTCTGGAGGTGGTGTGCATGGGGGAGGGGCGATGTAGTGGGGGGAGTGTTTGGGGAGGTGGGGTTGCAGGGGGGGTGAGGTTGGGTGATAGGTTCTAGAAGTGCTGTGGGTGGAGGGGTGGCTGCAGGGGAGCCGTGGATGGGGTCCGGACGTGTTGCGGTTGGGGGAAGTGTGGTAGGTCCACGAATGGGGGAAGTTGTCTATAGATGATGTGGGTGGGGGAGGGGGCCGGAGGTGCTGTGGTTGGGGGAGTGGCGGCTGCGGGGGTGTGGTGGGGGTCCGGATGCGCTGTGGGTAGGGGAGGGGGCGGGGGTGCTGCGGGTGTGGGTGCTAAGGGTGGGGGAGGAAGCGGGAGTGCCGCGGGTGGGAGGGGGATGTGGTGGATGCTGTGGGTGGGAGGGGGGGCATGTGCAGCGGTTGGGGGGCAGATGTGGTGGATGCTATTGGTGCGGCGGGTGGAGTGGAGGATGCGGGGGGAGAGGTGGGTATGGGGGTGCGGGGGTGCCACGGGTGGGGGAGGGGTGGTGGGTGCTGCGGGTGTGGGTGCTACGGGTGGGGGAGGGGCATGTGCCGCGGGTGGGGGCGGATGTGGTGGATGCTGTGTGTGCCGCAGGGGGGGGGGGGGAGAGGTGGGTATGGGGGTGGGTTGGGGGAGGGTGCGGGGGTGTAGCGGGGGGAGAGGTGGGGGAGGTGCGGGGGTACTGCGGGTGGGGGAGGGGCGGGGGGGTTTGCGGGTTGTGGGTGATACGGGTGGAGGCGGGAGTGCCGCGGGTGGGGGAGGGGTATGTGCGGGGGACGGATGTGGTGGGTGCCGTGGGTGGAGGAGGGGTGGGGGGTGCTGCGGGTGGGGGCGGGAGTGCCGTGGGTGTGGGAGGGGTGGGGGTGCTGCGGGTGCTACGGGTGGGGTAGGGGGTGCGAGGCGGATGTCGCGGGTGGGGGGCGGATGTGGTGGATTCTGTGGGTGCCGCGGGTGGGAGAGGGGCGGGTGGGTTTTATGGTCGGGGTGTAGCGGGGGGGAGTGGTGGGAGTGCCGTGGGTGGGGGAGGGGCAGGGGGTGCCGCGGGTTGTGGGTGCTACGGGTGGGGGAGGGGCGTGTGCTGTGGGTGGGGGATGGATGTGGTAGGTGGGGTGGAGGGTGCGAGGGTGTAGCGGGGGGGGGAGAGGTGGGTATGGGGGTGGGGTGTGGGAGGTGCGAAGGTGCTGCGGGTGGGGGAGAGGGCAGGAGTGCAGCGCGCGGGGGAGGGGCGTGTGCCGCGGGTGTGGGGCGGAAGTAGTGGATGCTGTGGGTGCCGCGGGTGGGGGAGGTGCGGGTGGGGTGGAGGGTGCGGGGGAGAGGTAGGTATGGGGGTGGGGGAGGTGCAGCTGCGGGGGTGTGGTGGGGTCTGGATGCGCGGCGGGCAGGGGAGGGGGTGCTGCAGGTGTGGGTGCTATGGGTGGGGGAGGGGGAGGGAGTACCGCGGTTGGGGGGGCGAATGTGGTGGATGCTGTGGGTGCCGCGGGTGGGGGAGGGGCGGGGCAGGAAGGGTGGAGGGAGCAGTGGTGTATGGGGGGAGAGGTGGGTATGGGGGTGCCGCGGGTGGGGGAGGGGTGGTGTTAGCTACGGGTGGGGGGATTGTGGTGGATGCTGTGGGTGCAGCAGGTGGGGGAGGGGCAGGTGGGGTGGAGGGTGCGGGGGGGAGAGGCGGGTATGGGGGTGGGATGGGGGAGGTGCGGGGGTGTTGCGGATGGGGGAGGGGTGCTATGGGTGGGGGAGGGAGTGCAGCAGGCGGGGGAGGGGCGTGTGCCGCAAGTGGGGGGCAGATGTGGTGAATGCTGTGGGTGCCGCGGTTGGGGAAGGTGCGGGGGGGAGGGGGGAGAGGTGGGTATGGGGTGGGGGAGGTGCAGGGGTGCAGGGGTGTAGGGGGGGAGAGGTGGATACGGAAGTGGGGGAGGGGCGGGGGTGCCACGGGTGGGAGAGGAGGGGGGCGGCGCGGTTTGTGGGTTCTACGGGTGGGGGAGGAGGCGGGAATGGTGTGGGTGGGGGAGGGGCGTGTACCATGGGTGCGGGACAGATGTGGTGGGTGCTGTGTGTTCCGCGGGTGGGGGAGGGGTGGGGGGTGCAGCGGATGGGGGAGGGTGCTGGAGTGCGGCGGGTGATGCTGCAGGTGTGGGTGCTACGGGTGGGGGAGGGGGCGGTAGTGCCGCGGGTGGGGGAGGGGCAGTAGTGCCGCGGGTGGGGGAGGGGCGGAGGGTGCTGCAGATGTGGGTGCTATGGGTGGGGGAGGGGGCGGGAGGGCCGCGGGTGGGGGAGGGGCGAGAGTGCCGCGGGTGGGGGAGGGGTGCTGCAGAAGTGGCTACTATGGGTGGGGGAGGGGGCGGTAGTGCCGCGGGTGGGGGAGGGGCGGGGGGTGCTGCAGATGTGTGTGCCATGGGTGGGGGAGGGGCGGGAGTGCCGCGGGTGGGGGGTGCCGCAGGTGTGGGTGCCGCGGGTGGGAGGGTGTGGGGTGTGTGCCGCGAGTAGGTGGCGGATGATGTGAATGCTGTTGGTGCTGCGGGTGGGAGGGGGGCGGGAGCGGCAGTCAGTGGTCGTCCACGGCATTCTCCTCTGGACTGTGCGACAGGTGAGCAGACATCGGCTGCAGTATCACCAGGGTGCAGGGAGGGGGGAGAGAGGGGAGTGGGCGGAGATGGGGAGGGGACTGGGCGGGGATGGGCGGACCGAGGGAGGGGACTGTTCCTGGCTTGCATCCAGCCACCCAGATCTGTGCCTGTGACTCCGCCCAGCGTTAGCAAAGGAGGGGGGTCCGGTGCGGAGTTTGTTCCAATGGCTAGCAAGAGGGGGGGGGGTGCGGGCTGCATAGGAGTGGGGACCAATGGCTGGTGAGGGGGTGCGGAGCCGCGACGGAGGCTGAAGCTGGTGCAGTTGTCTGTGCACAATCGCGGCCACTGTGACAGTCTTAGTTATTTGCGGAGGGGGGCGGAGCGGAGTGTGCACCATTGGCTGGCGAGGTGGGGGTCGCATCGGAGCATGCACCAATGGCTGTCGAGGGGGGGCGGGTTGCATAGCAGTGTGCACCAATGGCTGGCGAGGGGGGGCGGAGCCGCGAGGGAGGCTTAATGTGCTGCAGTTGTCTGCACAATCGTGGGCAGAATAGGGGGGGGGGGCGGAGCGGAGTGTGCACCATTGGCTGGCGAGGGGGGGTGCATCAGAGCGTGCAGCAATGGCTGGCGAGACGGGGCGAGCTGCATAGCAGTGGGCACCAATGGCTGGCGAGGGGGGGCGGGCTGCATAGCAGTGGGCACCAATGGCTGGCGAGGGGGGGCGGAGCCGCGAGGGAGGCTTAATGTGCTGCAGTTGTGTGCACAATCGTGGCCAGAATACAGTGTGAGGTGTTGGTCACATATAGGTTAGGGATTGCGGAGTGGGGGGGTGCCGGAGCGGAGCTTTTAACATTGGCTGGCGAGGGGGGGCGGGCTGCATGTGGGCTGAACGGACTTTGCACCAATGGCTGGGGAGGGGGGGCGTGCTGCATAGGAGTGGGCACCAATGGCTGTCGAGGGGGGGCGGAGCCGCGACGGTGGCTTAATGTGGTGCAGTTGTGTCTGCACAATCAAGGCCAGAATACAGTGTGAGGTGTTGGTCACATATAGGTTAGGTATTGCGGAGGGGAGGAGGGGGGGTGCCGGAGCGGAGTTTGTACCAAAGGCTGGTGAGGGGGGGGGGGGGGCTGCATGGGGATGTACTGGAGTTTGTAGTTACCAATGGCTGGCGAGGGGGGGGCGGGCTGCATAGTAGTGGGCACCAATGGCTGGCGAGGGGGGGCGGAGCCGCGACGGAGGCTTTATGTGGTGCAGTTGTGTCTGCACAATCGCGGCCAGAATACAGTGTGAGGTGTTGGTCACATATAGATTAGGGATCTCCTATGGCTATCTCCTAATCTCCTATATATTAGCCCAGATCCAGATTAGGCCAGTCCGCTCAACTATGTGACTCCGCCCAGTTATGTGACTCCGCCCAGCGTTAGCAAATGAAGCACAAAGTCACAGATCTGGGCTAATATATAGGAGATAGAAGAAGGTTGCTCCCTGGCAGTGTTATCTGCTTTATACCAGAGCATAGAATAAAGAAAATTGTGAGAAGATGGCTGGGGGCCATTCTGCATCTGCAGACTGCAAGCCACATTTTCTTGTTTAAAGAGGCGTGGTTTATTGCTGTTTTATACGGGTCACATTTTCCACACACTACATGTGTTACAATACAATGTGTTGCACTGGTAGCTAGCCTGAAAAACATGAGACATACAGTATTATGAAATTTTAAGCAGTGTGTACGCTGTGTAAAATATTAGAATGCAGGTGTGGTGGTAGTGGGGAACAAGTCCCGGACGTGGACAGGCATACTGAATTGGTTGTACTTCTCTAGGATTTGGTCTTGCGGGCTGTTACACATTTAAGGTACTTGAAAAATGAAATCGAACTGCACTTATAAGATTGGGCCAGCAAATTACATAGGCAACTGCAGATACTGATCTTTTTAGATAAATCTCAGCTATTTCCCTACAGTGGGAGTTAAGAGCACTAACTTAGTGATAATAACACAGAGACCATTTCAAACGTTGGATTGTAAGGCTGAGTGGGCGCCAAACTGAAGCTGAAAAATTCTGTTTAAAGCACAGTGTTAAATCTATGTGTACTACTGTATGTCCATCCAGACTATAGGGCTGATTGTGATTTGCACAGGTGCGGGCAGCCGCAGAAGCCTGATTTATTACCTCATGTGGGGGTCCTCGCGCCTGCAAACAGAAAGCCGTGCCGCCCATTGATTTTGCACCAGCAGCTACCCTTATCATTACTGTTGGCACTTGCGCAGCTCCATGCTAAGTGCAACAGATCCATCATAAACAGGCTCCCCTTCTCCATAAGCATGACTCAGAATCGCACGGAGCATTAGATACACACTCAAGACAGTCCCATGATACTTCCATGGCACTCCCATAAGTCAGGGTGACTGCACATGATGGCATTGTCTCTGACCAGTAGCCACCCCGAAACGCTCAATTTCACTAGCAAAATTGGCTGAATTCCGTCCAACTCACAATAGGCAAAAATGTGTAACTTTTCACCTGTGCTGTATGCAAAAACTCACCCTGTGAGTCTGTGCACAGAGATCTGTCCGACTCAGAATCAGCCATTATGTACAGGGAGATTTATTGTGTCCTGTATTTCGGACCTGATTTATGGAAAAGCCACACAGGCTCAGGAGTGTGGTAGCAGAGGTGGAGGGGGATGGGGGGGGGCGGCAGGGCCGGATTAAGCCTTGGGGGGTGCCCGGGGCACTTAAGACAGGGGGCCCCGATGGATGGTGGAGGATATATATTAAATTGGGCATACCTCCCAACATGTCTCATTCCAGGAGGGACAAAATGCTCTCTACCTGCACTTCCCACTTAATATACTATATGATTGGCGTCATCTGTGTTGAACTAGTTAATTGATAAGAATGGTGCTTCAACACAGGTGATTGCAATCATAAATTAAGAAGGAAGCCCATGTAAAGAGCAGTTTGTCCCTCCTGGAATGGGTCATGGTGGGAGAAATAAATTGTGTATATTAAATTTAAAACAATGGGATATATTAGTTTTAAGTAATAGTTTGATAATGCCTGGGTACTGTTAATAGCTCCATCTAAATGAAAGACAAATATTTTATAAACTTTTCTTGTAGTGGAACAAAGACAACTTAACCTTAAAATACACAAAGAAAAATAAAATAATTTATCTTGTCACATGCAAGAATAGCAGCAGCCTCTGTACTACTTGCACACTGGGACAGGACTCAGGAGGACTCTCTGTGTGTCTCTATCGCTAGACCCAAATGGTTTAGCTGCATAATAGTTTATGCAGGACTTAGACACCCAGACGGAGAGGAGGAGAAGCTGGAATCCCTGCGTCACTTGCAGCTCTCTCCAACCTCCTATCTCTCCTCTGGTCAGAAAGCTCTGTCGGCACTGTAGCTCATGAAAATGATATTCTTGTGTCTCTACCTGCACTGCATACTGTCCTGCTTGCATTCTAGCTACTGGTTCTGCTGCTGCTTAAGAGGTAAAGCTAGTGATGTCAGTGTGCTCTGGACGGGGGGCCCCTGACAAAGGGGGCCCGGGGTACAGTATGCCCTGCATCCTCCCCTTAATTTGGCTATGGGGTGCGGCAGAGGTTTAAGGATGGCAGCAGAGGTGGAGTGGAGGGGGGGCAGAAAGGGTGGAAAGGGGGGTAACAGAACTTGAGGGATGGCAGCAGAGGTGGAGGACTGGGGGGGCAGCAGAGGTTGAAGAATGGCAGCAGAGGTGGAGCGCAGGGGGGGCAGCAGAGGTGGAGGGATGGCAGCAGAGGTGGAGCGGAGAGAGGCAGCAGAGGTGCAGGGAGGCTTGCAGAGGTTGAGGGATGGCAGAAGGGGTGAAGAGGGGCAACAGAGGTGGAGCAGAGGTGCGCACAGAGATGGAGGGGGGCCAGCAGAGGTTAAGGGACGGCAGCATGGGGTGGAGCAGAGGTGCGCAGCAGAGATGGAGGGGGGGGAGCAGAGGTTGAGGGATGGCAAAAGGGATGGAGAGGGGGCAGCAGATGTTGAGGGATTGCAGCAGAAGTCTAGGGATGGCAGTACACTCGTGTTGCACATAATGCGCCTGTATTTCTCTTACGTCCTAGAGGATACTGGGGTTCCATTTAGTACCATGGGGTATAGACGGGTCCACTAGGAGCCATGGGCACTTTAAGAATTTGATAGTGTGGGCTGGCTCCTCCCTCTATGCCCCTCTTGCCAGACTCAGTTTAGAAAATGTGCCTGGAGGAGCCGGTCACCCTTATGGAAGCTCCTGAAGAGTTTTCTGCATTTATTTTATCTGTTTGTTATTTTCAGGCAGGACAGGATGGCACCAGCCTGCCTGCTTCGTGGGACTTGGAGTGGGGGGGGGGGGGGCAACCTCTTGAAGGGTTAATGGTCCCATTCCCTGCTGAGAGGATACTAGCTCCTGAGGGAACTATTTGCACCACGGCGAGCGTACTTTCCCACAGCACGTCGCCATCCCTAACAGAGCAAGAATGAAGAGTGGTGAGTACTAAGCCGGCGTCCCGGGGCGGCGCGGTTTGTGGGTTCTACGGGTGGGGGAGGAGGCGGGAATGGTGTGGGTGGGGGAGGGGCGTGTACCATGGGTGTGGGACAGATGTGGTGGGTGCTGTGTGTTCCGCGGGTGGGGGAGGGGTGGGGGGTGCAGCGGATGGGGGAGGGTGCTGGAGTGCGGCGGGTGATGCTGCAGGTGTGGGTGCTACGGGTGGGGGAGGGGGCGGTAGTGCCGCGGGTGGGGGAGGGGCGGTAGTGCCGCGGGTGGGGGAGGGGCGGAGGGTGCTGCAGATGTGGGTGCTATGGGTGGGGGAGGGGGCGGGAGGGCCGCGGGTGGGGGAGGGGCGAGAGTGCCGCGGGTGGGGGAGGGGTGCTGCAGAAGTGGCTACTATGGGTGGGGGAGGGGGCGGTAGTGCCGCGGGTGGGGGAGGGGCGGGGGGTGCTGCAGATGTGTGTGCCATGGGTGGGGGAGGGGCGGGAGTGCCGCGGGTGGGGGGTGCCGCAGGTGTGGGTGCCGCGGGTGGGAGGGTGTGGGGTGTGTGCCGCGAGTAGGTGGCGGATGATGTGAATGCTGTTGGTGCTGCGGGTGGGAGGGGGGCGGGAGCGGCAGTCAGTGGTCGTCCACGGCATTCTCCTCTGGACTGTGCGACAGGTGAGCAGACATCGGCTGCAGTATCACCAGGGTGCAGGGAGGGGGGAGAGAGGGGAGTGGGCGGAGATGGGGAGGGGACTGGGCGGGGATGGGCGGACCGAGGGAGGGGACTGTTCCTGGCTTGCATCCAGCCACCCAGATCTGTGCCTGTGACTCCGCCCAGCGTTAGCAAAGGAGGGGGGTCCGGTGCGGAGTTTGTTCCAATGGCTAGCGAGAGGGGGGGGTGCGGGCTGCATAGGAGTGGGGACCAATGGCTGGTGAGGGGGTGCGGAGCCGCGACGGAGGCTGAAGCTGGTGCAGTTGTCTGTGCACAATCGCGGCCACTGTGACAGTCTTAGTTATTTGCGGAGGGGGGCGGAGCGGAGTGTGCACCATTGGCTGGCGAGGTGGGGGTCGCATCGGAGCATGCACCAATGGCTGTCGAGGGGGGGCGGGTTGCATAGCAGTGTGCACCAATGGCTGGCGAGGGGGGGCGGAGCCGCGAGGGAGGCTTAATGTGCTGCAGTTGTCTGCACAATCGTGGGCAGAATAGGGGGGGGGGCGGAGCGGAGTGTGCACCATTGGCTGGCGAGGGGGGGTGCATCAGAGCGTGCAGCAATGGCTGGCGAGACGGGGCGAGCTGCATAGCAGTGGGCACCAATGGCTGGCGAGGGGGGGCGGGCTGCATAGCAGTGGGCACCAATGGCTGGCGAGGGGGGGCGGAGCCGCGAGGGAGGCTTAATGTGCTGCAGTTGTGTGCACAATCGTGGCCAGAATACAGTGTGAGGTGTTGGTCACATATAGGTTAGGGATTGCGGAGTGGGGGGGTGCCGGAGCGGAGCTTTTAACATTGGCTGGCGAGGGGGGGCGGGCTGCATGTGGGCTGAACGGACTTTGCACCAATGGCTGGGGAGGGGGGGGCGTGCTGCATAGGAGTGGGCACCAATGGCTGTCGAGGGGGGGCGGAGCCGCGACGGTGGCTTAATGTGGTGCAGTTGTGTCTGCACAATCAAGGCCAGAATACAGTGTGAGGTGTTGGTCACATATAGGTTAGGTATTGCGGAGGGGAGGAGGGGGGGTGCCGGAGCGGAGTTTGTACCAAAGGCTGGTGAGGGGGGGGGGGGGGGGCTGCATGGGGATGTACTGGAGTTTGTAGTTACCAATGGCTGGCGAGGGGGGGGCGGGCTGCATAGTAGTGGGCACCAATGGCTGGCGAGGGGGGGCGGAGCCGCGACGGAGGCTTTATGTGGTGCAGTTGTGTCTGCACAATCGCGGCCAGAATACAGTGTGAGGTGTTGGTCACATATAGATTAGGGATCTCCTATGGCTATCTCCTAATCTCCTATATATTAGCCCAGATCCAGATTAGGCCAGTCCGCTCAACTATGTGACTCCGCCCAGTTATGTGACTCCGCCCAGCGTTAGCAAATGAAGCACAAAGTCACAGATCTGGGCTAATATATAGGAGATAGAAGAAGGTTGCTCCCTGGCAGTGTTATCTGCTTTATACCAGAGCATAGAATAAAGAAAATTGGGAGAAGATGGCTGGGGGCCATTCTGCATCTGCAGACTGCAAGCCACATTTTCTTGTTTAAAGAGGCGTGGTTTATTGCTGTTTTATACGGGTCACATTTTCCACACACTACATGTGTTACAATACAATGTGTTGCACTGGTAGCTAGCCTGAAAAACATGAGACATACAGTATTATGAAATTTTAAGCAGTGTGTACGCTGTGTAAAATATTAGAATGCAGGTGTGGTGGTAGTGGGGAACAAGTCCCGGACGTGGACAGGCATACTGAATTGGTTGTACTTCTCTAGGATTTGGTCTTGCGGGCTGTTACACATTTAAGGTACTTGAAAAATGAAATCGAACTGCACTTATAAGATTGGGCCAGCAAATTACATAGGCAACTGCAGATACTGATCTTTTTAGATAAATCTCAGCTATTTCCCTACAGTGGGAGTTAAGAGCACTAACTTAGTGATAATAACACAGAGACCATTTCAAACGTTGGATTGTAAGGCTGAGTGGGCGCCAAACTGAAGCTGAAAAATTCTGTTTAAAGCACAGTGTTAAATCTATGTGTACTACTGTATGTCCATCCAGACTATAGGGCTGATTGTGATTTGCACAGGTGCGGGCAGCCGCAGAAGCCTGATTTATTACCTCATGTGGGGGTCCTCGCGCCTGCAAACAGAAAGCCGTGCCGCCCATTGATTTTGCACCAGCAGCTACCCTTATCATTACTGTTGGCACTTGCGCAGCTCCATGCTAAGTGCAACAGATCCATCATAAACAGGCTCCCCTTCTCCATAAGCATGACTCAGAATCGCACGGAGCATTAGATACACACTCAAGACAGTCCCATGATACTTCCATGGCACTCCCATAAGTCAGGGTGACTGCACATGATGGCATTGTCTCTGACCAGTAGCCACCCCGAAACGCTCAATTTCACTAGCAAAATTGGCTGAATTCCGTCCAACTCACAATAGGCAAAAATGTGTAACTTTTCACCTGTGCTGTATGCAAAAACTCACCCTGTGAGTCTGTGCACAGAGATCTGTCCGACTCAGAATCAGCCATTATGTACAGGGAGATTTATTGTGTCCTGTATTTCGGACCTGATTTATGGAAAAGCCACACAGGCTCAGGAGTGTGGTAGCAGAGGTGGAGGGGGATGGGGGGGGGCGGCAGGGCCGGATTAAGCCTTGGGGGGTGCCCGGGGCACTTAAGACAGGGGGCCCCGATGGATCGTGGAGGATATATATTAAATTGGGCATACCTCCCAACATGTCTCATTCCAGGAGGGACAAAATGCTCTCTACCTGCACTTCCCACTTAATATACTATATGATTGGCGTCATCTGTGTTGAACTAGTTAATTGATAAGAATGGTGCTTCAACACAGGTGATTGCAATCATAAATTAAGAAGGAAGCCCATGTAAAGAGCAGTTTGTCCCTCCTGGAATGGGTCATGGTGGGAGAAATAAATTGTGTATATTAAATTTAAAACAATGGGATATATTAAGGTGTGTACACACGGTAAGATATTTTCTTCCGATTCTGACTATATAGTCAGAATCGGAAGAAAATATAGTGCAGATCGCAAGGTGACAGTCACCTTGCGATCCCGATCCGATGCCGATGCGCGGCCCCGCGCGGTCGGCATCGGAAGAAAAAATAGGCTGTGCAGGCAAGTCAATCCTGACTATCTCTATAGAAGAGATAGTCAGGATTGAAATCGCACATAGCCAGCATCGCAAGCACAGTTATTATGTGCTTGCGATACTGGCTAAGTGCCGACCCGGCCCCCTGTCGCACGGTGAGAATCGGATAAGTCCGAATCTCACCGTGTGTATGCACCCTTAGTTTTAAGTAATAGTTTGATAATGCCTGGGTACTGTTAATAGCTCCATCTAAATGAAAGACAAATATTTTATAAACTTTTCTTGTAGTGGAACAAAGACAACTTAACCTTAAAATACACAAAGAAAAATAAAATAATTTATCTTGTCACATGCAAGAATAGCAGCAGCCTCTGTACTACTTGCACACTGGGACAGGACTCAGGAGGACTCTCTGTGTGTCTCTATCGCTAGACCCAAATGGTTTAGCTGCATAATAGTTTATGCAGGACTTAGACACCCAGACGGAGAGGAGGAGAAGCTGGAATCCCTGCGTCACTTGCAGCTCTCTCCAACCTCCTATCTCTCCTCTGGTCAGAAAGCTCTGTCGGCACTGTAGCTCATGAAAATGATATTCTTGTGTCTCTACCTGCACTGCATACTGTCCTGCTTGCATTCTAGCTACTGGTTCTGCTGCTGCTTAAGAGGTAAAGCTAGTGATGTCAGTGTGCTCTGGACGGGGGGCCCCTGACAAAGGGGGCCCGGGGTACAGTATGCCCTGCATCCTCCCCTTAATTTGGCTATGGGGTGCGGCAGAGGTTTAAGGATGGCAGCAGAGGTGGAGTGGAGGGGGGGCAGAAAGGGTGGAAAGGGGGGTAACAGAACTTGAGGGATGGCAGCAGAGGTGGAGGACTGGGGGGGCAGCAGAGGTTGAAGAATGGCAGCAGAGGTGGAGCGCAGGGGGGGCAGCAGAGGTGGAGGGATGGCAGCAGAGGTGGAGCGGAGAGAGGCAGCAGAGGTGCAGGGAGGCTTGCAGAGGTTGAGGGATGGCAGAAGGGGTGAAGAGGGGCAACAGAGGTGGAGCAGAGGTGCGCACAGAGATGGAGGGGGGCCAGCAGAGGTTAAGGGACGGCAGCATGGGGTGGAGCAGAGGTGCGCAGCAGAGATGGAGGGGGGGGAGCAGAGGTTGAGGGATGGCAAAAGGGATGGAGAGGGGGCAGCAGATGTTGAGGGATTGCAGCAGAAGTCTAGGGATGGCAGTACACTCGTGTTGCACATAATGCGCCTGTATTTCTCTTACGTCCTAGAGGATACTGGGGTTCCATTTAGTACCATGGGGTATAGACGGGTCCACTAGGAGCCATGGGCACTTTAAGAATTTGATAGTGTGGGCTGGCTCCTCCCTCTATGCCCCTCTTGCCAGACTCAGTTTAGAAAATGTGCCTGGAGGAGCCGGTCACGCTTATGGAAGCTCCTGAAGAGTTTTCTGCATTTATTTTATCTGTTTGTTATTTTCAGGCAGGACAGGATGGCACCAGCCTGCCTGCTTCGTGGGACTTGGAGGGGGGGGGCAACCTCTTGAAGGGTTAATGGTCCCATTCCCTGCTGAGAGGATACTAGCTCCTGAGGGAACTATTTGCACCACGGCGAGCGTACTTTCCCACAGCACGCCGCCATCCCTAACAGAGCAAGAATGAAGAGTGGTGAGTACTAAGCCGGCGTCCCGGCTAGCGGGTCGCCGGCCATTATGATGGCATGACAGTACAGCTTCTAACTGGGGCGGACTGCATCTCCAGACACACTGTGAGATGTGATACTCCGGCTAACACACAGAGAGTCACAATGGTTACTGATAAACATGTCCGTCATTTTCAGCAATGACTTTTGATACATTATATTTCACTTCCTACTGTTCAAATCATTAATCTCATGTAGATTACTAAAAGGAATCTCAGTCTGGATGGTTATATAAATTGTTCACAAATTAATAGGATATAAGAAACCCTAATTAATAAAACATATTTATATCATATTACATTTATATTTTCTGACACTTTCAACCTTGCACAGAGCAGAAAGTACAACAAAGTCTATTGATATCCATTATAGTATACTATACAATTGTCCATGCTACAATTTATTTGTTTCATTTAACTATATCCTATTCTGGATTATATGTATACATTTGGTTTAATACATTTTACACTATCACCCTTATTTATCAGAGTGATAAATTTCACCAGCCCATCCACTCCGAACTTTCATGTCACAGGCTGGGTTTGAAAAATGACAGTTAGGAGCGGACTGGCTGGTGCAATTTATCACTCACAGAGAAATGTATCACTCATTGATAAATAAGGGCATATATAAATAAGGGGCCAAGGGCATATATATGCTGCATTACTACATCATTCTGTTTGGGTTGGATATTAAATCCCGGCAGTCAGGATCCCAGTGGTCAAAATCCAGACGTATCGCTAAATTTTTACAGTACCCCCAATCCTACCTCTAATCCAACTCTCCCACAGCCTTACCCTAACTGTCCTCTCCCGCAGCCTTACCGTTTCCATCCCCTCCCGCAGCCTTACCCTAACCGTCCTCTCCCGATGCCTTACCTTAACCATCCCCTCCCGCTGCCTTACCCTAACCGTCCCCTCCCGCAGCCTATCTCTAACCGTCCCCTCCTGCAGCCTATCCCTAACCATCCCCTCCCGCAGCCTAACTCTAACCGTCCCCTCCTGCAGCCTATCCCTAACCATCCCCTCCCACAGCCTAACCCTAACCGTCCCCTCCCGCAGCCTAACTCTAACCGTCCCCTCCTGCAGCCTATCCCTAACCATCCCCTCCCGCAGCCTAACTCTAACCGTCCCCTCCTGCAGCCTATCCCTAACCATCCCCTCCCACAGCCTAACCCTAACCGTCCCCTCCCGCAGCCTAACTCTAACCGTCCCCTCCTGCAGCCTATCCCTAACCATCCCCTCCCACAGCCTAACCCTAACCGTCCCCTCCCGCAGCCTAACTCTAACCGTCCCCTCCTGCAGCCTATCCCTAACCATCCCCTCCCACAGCCTAACCCTAACCGTCCCCTCCCGCAGCCTATCTCTAACCGTCCCCTCCTGCAGCCTATCCCTAACCATCCCCTCCCGCAGCCTAACTCTAACCGTCCCCTCCTGCAGCCTATCCCTAACCATCCCCTCCCTCAGCCTAACTCTAACCGTCCCCGCCTGCAGCCTATCCCTAACCGTCCCCTCCCACAGCCTATCTCTAACCGTCCCCTCCTGCAGCCTATCCCTAACCGTCCCCTCCTGCAGCCTATCCCTAACCGTCCTCTCCCGCTGCCTTACCTTAACCATCCCCTCCCGCTGCCTTACCCTAACCGTCCCCTCCCGCAGCCTATCTCTAACCGTCCCCTCCTGCAGCCTATCCCTAACCATCCCCTCCCGCAGCCTAACTCTAACCGTCCCCTCCTGCAGCCTATCCCTAACCATCCCCTCCCACAGCCTAACCCTAACCGTCCCCTCCCGCAGCCTAACTCTAACCGTCCCCTCCTGCAGCCTATCCCTAACCATCCCCTCCCGCAGCCTATCCCTAACCATCCCCTCCCACAGCCTAACCCTAACTGTCCCCTCCTGCAGCCTATCCCTAACCATCCCCACCCGCAGCCTAACTCTAACTGTCCCCTCCTGCAGCCTATCCCTAACCATCCCCACCCGCAGCCTAACTCTAACTGTCCCCTCCTGCAGCCTATCCCTAACCATCCCCACCCGCAGCCTAACTCTAACTGTCCCCTCCTGCAGCCTATCCCTAACCATCCCCACCCGCAGCCTAACTGTAACTGTCCCCTCCTGCAGCCTATCCCTAACCATCCCCTCCCGCAGCCTAACTCTAACCGTCCCCTCCTGCAGCCTATCCCTAACCATCCCCTCCCACAGCCTAACCCTAACCGTCCGCTCCTGCAGCCTATCCCTAACCGTCCCCTCCCACAGCCTATCTCTAACCGTCCCCTCCTGCAGCCTATCCCTAACCGTCCCCTCCTGCAGCCTATCCCTAACCGTCCCCTCCCGCAGCCTTACCCTAACCGTCCCCTCCCGCAGCCTTACCCTAACCGTCCCCTCCTGCAGCCTATCCCTAACCATCCCCTCCTGCAGCCTAACCCTAACCGTCCCCTCCTGCAGCCTAACCCTAACCATACCCTCCCGCAGCCTATCCCTAACCATCCCCTCCCGCAGCCTATCCCTAACCATCCCCTCCTGCAGCCTAACCCTAACCGTCCCCTCCTGCAGCCTAACCCTAACCATACCCTCCCGCAGCCTATCCCTAACCGTCCCCTCCCGCAGCCTTACCCTAACCGTCCCCTCCCGCAGCCTTACCCTAACCGTCCCCTCCAGCAGCCTTACCCTAACCGTCCTCTCCCGCAGCCTTACCCATACCGTTCCCTCGCGCAGCATAACCCTAACCGTTCCTTCCTGCAACCTATCCCTAACCGTTCCCTGCTGCAGCCTAACCTTAATAATAAGAATTTACTTACCGATAATTCTATTTCTCGGAGTCCGTAGTGGATGCTGGGGTTCCTGAAAGGACCATGGGGAATAGCGGCTCCGCAGGAGACAGGGCACAAAAAAGTAAAGCTTTTACCAGATCAGGTGGTGTGCACTGGCTCCTCCCCCTATGACCCTCCTCCAGACTCCAGTTAGGTACTGTGCCCGGACGAGCGTACACAATAAGGGAGGCAATTTGAATCCCGGGTAAGACTCATACCAGCCACACCAATCACACCGTACAACTTGTGATCTAAACCCAGTTAACAGTATGATAACAGAAAGAGCCTCTTAAAGATGGCTCCTTAACAATATAACCCGAATTTGTTAACAATAACTATGTACAGTATTGCAGATAATCCGCACTTGGGATGGGCGCCCAGCATCCACTACGGACTCCGAGAAATAGAATTATCGGTAAGTAAATTCTTATTTTCTCTATCGTCCTAAGTGGATGCTGGGGTTCCTGAAAGGACCATGGGGATTATACCAAAGCTCCCAAACGGGCGGGAGAGTGCGGATGACTCTGCAGCACCGAATGAGAGAATTCCAAGTCCTCTTTTGCCAGGGTATCAAATTTGTAGAATTTTACAAACGTGTTTTCCCCCGACCACGTAGCTGCTCGGCAGAATTGTAATGCCGAGACCCCTCGGGCAGCCGCCCAAGATGAGCCCACCTTCCTTGTGGAATGGGCCTTAACAGATTTAGGCTGTGGCAGGCCTGCCACAGAATGAGCAAGTTGAATTGTGTTACAAATCCAACGAGCAATCGTCTGCTTAGAAGCAGGGGCACCCAACTTGTTGGGTGCATATAGTATCAACAGCGAGTCAGATTTTCTGACTTCAGCCGTCCTTGAAATGTATATTTTTAAGGCTCTGACAACGTCCAACAACTTGGAGTCCTCCAAGTCGCCAGTGGCCGCAGGCACCACAATAGGTTGGTTCAGGTGAAACGCTGATACCACCTTAGGGAGAAAATGCGGACGAGTCCTCAGTTCTGCCCTATCCGAATGGAAGATTAGATAAGGGCTTTTATAAGATAAAGCCGCCAATTCAGATACTCTCCTGGCGGAAGCCAGGGCCAGTAACATAGTCACTTTCCATGTGAGATATTTAAAATCCACCTTTTTCAATGGTTCAAACCAATGGGATTTGAGGAAATCTAAAACTACATTTAGATCCCACGGTGCCACCGGAGGCACCACAGGAGGCTGTATATGCAGTACTCCTTTAACAAAAGTCTGTACCTCAGGAACTGAGGCCAATTCTTTTTGGAAGAATATTGACAGGGCCGAAATTTGAACCTTAATAGATCTCAATTTGAGACCCATAGACAATCCTGATTGTAGGAAATGTAGGAAACGACCCAGTTGAAATTCCTCCGTCGGAACACTCCGATCCTCGCACCACGCGACATATTTTCGCCAAATGCGGTGATAATGTTTCGCGGTGACTTCCTTCCTTGCCTTAATCAAGGTAGGAATGACTTCTTCTGGAATGCCTTTCCCTTTTAGGATCTGGCGTTCAACCGCCATGCCGTCAAACGCAGCCGCGGTAAGTCTTGAAAGAGACAGGGACCCTGTTGTAGCAGGTCCCTTCTCAGAAGTAGAGGGCACGGGTCGTCCGTGACCAACTCTTGAAGTTCCGGGTACCAAGTCCTTCTTGGCCAATCCGGAGCCACTAGTATTGTTCTTACTCCTCCTCACCGTATAATCTTCAATACCTTTGGTATGAGAGGCAGAGGAGGAAACACATATACTGATTTGTACACCCAAGGTGTTACCAGTGCGTCCACAGCTATTGCCTGTGGATCTCTTGACCTGGCGCAATACTTGTCCAGTTTCTTGTTGAGGCGAGACGCCATCATGTCTACCATTGGTCTTTCCCAACAGTTTACTAGCATGTGGAAGACTTCTGGATGAAGACCCCCCTCTCCCGGGTGAATATCGTGTCTGCTGAGGAAGTCTGCTTCCCAGTTGTCCACGCCCGGGAAGAACACTGCTGACAGTGCTATTACGTGATTCTCCGCCCAGCGAAGAATCTTGGTAGCTTCTGCCATTGCACTCCTGCTTCTTGTGCCGCCCTGTCTGTTTACATGGGCGACCGCCGTGATGTTGTCCGACTGAATCAACACCGGTTTTCCTTGCAGGAGTGGTTCCGCCTGGCTTAGAGCATTTTAGATTGCTCTTAGTACCAGAATGTTTATGTGAAGAGACTTTTCCAGGTTCGTCCATACCCCCTGGAAGTTTCTTCCTTGTGTGACTGCTCCCCAACCTCTCAGGCTGGCGTCCGTGGTCACCAGGATCAAATCCTGTATGCCGAATCTGCGGCCCTCCAATAGATGAGCCTTTTGCAACCACCACAGAAGATATACCCTTGTCCTTGGCGACAGGGTTATTCGCAGGTGCATCTGAGGATGCGACCCTGACCATTTGTCCAACAGATCCCTTTGGAAAATTCTTGCATGGAATCTGCCGAATGGAATTGCTTCGTAAAAAGCCACCATTTTTCCCAGGACTCTTGTGCATTGATGTACAGACACCTTTCCTGGTTTTAGGAGGTTCCTGACAGGTCGGATAACTCCTTGGCTTTTTCCTCGGGAAGAAAAACCTTTTTCTGAACCGTGTCCAGAATCATCCCTAGGAACAGCAGACGTATCGTCGGAAAACAGCTGCGATTCTTGTAATATTTAGAATCCAGTCGTGCCGTCGAAGAACTACTTTAGATAGTGCTCTTCCGACCTCCAACTGTTCTCTGGAACTTGCCCTTTTTAGGTCGTGCAAGTAAGGGATAATTTAGATGCCTTTTTTCTTTGAAGAAACATCTTTTCGGCCATTACCTTGGTAAAAAGGCCCGGGGTGCCGTGGATAATTCAAACGGCATCGTCTGAAACTGATATTGACAGTTCTGTACCACGAACCAGAGGTACCCTTGATGAGAAGGACAAAATTTGGACATGGAGGTAATCCTTGATGTCCAGGGACACCATATAGTCCCCTTTTTTCCGGTTCGCTATCACTGCTCTGAGTGACTTTATCTCGATTTGAACCTTTTATGTAAGTGTTCAAAACATTTTAGATTTAGACTATGTGTCACCAAGCCGTCTGGCTTCAGTACCACAATATAGTGTGGAAAAATAATACCCTTTTCCTTGTCGTAGGAGGGGTACTTTGATTATCACCTGCTGGATATACAGCTTGTGAATTGTTTCCAATGCTGCCTCCCTGTCGGAGGGAGCCGTTGGTAAAGCAGACTTCAGGAACCTGCGAGGAGAAGATGTCTCGACTCTCCAATCTTTACCCCTGGGATAATACTCGTACGATCTAGGGGTCAACTTGCGAGTGATCCCACTGCGCCCTGAGACTCTTGAGACTACCCCCCCCACCTTGAGTCCGCTTGCACGGCCCCAGCGTCATGCTGAGGACTTGGCAGACGCGGTGGAGGGCTTCTTTTCCTGGGAAAGGGCTGCCTGCTGCAGTCTACTTCCCTTACCTCTATGTCTGGGCAGATATGACTGGCCTTTTGCCTGCATGCCCTCATGGGAAAGGAAAGATTGAGGCTGAAAAGACGGTGTCTTTTTTAGCTGAGATGTAACTTGGGGTAAAAAAGGTTGGATTTCCCAGCTGTTGCTGTGGTCCCCAGGTCCGATGGACCGACCCCCAAATAACTCCTTCCCTTTATACAGCAATACTTCCATCTGCCGTATGGGATCTGTATCACCTGACCACTGTCGTGTCCCTGACATCTTCTGGGAGATATGGACAACGCACTTATCTTGATGCCAGAGAGCAAATATCCCTCTGTGCATCTCACATACATATATATAGAATGCATCCTATTAAATGCTGTACATGAATAAAATATTTTCAGTCAGGGAATCCGACCAAGCCAACCCAGCACTGCATCTCCAGGCTGATGGCGATCGCTGGTCGCAGTATAACCACCGTATGTGTGTATATACTTTTTAGGATATTTTTCCAGCTTCCTATCAGCTGGCTCCTTGAGGGCGGCCGTATCTGGAGACGGTAACGCCACTTGATAAGCGTGTGAGCGCCTTATCACCCTAAGGGGTGTTTCCCAACGTACCCTAATTTCTGGCGGGAAAGGGTATAACGCCAATATTTGCTATCGGGGTAACCCTACGCATCATCACACACTTCATTTTATTTTATCTGATTCAGGAAAAACTACAGGTAGTTTTTTCACTCCCACATAATACCCTTTCTTGTGGTACTTGTAGTATCAGAAACACGTAACACCTCCTTCATTGCCCTTAACGTGTGGCCCTAATGAGAAATACGTTTGTTTATTCACCGTCGACACTGTATTCAGTGTCCGTGTCTGTGTCTGTGTCGACCGACTGAGGTAAATGGGCGTTTTTTTAAAAACCCCTGACGGTGTTTCTGAGACGCCTGGACCGGTCCTAATAGATTGTCGGCCGTCTCATGTCGTCAACCGACCTTGCAGCGTGTTGACATTCTCACGTAATTCTCTAAATAAGCCATCCATTCCGGTGTCGACTCCCTAGAGAGTGACATCACCATTACAGGCAATTTCTCCGCCTCCTCACCAACATCGTCCTCATACATGTCGACACACACGTACCGACACACAGCACACACACCGGGAATGCTCTGACAGAGGACAGGACCCACTAGCCCTTTGGGGAGACAGAGGGAGAGTCTGCCAGCACACACCAAAAACGCTATAATTATATAGGGACAACCTTATATAAGTGTTTCTCCCTTATAGCATCTTTTATATAATAAGAATTTACTTACCGATAATTCTATTTCTCGGAGTCCGTAGTGGATGCTGGGGTTCCTGAAAGGACCATGGGGAATAGCGGCTCCGCAGGAGACAGGGCACAAAAAAGTAAAGCTTTACTAGGTCAGGTGGTGTGCACTGGCTCCTCCCCCTATGACCCTCCTCCAGACTCCAGTTAGGTACTGTGCCCGGACGAGCATACACAATAAGGGAGGCATTTTGAATCCCGGGTAAGACTCATACCAGCCACACCAATCACACCGTACAACTTGTGATCTAAACCCAGTTAACAGTATGACAACAGAAAGGGCCTCTTAAAGATGGCTCCTTAACAATAACCCGAATTAGTTAACAATAACTATGTACAAGTATTGCAGATAATCCGCACTTGGGATGGGCGCCCAGCATCCACTACGGACTCCGAGAAATAGAATTATCGGTAAGTAAATTCTTATTTTCTCTATCGTCCTAAGTGGATGCTGGGGTTCCTGAAAGGACCATGGGGATTATACCAAAGCTCCCAAACGGGCGGGAGAGTGCGGATGACTCTGCAGCACCGAATGAGAGAACTCCAGGTCCTCCTTTGCCAGGGTATCAAATTTGTAAAATTTTACAAACGTGTTCTCCCCCGACCACGTAGCTGCTCGGCAGAGTTGTAATGCCGAGACCCCTCGGGCAGCCGCCCAAGATGAGCCCACCTTCCTTGTGGAGTGGGCTTTTACAGTTTTAGGCTGTGGCAGGCCTGCCACAGAATGTGCAAGTTGAATTGTGTTACAAATCCAACGAGCAATCGACTGCTTAGAAGCAGGTGCGCCCAACTTGTTGGGTGCATACAATATAAACAGCGAGTCAGATTTTCTGACTCCAGCCGTCCTTGCAATGTATATTTTTAAGGCTCTGACAACGTCCAACAACTTGGAGTCCTCCAAGTCGCTAGTGGCCGCAGGCACCACAATAGGTTGGTTCAGATGAAATGCTGATACCACTTTAGGGAGAAAATGCGGACGAGTCCGCAGTTCTGCCCTATCCGAATGGAAGATTAGATAAGGACTTTTATAAGATAAAGCCGCCAATTCAGATACTCTCCTGGCAGAGGCCAGGGCTAGTAACATAGTCACTTTCAATGTGAGATATTTCAAATCCACCTTTTTCAATGGTTCAAACCAATGGGATTTGAGGAAATCTAAAACTACATTTAGATCCCACGGTGCCACCGGAGGCACCACAGGAGGCTGTATATGCAGTACTCCCTTGACAAAAGTCTGGACCTCAGGGACAGAGGCCAATTCTTTTTGGAAGAATATTGACAGGGCCGAAATTTGAACCTTAATGGATCCCAATTTGAGACCCATAGATAATCCTGATTGCAGGAAATGTAGGAAACGACCCAGTTGGAATTCCTCCGTCGGAACCCTCCGATCCTCGCACCACGCTACATATTTTCGCCAAATGCGGTGATAATGTTTCACGGTGACTTCCTTCCGTGCCTTAATCAAGGTAGGAATGACTTCTTCTGGAATGCCTTTCCCTTTTAGGATCTGGCGTTCAACCGCCATGCCGTCAAACGCAGCCGCGGTAAGTCTTGAAAAAGACAGGGACCCTGCTGTAGCAGGTCCCTTCTCAGAGGTAGAGGCCACGGTTCGTCCGTGAGCATCTCTTGAAGTTCCGGATACCAAGTCCTTCTCGGCCAATCCGGAACCACTAGTATTGTTCTTACTCTTCTTTGCCGTATGATCTTCAATACCTTTGGTATGAGCGGCAGAGGAGGAAACACATACACTGACTGGTACACCCAAGGAGTTACCAGTGCGTCCACAGCTATTGCCTGTGGATCTCTTGACCTGGCGCAATATTTGTCCAGTTTCTTGTTGAGGCGAGACGCCATCATGTCTACAATTGGTCTTTCCCAACGGTCTATTAACATGTTGAAGACTTCTGGATGTAGACCCCACTCTCCCGGATGAAGATCGTGTCTGCTGAGGAAGTCTGCTTCCCAGTTGTCCACGCCCGGGATGAACACTGCTGACAGTGCTATCACGTGATTCTCCGCCCAGCGAAGAATCTTGGCAGCTTCTGCCATTGCACTCCTGCTTCTTGTGCCGCCCTGCCTGTTTACATGGGCGACCGCCGTGATGTTGTCCGACTGAATCAACACCGGCTTTCCTTGCAGGAGAAGTTCCGCCTGGCTTAGAGCATTGTAGATTGCTCTTAGTTCCAGAATGTTTATGTGAAGAGACTTTTCCAGACTCGTCCATACTCCCTGGAAGTTTCTTCCTTGTGTGACTGCTCCCCAGCCTCTCAGGCTGGCGTCCGTGGTCACCAGGATCCAATCCTGAATGCCGAATCTGCGGCCTTCTAATAGGTGAGCCTTCTGCAACCACCACAGAAGTGACACCCTTGTCTTTGGTGACAGGGTTATTCGCAGGTGCATCTGCAGATGCGACCCTGACCATTTGTCCAACAGATCCCTTTGGAATATTCTTGCATGGAATCTGCCGAATGGAATTGCTTCGTAAGAAGCCACCATTTTTCCCAGGACTCTTGTGCATTGATGTACTGACACTTTTCCTGGTTTTAGGAGGTTCCTGACCAGATCGGATAACTCCTTGGCTTTTTCCTCTGGAAGGAAAACCTTTTTCTGAACCGTGTCCAGAATCATTCCTAGGAACAGCAGACGAGTTGTCGGGATTAAATGGGATTTTGGAATATTCAGAATCCACCCGTGTTGTCTTAGCACCTCTTGAGATAGTGCTAAAGCTGTCTCCAGCTGTTCTCTGGACCTTGCCCTTATTAGGAGATCGTCCAAGTATGGGATAACTAATACGCCTTTTCTTCGAAGAAGAATCATCATCTCGGCCATTACCTTGGTAAAGACCCGAGGCGCCGTGGACAATCCGAACGGCAGCGTCTGAAACTGATAGTGACAGTTTTGAACAATGAACCTGAGGTACCCCTGGTGTGCGGGGTAAATCGGAACGTGTAGATACGCATCCTTGATGTCCAAGGATACCATAAAGTCCCCTTCTTCCAGGTTCGCTATCACTGCTCTGAGTGACTCCATCTTGAACTTGAACTTTTTTATGTAGAGGTTCAAGGACTTCAGATTTAGAATAGGCCTTACCGAGCCATCCGGCTTCGGTACCACAAATAGAGTGGAATAATACCCCTTTCCTTGTTGTAATAGGGGTACTTTGACTATCACCTGCTGAGCGTACAGCTTGTGAATGGCTTCCAACACCCTCTCCCTTTCGGAAGAGACGGTTGGTAAGGCAGACTTCAGGAAACGATGAGGAGGATCCGTCTCTAATTCCAACCTGTACCCCTGAGATATTATCTGCAGGATCCAGGGGTCTACCTGCGAGTGAGCCCACTGCGCGCTGTAATTTTTGAGACGGCCCCCCACTGTCCCCGAGTCCGCTTGAGAGGCCCCAGCGTCATGCTGAGGTTTTTGCAGGAGCCGGGGAGGGCTTCTGTTCCTGGGAAGGAGCTGCCTGTTGGTGTCTCTTCCCTCTTCCTCTGCCTCGTGGCAGGTACGACAAGCCCTTTGCTCTCTTATTTTTGTAGGAGCGAAAAGGCTGCGGTTGAAAGGTCGGTGCCTTTCTCTGTTGGGGAGTGACTTGAGGTAAAAAAGTGGATTTCCCGGCAGTAGCCGTGGCCACCAAGTCTGATAGACCAACTCCAAATAACTCCTCCCCTTTATACGGCAAAACCTCCATGTGACGTTTTGAATCCGCATCGCCTGTCCACTGTCGTGTCCATAAGGCTCTTCTGGCTGAAATGGACATAGCACTCACCCGAGATGCCAGTGTGCAAATATCCCTCTGTGCATCACGCATATAGATAAATGCATCCTTTATTTGTTCTAACGACAGTAAAACATTGTCCCTATCTAGGGTATCAATATTTTCAATCAGGGATTCTGACCAAACTACTCCAGCACTGCACATCCAGGCAGTTGCTATAGCTGGTCGTAGTATAACACCTGCATGTGTGTATATATTCTTTTGAATAACTTCCATCTTTCTATCTGATGGATCCTTAAGTGCGGCCGTCTCAGGAGAGGGTAACGCCACTTGTTTGGATAAGCGTGTGAGCGCCTTGTCCACCTTAGGGGGTGTTTCCCAGCGCGCCCTAACCTCTGGCGGGAAAGGGTATAATGCCAATAACTTTTTTGAAATTATCAACTTTTTATCAGGAGCAACCCACGCTTCATCACACACGTCATTTAATTCTTCTGATTCAGGAAAAACTGTTTGTAGTTTTTTCACACCATACATAATACCCTGTTTTACGGTATCTGTAGTATCAGCTAAATGTAACGTCTCCTTCATTGCCAAAATCATATAACGTGTGGCCCTACTGGAAAATACGTTTGAATTTCTACCGTCGTCACTGGAATCAGTGCCCGTGTCTGGGTCTGTGTCGACCGACTGAGGCAAAGGGCGTTTTACAGCCCCTGACGGTGTTTGAGGCGCCTGGACAGGCATTAATTGATTGTCCGGCCGCCTCATGTCCTCAACTGACTGTTTAAGGGAAGATAAACCATCACGTAATTCCACAAATAAAGGCATCCATTCTGGTGTCGACCCCCTGGGGGGTGACATCTGCATATTTGGCAATTGCTCCGCCTCCACACCAATATCGTCCTCATACATGTCGACACCACGTACCGACACACACCGCAAACTCACAGGGAATGCTCTAATGAAGACAGGACCCACTAGCCCTTTTGGGGAGACAGAGGGAGAGTCTGCCAGCACACACCACAAAGCGCTATATATACAAGGGATATCCTTATATTAAGTGCTCCCTTATAGCTGCTTTAATATATATATATATAGCCATTAATGTGCCCCCCCTCTCTGTTTTACCCTGTTTCTGTAGTGCAGTGCAGGGGAGAGACCTGGGAGCCGTTCTGACCAGCGGAGCTGTGACAGAAAATGGCGCCGTGTGCTGAGGAGATAGGCCCCGCCCCTTTTTCGGCGGGTTCTTCTCCCGCTATTTTTCCAGTCAGGCAGGGGTTAAATATCTCCATATAGCCCCTATGGGCTATATGTGAGGTATTTTTAGCCTTGTATAAGGTTTATATTTGCCTCTCAGAGCGCCCCCCCCCAGCGCTCTGCACCCTCAGTGACTGCCCAGTGAAGTGTGCTGAGAGGAAAATGGCGCACAGCTGCAGTGCTGTGCGCTACCTTATGAAGACTGAGGAGTCTTCAGCCGCCGGTTTCCGGACCTCTTCACGCTTCAGCATCTGCAAGGGGGTCGGCGGCGCGGCTCCGGGACCGGACTCCACGGCTGGGCCTGTGTTCGATCCCTCTGGAGCTAATGGTGTCCAGTAGCCAAGCAGCAAATCCACTCTGCATGCAGGTGAGTTTACTACTTTCCCCCTAAGTCCCACGTTGCAGTGATCCTGTTGCCAGCAGGACTCACTGTAAAGAAAAAAACCTAAACTAAACTTTCTCTAAGCAGCTCTTTAGGAGAGCCACCTAGATTGCACCCTTCTCGTTCGGGCACAAAATCTAACTGGGGTCTGGAGGAGGGTCATAGGGGGAGGAGCCAGTGCACACCACCTGACCTAGTAAAGCTTTACTTTTTTGTGCCCTGTCTCCTGCGGAGCCGCTATTCCCCATGGTCCTTTCAGGAACCCCAGCATCCACTTAGGACGATAGAGAAATATACAATATCGCCAAAATCAGTGCCCCCCCTCTCTGTTTTAACCCTGTTTCTGTAGTGCAGTGCAGGGGAGAGCCTGGGAGCCTTCTCTCCAGCTTTTCTGTGAGAGAAAATGGCGCTGTGTGCTGAGGAGATAGGCCCCGCCCCTTTTTCGGCGGGCTCGTCTCCCGCTATTTTTGAAGTTAGGCAGGGGTTAAATATCTCCATATAGCCTCTGTGGGCTATATGTGAGGTATTTTTTGCCTCTAATAAGGTTTTTATTTGCCTCTCAGAGCGCCCCCCCCAGCGCTCTGCACCCTCAGTGACTGTTGTGTGAAGTGTGCTGAGAGGAAAATGGCGCACAGCTGCAGTGCTGTGCGCTACCTTTATGAAGACTCAGGAGTCTTCAGCCGCCGATTTTGGACCTCTTCTCTCTTCAGCGTCTGCAAGGGGGCCGGCGGCGCGGCTCCGGTGACCATCCAGGCTGTACCTGTGATCGTCCCTCTGGAGCTAGTGTCCAGTAGCCAAGCAGCAAATCCACTCTGCACGCAGGTGAGTTCACTACTTCTCCCCTAAGTCCCTCGTTGCAGTGATCCTGTTGCCAGCAGGACTCACTGTAAAGTAAAAAACCTAAGCTAAACTTTCTCTAAGCAGCTCTTTAGGAGAGCCACCTAGATTGCACCCTTCTCGTTCGGGCACAAAATCTAACTGGAGTCTGGAGGAGGGTCATAGGGGGAGGAGCCAGTGCACACCACCTGATCTGGTAAAAGCTTTACTTTTTTGTGCCCTGTCTCCTGCGGAGCCGCTATTCCCCATGGTCCTTTCAGGAACCCCAGCATCCACTTAGGACGATAGAGAAAAAAACATTCCCAATGACTAGTACAGGCCTCAGGACTACTCACTAATCACATAAATAAATGGTACTATGAAAACAGTAAGTGGCATATTTTTCTGAATTACAAAAAAAAGACCCAAAAGCTAGCATTCTTCATTTGCAGAAATTTAACGTGCATTTTTTAGTGCAATCAATTATGTCGGAGATACTGGATCTGGCCTCAGATAGGAATCCTAAAAAGTAAAGTGATCACTTTCCCTCCGTGTTCGGGCCCAGCTGAGCAAGTGCGGCCTTCTGGTTGGACGTGCACGTGCTATACTTGTAAGATGAGGGATCCCTAAACTACAGTGGGCTAGCGCAATCTAATGGGCCCAAGCCCTGAAACAGTACGATTTCCAGAGCTTAGTAAATAGGGCATTTTCGCAGTCCCTTTAGATGTGTATGGGGGACTGCTATTGGGAACATAAAGAGGAGAGACCCAATTATATGCCCCTTGTTATATAAGTCTTCCAAATAGTTTGAACTTTTAGAGTGCTGTACATATACATAAACACATGCTTATGTTTATTCATCGCATATAGGCCCTCATTCCGAGTTGTTCGCTGGGTAATTTTCTTCGCATCGCAGCGATTTTCCGCTAATTGCGCATGCGCAATGTCCGCACTGCGACTGCGCCAAGTAAATTTGCTAAGAAGTTTGGTATTTTACTCACGGCATTACGAGGTTTTTTCTTCGTTCTGGTGATCGTTGTGTGATTGACAGGAAGTGGGTGTTTCTGGGCGGAAACTGGCCGTTTTATGGGAGTGTGTGAAAAAACGCTGCCGTTTCTGGGAAAAAAGCGGGAGTGGCTGGAGAAACGGGGGAGTGTCTGGGCGAACGCTGGGTGTGTTTGTGACGTCAAACCAGGAACGACAAGCACTGAATTGATCGCACTGGAAGAGTAAGTCTCGAGCTACTCAGAAACTGCACAGAGAAATGTTTTCGCAATATTGCGAATCTTTCGTTCGCAATTCTGCTAAGCTAAGATTCACTCCCAGTAGGCGGCGGCTTAGCGTGTGCAATGCTGCTAAAAGCAGCTTGCGAGCGAACAACTCGGAATGAGGGCCATAATCTCTGTTTGTCATAAAGGGATTAGGGAGAAACCTCTCACAGGAAATCACAGAACCATTAAAGCAAACACAGACAAGCGAATGGCTAGAAGTCTCCCACAATAAAGGAAGTGAAACGTTCACACATATTTCCCTTACTAATCCTATCTATATTTTCCATCTGTATTGCATTGTAGCGATATCACAAACACATTGTTAGTGACATACACATGTAGATTCGGTGTAGGCTTGCTCTTATAGTAAGAGACCGGCTACTATTTATATTCACTATCAATGCATTTACATTTGTCTGAAAAAGGAAGACCTGATTTTTCCTAGGTTTCTGTGTTTTTAGGGATTGCGTTAGTGATGTCACTGATGATGTCACAGATCTGCACTTCAATAAAATAGAATCACAAAGCACTTGTGCTTTCTGTGCACCAATCCAGGAAACATATGGTGATGGCGGCTGCATAGTACACAACCCCGATGCCCACTGTAGTGGTCTTATCTCACTGCATTGCTATATACATCCAGGAGTATGGGGGTCATTCCGAGTTGATCGCACGTAGCAACTTTTTGCTGCTCGTGCGATCAACTTGACGCCGCCTATGGGGGAGCTTGTGCAGCCCTGCTATGCTAAAAAAGTTTTGTGCAGAACAAGACCAGCCCTGCAGTTACTTACCCTGTGCGATGGATCCAGCGATGAAGGTCCCGGAATTGACGTCAGATAACCGCCCTCCAAACGCCTGGACACACCTGCGTTCGGGTCTCCACGCCCGGAAAACGGTGAGTATCCGCCCTGGAACGCCTCCCCGCTGTCAATCTTCTTGCGATCGCGCTAGCGATCACTTTCTTCTTTCATCTGACCATTGCCCGGTGATGGCTGTCATCGGGCAACGACGCGCGTGTGCATTGCGGGTGCTGCGCATGCGTATTTCCGACCCGTTCGCACTGCAGCGACGAACCCCTGCGTGTGAACGGGTCGGAATGACCCCCTATGTTTTATGTTGCTGCAGAGTGAGATGCCCCGACATGAGTAGCATACCATATTTCTCTTTACAATTTGTGTTTTAGTTGTATCGCATACGCAGCGAAAAGCCACATCTGTAGTGACTATAGGCAATGTAGAGTAATACTGATTTGTGCATTTTTAAATTTGCAGTGAAAAAATAGTAGAAAGCAATTTTCCCTGTTAAAATAAATGCATTGGTAAATTTGAGGTGCGTAAAAACGTCCACAAGTTGATTTTGAGTCATTTGAAGATACTTTAAAAAATGAGAAACACCTGTCCGATCCATACAGTATACCCCCTTCGTGACATGTAATTATTGGCCCAATTAAGCTAATTAAAAAAATTCCAATTGTCTAATTAATCATTACGGGGTGGGGTGCCTCAGGGGTTCTGAACCAAGTCCCGACATTTTGAACTTAAAATAATGATTTTTCCCTACTTTGCACCTGCTCTAGGGCTGCAAAGCAACAATAAATCCTATAGAAATTACTGTGGCTGAAATTCTCACCCCCAATTGAATAGCAAAAACCGGAAGCGCATGGACAATAACCTTTATAGTATGGCCATGTAGTGCAATGTTACACTATGGGAGTGTTTAATCCCTGCCAGGATGGCCAAAGTGTTGATCGCAGTCGACCACGAGCATTCGACTGGTCAATCGTTGTGGGCATCCAGCAGCAACCAATAAAAATCAGGCTGATTCTAATTTGTTAGCTGCTCCATACTGAAGCCGCAGCTGTTCAGTTGGCTGTCACTGTGACAGCAATAGCCAGTAGGAATCAGGCTGATTTTTATTGGCGGAGGCTGTCACATGTAACAGACTATATTGCGCCGGTGCCAGTTAACCAGATTTAAGGAAAGGGGGACACTGGGCAGGGCTGGCTCAACGTGC
This sequence comes from Pseudophryne corroboree, assembly GCF_028390025.1. NCBI lineage: Eukaryota > Metazoa > Chordata > Amphibia > Anura > Myobatrachidae > Pseudophryne > Pseudophryne corroboree. Next base: position 102,318,774 of record NC_086448.1, read on the forward strand.
CGTACCCATAGAGTGCCCGGCGCTGGGACCCTCGCCAAATCAAGACTGGCGGGCAAATTCTGCACTGAAGCTGCTGCTGGAGTACTGGTGCAGCCCTCAAGTGAGGGCTGGGAGCTTCTCTCTCTTAGACAGGTCAGGTGAGTGTTCTATGGGAGGGCTAGGGCGATTTAATTTATGTTTTCTTTTTTTTCTGTGGCGGACAATGTGTTTTTTTTGTTTTCCTGTGGGGGCTGATGTGTGTGTTTTTTTAATCCCGTGGAGGACAGTGTGTTGCTTTTTCTCTGTTTGGGACAACGTATTTGTTTTTTTTTCTGTGGGAGCCAATGTGTGTGTGTTTTTTTCCTTTGATGGCCAATGTGTAGGTTTTTTTTTACCTGTGGCAGTCAATGCATGATTTTGGCGGGACAGCCCCCATTTCTAGAACAGACCGCCAAGACCAAAAGTCTGGCCAGCCCTGCCTAATGATTTGTGGTATTTGTTACCGTTGTGTCTGAACCACATTTCATAGTTTGATATATTGAGTAAAATACTTTATGTATTTTCCTGTAGTTTGGTGGTCATATAGGCCTTTCTTTTGTTTCATATTAGAAAAAATAACTTTTTATTTTAAGTACAGTGGGGGTCATTCAGACCCGAACGCAGCTGCGCGTCTGTACGCAGCGGCTGCACTCAGGTGGTCTGCGCACGCACACTGGCTACAGTACACGTGTGCGACCTTACACATTGTGGCCGCATCCAGGAAGGATGTGGCCGCAGTATGATTGACAGCTGCAGGCGTTCGTGGGGCGGCGACATGGCGTTGGGGGGGGGGGGCGTGCCGAACGTGGGTGTGCCGTGTCTGTTTTCGGAGTGGCTGCGTGACGTCACACACAGCCGCTTCATTTAAAGAATGGCGGCCGACCGGGGTCAACCTTAGTTTGATGCACCCGCAATCTTATTGCAGACGCATCGGGAAGCGGCCCGTCACACATGCTGGGCGGCCTTGCCCTGTGCTGGGCGGCTCCCAGCATGTGTGGAGATGGACGCAGATCTGGATGGATAACCAGCGATCTATGTTCATCTCTGAATCCGGTCCAATGTAGGGAGGAAAAACAGGCAAATTGAACAAAAAAATTACCACCATTAAATGTCATGGATAGTTTATAATCCTGTCATAGCAACCAATCACAGTGATGCAAAGTTTATCATATCAAGCAGTGACGATGATAAAGAAAAGTTTACAATCTGACAATAGGGATCAGTAAAATTAGTGAGAGTTAGCTGGTGTTTCATACAATATCCAATTGTTGACCACTTTCTCCTGCAACAATGGTTCCCAGACACTATAGTGTGCCTCAGCTCATTTAATAAATGCCGTCAGTTTCTGGAATGAACACAGTTCGCTGATCTGTGCTCTTGGCATGCTGCATTCCAATCTTCAGATATTGGTCCAGGCGATGTAAATTCTAGCTGGCACGCCCACATGACCGAATGAGGGTGTTGTCTGATATTTGTCATCAATGGAGTTACTTAGTAACTTAGGATCTAAGTTTATTTCTTGCACTGTTATATATTGTTTACATCATTATTCATTTCAGCCATATATTAATATGTACTTCTGCATATTAATATATGTTTTTACATAGCGTGTTTTTAAACTCAAACAACCCAATCAACATCCAGTGCCGCTACGTTTGTTATGATACCGATGGAGGAGATGAATCACCCGCCATGTGTGTGTAATGTAACTTACAAGCTAATGAGCTCTCACTCTGCGCAGGTGGCGCATTGCTCCGTTACTATGTCATTACAAAGCTCCACATCACTAAGAGAGAGCCGTCCATTGAGAAGAAGAGCTGAGGGCGTGTGGGGAAAGGCAGAGAGTAATTAATTCCATCCGATGACTTGCTGGATGGCAGGGAAAGAAAGCCTTGAAGATTAAATAACTCATGCCTCCTCCTCTCGCCTCAGTCATTGGTGAGCCACTTCTGATTCTGTGTTGTGATGGTGGTAAGAGGCAGGAAGGCTTCAGCACCAGTTTGGAGAAAGACTCGGGGAGTTATTCAGACCTGGTCGCAGGCTAGCTTTTTTTGCAGCGCTGCGATCTGGTCAGAACTGTGCATGCGCATGCAGCGCAATGCGCCGGTGCGTTGCACGGGTGCAAAGCGGATCGTTGCTGGGCGATGGGTTTTACGACTAATCCATTCGCACAGCCGATCGCAAGGAGATTGACAGGAAGAGGGCATTTGTGGGTGGCAACTGACCGTTTTCTGGGAGTGGTTGGAAAAACGCAGGCGTGTACAAGCGTTCGCAGGGCGGGGGGCTGACATCAATTCCGGCCTCGGACAGGCTGAAGTCATCGCAGCGATTGAGTAAGTCCTGGGCAACTCATAAATTGCACAAAGTTTATTTGTACCGCTCGGCTGCACATGCGTTCGCACACTTGCACAGCTAAAATACACTCCCCTGTAGGCGGCGACTATCTGATTGCAGCGCTGCAAAAAAATGCTAGCGAGAGATCAGCTCTGAATTAGGCTCTCTGTCCCAACATGAGGCTCTTAGCTGAGGAAGAGAGAGAGGCCAGACAAGGACTACAGAAGGACAGACTAACTGCCCATGCGATAGAGTGGGCTGAAGTTAGTGCCCTGCCAGGGGCTAGTTTGTATGTTTGTTATTATTGATGACTGGTGAGGTGAGTAACATTGATTATCTCATTACAATGGCACCTGTCAGGGTTGGGATATATTAGGCAGCAAGTGAACAGTTAGTTTTTTTTAAATGATTGTCGGTAGCAGAAAAAATGGGCAAATGTAAGGATCTGAGCGACTTTGATAAGTGACAAATTGTGATGGGTAGATGTCAGGGTAAGAGCACTTCCAAAATGGTAGTTCTTGTTGGGTGTTGCCGGTATGCAGTGGTTAGTACCCAGTGCCGTAACTAGACATTTTAGGGCTGTGTGCAAAAAACAGCATCGGCGCCCCCTCCCCCCAAATATAAAACTGGGCCAATGCGCGCTGTAGGCGTGTGTCAAAATATAGGAGCGTGGCTTTATGGGGAAGGGGCGTGTCCACATAGCTCCCTTTTACACAGTAAGACACGTAGAGTACCATTTTACACATTACTGCAGCAGAGTCCCGTTTTACACATTACAGCAGCAGAGTCACGTTTTACACATTACAGCAGCAGAGTCACCCTTTGTTATATATTACAGCAACAGAGAGTGAGAGTGAGTAAGAGTGTGTGTGTGTGTGTGTGTGTGTCTCAAGTCACCTGTTAGGGCGATGTGGCATCCAGGACTACCAGGCGCAGACACTTATTTACTGGCAACAACAAAGGAAAAACAAGATAGCAGCGCTTCAATAGGGAATTTGATACAATTGATATGTATATGAAAATAACTAAAAGAGCTTACGGAGATGAATGGATTGAAGGTAAAAAGACATTCAATTTAATAAAATGACTGACAATACATTTGACATACTGATTTACACTAATAAAATATATAAAACAACCAGAACCACCACAAAGGCTGCTGTAGTGAGTGTCCGTTACTTATTTTTGTTGGACTTAAAGATGATAAATGTGCAGATGAATAACTGGAGGACTGATGGCACAGTCCTGTATGAACATTACCACTGTGAAAGCCGCTGGAGGAAGAAGTTCCGGAGAAAAGTCCCTTTTAAATGGGTGTAAGTTGCTGGGGACCCAAATCCTCACCAGATGTGCGGTGGTCTCAATGCTGAGTGGATAGACAGTGGAGCCAGTTGGTAGAAATATTCATCAAAGTGCGTCTGCATACGATTATGAAAGTCCAATAAAGGTCCGGATATAACACAGGCAGCATGCAAATGGATGGTGGGTGGTCTGGAGTAACACCTGACGCGTTTCGCTGCAGTGCCGGCAGCTTTTTCAAAGGTGACCTAACAGTGCTGGGAACTTCATATTTATACCCTTAATGGCTGCCAATCAGCCCGCACCTGTTCAATCCATTCATCTCAATTAGCTTCCCTTCTCCACAAAACATGTGTGAACACAACCATAAATTATATTGATTAAGATAAAATGCAGACTCTTTATAAATATAATGAATTTTCAATGTCGTTTAATATTTAGAAGATACTTATTTATAGATTACTTCCGGGTTAAGTGACAAAGGCGATCATGTGACTATCAGAGAGAGTGAAATCAGTTCCTGTATTAAATGGCACTGTTGCTTAGCAACATGATACAGAGCCTCCGTTAAGTTTACTCTATGTAGAAACTGAATAATTACGGGATGGTCACGTGTTAAATCACGTTGAGACCCGCACCGCAGGTTAAATGTACATGAGGAGTGTTAGATCATTCTAATTCTATGTCCGATAACACGCCAGCGCTCATATCGCTTCCGTGTTCCGGGTATAGAGTGGGGCCGTAACTAGGCAACCGAAGGGGCGGATACCTATCACCCGATCAGATGCTCCAGTCATGTGACCCGCCTCCCATGACGTGGGGCTGTTTAATCGCGCTCATGGCGCTTCCTTGGACCGGGCAATAGAGAGAAGCCATAGCTAAGCAACTACGCAGGCGGGACCCTGCAGCCAGACCAATTGATCTGGTCACGTGGCCCGCCTCTTAGGACACGCATCAATGTTGTGTTTTTCCTGGTGTTTAGAGCGCATAGATCGCGCTGATGCTGACAGAGGAAATTACATTATGAAAGGGCAGCAATTCAGAAACGGCCTATCAGCACTATAACTAACACCATTCCACACCCTCATAAATTAGATTTAGGCATATCGGCATAGTTATTTCCAATGCTGGTCCTAACAAAAATCAGTTTGGTCAAATAAACACTAATACTTTTTTATTTTACATAATATAAAGTCTAATTTGAGCCATAATCATACTATTGTTAACAAATAGCGGATTGGAACGTGCTTTAAATATATTGCACATTCTTCATAATGTAGACAGCAATTTATCTTACTGCCACTTTTTTATCCTGACCCAATAAGTATAGTAGATGTTAACCATTGAGCAAAATGCTTCTAAATAGAGCTATTAAAGAACAAAGTTACCCTATTTTATTAATGAATGAAAAGCTCAGGAGAAAAGGAAGAGTTTACACAACCAAATCAAATTAGCATGTTCAATTCTACTGATTCAATAAGTCCTTTGGGGAAAATGCTATTCATCTTAAACATCCATAAGGCTTCTTGTACACATAACTTTTTATATCTATCTCCACCTCGTAGGGTCTTTGGGATGTGCTCTATACCAATCAATTTCAAACACGCTGGATTCCCCTGATGGTAATCACTAAAATGTTTCGGCACACTGTGGGTCTGAATCCTTTTTAGGATGTTTCTGCGATGTTCTAAAAAGCGAGTTTTTAAAGTGCGAGTGGTGCGACCTATATATTTTTTGTTACAGCTGCAAATCAACATGTAAATTACATAGGAAGTTTCACAATTAATGAAATGTTTAATTTCATAGGTATTATCATGAGCATCTAGCTGAATTTTTTGGGTCTTATTTTGAATAAAGTCACAGGTAATACATCTGTTTTTTTCCACACTTATAGCATCCTTTGACTTTTTTTAACCAGTTACCGCTGTCCGTACTCCCACTGACGGGCAGCGATGCCTGTCTAAGGTGGCTTGGTGCTAATAAATTTTTCAAAGATTGATTCTTTTTAAAGATGAACCTAGGATTATGAGGTAGGAAGGAGGAAAGATGAGCATCTTGTCTCAGGATATTGAAATTCCTCGAGACGATGATCTGGATCTCAGAATGGCAATTATTGAAGGTAGAGATGAAGGCCAACTCTTCTTCCCGACTGAATTGGGCTTTCTTGGCTCCCTTAATGGAGCGGAGTAAGTGGCCTCTATCTAACCTTCTAACTTCCTCTAAGGCATTCCTGAGAAGTAGTTCAGGATAGCCTCTTGAAATGAAGGAATGGAACATCTGTTTGACCTGAACTTCAAAGGATTCCAAGTCAGAGCAGTTTCTTCTAATAAGAAGAAACTGACTCTTAGGGATACTTTTCTTCCAGGGCATGTGATGCGCACTTTTAAAGTGTAAATAAGCATCAGTACCAACTTCCTTTGAAAAGTTGGTAGTGCAGATTTTTGATTCCTTTATCTCCAGGGAGATATCCAAAAAAGAAATAGATGAAGGGTGAAAAGTATGAGTGAATGTGAGGTTGTAGTTGTTAGAATTTAAATAGTCCACAAAAACTTGTGCTGAAGTGCTGTCCCCATCCCAAATCAAAAATAAATCATCTATATAACGGCCATAGAGAACCAGGTTCGCGCCAAAGCCGCCCCCCCACACGAGTTGATCTTCGATCTCGCCCATGTAGAGGTTGGCATAGCTTGGCGCAAACCTTGTTCCCATGGCCGTTCCCATCACTTGTAAATAAAAAGTGTCCAAAAATAAAAAATAATTGTGCTGTAAGATGAACATGATGGAGTCCAATATGAAAGTTTGATGTGCAACAGTAAGATCACCGTCTCTACAAAGTCTATTTGCTATACTTCCAACACCCAAATCATGAGGAATGTTGGAGTAGAGACTCTGGACATCAAGTGTGAGGAACGCATATGACTCCCTCCACTTGATGAAGAGAAATATACTCTGCGCTTGAAACAATGTATCTAAAATATATATGTGCAGTCGGACACAGGAGATTGACTCAGTACAACTTGAATATAATGTAAAACAATTTTTATATAGTATCTGTTAGAAACAACATTTACAACATTTAATAAAAACAGATAATTAATAACGGTTAGTACATTCTCTCACACAGACTAGCTAAATGAGAGTTGAAATAACATACAACATGAAATAAAGCTATTAAATTAACTCTTTCAAATGGTGATGGTGAAAATCAAAACACTGGCGTCCCAGTGTGTTAGTTTACGTTTGTAATTCCTGCAGAAATATTTACAGTCTCACAGTCTCAGAATTCTGTATGAAAACATTGAAGGAAAGGTGCAATTTATAATTTATGCTCCCGTGCTGGTTACTGTGTTAGTATGCAATCAGGGTCCTTTATAAAGATGAAATACACGTGGAGTGAAGATATATCGTCTTGAGGAAGTCTCCGTTGCTAGGAGACGAAACGCGTTGACGCCCACTCTCTGTTACACTGTTCATTTGGTGATATCTACCGTATTGACACAGCCTGCAGCTCAGTATAACCGCGACAGCTTCGGTCGCAGCTTTCTGCCGCACTTTGGATCCATCACTGCCGCACGGCTTTAACAACACTGGTCGGGTGAGTTCCGTGTGACCCCCGCTGTGGGGCCTAACACCTGTTTCCGGATAGCTATTTCCACGGCGGCTATATTTACCGTGTATGAACACTGCCATTTATATTTAAACCAACAAATACTACTCTGGGAAAGACGGCAATCACCCGCTGTTATTATAACAGTAAATGAACGATATATCTTCACTCCACGTGTATTTCATCTTTATAAAGGACCCTGATTGCATACTAACACAGGAACCAGCACGGGAGCATAAATTATAAATTGCACCTTTCCTTCAATGTTTTCATACAAAATTCTGAGACTGTGAGACTGTAAATATTTCTGCAGGAATTACAAACGTAAACTAACACACTGGGATGCCAGTGTTTTGATTTTCACCATCACCACTTGAAAGAGTTAATTTAATAGCTTTATTTCATGTTGTATGTTATTTCAACTCTCATTTAGCTAGTCTGTGTGAGAGAATGTACTAACCGTTATTAATTATCTGTTTTTATTAAATGTTGTAAATGTTGTTTCTAACAGATACTATATAAAAATTGTTTTACATTATATTCAAGTTGTACTGAGTCAATCTCCTGTGTCCGACTGCACATATATATTTTAGATACATTGTTTCAAGCGCAGAGTATATTTCTCTTTCTATAGTCCTCAAATGTTGCAACCTGGCAAGTTGTTTTTACTCAGCTGCTGAAACAATTTAGTTTATAAGGATTTATACCATTACAGCGCCGGGTGATCACAAACGGTTACCGATTTGTGATCTTTTTCTTCTCCCTCCACTTGATGTCATTAATAAGATTCAAAAAATGTGTTGTGTCTTTAATGTGAGATCTGAGTGTTGATACCCGTGATTGTAAAAAAGAATCAACATAAAATGAAAGGTTAGACGTGAGGGAATCCACACCCGAAATAATGGGACGCCCGGGAGGTGAGGGATTTGTGTATCTTTGGCAGGTGATAATAGATGGGAACAGTGGGGTGTGAACAAAGAAGAAAATTGAATTCCTCCCTGGAGATAATAGCATCATCTACTGCCCTAGTAAGAAGATCACGAAGTTCGACCAGAAAGAAAGAGGAAGGGTCAGAAGGCAGTACCTTGTAGAATTCTACATTATTCAATTGCCTAAGGGCTTCTTGAACATAATCAGCCTTATTCTGTACTACCAACCCCCCCCCCCCTTATCCGCCTGCTTAATAATTATTGAAGTATCCTTCATTAATTTTTTTATCTGCCTGTTTTTCCCATTTATTGAGATTATTTGTTTTTTTTTGACAGTTTAGAGGAGTTCGCACAGAGGTTCTTAAAATCACCCAAAGTAGTTTTGTAAAAACAATCTATGCTCGAGCCCCTAGATTTTATTGGGTAGAATTCTGACTTGTTTTTAAATTTGTTTCTCTCTTGTTTAATATCGTATAGCATAATTGTTTGTGAGGGTGAGTCAGAGCCTCCTTCCTCCAAAAGATCTGTGAGGGTCTCTAGAGCCACCAGATCTTCAGTATCAAGGACTATAGGATGACATTCATCTTGATTCTTGAGAAGAGTTTGTCTAGCGAAATATTTTTTTCTACACAAAGTCCTCACAAAACGATTCAATTCAACAAAAACATTGAATATGTTAGGTGGTGCAGAGGGGAAAAATTTTAAGCCTTTGTTTAGTACCCGTAGCTCATTAGTCGTCAATTTTTTTGAGGACAAATTGAACACGGTATTATTGGGTAATGTTCTCCTAGAGGCCTTTAATCTCTTTAATACTTCCTTTCTGCCACCTCTTCTTCCTCTATACTGACATTTCTCCTTCTTTTTAGTGGTTCTTCCTGCCATTCTCTTCCTCTGTCCTGAAACCGCCTCTTGCGTGGTTCTAAAAAAGAGCGATCCTGATAGGGTGTAGTTTCTAAATGAACTTTGGGTCTGGCACCTGGATTCCTGGTAGTGTTTCTAGGTTCCTCACTTTCAGAGACATTTCTCTTTGATGGATAATTACTCATAGTGTCTCGATATCGGGGTGTTTGTCTGGTTCTGGTATGGGCAAAGTCTCTAGGACTATCTTCTTGCTGATACCTAGATGCGGCCCTAAGTTGTTGTTGGGGTCTATCTGTTTCAAACCTTCTGAGGGGTTTTGTATCTCTCCTTTGTCTGTAATTTCTTACACAATCAGAACGGTAGTCTTCCAGATCTCTTTGGAATTTGTTACATTTAGTTTCCAAAATAGTTTGTTCAAACTTATTTACTCTCTCTGTTGTTGCTCCATCCCTTTCCTTAAATTCTGTAGTATGACTGAGGGGTTCTAATTTTATTTTTAAGGTTTCAATCTCTATTTCAATATTTTTAAGTTTATTCGTTCTATAGTCTATTACCAATTCCATAAGGCTAAAAGAACATTTATCCAACAGGGAATTCCATCTATCTTGAAAGTCTGTATTATCTTGAAATATAGAGGGTTTTGAAAGCCTTAGGCCCCTGGGGATAATTTTCTTATCAATATATTTTTGCATATTCACAGTATCCAACCAGTGCCTTGTTTCAGATTTCAAAAGATCCTCTAATTTTAGGAAATCACCTCTTAGTTGGCTTTCATGATTATTTGATTTAGGTTCAGAGGGATTATCCCAATTAGAAATCCCACTTTATTTTTGATTTGGGATGGGGACAGCACTTCAGCACAAGTTTTTGTGGACTATTTAAATTCCAACAACTACAACCTCACATTCACTCATACTTTTCACCCTTCATCTATTTCTTTTTTGGATATCTCCCTGGAGATAAAGGAATCAAAAATCTGCACTACCAACTTTTCAAAGGAAGTTGGTACTGATGCTTATTTACACTTTAAAAGTGCGCATCACATGCCCTGGAAGAAAAGTATCCCTAAGAGTCAGTTTCTTCGCATTAGAAGAAACTGCTCTGACTTGGAATCCTTTGAAGTTCAGGCCAAACAGATGTTCCATTCCTTCATTTCAAGAGGCTATCCTGAACTACTTCTCAGGAATGCCTTAGAGGAAGTTAGAAGGTTAGATAGAGGCCACTTACTCAGCTCCATTAAGGGAGCCAAGAAAGCCCAATTCAGTCGGGAAGAAGAGTTGGCCTTCATCTCTACCTTCAATAATTGCCATTCTGAGATCCAGACCATCGTCTTGAGGAATTTCAATATCCTGAGACAAGATGCTCATCTTTCCTCCTTCCTACCTCATAATCCTAGCTTCATCTTTAAAAAGAACCAATCTTTGAAAAATTTATTAGCACCAAGCCACCTTAGACAGGCATTGCTGCCCGTCAGTGGGAGTACGGACAGCGGTAACTGGTTAAAAAAAGTCAAAGGATGCTATAAGTGTGGAAAAAACAGATGTATTACCTGTGACTTTATTCAAAATAAGACCCAAAAAATTCAGCTAGATGCTCATGATAATACCTATGAAATTAAACATTTCATTAATTGTGAAAATTCCTATGTAATTTACATGTTGATTTGCAGCTGTAACAAAAAATATATAGGTCACACCACTCGCACTTTAAAAACTCGCTTTTTAGAACATCGCAGAAACATCCTAAAAAGGATTCAGACCCACAGTGTGCCGAAACATTTTAGTGATTACCATCAGGGGAATCCAGCGTGTTTGAAATTGATTGGTATAGAGCACATCCCAAAGACCCTACGAGGTGGAGATAGAAATAAAAAGTTATGTGTACAAGAAGCCTTATGGATGTTTAAGATGAATAGCATTTTCCCCGAAGGACTTAATGAATCACTAGAATTGTACATGCTAATTTGATTTGGTTGTGTAAACTCTTCCTTTTCTCCTGAGCTTTTCGTTCACTAATAAAATAGGGTAACTTTGTTCTTTAATAGCTCTATTTAGAAGCATTTTGCTCAATGGTTAACATCTAGTATACTTATTGAGTCAGGATAAAAAAGTGGCAGTAAGATAAATTGCTGTCTACATTATGAAGAATGTGCAATATATTTAAAGCACGTTCCAATCCGCTATTTGTTAACAATAGTATGATTATGGCTCAAATTAGACTTTATATTATGTAAAATAAAAAAGTATTAGTGTTTATTTGACCAAACTGATTTTTGTTAGGATCAGCATTGGAAATAACTATGCCGATATGCCTAAATCTAATTTATGAGGGTGTGGAATGGTGTTAGTTATAGTGCTGATAGGCCGTTTCTGAATTGCTGCCCTTTCATAATGTAATTTCCTCTGTCAGCATCAGCGCGATCTATGCGCTCTAAACACCAGGAAAAACACAACATTGATGCGTGTCCTAAGAGGTGGGCCACGTGACCAGATCAGTTGGTCTGGCTGCAGGGTCCCGCCTCCGTAGTTGCTTAGCTATGGCTTCTCTCTATGCCCGGCCAAGAAGCGCCATGAGCGCGATTCAACAGCCCCACGTCATGGGAGGCGGTTCACGTGACTGGAGCATCTGATCGGGTGATAGGTATCCGCCCCTTCGGTTGCCTAGTAACGGCCCCGCTCTATGCCCGGAACACGGAAGCGCTATGAGCGCTGGCGTGTTATCGGACATAGAATTAGAATGATCTAACAATCCTCATGTACATTTAACCTGCGGTGCGGGTCTCAACGTGATTTAACACGTGACCATCCCAGAATTATTCCGTTTCTACATAGAGTAAACTTAACGGAGGCTCTGTATCATGTTGCTAAGCAACAGTGCCATTTAATACAGGAACTGATTTCACTCTCTCTGATAGTCACATGATCGCCTTTGTCACTTAACCCGGAAGTAATCTATAAATAAGTATCTACTAAATATTAAACGACATTGAAAATTCATTATATTTATAAAGAGTCTGCATTTGATCTTAATCAATATAATTTATGGTTGTGTTCACACATGTTTTGTGGAGAAGGGAAGCTAATTGAGATGAATGGATTGAACAGGTGCGGGCTGATTGGCAGCCATTAAGGGTATAAATATGAAGTTCCCAGCACTGTTAGGTCACCTTTGAAAAAGCTGCAGGCACTGCAGCGAAACGCGTCAGGTGTTACTCCAGACCACCCACCATCCATTTGCATGCTGCCTGTGTTATATCCGGACCTTTATTGGACTTTCATAATCGTATGCAGACGCACTTTGATGAATATTACTACCAACTGGCTCCACTGTCTATCCACTCAGCATTGAGACCACCGCACATCTGGTGAGGATTTGGGTCCCCAGCAACTTCCACCCATTTAAAAGGGACTTTTCTCCGGGACTTCTTCCTCCAGCGGCTTACACAGTGGTAATGTTCATACAGGACTGTGCCATCAGTCCTCCAGTTATTCATCTGCACATTTATCATCTTTAAGTCCAACAAAAATAAGGAACGGACACTCACTACAGCAGCCTTTGTGGTGGTTCTGGTTGTTTTATATATTTTATTAGTGTAAATCAGTATGTCAAATGTATTGTCAGTCATTTTATTAAATTGAATGTCTTTTTACCTTCAATCCATTCATCTCCGTAAGCTCTTTTAGTTATTTTCATATACATATCAATTGTATCAAATTCCCTATTGAAGCGCTGCTATCTTGTTTTTCCTTTGTTGTTCCCATTATTTACAGGACTGACTAATCCTGTTCCTATAGCAGCAGCTAAATTAGAACATCATCCCATTTTTGCGCCTGAATATAACTTTGGTTAAAACTTTTTTCTTACTTATTTTCTGGCGCTCATAGTCCCCTCTCCAGTGCTCAGGCTGCGGCGGGTGTCACAGTAGAGGCAGCGGCGGCTCCTATACGGGACCAGGCGGCTGAAGGAGCGCTCTCTCTCTCCACTTCAGAGGTGGCGGCGGCGGGTCACCCTGGCGGCATCAGTAGAGGCAGCGGCGGCTCCTATACAGGACTAGGTGGTTGAAGGAGCACTCCCTCTCCACTTCAGAGGTGGTGGCGGAGCTCACAGCCAGAATTAACGCACGACAGGTAACACCAAATGGCGCGCTCCCCGTCGCTTACAAAGGCAGGCACCGGCGAACAGCAGAAATTTCACTACTCCGTCACTGACCAAAACAACCATAGGTAGGGGTGTGCTGCCATATGGTGCGTGGTGCGCCTTCACTGCACTTGCGCTGTGGGCAAGGCACCATCGGCACACCTAGTTACGGCCCTGTTAGTATCCACCAAGAGTGGTCCAAGGCAGGTCAACCAGTGAACCGGCAACCAGGTCATGGGTGCCCAAGGCTCATTGATTAGCTTAAGGAGCTTAGGCTAGCCCATCTGGTCCAATCCCACAGAAGTGCTACTGTAGCACAAATTGCTGAAAAAGCAGACCAGTCAGAGGGTCCATGCTGACAAATGTTCAACGTCGAAAGCCTCTACAATGGGCCCCTGAGAGTCAGAACTGGTCCATGGAGCAATGGAAGAAGGTGATCTGGTCTGATGAATCACATTTTTTTAAAATCATGTGGATGGCTGGGTGCATCATTTACCAGGGGAAGAGATGGCACAAGGATGATCTATGGGAAGAAGGTAAGCCAGCAAAGTCGGTGTGATAATGTGGGCAATGTTCTGCTGGGAATCCTTGGGTCCTGGAACGCATGTGGATGTTACTTTGACATGTACCACTCACCTAAACATTGTTGCAGACCATGTACACCCCTTCATTAAAACAGTATTCCTTCATTGCCTCTTTCAGCAGAATAATGTGCCCTGCCATACTACAGAAATTGTTTGAGGAACATGACAGAGTTCAAGGTGTTGACTTGGCCTCCAAATTCCTCCAGATCTCAATTCTATCGAGCATCTGTGGGATGAGGTGGAGCCATGGAGGCTCCACCTCACAAGACAGACAGACAGACAGACAGACAGTGTGTGTACATATTTATGAGTATATATACACTGTGCGTATATCTATCTATCTATATAAATTTATTTCTTCTTTATATATTGTAGGGCCTTGAGCTACATTAGCCCCACATCAGTCCAGCCCTATATATCTGGAAATATCATTGGTGTATATATAGCATCTACAGCAACATTTTTTACATGCACTGCATATCACACTCTTTCACAATTGTCTTTGTAACCGACACGTGATAATATAACAGTTCTCATGTAATACAATAGGTTACAGAGTTCTGGAGGCCACAGCACATATATTTTCTCCTTGCATTTATCCCAGATTCTAAATGACTGTCAAAGGAACCATTGTTAGGGACACTGAATGGATGTTTATATCAAAGATGTGGTGATTAATGAAGATTAATAGATGAGGTTCACCAATTTCAGCCTTGCATGTCTATATTAGGCATGCTTCGTAATTGGGACACACGCAGAGAACACAAACTCCACACTGTTTAGAGATTTTGTATTTCACAGAGAAGGTCACAGCGTGTCAGTTCCATCACTCGGTCAGAGTGTGTCAGTTCCTTTGCTCTACAGCCAGGACGGTATTTAATTATCTAGTCCCTACTCATAACAGAGGGGAACTCCTAGGGGCCAACATGCACAGGAAACAATGCTACAGGAGGACACTGTTCTACTTCCACAGTAGTTAATGCATACCTCACAACCACCCCAAATCTAGCAGGACAGTCCCGCTATTTAGTCACTGTCCTGCTGTCCCATCCGTGGTCTGCAGTGTCCCTGGGGCGGGGCAGGTTGGGAGAGCCTATGATCACCGCTGCTCTGCAAAGTAGCCGGTGATCACGGCATATAACAGTGCAGGGAGGTGAGGCGGGGGCTGCTCAGCTGCTCAGGGCCCCCAAAATTATGAAAATGGGGGTTGTGCAGTGAGGCCCTGCCCTTCCACCCAGAGGCCTTGCCCCTGCATCCGAGGCCACTCCCCTTTTCAGATGCACTTCCGGTGCACCAGGACCTCCATTACTACCTTCAGAAATTGGGAGGTATGTGAATGTGAATGTTCTTAAATGAAGGACCATATGAGGACCGAGGGTGGTAGTTGCAGGTGGAGGTGGCCAGTGTCAGACTGGGCCATGAAAAGCCCACCGGGGGGATGCAGTAATAGTGGCCCATGTTTCAAGGTGTGGCCAAACATAGGGAGTGTGGGCAGCCATAGGGAGTGGGAGGTTTGGTTAACTATTAAAGAGTGCATGGTCTGGGACACTTTAAAAATATATATAGAAAACAGTATACTGATATTACATGCATGGATAATGTACCAGATTGATAAAAGCAATGTACTGTAGAAAATACACCACAGTTCTGGGAATGCAGTATAATGTAACACATGTATAATAACTAAGCACATGATGCATACCTCCTAACATTTTCATTGCACAAATCAGGTCTCAGATGTGCGGCAGCTCACAGAAAGGGGTGTGGTCTTACATAAGGTGGCGTGGTTTCACAGTAAATCCCACTATCACAAGCCACTAACCCATTTCCATCACTGTGGGCGGCATGCCGGGCGCTCCAGATGCTGCTGGCCTTGTCCCCAATCCCCCTCTCCACAGAATAGATGCTGGGCACATGCGCACAGAATCTACGCACCGCTCCTCTGCTAGGCTCACTCGCAGCTCACTAAACAGAGCAGCAAGTGAGAAGGGGCATCCCAAACACCCCCCCCCCTTCCCCCCACCAGCACCACCACGGGACACTGCGGCTTTCGGGTGGGACAGACAGTGCACGAAAATGGGATTGTCCTGCTAATATAGGGACAGTTGGGAGGTATTCTGTATATATATGCTACATGCACTGAACATGTGAGAAAGTGCATTGCTACAATTCCATTCCAGTTACAACTTACTGGCAGGAGCTATGTTCATTCCGTTAAATCCCAAAGCCAACAAGAGGTGTAAATTCAAGTCATGGTGTAATTTCTATAGATGCAAACTAAGCACCCATGTTCATCCATGGTCCCGCTACACCGTGAAACTCACCCTCTAATAAAGTAACAATATATAATTAGAGTGCACTGTCTAGAACTTGACCACTAGAGGAGAGGGTGGATCCTTATGCAGTGGGGCCCACCGGGAATTCACCTAATGGCCCTAAGGGCCAGTCAGACCCTGGCACTGGTTAGGGAGAAGGAAACCCCTACTGGTTCTAGGCCTAAATCTTAGCCCCTCTACTGCACTGCATGTCTATTATACGGATTCACTACGATATGCCGGCGGTTGGGCTCCCGGCGACCAGCATACCGGCGCCGGGAGTCCGACCGCCGGCTTACCGACAGTGTGGCGAGCGCAAATGAGCCCCCTGCGGGCTTGCTGCGCTCGCCACGCTACGGGCACGGTGGCGCGCTACGCGCGCCACACTATTTTATTCTCCCTCCAGGGGGGTCATGGATCCCCACGAGGGAGAATAAGTGTCGGTATGCCGGCTGTCGGGATCCCGGCGCCGGTATACTGTGCGCCGGGATCCCAAGAGCCGGCATACTGAAGACCACCCCTATTATACCATCCCACATTTCTCAAACTCAGAGCAAAAGTCTAATTTTTGGGGAAGGGGGTGGGGGGGGGGGGGGGGGTGTGACTATGAGATGACTACATCCCCCCTCCTCTCCATTCATATTTAAAAAGTGCATCATGCGACAATTTAAATTTGAACGTGAAATTTAGAAAAACGAGTATTTGCTCCTGCTGTGATTACAATGCTGCATTTTCATCCAATTAGTTACATATACAGGGGGGTACACCCGTAGCGACGTGTGCTCAATTTCTAAGCAATCTGACTAGATTGCTTAGAAATGAAGCATACATTGCTCCGTGTGTAGGGTGCCGGCGACAGCGATGCGTGGCCCTGCGCGTCGCTATTGCTGGCTGTAGATTTGGAAGCATGCATGCCAGATCTAGTCAGAAGAACCCAGCGGTGAAGTGAGCAATTTTTTCCCCTCACTCAGTACACATCGCGCTGTGTGCGGAGCGTCCTGAGATGTGTGCTGAGCGGTCTGTACTAGATCGCTCAGCACACATCTGTGGAAGAAAGCTCTACGTGTGTACCCCCCTTTAGATTTGACTTCCTTCACAAAAGTTCCCTATAGCAAGCTGTGCAGAACATATTGTTCATGTGTGTAGCCAGAAATGTATTTTGAATGTGGAATATTTTTCTAGGCAGTAACTGTTTATGTACTATAGGCATTTCTACATAAATACATAATAAAAGTAAAAGAGAACAAAATGACCAGTAAAATCGCAAGAAAGCACTAATGCCAGACAGTACTTACTGTGACACTGTCATAGTTACAGGACGTGTGATATTCAATGTCAAAGTCTGTAAAGTTGAGGGAAACTCTGTGCCCCGTATCCACTTTAATCACCCAGGAACACTCGGTGTTGTCATTGTAGGGTCTCGGATAGTTTGGAGAATGGATCTCTCCATTAGAGGTTTGAAAAACGCCACCACAGCCTGAAAACAATATAAAATAATGCCTGGATCATCTGCGTTGGGTCCACTAATTCCATTCAGAAACCTGGTGATAACATTTTTCTTTTTCCTGTTTTGCACTTCACAAGAAAACCAATATCTGTGCAACTGCTGTGTGTACAGACAGCCTGTCACTAATACTGCTCTCTTCTGAGCTCTATTCCCAATGGTATGATGTAGGTATAGTGCATTGGGGGTAATTCTGAGTTGATCGCTGCCGCAAATTTGTTAGCAGTTGGCAAAACCTGGGGGGTCATTCCAAGTTGATCTCACATAGCAACTTTTTGCTGGCCGTGCCCAGAACGCCTTCCTCCTGTCAATCTTCTTACGGTCGCCATTGCGACCGATTTCTTCGCTAGCGGCGGGCTGCCTGGCGACTGCTGTCGCCAGGCAGTGACGTGCCTGCACAAAGCGGGCGCAGCGCATGCGCAGTTCCGACCCAATTGCACGGCTGCCACCCCATGTGCACTGCAGGTGTGGCAGATATAACGTGCAGAGAGAGTTAGATTTGGGTGGGTTATTTTGTTTCTGTGCAGGGTAAATACTGGCTGCTTTATTTTTACACTGCAATTTAGATTTCAGTTTGAATACACCCCACCCAAATCTAACGCTCTCTGCACTATACTTGCCTACTCTCCCAGAAGCTGCGGAGGCTCCCATTTTTTGGGTAGCCCTCCACACCCCCGGAAAAGTAGGCAGATCTCCCGCATCCTGCTCGCACCCTAGTGATGCGGCAAGATGGAGACATACTCTCCCGTATTCGAGAGACCGTGGGGAGAGGAAGGGGTTCAAATTACGTGAATCGCGTCATTTTAGGCCTGCCCCCTTCCTGCGGACCGCAGCATTTTCCTGATGTGGGGGCGTGGCTTGATGATGTCACAGCCCAGCGGGCTTCTCCCGGAGAGGAGAAATTGAAAGTAGGTAAGTATCTCTGCACATGTTATATCTGCCCCCCCTGCAGTGCACATGGTTTTACATATTACAGATACAGTACAGTAAGAAGGTGGATTCTCCAGATATAACATTTCAGGCCAGTACCTTCTGCAGATGGGGGGCTGTCATGACCCATGGTTCTATCTTTTTGACAGATCACAGATTTGTGTTGCTATATCTAGCCCATACCTCCCAACATTTAGACACAGAAAATCAGAGCAACATAAGCCTTGTATGTGATAGGCCAATCTCTATCAAGAATAGCCCACTTTTAGGTCAACCTCCCCTCTTCCCCAAAATCGGGACAGATGGGAGGTACTATCTGCTAGACCTAGATACAGATACAAACAAATCTGGTTCATCCTCAGTTACTTAGCTCAGGCTTATTTAACAACATGATGCGATGTTTAGATAGATAGATAGATAGATAGATAGATAGATAGATAGATAGATAGATAGATAGATAGACAGACAGACAGACAAATGGAAATTACCTACCTCCAGGGACTTCACGCCAAGTAGCATTAAACCCTTTGCCGTTACTAGTGCTGTCAGTCTTGAAGCGCACTGTAACTGTATTCCCTGTGCTGGAGACCTGCAGTGGATTCCCGGGTGCTCTTGATGTACACAGCTGAGCCAGCCTGGGGGAGGACAATTCAGGACCCCCATAAATCTGAAATAAATGATCACTGGCTGTTAACTGGGTTCTCTCCCATCACACCGTCATTAGGGTCTTATTGTCCTGGCAGCTTCTTTGCCGCAGATGTAGTGTAGGAGGTAAAATGCAATCTCAATAACAATAAATTCTAATAGTAAATACAATCACCCATGTGACAATGTATCAACTGTCATTAGGAAACCTAGAAAAGGAAAGGTAAGGACTGCCCAACAGTGTGCAATGTATTCATAAAGTGTATTAGTGACCAGCTTTCTACCAAAATATACGTTATGGTAAGAACTTACCGTTGATAACTGTATTTCTCCTAAGTCCACAGGATACATTGGGATATGGTTGAGCACCAATCTTGCACCAATCGGTCAAAGCTTTCTGACCTCCCAGCATGCAGCGGGCCCATCCATATAACCCCGCCTCCTGGCTCAGGCAAAGCAGTTGTTTTCCAAAGCTTAAAGCAGGAGCATCATGTAGAGCCCTAATCAGGCGAGAAGAACACACCCTTCCGTACAAGAGGGAAGAGGTTAGTGAGTAAAAGGATCCTCAAATCAGGTGCGTCAGGGTGGGATCACTGTGGAACCTGTGGACTTAGGAGAAATACCGTTATCAACAGTAAATTCTTATCATAACGTATATTTCTCCTGCAGGGTCCACAGGGTATCCACAGGATACATTGGGATTTCCCAAAGCAATTTAGTTGTGGGGATGCTCCTTATTAGACAGGAGAATCCTTCGCCCGAATTCAGCATCCTGAGAGGCAAAGGTATCTACGGCATTATGTCTAATGAATGTGTTAATGAAAGACCATGTGGCTGCCTTACATATCTGTTCTGCTACCCATGATGGACCTACCTTACGAGTAGAGTGAGCAGAAACCCGGGAGATCAGCCTGAGAATATGCTTCTGAAATCGTCATCCGAAGCCACCGCGCCAGTGTCTGCTTATCAGCAGGCCATCCTCTCTTGTGAAATCCGTAGAGAACAAAGAGAGAATCTGTCTTTCTGATAGCACTGGTACGATCTACGTAGATCCTTAAGGCACGGACTACGTACAAAGATGCATCTCCCACAGAGAGGTCCGGCCCCTGGAAAGCCGGGACTACAATTTTTTCGTTAAGGTGGAATATAGGGACTTCCGGTTCCGGCCTCATGGAGAACTGAGCTCCGTCCTGAGCTCCGTCCGCCGCTCCCCAACAAATACCTTTTACAAGGCTTTTAAAGCCTCGTTTCGACCCCGGAGCCTCCAGCAGTGTCCCAGTGACCGATCCCCCTGCAAATGGAGAAGTTTTTGGCCCCGCTGACGGCGCACCCCCAGCCGGACCACCAGCAGCAGCAACAGTCGCAGCCTCCACGCCAGGAGAAGCGGCGCGCTGCGGGAACGATGACGGCGGATTCCGCTATCGATAGCGCTCCCCCCCTCCACAAAAAGACTGCAGCCGAGGGAACAGCTTCTGGGGGCCAAGTAAGTGCCGGCAACGAGACCCCTGTGACTTACACAGACGTAGTGGCAGCCATAACAGCCACCATGACACCCCTTCTCACTAAGGCTGTGGCTGACATTACCAGTCAACTTCAGCACCTCACACACAGAGTCTCCAAAACAGAGCAGCAAGTCACTGCTGTCTCCCATGACGTAGAGGGTTTACAACTTACAGTAAAACGTCTCACTAATGATAATTACCAGCTATGGAACAAGATCGACGACATTGAGAACAGATCGCGTCGTAATAACATTAGGCTGGTTGGTCTGCCCGAATCTATCAAGGGACCTGCATTGGCCCACTTTGTCCGCAACACTCTCCCCTCGCTCCTAGGCATTGAGTCAGTTTGCCAGGACATGGTTATAGAGAGGGTACATAGGGTGGGTCCGACACCGACCCCTAACAGACCGAGACCCCGCGTTACACTGTTCCGCTGCCTAAACTATTTACACAAGATGGAGATCTGGTCAGCCTCTCGCAAGGCCAAAACCCTGTCATGGGAAGGACACAAACTACATATATTTCAGGACTACTCTGCAGAGCTATCGCGAGCCAGAAAAGGCTTTTCACCCGTATGCTCGAGGTTGGTCGCAGAAGGACGAAAATTTGGCCTGTTATACCCTGCTAGACTCCGCATTTACGATGGGACCTCGTTCAAGGACTTTTCCAACCCCCCGGATGCCATGGCATATCTCCAGGAGCTGTCCCAAGCGAAAGACGCCGACATCACAGATTCCACAGAATAACGTTTCAAAGCCTTAACCCCGTTATGTCATGCTTTGGCCATTTAAAGGAAAAGCAGTCACTTCAGCTCATATCATAACAATCAGATTATCACATTTGCAGATTAAGTTATATGATATGTTTATTTACATGCTTTATAGTACACTGCGGAGACCTCCTGGTCACCCTTATATTTCGATGCACACTGGGGAGCAGGGACGGACCTACCCCTCCCCGCCGGATGTGTTTCTTGTTTTTTACACTGTTTTTACTTAGCTATTACGGAAGTGCGGCGCCAGATCCTAACTTCTGGCTGCCCCCTCTTAGGTCTGTTCATCCCCCTCTTCCCTCTATCTCTACCTGCACTCTTGCTGTCATTCCTTTCCCTCCTTTCCTCTCAAGCACAACTCTTAGCTCTGTGAATTGGCTAGATGTTGCAGTAACTCATAATGTACTCATGATGAAGGCTGTTACCCTAAAACCCCAATGTTTTGATACACTCTTCCTGTTTCTCCCAGTTTCCGGAGGGGATGCCTGATCTTCGCTACGCCACATGGAATGTTGGAGGAATTAACTCCCCAGCGAAAAGGAGGAAACTCCTGATTTACTTACAGAAAAGTGGCGTGGACGTGGCATTCCTTCAGGAAACCCACCTAACCCCGTCTGAAACCTTGAAATTGGGAATGCTGGGTTGGTCTGTATTGGCATCCTCCTCTTACAACTCCAGAGCACGTGGTGTAGCTATCCTGGTACGCAGATCTCTACCCTTCGAAATACACAACACCACTGCAGATGACTCAGGTAGATTCGTAGTAGTTTCTGTAGACTTGCTGGGTAAAACATTTATTCTGGCTAACATATACGCTCCCCCCCCTTATTCCAAGTCATACCTCCGCCAGCTAATAGCCCTTCTGACTCCCTACATGGGAGATAACCTCATCATCGGAGGGGACTTTAACCTGATCTCTTCCTCACTCCTAGACAAATCCTCAACACATAAGATCTCTCACTCCACACTCCCCAAACTAGGCATCCCCTTCTTCTCATCTACCCTACAGGTTATAGATCTCTGGCGAGCTCTAAACCCAACAGAGAGGGAATACACCTGTCTCTCAGCGGCGCACGGCTCTCTCTCCCGCATTGACTACTTCTTTATTTCCCATACTCTTTTTCCTCAAGTTACCCAATGCACCATTGCCCCCATCTCCCTCTCTGACCACGCCTTGGTCACCTTTACTGCCCATTTCCCCGACGATAGAGATACAACTAAAATGTGGAAATTCCCCTCTAGGTTCTGCAAATCTCTAACTTTCAAATCCTTCTTGGAGGCTGCTTGGGAAGACTTTTGTACCAACAACTCTGAACACATTAATTCACCCATTCCTGTTCTGGATGTCGGCAAAAGCCGTACTCAGAGGTGCAATTTTATCTTTCACCGCAGCTTCCAACAAGAAATATTCGGCTCAATATCTGACACTTCAAGACACTTTATCCCAATCTTTTCAGACCTATAAATCATCCCCCTCCCCAGCCACAAAACAGGCATATCTGACATCCAAAGTCCATTTTGATGAATTTCTATCGGAAATGGGTGACAGGTACCTTTTTTCAGTCCATCACAAATTCCACAAGTTTGGCAACAAAACTGGACGCCTACTCTCCAATTTACTAAAAGGTACTCATTCACCAGCGATCGTACATCCCCTTCGCACCACACAAGGAACCCTGACATCCACGAATAAACAGATAGCTCAGATTATGCATACATTCTACTCACAGCTTTATACGTCAAACAGTCCAAACATTCCCTCACAAACAACATCACCCCAGCCCAACACCCCCACTCACCCTCCAGAGCCCACCCACTCTCCACCCCCTTCAGGGACACACCAGCCCTCCTCCTTCTTTTGGGAGGCTCTCCCTTACCCAGCCCTGTCGGAAGAACTGGCTTCTCAACTTCTATCCCCAATTACTCTAACTGAAGTCCGCCTGGCAATTGGGCAATTGAAGCCTCATAAGGCCCCAGGCCCCGATGGCTATACTGGGGAATTTTATAAAATGCTCCACCACAAATTTGATTTTATCCTAGTTGAGGTTTTCAATTCCCTGTTGCTAGGGAAGACCCCCCCTCCACATTTCAACTCAGCCATCCTTAAACTACTCCCAAAGCCTGGAAGGGACCTGTCGCTCCCCGGCTCGTACCGCCCAATATCCCTGCTGAACCTGGACTACAAGCTTTTTGCAAAAATTATAGCTGACCGCCTAAAATTCACGCTTCCCCACACCATCCATCCAGATCAGACCGGCTTCATAGTCGGCAGGCATTCAGTGGTCAACGTGAGAAAGGTGATAGCAGCGTTACACTCCTGCCAATCCGATTCAGCTCACACAGGCTCTGCCATCCTATCCCTAGATGCGGAAAAAGCCTTCGACCTAGTCGAATGGCCACACCTCTATACTACCCTACACCGATTTGGCTACCCAAAACCCTTTATCCAAGCTATCAAAACTCTTTATTCATCTCCAACTACCCAAATATCTTGCAACGGCTTCCTCTCCAACCCCTTTTCTATTGGAAAAGGTACAAGACAGGGCTGCCCCTTATCCCCTCTTCTATTTGCCATTGCCTTGGAACCCTTGGCCATTGCCCTTAGACTCTCTACCTCTTACACTGGTATCTTTGTTGGGACAACCGAACTTAAGGTCGCCTTATTTGCAGATGACATGCTCTTATTTATATCTGACCCACTTTCATCTATCCCTGAAATCCTACACCTGATCTCAGATTTTGGTACAACGGCGGGATACAAGATTAATGTTGAAAAATCAGAATTACTTCCTTTAAATGTTTCCCCCTCCTTGCTCTCCACACTCACGCAGACCACTACCTTCACGATCACACAGTCACACCTCAAATACTTGGGAATCAGTATCCCGCGAGATAATGCTAGTACATATGAGCTAAATTTTTCAACAGTTATCTCTACTGTCCTTACCAAACTAGAGGGCTGGGCCACTCTTCCCCTATCTATGATGGGACGGATTGCAGTCCTTAAATCGGTAATATTTCCGAAAATCTTTTATATCATGCAATCCCTTCCAATTGGCCTCAAGGACCTGGACATCATCAAGCTGCGCAGAGCTATGACCCGTTTTATCTGGCAAGGAAAGAAGCCCAAGATAGCTTTTGCGAAGCTGGTGATGGACAAGTCAGAGGGAGGGTTCGGAGTCCCAGATTTTGCATCATATTCCCTTACAATCTTCCTTCGATATGCCACAGACTGGCTACTGGGCAAGAGCACTTACACAGACCTAGCCTTAGACACGAATGCCCTCAGCCCATTCTCTCCTGGTGCTCTTCTACACACAAAAAAGGCCCTGATTCCACCCCCCATCTTGAAACACCCTCTATTCAGAGACACCTATCTTAGCTGGGTGAAAATCCATAAGAAATTAAAACTAAACCACACTGCTTCCACATATATACCTCTCTGGGGAAACCCATCCTTCCCTCCATCTCTTCACAACATCTTATTCCTCCAATGGCGGGAGAGGGGGCTGTGCTCTGCATCACAGGTTTTCGATCCAGGCGGACACATCACGCAATTTGAAACGCTGAGAGACAGATATTCTCTACCCTCCTCTCACTTCTTCATGTACCTTCAAGTGAGACACTACCTGACATCACTTAACCTTAATCCCCCTCACACAACTCACCTCTCCCCACTAGCAAAAATTTTAAAGCAATGGGAGTCCAAAGCTTACAAAATCAAACAGCTATATACTCACCTAGTGAACATTCCAGCCACAACATACCTACCAAAACTAGCTGCAGCATGGCAATCAGAGATCTCGAATATCACCTCCTACGACCAACTGCTTAGCCACCATCAACGCACCTTATCAATATTGAACTCTGCATACCTTCAAGAGGTCCACCTCAAAACCATACATAGAGCATACTTACCACCTTACAACCAAGATGCCGATAGCCCCTCCAACTCTAATAAATGCCCTAAATGCAAAGGGGCCAGAGCCACCTTCTACCATTGTCTCTGGAGTTGTACTAGGATCCAGCGCTTTTGGAATAAAGTGTTAGGATTTATTAACTCCAACTTCCACATCTCTCTACGCCCAGACCCGAGGGCTTGCCTATGTATGAATTTCTCAACGTGGAACTCGATACCTGGGGTTAAGCCACTATATCCCATGTTTACCATGCTTTTTACGATCGCAAAAAAAATGATCCTGAAACGCTGGGTTGTCAGATCCATCCCCTCTTTAGCTGAAGTCTTAAAAGTTATGCTGACATATATTTATTTTGACCGCAAAACTACCATTCTCACGGGTTATTCCAGTCTTGCGAAGTTCCACAAAAAATGGAGTCCTTATTTGTCCACTCTAGACCCGGACACCCAAACGCAAATAACCTCAGCCTTTGAAAACCCCCTGTGGAAGATGTCCAAAGGACCAACTAGATAACGCAACTGTGGGAATTAACCACACATCTTTCTTTGAATAACAATTTTACCCCTTCCCCCTGCATGATTGTTTGTCGGGTTGTACGTCTGGTATAATACCTTCTCATCTCCCATGCCATCAATTACCCCCATGTATGCTTTTCCTTCACCTTTATATTTTCTCCCTCACCCTATATACCCACCTCTGACTCTATGTTTTTAGCCCTCACTCCATGAACATAAATGATGAAGAATGTAACAATTCCTCCATACACAACATCTTGGGTACACGCCTGGAAGGCACCTTACCCAAACCAGTAAAAACCAAGTAGTAGTGCTCTTTCTATCCCCACCCCCCCCCCCCGCTCTTTTCACCCTTCCCTCACCTCCTCCCTTCTAAACCCCCCTTTTTCCCAAACTCACTCTTTAAGTTACAATGTTATTACTTCAATATTTACCTAAAAATTGTCTGGATCACACCTACAGGGGTCTACAACTACAAAATACCATTTATTGGAGAGACCGAAGTACGTGAGACAATTTACTGTTTAGCTGCTCTTATCTCCTCGTTTTTTACATGTTTACATGTTTTGTGTTTTGTGTTTTGCTTGCCGAATGTACTCCTACATTTATATTCAAAAACTCAATAAAAATCAGTTTTGCAAAAAAAAAAGGTGGAATATAGACACCACCTTAGCAAGATACCCAGATTTAGTTCTGAGAACTGCTCTATGTGGATAAAAAAATCAGAAATAAAGGACGACATAACAATGCGCCTAAATCTGAAACTCTTCTAGCTGCAGCCATGGCCAGTAGAAAGAGAACTTTAGCTGTCAACTATTTAAAATCCACTCTTTTAAGTGGTTCAAATGGGGCAACTTGAAGGGCCTTTAGAAATAAACTAAGGTCCCAAGGCACTGTAGGAGGAACAAAAGTAGGTTGAAAGTGCAGCATTCCCTGGAAAATAGTGCACACATCCTGTAAGTTGGCAATTTTCTTTTGGAACCATACAGTTAGTGCTGACACCTGTACTCTCAAGGAAACCACCCTTAAACCTTTATCCATTCCTGCCTGAAGGAATGCTAGGATTCTGGAAACTCTGATAGACCTGGGGTCAAATTTCCGTTCACTGCACCACTGAATATAGGCTTGCCATATTCTGTGATAAATGCGAGCTGAGGAGGGTTTCCTTGCTCTAAGCATTGTTTGAATTACCTATTGTGAGAATCCTCTTGGCTTCAGGATGGAGGTCTCAAGAGCCACGCCATCAAAGACATGTCTGTGATGACAAGGCCCCTGAATCAGTAGATCTGGACGTTGAGATTGTAGGAATGGAGCATCCATCGACATCCTCTGCAGATCTGTGTACCAATGTCTTCTGGGCCAAGCCGGAGCTATTAGTATCACAACACTTTTTCCTTGTTTTACCTTTCTCACTACCCTGGGTAACAGGGCGATGGGAGGAAACACATAGGCCAGTGAAAGTCCCATCTCAATGACAGGGTATCCACAAAGATCGCTTTGGGATCCTTTGTTCTTGATCCGTATGCTCTCTGGCAACCCCCATCTGTCGACCAGGGTCTGGAAGACTTACAGGTGTAAAGCCCATTCGATAACATGAATGGTGTGCCGACTGAGAAAATCCGCTTCCCAGTTTAGGACTCCTGGAACAAACACTGCGGACAAGGCTGGAAGATTACTTTCTACCCACTTTGACGTGTGACTTACTTCCTTAATTGCTTTCCGGCTGCGAGTTCCTCCCTGATGGTTGAGGTACGCTACTGCCGTTGCATTGTCCGAGCGGATCTGGACTAGTTTCCCCTGAAGGATGTCCTTTTCCTGATTCAATGCCATGTATATGGCTCAAAGTTCCAATATATTTATTGGCAGACAACTTTCTTCCTTGGTCCACTGCCCCTGGAAGCAATTTCTTCCTGACACTGCTCCCCAGCCCTGAAGGCTGTCATCTGTTGTCAGAATTTCCCAATCTGATATCCAAAAGGGTCTCCCTTTGTCCATATGGGCTGTCTGTAGCCACCAGGCTAATGACCTCCTTACTTCCAGAGGAAGAACCATAGTCTGCGTTTTTATTGTCTGATTAAAACCATTCCACTTGGTAAGGATCAGCTGTTGTAGAGGCCTTGAAGGAACTGAGCATACTCTACCATGTCGAATGTTGACACCATTAATCCAATCACACGCATTGCTGTGTGAATGGATACTCTTCGACTGTGCAGAAGCTCCTGGATCCTTAACTGAAGTTTTGTTATTTTGGTCAGAGGTAAAATTACTCTCTGAAGGCTCGCATCCAATACAGTCCCCAAGTGAGTAATCCGTTGTGACGGAACCAAAGGCAATTTTGCCCAATTTATGAGCCAACCGTGCTTCTGCAGACACTCTATTGTCTGTTGCAGATGACACAGAAGCAATTCCTGAGACTGTGCCAGGATTAAAAGATCGTCGAGGTATGGAAATATTCTTATCCCCTGCTGGCGGAGATAAGCTGCCATAATCACTATAAGCTTGGTGAATACTCTGGGGGATGTGGCCAACCCGAATAGCAGAGCCTGAAACTGAAAATGCTGTTGAAGGATAGCGAACCTGAGATAGTGCTGATGGGACAGGGCTATAAGAACATGTAGGCAAGCATCCTGTATATCCAGGAACACCATAAAATCTCCTGGTTCCATAGCCAAAATGATGGAACGTAAAATCTCCATATGAAACCGAGGTACCCAAATGTCTTTGTTTAGCTTTTTTAGATTGAGTATAGGCCGGAATGACCCATTCAGCTTCTGGAATAAAAACAAGTTGGAGTAGAAACCCTGTCCTTGTTGTGCAGGAGGAACCGGAATGATTACTCCTGACTGAAGCAATTTCTGAAATGCCTCTTGCAAAGCCATGGCCCTCGTCTCTACCAAAGACGGGCTGGTACAAAAAAACCTTTGAGGAGGGTTTTTCCTGAAAGCAAATGCATAACCGTGAGATACCGCTTCTTGCACCCAGGCATCCGTGGTAGTCTGCTGCCAGAGTTGTGCAAAATGAAGAAGTCGGCCTCCCACCCTGGGATCCTTCAGGTGGAGGCCAGCACCATCAGGCTGATGGCTTATCTTCTGTTTTAGAAGCCGGTCCTCTGATTGCCCAATGCTTTTTAGGCTTACCAGACCTGATATACTGGGACTGTTTGCTATCACCCTTTCCTTTTGCTTTTCCTTGAGACTGTAAGGGACGAAAAGCTGGAATTTTATGCTTAAATTTGTAAGTAGAAGGAAACTTAACTTTTTTGGAGTCTGCTTCTGACTCCAAAATACTGGTTAACTCTTTACCAAAGAGAATGTCTCCAGTAAAAGGTAACGACTCCAAAACTTTTTTGGATTCTGAATCAGCTTTCCAGGTGCGTACCCAAACTGCTTGGCGAGCGGCTACTGTTGAGGCTGATGCTTGAGAGGCAATAGTGACCATATCTAAGGCTGCTTCTTCCAAGAATATTGCAGCCTGTTTGATATGTGCCACATGGGATTTTTGTTCTCTAGATGTCATTGAAATTTCCCCTTCCAATGCATCCGCCCAGGCAGCCACTGCTTTAGGCATCCAGGCTGAGGCAATGGCTGGTCTAATGATTGCCCCAGGTAAGGAAAAAATGTGTTTTAGCAAACCATCTACTCTCCTATCCGTGACATTATTTAAAGAAGTTGAAGGCAGAGGTAATGTACACTTTTGCACTGCCACGATCCGGGTAACTGGACGCCATTATCTACCTTTCAGGTGTCTCCTGAGGCTGGCTCAGCGTTCCAGGGCCGGGTCTCAGTCGTGCTGCTGATATCCTCACTCCACATCTCCTCCCTGTCATTCCGCAGGCGCTGTTACAGTGGTCTCATAAAGTTAAGAATGGCGTCTCCAGTCCTCCGCGGCCTCTGCCGCCATTCCTGCGTCTCCAATGTACAAATAAGTCTGCATGGCGTCTCCTGCCCGCTGTGGCCTCCGCCGCCATCTCTGAGGATCAAGTGTGCAAGTTGGCGTCTCCTGCCCTCGGCGGCCTCCACCGCCAGTACTGTTGATTCCTCACATGAGTTCACAAACTGACTTTCCCTCCAAATGCTAATATGGGCACAGCCATGTTGGTTTCAGTCACATGACATAATTTCCACCAATCCGCTGTGCTGCTGGACT
Organism: Pseudophryne corroboree; assembly: GCF_028390025.1. Taxonomy (NCBI): domain Eukaryota; kingdom Metazoa; phylum Chordata; class Amphibia; order Anura; family Myobatrachidae; genus Pseudophryne; species Pseudophryne corroboree. Next base: position 102,348,792 of record NC_086448.1, read on the forward strand.
CTGCTTAATTGATCAGCCAATGCCTGCTCCGCTGCAGGTATAAATGTCCTGTTCCTGAACCAGGAATTTGTCAGTGCTTTGGTTGTCAACCCAGTGATACCAGTCTCCCTGCTTTGTAGTTGTTTGCTCTCTTCAGGTATTCCAGCTCCTGTCTTCAACTCCACTAGAGACCCGCAACAATTTAACACCTAGCGGTGCAGCCTGACTCTGTAGTGTTCTAACATTGCTCCCTGCGACTGGCAGTGTCTAACACCGGCTTCCAGCATCCAGCTTCCAGCGCTGTTCTGTTTCCAGATACTATCGTGCTCCGCCATCGAATACCAGATACCATCGGTGCGCCGCCATCGAATACCAGATACCATCGGTGCTCCGCCATCGAATACCAGATACCACCGGTTCTCCGCCATCGATTATCAGATATCATCGGTGCTCCGCCATCGACTTTCCAATTCCAGCGATCTCCAGTATCACCAGTGTTACTTCTTATTCTCCAGCTACATTGGTGCATCAAGCACTCCACGTTCATCGTTTGGTCCGTTCCACCTGGCCTACACAGCAGCTCACTCATACTCCAGCCAATACAACTAGCTTCCAGTGAAACACCTGCTGGTCAGTTTCTGTTACCATTCCACTACTCAGCAGTTGGGTGTAGGTTAAGGACATTCCATCTCCTGGTCTGCCAAGTCTGATCCCTGATATTACTGCACCCAGAGGCATCCTCATCACTGCTGCATTTAGCAGGAACTGTGTATTCTCTTTTCATTTACCATATCTGATACTGCTGCTGATGTACCATCTGAACTGTGCTTGAATAAAAACCCGTTAACCATATTCCAGTTGTCTTGGTCACGCCTTCGGGCTTGGGTACTGCATGTCTCAAAGTCCCATACTACCTCCCAGGTTCAACTACACCTCAGCCCCTTCAACTGAGGCTTCCTCCAGACAGCACCAGCCCTCAGTTGTGACATGCACTAAGCGAATCACATGCGTATCTTTTTTAGGGGCTACCTCCCTCTTTAAACAGTCCCTAGTTGGAAAAGGATAATTGGAATTCCATTTCCTAGGAATTCTAAAATTCTTACTGGGCGTAACCCAAACCTCTTACATAATTTCCGTCAGCTGTTCTGATCCAGGAAACTCAGTCTTTATTGTTTAAATACAGGTGCCTTGGATTTTAACACAGGCTCTGCTGATTCTTCTAAGGATAAAATGGATTTCAATGCAGTAATCAACTCCGATATGTCCACTGAGCTGAGACCTTCTTCCTCATCCTCATATGCAGATCCAGAGTGTAATGAGTCTTCGTTCTCTGATGAATCCTCATCTGAAACATGTGTAGACTGTGAAGATGTTGTTTTGTGTCTAAATAATTTACTTACCACTGGCTATTCAGCCTGTTTCTGTAGAGAGGCTACTTCTTCCCCTGCTGGAAATTATAAACCGCAGGTGGAATGCTGACATAAGGGTTAATAGTGTAACCTATCACTGGTACAGAAGTTGAAATTATCTGCTCAGCTATACTGGATAATGTCTGTGCAAACAAAGCCCATGGGGGATCAACTTGCACCTGCGTCTGCCTTGAATTTTTCAAGAAACCTTGGTGAAAGCTAAAACAGTTTGCACACAACCCATCCTCAACCAGATCCTGAGAGGTTAACCCAGCTCTGCATGACAAACATGATATGAGTGTGGGTGCTGCTGTGAGTGTATTTTCCTCACCTTTGCCACTCTTAGACATGATAAATAATCAGATACTTTCACAGTGTAATACACAATTTGTGACTGTAATCACTTTAAGATGTGTTAAAGTGACATACAATCCGACCCTACCCTGCTTGGCACCAGCATTGAGAATCGGAGTAAACAGAGAAAAATGACAGAATTTATAGCAAAGTCAGCAATCACACTAGCAGTCAGTCACAGGTTATACATTAGTATAATAAGCAATATGAGCACATATTCAACTATAGATACAGTTCAAGCAGGGGCGGAGGCCCGTGTTCAGCCTCCTCCGTCGGGCCCCCTCCTCTCTGCCCGGAGCGCCGTAGAGTCTGAGCACTAGAGGGCTCAGACTCTACTGCGCATGCGCAGATCTCCGGGAAAATGGTGCGGCAGCCATTTTCCCTGAGATCTCTCTACTGCGCATGCGCAGAACGCCGTGAAAATGGCCGCTGGGCCATTTTCACTGTGTTCTAGCGGCGCTACGGATGCCGGCGCTGGACTTCGGAGGGGTAAGTATTTTACAAATGGGTGCAGTGTGCAGTGGGGGCCCCCTCTGGACTCAGGGGCCCGTGTGCACCGCACACACTGCACCCATTATAGAAACGCCAGTGAGTTCAAGTATGTAGGAGAAACATATTACTGCATTACTTTATAAAAAAGTTTTAACCGTATTCAGACACATAGCGAAAGAAACCACAGTAATATTATCAAACTCATATGCATTATGCACTTATCCAACTATTCGTACTCAAAGGTAGATAGAGACTTTGGGCCTAATTCAGAGTTGATCGCAGCAGCAAATTTGTTAGCAGTTGGTCAAAACCAAGGGGGTCATTCCGACCTGTTCGCACGCTACCGTTTTTCGCAGCGCAATGATTGGGCCACTACTGCGCATGCACCGCTATGCGCAGGCGCGTTTTACAGGTACAAAGCGGATAGTTGCTGAGTGATGGATTTCACGACGAATCCATTCGCACAGCCGATTGCAAGATTGACAGGAAGAATGGGTGTCAACTGACCGTTTTCTTGGAGTGTTTGGGAAAACGCAGGCATGTCCAAGTGTTTGCAGGGCAGGTGTCTGACGTCAATTCTGGGACCAGGCAGGCTGAAGTGATCGCAAGGGCTGAGTAAGTTCAGACCTACTCAGAAACTGCACAAAATGTTTTTACAGAGCTCGGCTGCACAGGCGTTCGCACACTTGCAAAGTGAAAATACACTCCCCTATAGGCGGCGTCTATCTGTTCGCAGCGCTGCAAAAAGTAGCTAGTGAGCTATCAACTCAGAATGACCCCCCATGTGCACTGCAGGGGAGGCAGATATAACATGTGCAGAGAGAGTTAGATTTGGGTGGGGTGTGTTCAAACTGAAATCTAAATTGCAGTGTAAAAATAAAGCAGCCAGTATTTACCCTGCACAGAAGCAAAATAACCCACCCAAATCTAACTCTCTCTGCACATGTTATATCTGCCCCCCTGCAGTGCACATGGTTTTGCCCAACTGCTAACAAATTTGCTGCTGCCATCAACTCTGAATTACCCGCTTAGTGCTGTATAGCCAGTGTCGGACTGGGGCAGGTAGAGCCCACCGGGGGAATGCAGTGGTAGGGGCTCATGTTTAGGGATGTGGCCTGCCACCTCATTGGTTTGACTAACCATTAGAGAGTGCAACGTCTGGGACCCTTCATAAATATATACAGTAAATTCAGCTGCTGCATGCATGAGAATGTACCAGATTAATAACAGATTAATAACTGCAATGCACTGTAGAAAATACACCATAGTACAGTATAAGGTAACATATGTATGATGTATAATTCAAGTGCACAGTCTGGAACCTGATCCTTAGAGCAGGAAGTGGGACCCCAGGCAGTGGGGCCTACCGGTGGTTTCCCCTGTACCCCTGTGGGCCAGTCCAAGCCTGTGTATAGCCCGTACTCAGGAGAGTGGGATAGATACAGGGACACTTACCCTGCTTCCAGGATCGATCAATACATTTGCGAACGCTGAGTGGATCCAGACGCTATAAGTGTACACCGCCGCTCCGTGAACCTATAGTGAACACAGACGCCCAAGTGAACACTGATGCACCAGTCACACAGCCACCTATGCTGCGACTGGGTCCCTTAGTACACAGCGTCTTGGTAGGAAGCGGGAATTCAGTTCCTGGCGGGAGACTCAGAGGAAACTGGCCATTAACCAGGGGGAAGGGGGTGACCAGGGGAGCGTCTGACTCCCCACTGGCTGACATCAACCCTAGGGATCGCGGCCTCTTGCTACCCCTGGAGACTATGATCCCTAAGGCCTAGCGCTGGTGCACTCTCAGTGCTAGCCGCGTCAGCGACTGTTTGGTAGTCTCCCCCCAAACAGTGCAGCTGTGTCCGTGTTCCCCCTCTAAGCAGAACCGATGCCTTACCTTCCCACCGTGCTCCGGCCACAGCCTGGTACATCTGCTGAACCTGCTAGTTTTATCCGACACAGACGCCCACCGAAACAACACTGTACTCATGGGCAGAGCCAGATTAACGGCGGGGCGGAAGGGGCAGTTGTCCCGGGGCGCCACACAAGTGGTGCCCCCACACACTGTCCCCATAACTGCAAAAAAACATCGGAGTAGGAGTACAGCATTTACATGTCTCCTCTCCGTCCTCCTCGGCAGCTGAGACGTTCCATTACAGCTGCGGCCACCGAGGAGCTTCACTCACTGCAGTGTGAAGTCTCGGGAGATTTGACATTATCTCGCGAGACTTCACACTGCAGTGAGTGAAGCTCCTCGGCGGCTGCAGCTGTAATGGAACGTCTCAGCTGCCGAGAAGGACGGAGAGGAGACAGGTAACTGCTGTACTCCTACTCCAATGTTTTTTTGCAGTTGTGAGGACAGTGTGTTGGGGCCCCACAAATTTGTTGCCCAGGGGCCCCCACAGACCTTAATCAGGCCTTGCTCGTGGGTAAGCATTGTCGCGAGCCGGCGGGAAATTGTTGGAGCGACTCTTTTGTTTTATAAGACGCTGTTTAAAAAGATCACTCAGAAAAAACAGTAAAACTATAAAAAAATAAAATAAAAAAGCTTATGGCTGCTAAAAACCAGCAGCTCTTACACCATGGTCCGGCTCCTGCCGCACCAAACAAAAAAACAACTGATTTGCCTGAGCCAGGAGGCGGGGATATATGGACGGGCCCGCTGCATGCTGGGAGGCCAGAAAGCTTTGACCGATTGGTGCAAGATCAACCATATCCCAATGTATCCTGTGGACCCTGCAGGAGAAAAATATTGATAGTTTATCTGAAGTTCACTGTAGGATATCCCCAGACCTGACTGTAATTACATTCAGCAATTGCGTCCGCACAGCCAAGGAATGGATCTCATCCAGACTACACACAAATAACATAGCACAGCATAGTATAACACTGCTCCTCTACATTTTTTACAATGCAAAAAAACAAACAAAATAATAACGCTCACAATAACCACACTCTCATTGATTTGGTCTGAAATACACTGGATGTTGGTCCAAAATGTTATATTTCCTCATTTTTCCCCTAAGAAATGGTACACTACACCTCCTGGAGAAGCTCAGTCGCACCAACGTAAATCCGTTGCAGGCCCCCCCCTCCTCTCATGCGCAGGTCTCCGGGAACATGGCGCCCACGTCTTCTTCTTAGGGACATCTACAATGCACATGCGCAAATCACTCATAAGTGTCCGCACTGCAAAGCTGCCGCCGCAGGACTCTGCAGGGGTATGTACAATATATGGGTGCGGTGTGGGCCCCCCTGGACCCAGGGGCCCATGTGCACCGCACACATTATAGAAACGCCCAAGTGCCGCAGTATGAACGCAGCTAGTAATCTGAATAGATTGCAGCAACATCATATAATACACCAGAGCAGTCACAGTAATGATGTGTGTACAGTAGAGGGAGTCCATGTCCATCAGAGGCAGCTACTGAACTCCATCACTGAGACGGGATTCTGCTCCTGGAAGGCGCTACAGTGGAGAGAGATAAAGTAACCAATCAGCTCCTAACTGCTATGTTACAGGCTGTATTTAAAAAAATGACAAGAGTGGATTTTTGGTACTTCAGGGATGTATAAGACCTTCCCTCAGTCCAGGACCTGTACTTGTCCAGAGCTAAAAAGCAGGCAATGAAGATAGTAAAAGACCAGCTACACCCCGGCCACAGCATGTTTAACTTGCTTCCTTCAGGCAGGCGTTACAGGGCTGTCCCCGCCAGATCCACCAGAAGCCTCAAAAGTTTCTTTCCCCAAGCTGTCCGCCTGCTGAACTCCTGAACAGTGACTGACTAGATGTACATGTAACTAACATGTGTCCCTACGGTATACCTATCTGTGTAACTTTACTTGCCCCCCCACCCCACACACACACACCTGCTTACCTGTTACCTACTTGGCTGTTGTATAGCAAACCGAAGACAAATTCCTAGTATACGCAAGTATACCTGGCCAATAAAGCTGATTCTGATTCTGATAAACTGTGTGCCGTGGCACCCTGGGGTGCCTCGGGTTGCAGGGGTGCCCTGGGTTGGTGGTCCAGGACCAATTCAAATTATTTATGGTCTATGCAACAGACAAGACCAGTGCTGGTGGCGGTCAATCATAAAATATGTGGACAAACAGAAACAAATCCTGTCCCTCACCATGTAACTGAACCAAAGGATGACATATAAACACAATTTACTTAATTTAATATTTCTTTCTAAATTTCTCAATTACAAACTTATGGCCTAGGGGTGTTGTGAAAACAATTCTGATACTCTAGGCGGGTGCTGTGAATCAAAAACGTTTGGGAACCACTGGCATTTGTCATTTCATTTATGAATAAACACTGATATAAACAAGATACAGACTACATGTAAAACACTGTGTTCTCTTACATATGATGCTAGAAGTTGTATGTGTAATTCATCCTTCGCTATAACAAATTGGTCATTATCACTGTCAGCTTCCACTAGCTCCTAGACTTCAACAACAAAACATCTTTGAAATGAAAGCTATTAGTGCAGCATTCTTGGTTCTGCCAATTCCCTTATGTACAGGACAAGTAACAGTAGCATGCCAATGCTTCCAGATAAAAAAATTATCAGGATTTAAGTCGTGGAAAATGTACTGGAAGTGGATTCTAATTGAAGTGGTTCTTTTGTCCTGCTCTGAATCATCAGTTGTTCCACATTTAAGCAACAGATGTCAGATGTATAGGGGGGTATTCAATTAGGTCAGTTTTTTTGCCTAGGAGAAAAAACAGGTCTTTTCGCTATTTTTAGGGCGAATGGGGATTTGATAGCAGGGCTGTTTTTTCACCTAGGCGAAAAATTCAGCAGGAGCGAAAAACATGTGAATCGGCTAATCCACATGTTTTCTCACCTGTGCCAGCAGGTCGTTTTCAATGATTTTGAGGCATTTTTCGCCAATGCCTTTTCACACGAAAAAAAGGTGAAAGGGCATTGGCAAAAATGCCTTAAACAAGGGTGAAAATGGCCCGCAATTGAATAGGCAGGGGGGGGCGAATTCATCAGCTCCGAAAAAAATCGAAGCTAATTGAATACCCCCCTGAGGGTCAGATTTATCAAACAATATTTGCAAGATACGCCCAGAAAACATCCAACCCGCAAATTCTATGGGCCCCCTGAATGTATGTGCGGAGGACCACAGCACAGGGGCCGCTGATTTCAATAGCAAAAAGCAGAACTTATAGGTTTCTATGGAGGCTGCTAATGCCGAATTTGCCAAGTTCCGGAATGCAAAGCCCCAATTGCTAACTCCATCTATAGATGACATTAACCATTGTAACCTATGGGGTATATTCAATTAAAGTCGGATCCATTCCGACATGAATTTGTCGAAATGGATCCGACAGGACCTATTCAATGGACTTTTAAAAATGAGGAGGAGACGCGGGAGAGCAGCAGGGAGACAGGAGAGTGCAGCGGGGAGACGCGAGAGAGCAGCAGGGAGACGGGGAGAGCAGCGGGGAGATGCAGGAGAGCAGCAGGGAGACGGGGGAGAGCAGCGGGGAGATGCGGGAGAGCAGCAGGGAGACGGGGGTGAGCAGCAGGGAGACGGGGGTGAGCAGCGGGGAGATGCGGGAGAGCAGCAGGGAGACTGGGGAGAGCAGTGGGGAGACAGAGGAGAGCAGAAACCAAGCGGCTACAGCACAGCGTAGCAGGAGGATGGGACCCCGTCTCCCCGCTGCTCTCCCCCGACTCCCCACTGCTCTCCCCCGTCTCCTCCTCTTAGCTCCCTCATCTCAATCCGACTTTTTTTAAAGTACAGGTAAGTACAGGTTCAACGACTTGAGGTTCAGAATCGGCCTCACCGAACCATCCGGTTTCAGGACTACAAACAAGTTGGAATAGTACCCTTTGTTTTGCAGATGAGGTGGAACTGGGACAATGACCTAGGTCCGTACCAGTTTTTGAATGGCGTCCTGTAAAGTTATACTTGCGTCTTGTGAAACTGGTAAGCCTGATTTGATGAATCTATGAGGTGGGAGCTCCTGGAACTCCAGTCTGTAGCCCTGGGAAATAAGATCTATGACCCAGGGATCCTGGCACGATGCTAACGCCTCTGGTGGCGGTAGAAGAACCTCTGGGCTTGCCCCTAAACTTGGCAGTCCGAAAGGACTGTAAATTGGGTCCTGAGTAGTAGAGATGAGCGGGTTCGAATTCTCTGAATCCGAACCCGCCCGAACTTCATGGTTTTTTTCACGGGTCCGAGCAGACTCGGATCCTCCCGCCTTGCTCGGTTAACCCGAGCGCGCCCGAACGTCATCATGACGCTGTCGGATTCTCGCGAGACTCGGATTCTATATAAGGAGCCGCGCGTCGCCGCCATTTTCACACGTGCATTGAGATTGATAGTGAGAGGACGTGGCTGGCGTCCTCTCCATTTAGATTATAAGAGAGAGAGATTTACTGGAGCTTAGGACTAGGAGGAGTACTGTAGAAGTGTAGAGAGTGCAGAGAGTTTACTAGTGAGTGACCACCAGACAGTGCAGTTTATTTAATATATCCGTTCTCTGCCTGAAAAAAGCGATACACACAGTGACTCAGTCACATACCATATCTGTGTGCACTGCTCAGGCTCAGCCCAGTGTGCTGCATCATCTATATATATTATATATCTGTCTGACTGCTCAGCTCACACAGCTTATAATTGTGGGGGAGACTGGGGAGCACTGCAGTGCCAGTTATAGGTTATAGCAGGAGCCAGGAGTACATAATATTATATTAAAATTAAACAGTGCACACTTTTGCTGCAGGAGTGCCACTGCCAGTGTGACTGACCAGTGACCTGACCACACTGACCACCAGTATAGTTAGTAGTATACTTATATTGTGATTGCCTGAAAAAGTTAAACACTCGTCGTGTGACTTCACTTGTGTGTTGTTGTTTTTTTTATTCTATAAAAATAAAACTCATTCTGCTGACAGACAGTGTCCAGCAGGTCCGTCATTATATAATATATAATATATACCTGTCCGGCTGCAGTAGTGATATATATATATTTTTTATATCATTTATCATCCAGTCGCAGCAGACACAGTACGGTAGTTCACGGCTGTGGCTACCTCTGTGTCTGCACTCGGCAGGCAGTCCGTCCATAATTGTATACCACCTAACCGTGGTTTTTTTTTCTTCTTTATACATACATACTACTACGACATCTCTTTATCAACCAGTCTATATTAGCAGCAGACACAGTACAGTACGGTAGTTCACGGCTGTGGCTACCTCTGTGTCTGCACTCGGCAGGCAGTCCGTCCATAATTGTATACCACCTAACCTTTTTCTTTGCATCATGTGCTGATTGGGGAGGGTTTTTTGGAAGGGACATCCTGCGTGACACTGCAGTGCCACTCCTAAATGGGCCCGGTGTTTGTGTCGGCCACTAGGGTCGCTAATCTTACTCACACAGTCAGCTACCTCATTGTGCCTCTTTTTTTCTTTGCGTCATGTGCTGTTTGGGGAGGGTTTTTTGGAAGGGACATCCTGCGTGACACTGCAGTGCCACTCCTAGATGGGCCCGGTGTTTGTGTCGGCCACTAGGGTCGCTTATCTTACTCACACAGCTACCTCATTGCGCCTCTTTTTTTCTTTGCGTCATGTGCTGTTTGGGGAGGGTTTTTTGGAAGGGACATCCTGCGTGACACTGCAGTGCCACTCCTAGATGGGCCCGGTGTTTGTGTCGGCCACTAGGGTCGCTAATCTTACTCACACAGCTACCTCATTGCGCCTCTTTTTTTCTTTGCGTCATGTGCTGTTTGGGGAGGGTTTTTTGGAAGGGCCATCCTGCGTGACACTGCAGTGCCACTCCTAGATGGGCCCGGTGTTTGTGTCGGCCACTAGGGTCGCTAATCTTACTCACACAGCTACCTCATTGCGCCTCTTTTTTTCTTTGCGTCATGTGCTGTTTGGGGAGGGTTTTTTGGAAGGGACATCCTGCGTGACACTGCAGTGCCACTCCTAGATGGGCCCGGTGTTTGTGTCGGCCACTAGGGTCGCTTATCTTACTCACACAGCGACCTCGGTGCAAATTTTAGGACTAAAAATAATATTGTGAGGTGTGAGGTATTCAGAATAGACTGAAAATGAGTGTAAATTATGGTTTTTGAGGTTAATAATACTTTGGGATCAAAATGACCCCCAAATTCTATGATTTAAGCTGTTTTTTAGTGTTTTTTGAAAAAAACACCCGAATCCAAAACACACCCGAATCCGACAAAAAAAATTCGGTGAGGTTTTGCCAAAACGCGTTCGAACCCAAAACACGGCCGCGGAACCAAACCCAAAACCAAAACACAAAACCCGAAAAATTTCAGGCGCTCATCTCTACTGAGTAGGCCTTCCTAGCTGGGGGATCTGCAGAAGGAAGGTATGTGGACTTACCCGCAGTAGCTTTGGAGATCCATTTGTCTAGTTCATCTCCAAATAAGGCCTCTCCTGTGAAAGATAGGCCTTTCACGCCTTTTCTAGAGCCCGCATCCGCAGTCCACTGGCGTAGCCATAGACCTCTGCGTGCAGACACTGCCATAGCTGTTGTGAATGCATTAAGCAAGCCTATTTCTTTTATGACTTCCACCATAAAGTTCGCAGAGTCCTGTATATGTTGCAGGAGCAAAACATTCTCCCCTTGAGGTAAGGTATTTAACCACTCAATTAGGTTACCCAATAATTTAGCAATGGCACACGTAATCCACCCGCATGCTATAGTGGGTCTCTTGGACACCCCTGCAGCTGTATATAAAGATTTGAGCGTAGTCTCAATTTTGCGGTCAGCCGCGTCTTTTAGGGAGGCTGCACCCGGGACAGGCAATACAATTTTCCGTGAGAGCCTGGATACAGATGCATCCACTATTGGTGGATTTTCCCATTTTTTTTCCTATCCTCAGAAGGAAAGGGAAAGGATGATAACAACCGTCTAGGGATTTGAAATTTCCTATCAGGATTAACCCATGGTTCTTCAAACAGGGTATTTAATTCATTTGACACAGGAAAAGTGGCTGAGGATTTCTTTTTTATATTAAAATAAGATTCCTCACTCTCCTCTGCCACCTTATCAGGGATATTCAGAACTTCTCTGATAGCTCCTATAAGAGCCTCTATCCCCTGCGACAGAGTACCCTCCCCCACCTCTGAGTCCACCTCACCCTCCTCCATGTCTGACCCTTCATCATCCGAGTCAGACTGCAGGATATGGGTCAGAGTGCAATTTTTGAGGACAAATGGCAGGGGACTGAGACACTGGTTTGGGTACTAAGTCTCTTTTCACAAACTCAGTCATAGATTGTCTTAAGTATTGCGTCTCTTTCACGGTCCGAGATAACTTAGTAGAGATTAAGGAAATCATTCCCCTAATGGAGTCAAGCCATGCTGGTTCTGCCCCACTAGCCTGGGAAGGGATACTACACTGAGTACACACTAGTAAACCCCCTGGGAAAGAGTAACACTGTGAACATGAAACATACTCTTTGCCTGACATACTGTATAGTGACAGCACACACACACACACACACACACACACACACACACACACACACACACACACACACACACAGGAAAAAGGTTAAATACACAATTAACCTACAAAGAGCCCTTCCAGGGAGACACAAAGGGAGTATGGAACCAGCACATGGCGCACTTAATGCTAATGCCAAGTTTAGCCGGGTCGCAGACTAAGTACCTAGATTAGGGACTTAGTACACTAACAATCACTCCCCCCCTGCTATGAACCCCTGGTACCGCTGAGGTAATCTGGAGTCTCTCCGGAGGAGCTGCATGTCCCTGTCAGTCAGCGTCTGTGTCAGCTACAGGGGAAACGTGGTACTGGTGAGCTGCTGGCTGTATGTGTCTTGTGCATAAAATGGAGACAGACTCCTTTTATGGCCATGTTGCCAGTCTGGGTACTGTGTCCACTATTCAGCATCTGTGTCGGTACACAGCGGGACAAGCAGTCCGCCCCGTTTAGAAGCCGTGCGTCTCCGTACCCTCATGCTGCCATAATAGTCGCAGTGGCAAACGCAGGATTTTTAGGGGGGGGTTTTCCATATTTATAGACACACACATTATATATATATATATATATATATATATATATATATATATATAGATATATAGATATATAGATATATATATGGAAACCCCCAACCCACTGCGAATATATACATGTATGTATGTATGTATTATATATATATATATATATATATATATATATATATTTATTTATTTATTATGAGAGAGGCATGGATAGAGGGGGGATGGGGAAAGAGAGAGAGGCATGGGGAGTGAGAGGGGCATGGGCAGGGAAGAGGAGGCATGGAATGGTGAGAAGAGAGGCATGGGGAGAGAAGAGAGGGGACACGGAGAGAGGAGAGAGAGAAGGGCATGGAGAGAGGTTTAGGGGGGGAGAAGAAAGGCATGGGGGAAAGAGAGAGATATCAGCAGCAGAATGAGACTGTGCAGAAGAGCTTGCACTCAGAGTTAGGTGCTTTGGAAAGCAGTTACTTGGAGGCTGGAGGTCTCTGGAGGAGGCTGTGTTGTCTCTCCGGCCAGGCACCATAGAATGTGCAGAAGCTGTAGCGGACTCCCGTAACCCAGGTAGACTCAGGCGGTCGTGCAGGGGTAAGGCAGAGATGAGACGGCTGATAAAGGATGGTATGAGTGAAGGGAGAAGCCCGCTAACACTATATATATATATATATATATATATATATATATGTATATATGTGTGTGTGTATATATTATATATATATATATATATACACACACACACACACACACACACACACACACACACACACACACACACACACACACACATACATGAGCTGTGTGACTGAGTGATGTGTGTGGGCAGGTTTCAGGGGGGGCATCTTTAGTAAACGGGTTATATAGCCATACACAGTGATTTTTTTTTTAAATATATATATATATATATATATATATATATATACAGTGTATACAGTGTATACATAGTGTGTGTGTGTATATATAAATACATATATATATATTGAAAGAAGAAATGGAGGGCGCAGATTTAAATATAAAGGTTCACAATTCCATTTAATTTTAACATATGCTCACATACATCTTAGTTAAAAACGGTGCACTTAGTCCTCCGGTCTGTCCAGCATCGGACCCGATCTCACCCGTCGATGAATCTCCTTCAACCGCAGGGATCACGGATACCGTTCGCTTCTCCACCGGGACCAGGATCAGTTTTGGACCGTCTGTCCTTTGCTCCACAGGCCACGCCCAACGCGTTTCGTGATCCCTGCGGTTGAAGGAGATTCATCGACGGGTGAGATCGGGTCCGATGCTGGACAGACCGGAGGACTAAGTGCACCGTTTTTAACTAAGATGTATGTGAGCATATGTTAAAATTAAATGGAATTGTGAACCTTTATATTTAAATCTGCGCCCTCCATTTCTTCTTTCACTACATGCACGCTGGGAGTGGTGGCTCCATTCCCTAAAGGAGGCAGCAGCAGCACACATCATATAGAAAACGGGATCCAGGATATAAATCAAGGACTGGAAGCATTTTTAAGGAAAGTGTGGTGAATGCGCAGCTTTTTATTTCTATATACATATATATATATATATATATATATACATACACACACACACATATATACGGTATATATACACTGTGCATGTATATACAACCCATTTATTAAAGATGCCCCCCCCCCCCCCTCTGAATACACACATACACACGCATCAATCAGTCACACATCTGCTGCTATTGCTATCGGGACATCACAGAGAAGGGGAAGTGAGTTCTCACCCGGGTCCCCACACACGGCCTGAGTTCTCACCCGGCTCCCCACACGCGGCCTGAGTTCTCACCCGGCACCCCACACATGGCCGCCCGCCGGCACCACCCGCCATCCCCCCGGCATGCAAGACAGACATACACCTGACCTGCTGCCGGAGTCAGCGCCTCACCATGCGCTCTCTGTCAAAGCCCCATGGGAGCTGCGGCTGCCTAAGGTGAGCTGTGCGCTGCAGCTCCCCTACATTTAATCAGCCTATCTTTTAAGTTTAAATATAAGGAGGCTACGGCTGCTGCGTTTCAGACAGCCTGCAGCCTCCGGTTTTACATCTAGTAGAAAAAAAATATATATCAATCAGCTGCGCTGAGGTACTGGCGGGCAGGGGGGGTTTCCAGGTACTCGGAACCCCCCCCTGCGTGCGCGTATGGGCCGGCGACCCGCTAACCGGGACGCCGGCTTAGTACTCACCACCTCACCACTCTTCATTCTTCTGGCTCTGTTAGGGGTGGCTGCGTGGTGGGGCTTGCGAATAGTTCCCTCAGGAACTAGTGTCCTGTCAGCGGGGAACGGGACCATTAACCCTGAGAGAGGTTGGGCCGTTCTTCCCCTAAGTGGGATAGGCATATGAATATCCTTACAAAGAATTAAGGTTCAAAAAGGTTTGAGATTTCCTAAAGGATAAAAAAAAGGGGCAGACTAGATGGGCCAAGTGGTTCTTATCTGCCGTCAAATTCTATGTTTCTATGTATGTTTAAGTCCCATGAAGCAGGCAGGCTGGTGCCATCCAGTCCTGCCTGAAAATAACAAACACAGAAAATAAATGCAGAAAATTCTTCAGGAGCTTCCAGAAACGTGACCGGCTCCTCCGGGCACATTTTCTAAACTGAGTCTGGTAGGAGGGGCATAGAGGGAGGAGCCAGCGCACACTATCAATTTCTTAAAGTGCCCGTGGCTCCTAGTGGACCCGTCTATACCCCATGGTGCTAAATGGATTCCCAGTATCCCCTAGGGCGAAAGAAAAATATTAGTGTCTTTACTTCAACAAGTAAATCTTACTAACTCTGGGCTTATTTACATTTGTATGTAAGTCATTTTCATGATACACCTCTCAGATGTAGCAGTACATGTCCGCGCTGATAGGTGTTACTTTCACAATCTCCCTGAAATGCTTTTTCAAAAGTAAGCAAGTTTAAATAGAATGTATATATATTTTTGAGGCCCACTTAAGTCTCCTGTATCCACTAGAGCAGTGGTTTCCAAACTTTTTTGAGACACGGTGCCCTAAAGTATTTTAATTTTTTTTACGCCACCCTAAGGTCAAAAGTGTCTTATTCAGAAATTCAGTAAAAAAAATAAGAATTTACTCACCGGTAATTCTATTTCTCGTAGTCCGTAGTGGATGCTGGGAACTCCGTAAGGACCATGGGGAATAGCGGGCTCCGAAGGAGGCTGGGCACTCTAGAAAGATTTATGACTACCTGGTGTGCACTGGCTCCTCCCACTATGACCCTCCTCCAAGCCTCAGTTAGGACACTGTGCCCGGACGAGCAGACATAATAAGGAAGGATTTAGAATCCCGGGTAAGACTCTTACCAGCCACACCAATCACACCGTACAACTCGTGATACTATATCCAGTTTGACAGTATGAAAACAACTGAGCCTCTCAACAGATGGCTCAACAATAACCCTTTAGTTAACAATAACTATTTACAAGTATTGCAGACAATCCGCACTTGGGATGGGCGCCCAGCATCCACTACGGACTACGAGAAATAGAATTACCGGTGAGTAAATTCTTATTTTCTCTAACGTCCTAGTGGATGCTGGGAACTCCGTAAGGACCATGGGGATTATACCAAAGCTCCCAAACGGGCGGGAAAGTGCGGATGACTCTGTAGCACCGAATGAGAGAACTCCAGGTCCTCCTCAGCCAGGGTATCAAATTTGTAGAATTTTGCAAACGTGTTTGCCCCTGACCAAGTAGCTGCTCGGCAAAGTTGTAAAGCCGAGACCCCTCGGGCAGCCGCCCAAGATGAGCCCACCTTCCTTGTGGAATGGGCATTTACAGATTTTGGCTGTGGTATGCCTGCCACAGAATGTGCAAGCTGAATTGTACTACAAATCCAGCGAGCAATAGACTGCTTAGAAGCAGGAGCACCCAGCTTGTTGGGTGCATACAGGATAAACAGCGAGTCAGAGTTTCTGACTCCAGCCGTCCTGGAAACATATATTTTCAGGGCCCTGACAACGTCTAGCAACTTGGAGTCCTCCAATTCACTAGTAGCCGCCGGCACCACAATAGGCTGGTTCAGGTGAAACGCTGACACCACCTTAGGAAGAAATTGGGGACGAGTCCTCAATTCTGCCCTATCCATATGGAAAATCAGATAAGGGCTTTTACATGATAAAGCCGCCAATTCTGACACTCGCCTGGCTGAAGCCAAGGCCAATAACATGACCACTTTCCACGTGAGATATTTTAGATCCACGGTTTTTAGTGGCTCAAACCAATGTGATTTTAAGAAAACTCAACACCACGTTGAGATCCCAAGGTGCCACAGGGGGCACAAACGGGGGCTGAATATGCAGCACTCCTTTTACAATGCCTGAACTTCAGGTACTGAAGCTAATTCTTTTTGAAAGAAAATCGACAGAGCCGAGATCTGTACTTTAATGGAGCCTAGACTTAGGCCCATATTCACTCCTGCTTGCAGGAAATGTAGAAATCGACCTAATGGAAATTCCTCTGTTGGGGCCTTTTTGGCCTCGCACCATGCAACATATTTCCGCCACATGCGGTGATAATGCTTTGCCGTAACATCTTTCCTGGCTTTAATAAGCGCAGGAATGACTTCTTCCGGAATACCCTTTTCCTTCAGGATCCGGCGCTCAATCGCCATGCCGTCAAACGCAGC
This sequence comes from Pseudophryne corroboree, assembly GCF_028390025.1. NCBI lineage: Eukaryota > Metazoa > Chordata > Amphibia > Anura > Myobatrachidae > Pseudophryne > Pseudophryne corroboree. The sequence continues at coordinate 102,365,723 of NC_086448.1, forward strand.
CGCGGTAAGTCTTGGAACAGACAGGGCCCCTGCTGAAGCAGGTCCTGTTTGAGCGGCAGAGGCCATGGGTCCTCTGATATCATTTCCTGAAGTTCCGGGTACCAAGCCCTTCTTGGCCAATCCGGAACCACGAGTATCGTTCTTACTCCTCGCCATCTAATTATTCTCAGTACCTTTGGTATGAGAGGCAGAGTAGGGAACACATAAACCGACTGGTACACCCACGGTGTCACTAGAGCGTCCACAGCTATCGCCTGAGGGTCCCTTGACCTGGCGCAATATCTCTTTAGCTTTTTGTTGAGGCGGGACGCCATCATGTCCACCTGTGGCCTTTCCCAACGGTTTACCAACAGCAGGAAGACTTCTGGATGAAGTCCCCACTCTCCCGGGTGTAGGTCGTGTCTGCTGAGGAAGTCTGCTTCCCAGTTGTCCACTCCCGGAATGAACACTGCTGACAGTGCTAGTACGTGATTTTCCGCCCATCGGAGAATCCTTGTGGCTTCTGCCATTGCCATCCTGCTTCTTGTGCCGCCCTGTCGGGTCACATGGGCGACTGCCGTGATGTTGTCTGACTGTATCAGTACTGGCTGGTTTTGAAGCAGGGGTCTTGCCTGACTTAGGGCATTGTAAATGGCCCTCAGTTCCAGAATTTATATGTAGGGAAGTCTCCTGACTTGACCATAGGCCCTGGAAGTTTCTTCCCTGTGTGACTGCTCCCCAGCCTTGAAGGCTGGTATCCGTGGTCACCAGGACCCAGTCCTGTATGCCGAAACTGCGGCCCTCTAGAAGATGAGCACCCTGCATCCACCACAGTAGAGACACCCTGGTCCTTGGAGACAGGGTTATCATTTGATGCATTTGAAGATGCGATCCCGACCACTTATCTAAGAGGTCTCACGGGAAGGTCCTCGCATGGAACCTGCCGAATGGAATTGCTTCGTATGAAGCCACCATTTTTCCCAGGACTCGTGTGCAACGATGCACCGATACCCTTTTTGGTTTTAGGAGGTCTCTGACTAGAGATGACAGCTCCTTGGCTTTCTCCTGCGGGAGAAACACTTTTTTCTGTTCTGTGTCCAAAATCATCCCCAGGAACAGTAAGCGAGTGGAAGGAACCAGCTGTGACTTTGGAATGTTCAGAATCCAGCCATGCTGTTGTAGCACCTCCTGAGATAGTGCTACTCCGACCAGTAACTGCTCCCTGGACCTTGCCTTTATAAGGAGATCATCCAAGTATGGGATAAATAAAAACTCCCTTTTTTTTGAAGGAGTATCATCATTTCTGCCATTACCTTGCTAAACACCCTCGGTGCCGTGGACAGTCCAAACGGTAGTGTCTGGAATTGGTAATGGCAATCCTGTACCACAATCTGAGGTACTCCTGGTGAGGAAGGTAAATAGGGACATGCAGGTAAGCATCCTTGATGTCCAGGGATACCATGTAATCCCCCTCGTCCAGGCTTGCAATAACCGCCCTGAGCGATTTCATCTTGAACTTTGTTATGTAAGTGTTCAAGGATTTCCATTTTAAAATGGGTCTCACCGAACCGGCTGGTTTCGGTACCACAAACAGTGTGGAATAGTAACCCCGTCCTTGTTGAAGTAGGGGCACCTTGACTATCACCTGCTGGGAATACAGCTTGTGAATTGCCTCTAGCACAGCCTCCCTGCCTGAGGGAGTTGTCGGCAAGGCAGATTTGAGTAAACGGCGGGGGGGAGACGCCTCGACTTCCAGCTTGTACCCCTGAGATACTACTTGAAGGATCCAGGGATCCACCTGTGAGCGAGCCCACTGATCGCTGAAATTTTTGAGGCGGCCCCCCACCGTACCTGGCTACGCCTGTGGAGCCCCCGCGTCATGCGGTGGACTCAGAGGAAGCAGGGGAAGCCTGCTTTTTTGAAGCCGAAAGGACTGTACCTGATAATACAGTGCGTTTCTTAGGCTGTGAGGAAACCTGAGGTAAAATATTTTCATCCCAGCTGTTGCTGTGGATACGAGGTCCCAGAGACCATCCCCAACCAATTCCTCACCCTTATAAGGCTCTATGTGCCTTTTAAAGTCAGCATCACCTGTCCAGTGTCGGGTCTCCAATACCCTCCTGACAGAATGGACATTGCAATAATTCAGGATGCCAGCCGGCAAAATATTCCTCTGTGCATCCCTCATATATAAGACGACGTCTTATGTTCGCAAAATAGTATCCCTGTTTGAAAGGGGTACAGACCACGCTGCAGCAGTCTGCAGGTCTCAGTCTAGTACCTGAGTGTGTAATTACAGACTTCAGGATAGCCTCCTGCTATTTATCAGCAGGTACCTTCAAAGTGGCCGTATCCTAAGACGGCAGTGCCACCTTGACAAACGTGTGAGCGCCTTATCAACCCTAGGGGATATCTCCCAGCGTAACTTATCCTCTGGCGGAAAAGGGTACGCCATCAGTAACTTGTTAGAAATTACCAGTTTCTTATCGGGGAAACCCACGCTTTTTCACACTTCATTCACTCATTTGATGGGGCAACAAAACACTGCCTGCTTTTTCTCCCCACACATAAAACCCTTTGTTTTTAGTGGTACTTGGGTTAATGTCAGAAATGTGTAACACATTTTATATTGCCGGGATCATGTAACGGATGTTCCTAGTGGATTGTGTATATGTCTCAACCTCGTCGACACTGGAGTCAGACTCCGTGTCGACATCTGTGTCTGCCATCTGAGGGAGCGTTGATGGCCTTTGAGACGTCTGGGCAGGCGCGGGCTGAGAAGCCGGCTGTCCCATAGCTGTTACGTCATCCAGCCTTTTATGTAAGGAGTTGACACTGTCGGTTAATACCTTCCACCTATCCATCCACTCTGGTGTCGGCCCACAGGGGCGACATCTCGTTTATCGGCATCTGCTCCGCCTCCACATAAGTCTCCTCATCAAACATGTCGACACAGCCATACCGACACACCGCACACACACAAGGAATGCTCCAATGAGGACAGGACCCACAAAAGCCCTTTGGGGGGACAGAGTGAGAGTATGCCAGCACACACCAGAGCGCTATATAATGCAGGGACTAACTGAGTTATGTCCCCTATAGCTGCTTTTATATAATTTATACTGCGCCTAAATTTAGTGCCCCCCCTCTCTGTTTTAACCCTGTTCTGTAGTGTAGACTGCAGGGGAGAGCCAGGGAGCTTCCCTCCAACGGAGCTGTGAGGGAAAAATGGCGCCAGTGTGCTGAGGAGATAGGCTCCGCCCCTTTTTCGCGGACTTTTCTCCCGCATTTTTATGGAATCTGGCAGGGGTTAATATACATCCATATAGCCCTGGGGGTTATATGTGATGTATTTTTGCCAGCCAAGGTGTTTATATTGCTGCTCAGGGCGCCCCCCCCCAGCGCCCTGCACCCATCAGTGACCGGAGTGTGTGGTGTGCATGAGGAGCAATGGCGCACAGCTGCAGTGCTGTGCGCTACCTTGGTGAAGACTGATGTCTTCTGCCGCCGTTTTTCCGGACCTCTTCTTGCTTCTGGCTCTGTAAGGGGGACGGCGGCGCGGCTCCGGGACCGAACACCAAGGACTGGGCCTGCGGTCGATCCCTCTGGAGCTAATGGTGTCCAGTAGCCTAAGAAGCCCAATCCGGCTGCAAGCAGGCAAGTTCGCTTCTTCTCCCCTTAGTCCCTCGCTGCAATGAGCCTGTTGCCAGCAGGTCTCACTGAAAATAAAAAACCTAAATCTATACTTTCTTTCTAAGGGCTCAGGAGAGCCCTTAGTGTGCATCCAACCTCGGCCGGGCACAAGATCTAACTGAGGCTTGGAGGAGGGTCATAGTGGGAGGAGCCAGTGCACACCAGGTAGTCATAAATCTTTCTAGAGTGCCCAGCCTCCTTCGGAGCCCGCTATTCCCCATGGTCCTTACGGAGTTCCCAGCATCCACTAGGACGTTAGAGAAATATTCAATTAAGTAAATTGTGTTTATATGTCATCCTAAGATTCAGTTATATTGTGGGATTCGCTTCCGTTTGTCCACATATCTTATGAATGGAAGCCACAAGCACTGGTTCTGCCTATTACATTTACCATAAATAGTTTGAATTGTTCCTGGATCACCAAGTCTTCTGAGGCACACATTTTGGGAACCACTGCACTAGAGAACCCCCTGGTTACTACCATTACTAATTTGAGTCTTGAGTTTTACAGTATACAAGATTAAAATTCTACACACAATACCCCATAATGACAACGTGAAAAAAGTTTCTCTTAGATTCTTGCTAATTTATTAAAAATAAAAAACTAAGAAATCACATGTACATAAGTATTCACAGCCTTTGCCATTGTTATGATTCCAATACTCTGGTCTGGGGAGATCTTATAGCAAGGACCTGAGTACTGGAACGTAATGCTGGGAAAGAGAGTGGGAACGGGAGTAGCCCCTGGCGCCCTATCTCCGTTGTCTCGCCCGTGCTGTCAGAACTCTCTTGCGAGACTATGGTTGCTTGAGCCCATGGCAGCCGCGTTTGAAGGGCGGATTACGTCTGCCCAACTCCGATGCCCCCTCAGGTCTTAATGGGAGACAAAGAGAGATCCGAGACAGGGTGATAACAAGGGGCCCTCTAACTAAACAACAAAGCCAGGGGCTACAAACTAACCTAAAACTAGAGTATGTGCGGAAAACCGCCAGGGAAAAGGACAACCAAAATACCCACTTGTCCACTCTCCTACCCGGCACCGCCGAGTTCCGGAGAGGACTGTGGAAGCGGAAACCTCTGCAAATGCTCCAAAACAGAATACAAAATAAAGCGACCTAGGCCGCAGCATGCGGCAGAGCCGCCACTCACGAAACCACACGAGATCCTCTAGCGACTGTTGCGGGTAAATGAGGACCAGAAGACTCCTTGGGATGAGATGACAAACACCAAGATTCAGAGACTCTGAGGACAGGAATGACCGGACACAGCAGAACTGGAACAGACGTTCAGCAAACCAAAGCAGCATGCAGGAAGCTATAACCGGCGTCTGTGTGAGGCACTGAGAAGGCTTAAAACCTTGAATCCTTCAATCAGGGTTTCAGAGCCTGATTAACATAAATGTCGTGCAGCTGCCTTGCTGCACGACCAGAAAACATGTGTCTTTAATTGACTGATCGACCCTGCAACGGGGAACGCGGTCCGCCCGTGGCGTCCCCGTTGCTAGGGTCCTGGCGGCTCGGCGCGCCCGGCGTCCTAGCGTTGCTAGGGAGCCGGCGGCTCAGCGCGCACGGCGTCCTAGCGTTGCTAGGGACCCGGTGGCTCAGCACGCTCGGCGTCCCTAGTTGCTAGGCGCCGGGCCGCGAAGAGAACTCGGACCGCGGCGCCTAACAGTACCCCCCCCTTGAGGAGGGGTCAATGAACCCCTAAAGCCAGGTTTCTGAGAAAATTCCAGAAAAAATGATCTCTTGAGTCTAGGGGCATGAAGATCCTTATCCAGGACCCAAGACCTTTCCTCCGGACCATAGCCTTTCCAGTGAACCAAAAAATAAAGCCGGCCCCGGGACATTTTAGAATCAAGAACCTTCTCTACCAAGAACTCCTGTTGTCCCTGTACATCCACTGGAGATCTACCCTGAGAGGTCCTCCGAGGAAATCTACTGGAAGAAACATATTGTTTCAACAGGGAACAGTGAAAGATATTTCCAATTCTGAGAGATCTTGGTAAACGTAGCCGAAAGGCAACTGGGTTGACCTTCTTAATGATAAGAAACAGTCCAATAAATTTGGGTCCCAGTCTAGCCGAGGATTGTCGAAGCTTGATGTTGCGAGTTGACAACCACACCTTATCTCCCACCTTAAAAGTGCAAGGACGTCGGAGCCTATCAGAAAATTTCTTTTCTCGGAAGGCCGCTTTTCTGAGAGCAAGGTGCACTTTTCTCCAAATTGCTCTGTGATGGGAGGTTAAGGTCAGCGAGGAGACTGGAGAATGATGAAAAAAAGAATTGGCTCTAGGGTGAAAACCAAAAACTGAAAAGAATGGAGACTCTTTGGTGGAGGAATGACAAGAGTTATTATAAGAAAATTCAGCCAAAGGGAGAAACTCGGACCAATCATTCTGGAGTTTGGCCGAATACAAACGTAAATACTGTTTTAATGACTGGTTGACTCGTTCGGTTTGCCCGTTAGACTGTAAGTGGTAACCAGATGTTAAAGACAGTTTCATCTTCAATGAGGCACAAAAACGTTTCCAGAATCGTGCGATGAATTGTGGACCCCGATCAGAAACGATATCAGTGGGCAAACCATGAAGCCTGAACACATGGCGGAGGAACAAAACTGCCAACCCTTGAGCAGAAGGCAATCGGGGAAGAGCAATAAAATGAGCCATTTTACTAAAACGGTCCACTACCACCCAAATGACTCGGAATCCGGCTGAAAGGGGAAGGTCAACCACGAAATCCATGGAAATATGAGACCATGGCCTGAGAGGAACAGTTAAAGGCATGAGTTGCCCGATAGGCAACGAACGAGGAACCTTATGCTGTGCACAAACCTGACAGGAATGGACGAATTCCTTAACGTCTTTAGAAAGACTAGGCCACCACACTGAGCGAGAGACTAACTCCAAGGTCTTAGTGATACCCGGATGCCCTGAGACTTTGTTGTCATGAAATTCAGTTAAAACAGTGCCTCTCAAAAATTCAGGGACATAAAGACGACCAGCAGGAGTAAGTCTAGGAGCTTGGTGTTGAAGCTGGTTTAACTGAGTAAATAAATCCTGTGTGAGACCTGCCCGGATGACCGAAGATGGAACTATGGGGGTAACAACAGGATTGCTATTGTGAACCGGAAGAAAGCTACGTGACAGGGCATCAGCTTTCGTATTCTTGGAACCAGGCCTGAAGGTGATTATAAACCTGAAACGAGTAAAAAATAATGCCCAATGTGCCTGCCGAGCATTAAGCCGTTTAGCTGATTCAATATATTGCAGGTTCTTATGGTCAGTAAAAACTGAAATAGTATGTCTAGCTCCCTCCAGCCAATGCCTCCATTCCTTGAAAGCCCATTTTACTGCCAGTAACTCCCGATTACCAACGTCATAGTTGGATTCAGCGGAGGAGAATTTCCTGGACATGAAGGCACAAGGATGTAACTCCAGAGACTCCGGATCTTCCTGAGAAAGGATAGCCCCCACTCCAACCTCTGAGGCATCAACCTCCACAATAAAGGGCAGTTCCGGATTAGGATGTCTGAGAACAGGAGCCGAGACAAAGGCTTGTTTCAAGGCCCGGAAGGACAACTCAGCTTCATGCGACCAATTGGAGGGATCCGCTCCTTTTTTAGTCAGAGCTACTATGGGAGCGACCAGGTCAGGAAAAGTATGAATGAACCGCCTATAATAATTCGCAAACCCTAAAAAGCGCTGAATTGCTTTTAAATTAGTGGGTTGCACCCAATTAAGGATGGCCTGGAGCTTCTTCGGTTCCATAGAAAATCCCTGGGGAGAAATTATGTACCCTAAAAAAGATACCTCTGTGATGTGAAAATCACACTTCTCCAGCTTGGCATATAAATGATTCTCACGTAACTTTTGAAGAACCAGACGCACCTGGGTAACATGTTGTTCCATCGACTCAGAATATATCAAGATGTCGTCTAAATAAACGACCACGAATTTCCCTAGGAAGTCACGGAGAACATCGTTATTGAGGTCTTGAAAAACCGCCGGAGCATTTGACAGGCCGAACGGCATCACCAGGTATTCATAGTGACCCGACTGAGTGCTGAAAGCCGTCTTCCACTCATCCCCAGATTTAATTCGGATGAGGTTGTAAGCTCCCCTAAGGTCAATTTTAGAGAAAATCACGGCAGAACGTAACTGATCAAAGAGTACAGAAATTAACGGCAAAGTGAAGGGTGTTTTTAACAGAGATCTTATTCAGTGCCCTAAAATCAATGCATGGTCTAAGCGAGCCATCTTTTTTCTCCACAAAGAAAAAACCAGCACTTAAGGGAGATTTTGATGGTCTAATAAATCCCTTCTTTAGGCTTTCCTGAATATAATTATTCATGGCCGTGGTTTCTGGCCCGGACAAGGCATATAATCTCCCCTTAGGCAAAGTGGCACCTGGAACTAGTTCAATTGCACAATCATAGGACCGATGGGGAGGCAGAATGTCCGCATTGCCTTTGGAAAACACATCGGCAAAATCCTGGTATTCCACAGGAATGAGCTCTGGGACGACTGCTGCAACCCTGACTGGATAAGAAATACATTCTTTAGCACAAAAAGAACCCCATTGGGAAATCTCCCCGGACCGCCAATCAATGGTGGGATTATGAAAGGCAAGCCAAGGGTGACCCAAAACTACAGGAACTGCCGGACAATGTGTAAGGTAGAATTCTATATCTTCAGAATGTAAGGCTCCTACTGTAAGTACTACTGGAGGTGTACGGTGAGTAATTACCCCGTTGGAAAGTGGACCCCCATCTAAGCCGTGCATGGTGATACATCTATCTAACGGTAAATGTGGAATGCCTAAGGCCTTAGCCCAAGTTAAATCCATAAAGTTTCCTGCAGCTCCACTGTCGACAAAGGCCGCCACTAATGAACTGAGGCTGCCAAAGGAAACCTTAACAGGGACTAATAGAGAGTTGTTTGAGGAGATAAGCTGCAGACCTAAGTGAACCCCCTCACAATTCACCTGGTCAGTGCGTTTCCCGACTTGTTCGGGCAGTTACGAGCAAAATGTCCCTTACCACCACAGTACAAATAAAGACCGGAATTTTGTCTTCTGGTTCTTTCCTCAGGAGACAGCCGGGAGAGACCCATCTGCATGGGCTCCTCGACGTCCTCTGGGAAGGTATAAACACAAGGACTAGGCCTTACAGTTGTTCCTCTTTCAGCCCTCCGCTCTCGGAGACGACGATCAATTTTTATAGCAAGCTCCATGAGTTTATCGAGAGTCTCAGGAGCGGGGTACTGGAGGAGACTGTCTTTAATGAAATCAGATAAACCGAGGCGAAACTGACTGCGCAGGGCCGGGTCATTCCAGCCACAGTCGTTCGACCAACGGCGAAACTTGGTACAATAAACCTCCGCTAGATTTCTACCTTGTTTGAGAGCGCGCAGATGACTCTCAGCTGACGCCTCTCTATCTGGGTCATTAATGACTTAAAAAAGGCGTCTACAGATAGCAACGCAAGATCCTCAGTTTTTAAACCAAACGCCCAGGTCTGAGGATCCCCCTGGAGTAATGAAATAATTATCCCAACCCGCTGAGATTCAGTACCAGAGGAAGTAGGTCTTAAACGAAAATATAGCTTACAAGCTTCTTTAAAATTAAAAAAATCCTTTCTGTCACCGGAAAAACGGTCGGGTAAATGCATCTTTGGTTCTGGGACTACCCTTGGGGAGGCTCGCAAAAGATCTTCCTGCGATCTCACCCGAAGAGAAAGATCCTGAACCATCTGAGTAAGTTCTTGCATCTGGTTGACTAAGAGCTGACCGGGATTTGGTCCTAAACCTGTCGGATTCATGAGGCCGATAAACTCTCACAAAAACAGAATGAGAAAAAAAATTAAACCCCCTTTAATTTTAAGTTTTGTGGGCCGGTTATAATGTTATGATTCCAATACTCTGGTCTGGGGAGATCTTATAGCAAGGACCTGAGTACTGGAACGTAATGCTGGGAAAGAGAGTGGGAACGGGAGTAGCCCCTGGCGCCCTATCTCCGTTGTCTCGCCCGTGCTGTCAGAACTCTCTTGCGAGACTATGGTTGCTTGAGCCCATGGCAGCCGCGTTTGAAGGGCGGATTACGTCTGCCCAACTCCGATGCCCCCTCAGGTCTTAATGGGAGACAAAGAGAGATCCGAGACAGGGTGATAACAAGGGGCCCTCTAACTAAACAAAAAGCCAGGGGCTACAAACTAACCTAAAACTAGAGTATGTGCGGAAAACCACCAGGGAAAAGGACAACCAAAATACCCACTTGTCCACTCTCCTACCCGGCACCTCCGAGTTCCGGAGAGGACTGTGGAAGTGGAAACCTCCGCAAATGCTCCAAAACAGAATACAAAATAAAGCGACCTAGGCCGCAGCATGCGGCAGAGCCGCCACTCACGAAACCACACGAGATCCTCTAGCGACTGTTGCGGGTAAATGAGGACCAGAAGACTCCTTGGGATGAGATGACAAACACCAAGATTCAGAGACTCTGAGGACAGGAATGACCGGACACAGCAGAACTGGAAAAGACGTTCAGCAAACCAAAGCAGCATGCAGGAAGCTATAACCGGCGTCTGTGTGAGGCACTGAGATGGCTTAAAACCTTGAATCCTCCAATCAGGGTTTCAGAGCCTGATTAACATAAATGTCGTGCAGCTGCCTTGCTGCACGACCAGAAAACATGTGTCTTTAATTAACTGATCGACCCTGCAACGGGGAACGCGGTCCGCCCGTGGCGTCCCCGTTGCTAGGGTCCTGGCGGCTCGGCGCGCCCGGCGTCCTAGCGTTGCTAGGGAGCCGGCGGCTCAGCGCGCACGGCGTCCTAGCGTCGCTAGGGACCCGGCAGATCAGCACGCTCGGCGTCCCTAGTTGCTAGGCGCCGGGCCGCGAAGAGAACTCGGACCGCGGCGCCTAACAGCCATGAAGCTCAAAATTGAGCTCAGGTGCATCCTGTTTCCACTGATCATCCTTGAGATGTTCCAACAGCTTAATTGGAGTCCACCTGTGGTAAATTCAGTTGTATGGACATGATTTGGAAAGGCACACGCCTGTCTATATAAGGTCTGAACACAAACCAAGCATGAAGTCAAAGGAATTGTCTGTAGACCTCTGAGACAGGATTGTCTCGAGGCACAAATCTGGAGAAGGATACAGAAAAATATCTGCTACTTTGAAGGTCCCAATGAGCACAGAGGCCTCCATCATCCGCACATCGAAGAAGTTCGGAACCACCAGGACTCTTCCTAGAGCTGGCTGGCCGTGTAAACTGAGCGATCGGCTGAGAGGGGCCCTAGTCAGGGAGGTGGCCAAAAACCCGATGGTCACTCTGTCAGAGCTACAGAGTTCCTCTGTAAAGAGAGGAGAACCAACCATCTCTGCAGCAATCCACCAATCAGGCCTGTATGGAGAGTGGCCAGACGGCAGCCACACCTTAGTAAAAAAAAAAAAAGAAGCACATGGCAGCCCACCTGGAGTTTGCCAAAATGCACCTGAAGGACTCTCAGACCATAAGAAACAAAATTCTCTGGTCTGATGAGACAAAGATTGAACTCTTTGGTGTGCATGCCAGGAGTCATGTTTGGAGGAAACCAGGCACCGCTCATCACGAGGCCAATACCATTCTTACAATGAAGCACGGTGGTGGCAGCAACATGCTGTGAGGATGTTTTTCAATGGCAGGAACTGATAGACTAGTCATGATAGAGGGAATGATGAATGCAGCAGTGTACAGAGACATCCTGGATGAAAACCTGCTCCAGAGCGCTCTTGACCTCAGACTGGGGTGACGGTTCATCTTTCAGCAGGACAACGACCCTAAGCACACAACCAAGATATTGAGTGGCTTCAGGACAACTCTGTGAATGTCCTTGAGTGGCCCAGCCAGAGCCCAGACTTAAATCCAATTGAACATCTCTGGAGATAACTGAAAATGGCTGTGCACCAACGCTTCCCATCCAACCTGATGGAGCTTGAGAGGTGCTGCAAAGATGAATGGGCGAAACTGGCCAAAGATAGGTGTGCCAAGCTTGTGGCATCATATTCAAAAAGACTTGAAGCTGTTATTGCTGCCAAAGGTGCATCAACAAAGTATTTAGCAAAGGCTGTGAATACTTATGTACATGTGATTTCTTAGTTTTTTATTTTTAACAAATTTGCAAAAATCTAAAAAAAAACTTTTTTTCACGTTGTCCTTATGGGGTATTGTGTGTAGAATTTTGAGGGAAACAAAACGGAATAAGGCCATAACATAACAAAATGTGGAAAAAATGAAGCGATGTGAATACTTTCTGGATGCACTGTATGGATGTATTTATATATATATATATATATATATATATATAATAAGAATTTACTTACCGATAATTCTATTTCTCGTAGTCCGTAGTGGATGCTGGGGACTCCGTAAGGACCATGGGGAATAGCGGCTCCGCAGGAGACTGGGCACAAAAGTAAAGCTTTAGAACTACCTGGTGTGCACTGGCTCCTCCCCCTATGACCCTCCTCCAAGCCTCAGTTAGGATACTGTGCCCGGACGAGCGTACACAATAAGGAAGGATTTTGAATCCCGGGTAAGACTCATACCAGCCACACCAATCACACCATATAACTTGTGATCTAAACCCAGTTAACAGCATGATAACAGAGGAGCCTCTGAAAAGATGGCTCACAACAATAATAACCCGATTTTTGCAACAATAACTATGTACAAGTATTGCAGACAATCCGCACTTGGGATGGGCGCCCAGCATCCACTACGGACTACGAGAAATAGAATTATCGGTAAGTAAATTCTTATTTTCTCTGACGTCCTAGTGGATGCTGGGGACTCCGTAAGGACCATGGGGATTATACCAAAGCTCCCAAACGGGCGGGAGAGTGCGGATGACTCTGCAGCACCAAATGAGAGAACTCCAGGTCCTCCTCAGCCAGGGTATCAAATTTGTAGAATTTTACAAACGTATTTGCTCCTGACCAAGTAGCTGCTCGGCAAAGTTGTAAAGCCGAGACCCCTCGGGCAGCCGCCCAAGATGAGCCCACCTTCCTTGTGGAATGGGCTTTTACAGATTTTGTCTGTGGCAGGCCTGCCACAGAATGTGCAAGCTGAATTGTACTACAAATCCAACGAGCAATAGTCTGCTTAGAAGCAGGAGCACCCAGCTTGTTGGGTGCATACAGAATAAACAACGAGTCAGATTTTCTGACTCCAGCCGTCCTGGAAACCTATATTTCCAGGGCCCTGACAACGTCTAGCAACTTGGAGTCCTCCAAGTCCCTAGTAGCCGCAGGCACCACAATAGGTTGATTCAGGTGAAACGCTGAAAACCACCTTAGGGAGAAACTGAGGACAAGTCCTCAATTCCGCCCTGTCCGAATGGAAAATCAGATGAGGGCTTTTACAGGATAAAGCCGCCAATTCCGACACGCACCTGGCCCAGGCCAGGGCCAACAGCATGACCACTTTCCATGTGAGATATTTTAACTCCACATATTTAAGTGGTTCAAACCAATGTGACTTTTGGAACCCAAAAACTACATTTAGATCCCAAGGTGCCACTGGAGGCACAAAAGGAGGCTGTATATACAGTACCCCTTTCACAAACGTCTGAACTTCAGGGACTGAAGCTAGTTCTTTTTGGAAGAAAATTGACAGGGCCGAAATTTGAACCTTAATGGACCCCCATTTCAGGCCCATAGACACTCCTGTTTGCAGGAAATGTAGGAATCGACCTAGTTGAAAATTCCTCCATCGGGGCCTTACTGGCCTCGCACCACGCAACATATTTTCGCCAAATGCGGTGATAATGTTTTGCGGTTATATCTTTCCTGGCTTTGATCAGGATAGGAATGACTTCATCCGGAATGCCTTTCTCCTTCAGGATCCGGCGTTCAACCGCCATGCCGTCAAACGCAGTCGCGGTAAGTCTTGGAACAGACAGGGTCCTTGCTGGAGCAGGTCCCTTCTTAGAGGTAGAGGCCACGGATCCTCTGTGAGCCTCTCTTGAAGTTACGGTTACCAAGTCCTTCTTGGCCAATCCGGAGCCCGAATATAGTGCTTACTCCTCTCCATCTTATAATTCTCAGTACCTTGGGTATGAGAGGCAGAGGAGGGAACACATACACTGACTGGTACACCCACTGTGTTACCAGAGCGTCTACAGCTATTGCCGGAGGGTCCCTTGACCCGGCGCAATACTTGTCGAGTTTTATAAACATGTGGAAGACTTCTGGGTGAAGTCCCCACTTGCTGACAGTGCTATCACATGATTTTCCGCCCAGCGAAGAATCCTTGCAGCTTCTGCCATTGCCCTCCTGCTTCTTGTGTCACCCTGTCTGTTTACGTGGGTGACTGCCGTGATGTTGTCCGAATGGATCAACTCCGGGTGACCTTGAAGCAGAGGTCTTGCTGAGCTTAGAGCATTGTAAATGGCCCTTAGCTTCAGGATATTTATGTGAAGTGATGTCTCCAGGCTTGACCATAAGCTCTGGAAATTCCTTCCCTGTGTGACTGCTCCCCAGCCTCGCAGGCTGGCATCCGTGGTCACCAGGACCCAGTCCTGAATGTCGAATCTGCGGCCCTCTAGAAGATGAGCACTCTGCAACCACCACAGGAGAGACACCCTTGTGCTTGGTGACAGGGTTATCCGCTGATGCATCTGAAGATGCGACCCGGACCATTTGTCCAGCAGGTCCCACTGGAAAGTTCTTGCGTGGAATCTGCCGAATGGGATTGCTTCGTAGGAAGCCACCATTTTTCCCAGAACCCTTTCATTGATGTACTGAGACTTGGCTCGGTTATAGGAGGTTCCCGACTAGCTCGGATAACTCCCTGACTTTCTCCTCCGGGAGAAACACCTTTTTCTGGACTGTGTCCAGGATCATCCCTAGGAACAGACGACGAGTCGTCGGAATCAGCTGCGATTTTGGAAAATTGAGAATCCAATCGTGCTGCCGCAACACTACCTGAGATAGTGCTACACCGACCTCCAACTGTTCCCTGGATCTTACCCTTATCAGGGAATCGTCCAAGTAAGGGATAACTAAAATTCCCTTCCTTCGAAGGAGTATCATCATTTCGGCCATTACCTTGGTAAAGACCCGGGGTGCCGTGGACCATCCATACGGCAGCGTCTGAAACTGATAGTGACAGTTCTGTACCATAAACCTGAGGTACCCTTGGTGAGAAGGGTAAATTGGGACATGAAGGTAAGCATCCTTGATGTCCCGAGACATCATGTAGTCCCCTTCTTCCAGGTTCGCAATCACTGCTCTGAGTGACTCAATCTTGAATTTGAACCTCCGTATGTAAGTGTTCAAGATTTTAGATTTAGAATCGGTCTCACCGAGCCGTCCGGCTTCGGTACCACAACAGTGTGGAATAATACCCCGTTCCCTGTTGCAGGAGGGGTACCTTGATTATCACCTGCTGGGAATACAGCTTGTGAATGGCTTCCAAAACTGCCTCCCTGTCAGAAGGAGACATCGGTAAAGCCGACTTTAGGAAACGGCGAGGGGGAGACGTCTCGAATTCCAATTTGTACCCCTGAGATATCACCTGAAGGATCCAGGGGTCTACTTGCGAGTGAGCCCACTGCGCGCTGAAATTCATTGAGACGGGCCCCCACCGTGCCTGATTCTGCTTGTAAAGCCCCAGCGTCATACTGAGGGCTTGGCAGAGGCGGGAGAGGGCTTCTGTTCCTGGGAACTGGCTGATTTCTGCAGCCTTTTTCCTCTCCCTCTGTCACGGGGCAGAAATGAGGAACCTTTTGCCCGCTTGCCCACGAAAAGACTGCGCCTGATAATACGGCGTCTTCTTATGTTGAGAGGCGACCTGGGGTACAAACGTGGATTTCCCAGCTGTTGCCGTGGCCACCAGGTCTGAAAGACCGACCCCAAATAACTCCTCCCCTTAATAAGGCAATACTTCCAAATGCCGTTTGGAATCCGCATCACCTGACCACTGTCGTGTCCATAACCCTCTACTGGCAGAAATGGACAACGCACTTAGACTTGATGCCAGTCGGCAAATATTCCGCTGTGCATCACGCATATATAGAAATGCATCTTTTAAATGCTCTATAGGCAATAATATACTGTCCCTATCTAGGGTATCAATATTTTCAGTCAGGGAATCCGACCACGCCAACCCAGCACTGCACATCCAGGCTGAGGCGATTGCTGGTCGCAGTATAACACCAGT
Organism: Pseudophryne corroboree; assembly: GCF_028390025.1. Taxonomy (NCBI): domain Eukaryota; kingdom Metazoa; phylum Chordata; class Amphibia; order Anura; family Myobatrachidae; genus Pseudophryne; species Pseudophryne corroboree. Next base: position 102,381,601 of record NC_086448.1, read on the forward strand.
ATGTGTGTAAATACATTTTAGGATACCCTCCTGCTTTCTATCAGCAGGATCCTTAAGGGCGGCCATCTCAGGAGAGCGTCGAGCCCTTGTTCTTACAAGCATGTGAGCGCTTTATCCACCCTAGGGGGTGTTTCCCAACGCACCCTAACCTCTGGCGGGAAAGGATATAATGCCAATAACATTTTAGAAATTATCAGTTGTTATCGGGGGAAACCCACGCATCATCACACACCTCATTAAATTTCTCAGATTCAGGAAAACTACAGGTAGTTTTTCCTCACCGAACATAATACCCCTTTTTGGTGGTACTCGTATTATCAGAAATGTGTAAAACATTTTTCATTGCCTCAATCATGTAACGTGTGGCCCTACTGGAAGTCACATTTGTCTCTTCACCGTCGACACTGGAGTCAGTATCCGTGTCGGCGTCTATATCTGCCATCTGAGGTAACGGGCGCTTTAGAGCCCCTAACGGCCTATGAGACATCTGGACAGGCACAAGCTGAGTAGCCGGCTGTCTCATGTCAACCACTGTCTTTTATACAGAGCTGACACTGTCACGTAATTCCTTCCAACAGTTCATCCACTCAGGTGTCGACCCCCTAGGGGGTGACATCACTATTACAGGCAATCTGCTCCGTCTCCACATCATTTTTCTCCTCATACATGTCGACACAAACGTACCGACACACAGCACACACACAGGGAATGCTCTGATAGAGGACAGGACCCCACTAGCCCTTTGGGGAGACAGAGGGAGAGTTTGCCAGCACACACCAGAGCGCTATATATATATATACAGGGATAACCTTATATAAGTGTTTTTCCCCTTATAGCTGCTGTATTGTTAATACTGCGCCTAATTAGTGCCCCCCTCTCTTTTTTAACCCTTTCTGTAGTGTAGTGACTGCAGGGGAGAGCCAGGGAGCTTCCCTCCAACGGAGCTGTGAGGGAAAATGGCGCCAGTGTGCTGAGGAGATAGGCTCCGCCCCCTTCTCGGCGGCCTTATCTCCCGTTTTTCTGTGTATTCTGGCAGGGGTTAAATTTATCCATATAGCCCAGGAGCTATATGTGATGCATTTTTTGCCATCCAAGGTGTTTTTATTGCGTCTCAGGGCGCCCCCCCCCCAGCGCCCTGCACCCTCAGTGACCGGAGTGTGAAGTGTGCTGAGAGCAATGGCGCACAGCTGCAGTGCTGTGCGCTACCTTGTTGAAGACAGGACGTCTTCTGCCGCCGATTTCCCGGACCTCTTCTGTCTTCTGGCTCTGTAAGGGGGCCGGCGGCGCGGCTCTGGGACCTATCCATGGCTGGGCCTGTGATCGGTCCCTCTGGAGCTAATGTCCAGTAGCCTAAGAAGCCCAATCCACTCTGCACGCAGGTGAGTTCGCTTCTTCTCCCCTTAGTCCCTCGATGCAGTGAGCCTGTTGCCAGCAGGTCTCACTGAACATAAAAAACCTAAAACTAAACTTTTCACTAAGCAGCTCAGGAGAGCCACCTAGTGTGCACCCTTCTCGTTCGGGCACAAAAATCTAACTGAGGTTTGGAGGAGGGTCATAGGGGGAGGAGCCAGTGCACACCAGGTAGTTCTAAAGCTTTACTTTTGTGCCCAGTCTCCTGCGGAGCCGCTATTCCCCATGGTCCTTACGGAGTCCCCAGCATCCACTAGGACGTCAGAGAAATATATATATATATATATATATACATACAAACAAAGAACCCAGCACTCACCAAAGTAAACTCACTTATCCTCAACAATTCAATAAATAAATGATGGGGGTTTAGTTGGTGGATTGGCCAATGCACGGAAGCCTGCATACCGATTTTCAAGGTACCCCACCTTCATGCAGGTCCTACACTATCACAAAGTCTTAAAACCTGACTACTTCACTGCTGTTACACACATCATCTGCCTGCTAGATTTAATGTGTACCTGCCACACCTTTATGGCTTTTAAAGGTACACTAGTCACCTTTTGCACTGGCTCAAAGATGATTGCTAAGGAACAGCTGAGACAGGTTCAGGATAATAAAGTCCACACAGGGGTGCAAGAGAAAGCTAGTGGCCACGGTTAATAAGAGCTAACCATAGATTAACCCCATCGTATACACACAGAGAAAAAACCACAGCACTCACCACACCAGAAGCGGGGCACAGCTATGCACTTACCACTCACAGGGTGGGGTGCATGTAACACAGCACTCTCCACCGCAAAAGCGGGGTACACAGCTGTACTTACCACTCACAGGGCGGGGTGCATGTAGCCCATGACCACATCGCTCTAATAAATACAAACAAAGAACCCAGCACTCACCAAAGTAAACTCACCCCTTTTCCACTTACGAGCACGGGTCGCAGCCGGGAGCCTGACACGGGAGCTGCCCCCTGCTGCGACCCGTGCTCGGCCCCTTTCCCATCAGCAGTCACAACCCGGCATATGCCGGGTTGGTGACGCTTCTAGTGACGCGGCAGGGGCGGCGCAGGGAGATCACATGATCTCCCAGCGCCGCCCTTCCATACAGTGTAAATGGGAGCCGTGTCGCATCGACACGGCTCCCGTTTACACTACAACCCTACCTGGATCAGTCCCGTGTCCTACCCAGGTAAATAGCCGGGTAGGATTCACGGGTCACTTGATCCGGGTTTACCCTTTTCCACTTGCAAAAAACACGGGTAAATGCGCACTCCCGTGCATTTACCTGTGTTTTTTGAGCTAGTGGAAAAGGGGTATTATCCTCAACAATTCAATAAATAAATGATGGGGGTTTAGTTGGTGGATTGGCCAATGCACGGAAGCCTGCATACCGATTTTCAAGGTACCCCACCTTCATGCAGGTCCTACAAGACTCTGTGATAGTGTAGGACCTGCATGAAGGTGGGGTACCTTGAAAATCGGTATGCAGGCTTCCGTGCATTGGCCAATCCACCAACTAAACCCCCATCATTTATTTATTGAATTGTTGAGGATAAGTGAGTTTACTTTGGTGAGTGCTGGGTTCTTTGTTTGTATTTATTAGAGCGATGTGGTCATGGGCTACATGCACCCCGCCCTGTGAGCGGTAAGTACAGCTGTCTACCCCGCTTTTGCGGTGGAGAGTGCTGTGTTACATGCACCCCACCCTGTGAGTGGTAAGTGCATAGCTGTGCCCCGCTTCTGGTGTGGTGAGTGCTGTGGTTTTTTCTCTGTGTGTATATATATATATATATATATATATATATATGGTGATGGGCACTGGCTGATGACGCTGGATACGGTGACGTCATCAGAACGGGTGGAAGGGAGCGGGCGGGGTGATCCGACTTCCGGACCGCAATCTACACCGTTGTGCGCACACTTGGTATATAGGTGAGTGGTTTTAGATAAGTTGTTAACCTGATGAAAATGCCGTAATAAAGGCATTGAAACATTGTTGTCCTAAACGTGATGCATTGGCTCTGAGTTTCTTCGTCGCCTGGAGTGCCGCACCAGCTATTTGCACATGTCTTTTACTTTGTGAGGGCACCCGGCGCAGCATCGATTATATTGGGAGAGACGGACCTGCTGTTGGTTATATATATATATATATATATACATACACACAGATTTAAAATTTGTCAAGCATACAAGAATACCATAAAATCGTTAATCTAAGGCCACGACACTACAGGAATACAGTGTAAACACGGAGGGTGGGTTTAACAGAGGACGTATGATTAACTGTGTTTGTGTTTTCTGCTAGAATGCGCAATGAAGCCGATGGGTTAAGCTGTGTTTAGTATTTCTTTCTGCCCGGTTAGCTCCATTTATTGGTGGATTTTAGTCAGCATTCCAAAGTTGTGAGCAATGGAATTTATTTAGCATGATAGAGAGTTCTGTGAGCTCAGTACAGTCACTGCTATCTAACATTGTCAGATAGTAGTTACAGCATGAGGGGACTGACCCGCTCCCCACTGACTGTGAAATCAGAGTGTCTATGATTTACCACTATTAGAACACAACATTATGCTTGTACAGTACATTACGGAAAAAAGTAACTGTAGTCTTATACTGTCTACGTATACATAGGCTAGCTGGCCTGTTGGAATACATATGTATTTCCAGCGGACGGGATGTTGGCTGTCAGTATCCTGACAGCGGCATCCTGCCCGCCAAAATGCCGGCAGTGGGGCAAGCGATATGAGTCCCCTTGCGGGCTTGCTGCGCTCCACACTGCGGGCACGGTGGCTCGCTGCACTCACCACAGGATCTATTCCCACTCTACGGGTGTCGTGGACAACCAAGAGTGTGATGAGCGGAACAATCCCTAAAGCAAGAAGGCTAGAAATACTTTTATCTGGCTACAGCAAACCTTTGGAACCTGTGATTTCTTCCAAATGAGGTGGTGCTAATTATTGATGGACAGAGTGCCCAAGCTTGTAACATGTACACTATGGCTCTCATTCCAAGTTGTTCGCTCGCTAGCTACTTTTAGCAGAAATGCAAACAAAGCCGCCGCCCTCTGGGAGTGTATCTTAGCATAGCAGAATTGCTAACGTAAGCAATTTCCTTGCAGTTTCTGAGTAGCTCCAGACCTACTCCTAGATTGCGATCACCTCAGTCCGTTTAGTTCCTGGTTTGACGTCACAAACACGCCCAGCGTATGACCAGCTACTCCTCCGTTTCTCCAGCCACTCCTGCATTTTTACCTGGCACGCCTGCGTTTTTTAGCACACTCCCTGAAAACGGCCAGTTTCCGCCCAGAAACACCCACTTCCTGTCAATCACACTACGGTCAGCAGAGCGACTGAAAAGCTTTGTTTGCCTGTGAGTAAAATAGCATAGTTTTGTGTAAATTTGCTTAGCGCGTGCGCCCTGCTGTGCATACGCATGCGCAGAACTGCCGGATTTTAGCCTATTAGCAATTCTGCTAAAATTAGCAGCAAGCGAACAACTCGGAATTAAGCCCTATATACGAGTTGGGGTTTACTTATTTTCACTTTCAGATTCAGTGAGTCATGCAACTTTAGAGAATACTTGCCTCTGCTCCCGGTTCCTGCGACAGAAACACAATTTTTTGGGTAGTCCCCCGCACACCTGGAAGAGTGAGCACCCCTCCCACATTCTGCCCACTTCCTAGTGAAGTGGGCAGAATGGGGAAGATAAATACACTGAACCTGTTGTCCACACAGAATGGGGGGTAGGGCTAATCACATCATTTTAGCCCCACCCCCATACATATATGGACCAATCCCAGCTTTCTCCTCACTAGGGGTCAGGGCCTAATGACACTATTGGCCCCACCCTGCCCCATCGCCGCCCACCTGCTTGTCCTGTCTGTGCATCTCCCGGACAGGATATAGTCAATGTGGGCAAGTATGCTTTAAGAGCAGCCTTTTTCAACTGGTTTTGCAGGTCACCTGTAGATTTTTAAAATGTGACATTGCAGCTGCTGGGTGACATGGAAAACGTGAACCGTGTGGGGTCCTGAGGACCGAGTTTGAGAACCACTGCTTTAGAGCAAGGACTGCAAGTGAGCCCTACAAATTAAATGGTGAAAACAGCTCCTGTCCAATCAGGACGTATTTACTACATTCCCCACCCTAGCTGCTGTATGTGAGCAGTTAGGATGAGATAGGACCACCAGAGGTCATAGCTCTCTCGTTTCCCTGTTATCTGTGCTGCCAGACTTGTAGGGTGCTCCTGCAAAAGTGTACATGTAAGTGTCCCAAAACAGCTCTGGTTATCTGAAAATGGTCAATGTGCCTAATTCATGTTTGTTCGCAGATGCAATTGTGATTTTATAGGCTACGGAACTGCTGCTATTAGCAAGTAAAGCTTCCGTCCAGTAATGAAAACATACACCCGGAGGGACATTGATGTTAAGGGTTGGCCTACAGCGACACAGACTGAATACAGCAGTAGCGACTCAAGCGCCATGTTTTTGCACGTACTAGCTGACGGCCAGGGGCGGATCCAGAACAAAATGACAGGGGGGGCACCACAGACAGCCGGCTAGTACAGAAAGGGGCGACGCATCATGTTTGTGGGGGGAGGGGGGGGGTCAAGCTGCCCCCCCCCCGTTCCTACGCCTATGCCCTCTGTCCCCCGTCCTGTTTTCAGCATCTACCTGTCCCCTGACGTTCACCCACCTCACAGCAGCAAAGCCTGCTTTCTTCTCCCGGCTCCCCTGTCAGGCTGTGGCAGTGTCGCATCCTAATTACAGCAGATGTGCGACGTTGCCGGGAGCCGGGACTGGTGCTGCTGTAAGGGACACGGAGGCAATGCACGCTAACACAGCTGACTACGCACCCTGTTACTGTATGGTATCAGTGGCAAACGCAGGATTTTCATGGGGGGGGGGGGGGGTTCCGTACGTATGTGTGTTTGTAATTGAGCAGCCAGCACACTGCACAAGCTGTGTGTGTGCGTGTGTATGTATATATATATATATATATATATATATATATATATATAAACAAAATTGAATCGGCACTCTCTCCTATCATGGATTATTGCCCTGGTGCCATCCGGAACAATCCAATACTTAACACATCCAGCAGCGGCGGCACTCACGGGTCTTACTCACAGTCAATAAAGTGCAAAAAGTGCTTTTATTTCATCACTTTGTGTCCGACGTTTCGGGGCCACAACGCCCCTTTTTCGAGGTGATATATCACGTTGTGTGAAATAAAAGCACTTTATTGACTGTGAGTAAGACCCGTGAGTGCCGCCGCTGCTGATTGTGTTAAGTATATATATATATATATATATACCGGTATATATATATATACACACACAGAACATCTGTACATAGACATACACACACATACTGTACACAGCATACATGCGTACACAGTTTACATGCACACATCATACACACACACACACACACACAGTATACATGCACACAGTATACATACATACATACTAACACGGTATACATGCAAACATACATAGTATGCATGCACATACATAGTATACGTGCACACAGCATACTATACATACACACACTGTACATACATATACACAGTATATATGCACACAGCATACACACACACTATACATGCACACAGCATACTGTACATACCTACACACACACACAGCATATATGCACACACAGTACACATGCATACAGCATATATACATAGTTACACACACACACTATACATTTACATAGCAATACACACACTCATTAACAGTAAACAGAACCCCCTCCTCACCTTACACTACAGTGGGAGCCGAAGACAGCAGCCACTGCCTCACGTAGCTCTGTCTCATGGCCCCTTGAACTGCCTGAGAGGAGCTGCGCTTCCGCTGCAGCTCCCCCTACAGGCAGCCACCAGCGGCAGCAGCAGCAGCAGCAGCAGCAGCAGCAGCAGCAGCAGCCAGGTTCTCACTGTCACTCGGACAGTGTAAGCAGCTTAACAAGCTTCTCCTCGTAAGAAAAAAAATGACAGGGGGGGCACGTGCCTGGGTGCCCCCCCCCTGGATCCGCCACTGCTGACGGCAGATACACACACGAAAACGGCCATGACAGGCCTGCGTTTTGCCAACAACTCCCCCTAACACCTCCAAGAGGACACTTCCTGTCAATCCTCACTGCGAGCGGGATCACAGCGCCATCTTCATGTATGCGTATTGCGATCGCAGCACATGCAAATTTGAACATCGCCAATTATGTACAAACAGGATTTAGGCCCAATGTCTTTAGTTGAAGCAAATGATAAAAAACAACTTTGTTCTTATGGAAAAATAGAAATGATCTTTTCTCGGCCCACTTATACATTAATACTGTGGGGTAAATTTACTAAAATTCTTATTTTTCCGAATGAGGTTAAAGTTCAAACACGAATGACATCGAAAGTGTAAATTTGCAACTTTTTGAATTTATTACGACTAATTTACTAAGCTGTCGTATTCTGCATTTTCTTATTTACCGATGTCGATGTCATTCGTATTTTTTGGCAGTGTTTTACGGGAGTGAATTGTAAAACACTGCCGACTTTAACACAATGAATCTCGGCCGGATCTGTTAGATCCGTGCTGGGCTTCATTGTGCACCTTTCGTAAAAAATAAAAGCATTGTTAAAAATAAAATAAAAAAATGCGTGGGGTCCCCCCTCCTAAGCAAAACCAGCCTCGGGCTCTTTGAGCCGGTCCTGGTTGAAAAAATATGGGGGAAAAAGTGACAGGGGTTCCCCCATATTTAATCAACCAGCACCGGGCTCTGCGCCTGGTCCCGGTTCCAAAAATACGGGGGACAAAAAGCGTAGGGGTCCCCCGTATTTCTGAAACCAGCACCGGGCTCCACTAGCCAGGTACATAATGCCACAGCCGGGGGACACTTTTATATTGGTCCCTGCGGCCCTGGCATTACATACCCAACTAGTCACCCCTGGCCGGAGTACCCTGGAGGTGTGGGAACCCCTTAAATCAACGGGTCTCCCCCCTCCAGCCACCCAAGGGCCAGGGGTGAAGCCCGAGGCTGTCCCCCCCCATCCAAGGGCGGCGGATGGGGGGCTGATAGCCAAGTGTAAAATAAAAGAATATTGTTTTTTGCACAAGAACTACAAGTCCCTGCAAGCCTCCCCCGCAAGCTGGTACTTGGAGAACCACAAGTACCAGCATGCGGAGGAAAACCGGGCCCGCTGGTACCTGTAGTACTACTACTAAAAAAATACCCCAATAAAAACAGGAGACACACACCTTGAAAGTAAAAGTTTATTACATATATCCACATCTCCAAACATACATACTTACCTATGTTCACACGAGGGTCGGTCCTCTTCTCCATGTAGAATCCATGGGGTACCTGTGGGAAAAATTATACTCACATAATCCAGTGTAGATCGGTCCTCTTCTGTTCTTTTTGTAATCCACGTACTTTGCAAAATAAAAAAACGAACACCCGACCACGCACTGAAAGGGGCCCCATGTTTTCACATGGGACCCCTTTCCCCGACTGCCAGGAACCCCCCCTGACTTCTGTCTAAGAGGGTTCCTTCAGCCAATCAGGGAGCGCCACGTCGTGGCACCCTCCTGATTGGCTGTGTGCTCCTGTAGTGTCTGTAAGGCAGCACACGGCAGTGATACAATGTAGCGCCTATGCGCTCCATTGTAACCAATGGTGGGAACTTTGTGGTCAGCGGTTGACCGAAAGTAACCTCACCGCTGACCACAAAGTTCCCACCATTGGTTACAATGGAGCGCATAGGCGCTACATTGTATCACTGCCGTGTGCTGCCTGACAGACACTACAGGAGCACACAGCCAATCAGGAGGGTGCCACGACGTGGCGCTCCCTGATTGGCTGAAGGAACCCTCTTAGACAGAAGTCAGGGGGGGTTCCTGGCAGTCGGGGAAAGGGGTCCCATGTGAAAACATGGGGCCCCTTTCAGTGCGTGGTCGGGTGTTCGTTTTTTTATTTTGCAAAGTACATGGATTACAAAAAGAACAGAAGGGGACCGATCTACACTGGATTATGTGAGTATAATTTTTCCCACAGGTACCCCATGGATTCTACATGGAGAAGAGGACCGACCCTCGTGTGAACATAGGTAAGTATGTATGTTTGGAGGTGTGGATGTATGTAATAAACTGTTACTTTCAAGGTGTGTGTCTCCTGTTTTTATTGGGGTATTTTTTTAGTAGTAGTACTACAGGTACCAGCGGGCCCGGTTTTCCTCCGCATGCTGGTACTTGTGGTTCTCCAAGTACCAGCTTGCGGGGGAGCCTTGCTGGGACTTGTAGTACTGCTACTAAAAACAATATTCACATTTTGTCAAAAAGGCTATCAGCCCCCCATCCGCCGCCCTTGAATGGGGGGGACCCGTTGATTTAAGGGGTTCCCACTACTCCAGGGTACCCCGGCCAGGGGTGACTAGTTGGGTATGTAATGCCAGGGCCGCAGGGACCAATATAAAAGTGTCCCCCGGCTGTGGCATTATGTACCTGGCTAGTGGAGCCCGGTGCTGGTTTCAGAAATACGGGGGACCCCTATGCTTTTTGTCCCCCGTATTTTTGGAACCAGGACCAGGCGCAGAGCCCGGTGCTGGTTGATTAAATATGGGGGTACCCCTGTCACTTTTTTTTCCATATTTTTTTAACCAGGACCGGCTCAAAGAGCCCGAGGCTGGTTTTGCTTAGGAGGGGGGACCCCACACATTTTTTTTTCAACAAATTTAACACTTTCCCACCCCTTCCCACTGATAAACATGCACGGATCTCATGGATCCGTGCATGCCTATCAGAACACGGTTAAAAAAAGCAGGTCTGTTTTATTTTAGCACTTTTTTACGATTTGTATTTTTTCACGGCAGTGTTTGGCTATTGCCGGCAGTGTTTGTGAATTCAATTTTTTAGTAAATTACCGAGTTCTACCAAATTACAGGCGTATTTGACCGATGGTGTATTCATTCGTAATTTTTTTCTTTGAGTTCCAAAAAAATACGAATGCCCTCATCACTGCCGTGATTTGAGTTTAGTAAATTCCCGAGATGACACTTTGAAGAAAAAACACCATCTCGGTCAAAATCGGGAGCTTAGTAAATTTCCCTATGTATGTAGCGTCTTACCTCCAGCACATCATAGTCACATGTTGGGTGGAACTCTATATTGAACTCCACAATGCTGATCTGGATGCTGCTTCCCGGTGACGTGGTCAGGTACCAGATGCATTCTTTGTTGTTTGGATAATTCATAGGATAACCAGGGCTGCTGAAGGAACCATTGGGACCAGACAGATCTTCACCACATCCTGTTAAAACATTATAATGGCATAGTAAAGTGTTTGTACTAGTTCCTATACATGGCGCAAACCTCACTCTATACCAAGAAGACATAATGGAAACTCTGGCTATACTTTGCACAGAATGGGGATGATATACCGGCTGACGGTATGACCGCTGTCAGTATACCAACAGTGGCATCCTGTCTGCCGGTATACCAGCAGCGAGTACCCCCGTGTGCCCACTGCGCTCGCGACACTTTGCGTCCAGTGACGAGCTATGCTTACCACAGGTTCTATTACCACTCGGTTGGTTGCGTGGACCCATTAACGAGTGGGAATTAGAGGGGGGAGGGGGGGGGGGGGAGGCATTCTGACCGCCGGCAATATTTCGGCTGTTGGGAATCCGGAGTCGGGCTCCTGAATGCTGGGATTCCGACAGCTGGCATTATAAGTACATCCCCTTTGCACACCCAGCTATCATACCATTGGGTCTGATTCAGATGCGGGTGGAATGCAGCAATCTTTTTTAGAGACGGAACTGCGTGGCCCATGTTAGATACTCCTGTTACCTCCCACAGACGGCCTCTTCCTGTCAATCACTCTGCTACTGACTCCTCACTTCAAGCGGCATCACCAAGCTACCTGGTACATGCCCACATCGGCCACGATCCTTGTGCAGTCTGGTGATAATCACTTAATTGCGACACCGTCAAGGTTGAGACCGCATCTCAATCAGGCCCACTGTGCAGTACATCGGAAGCCTGCTTTACCAAGACATCGATGGTACAGGCTAAGTCTCCCATATCCAAAATTACAAAATACAGACTTTTTTCAGAGTGACTGAGATAGTGACACCTTTGCATTTTGATGGTTCAATGGGGGCAATTCCAAGTTAATCGCAGCAGGATTTTTGTTAATAATTGGGCAAAACCATGTGCACTGCAGGGGAGGCAGATATAACATGTGCAGAGAGAGTTAGATTTGGGTGGGGTGTGTTCAATCTGCAATCTAATTTGCAGTGTAAAAATAAAGCAGCCAGTATTTACCCTGCACAGAAACAAAATAACACACCCAAATCTAACTCTTTCTGCACAAGTTATATCTGCCTCCCCTGCAGTGCACATGGTTTTGCCCAATTGCTAAAAAAAAAAATCTGCTGCGATCAACTTGGAATTTCCCCCAATGTACACACACTTTGTTTAATGCCCAAAATTATTAATAATATTGTATAAAATTGGGACTTACCTCCAAAATATCTCATCACGGTATGCAAATATTCCAAAATACAGAAAAACCTGACACTCAAAAAAAAAAAAATACTTCTGGTCCCAAGCACTTTGGATATGGGAGACTCAACCTGTACTTTTTTAAAGCTTTGTCTAGAACATATGGGGCAGAAGTATAATAGAACTCAGAAGGACGTTTTATAAATAAATCTGGTAAACGTTTATCAGATCTACCAAAGGGAATTACCAAAAAAGAAGCTTTCATCCTAATATTAAAACACCCTAATGCACAGGTTCCCAAACGCGGTCCTCAAGCCACCCAAACAGTCCAGGATTTAGGTATATCCATGGCTCAGCACGTATGGTTAAATCAAATTGACTAAGGTGCTAATTAAGGGGGACATTTACTAAGCAGTGATAAGAGCAGAGAAGTGAGCCAGTGGAGAAGTTGCCCATGGCAACCAATCAGAACTGAAGTAACATCTATAATTTGCATACTATAAAATGATACAGAGCTGCTGATTGGTTGATGGGGCAACCTCTCCACTGGCTCACTTCTCCGCTCTTCTCACTGCTTAGTAAATGTCCCTCTATGTCACCTGTGGTCAAGCATGGATACATTTAAAACCAGGACCGTTGGGGTGCCTTGAAGACCGCGTTTGGGAACCTCTGCCCTAATGGAAAATATCTGTTACGACATGAAAATAAAAGTGACTATTTTGAAAACTGACTCTTCATTCTTTAGCTACTCATGATGTAATAAATGAATTATTGCATACATTTTAAATGTCTAAACTAACATACAAGACCCATAATATTTCACTTCAGGTGAAGAAATAGCTAAAACAATTATCATTTGACATTGACACCATTGGAAAGCAAATGGCCCAGATGTCCTATTTGTGGTTTGTTTGTTTGTTTTTTAAACAAAGGAATCACATGACCTTTGGGGGAAAAAATCTCAAATATTCTAAATGGTAAATCTGTACACTCAACCAATTTATTAGCTTGTTCATAAGGATTCAGTATGATATCCCGGCTGTTGGGATCACGGCGGTCAGGAGACCAACGCTGGGATCCCGACAGACGGAATACTGGCGGCAAGTGCAGCTTGTCCCCTCACGGGCTTGCTGCGCTCGCCACGCTTCGAGCCCAGTGGTGACCTTAGGTCGCCACAGGGTTACATACCCCCTCGGGTGGTGGCGTGGACCACCACTCAGGTGCGGATTTCGGCCGGAAGGCAGGATTCCGATTGCCGGTATTTCACTGGGTGTCAGGATTTCGGCGTCGGTCTCCTGACAGCCGGGATCCCGACAACTGGCAAATTGAATGCCTCCCGTTCATAAGGAACAGGTAATATGAATCATCCTATATATCGTCCACTATCCCTGTTAATTAACTAAACACAATATTAAAATAAAAACAAATGCATGGCTGACAGATTTTCTACAGTCCTTGAAATGAAGATTAATTATGTTTAAAAAGTAGGAAAAGCCCAAAAAATATTAGAAGAATGAAAGGACTTTATGTCACCAGCAAAACAAATGTTTTTAGAAAGTGCTCTTTTACTAATTTTTTATTTTTTGAATCAGAGATGTATGCAATGTTGATTTTGGGGGTATGGGTCATTAGTTCGACCACACTTAGGTCGACAGTCATTAGGTCGACCACTATTGGTCGACATGCATTAGGTCGACATGGTCACTAGGTCGATATTAACAAGGTTGACATGGAAAAGGTTGACATGAGGTTTTTTTTTACTTTTTTTGGTGTCGTTTTCTTCGTAAAGTGACGGGGAACCCCAATTAGAGCACCATGTCCCCCTGCATGTCTTCGGGCAAGGGGGGTAATTCAGAGTTGATCGCAGCAGGAACTATGTTAGCAGTTGAGCAAAACCATGTGCACTGCAGGGGGGGCAGATGTAACATTTGCAGAGAGAGTTAGGTTTGGGGGGGTTATTTTGTTTCTGTGCAGGGTAAATACTGGCTGCTTTATCTTTACACTGCAATTTAGATTTCAGTTTGAACACACCCCACCCAAATCTAACTCTCTCTGCACATGTTACATCTGCCCCCCTGCAGTGCACATGGTTTTGCCCAACTGCTGACAAATTTGCTGCTGCAATCAACTCTGAATTACCCCCAAAGTTACTATTCCCAATCGTAGTCCACATGGATCGTATGAACAAGTGCAAAAAATGAAAACAAAATGTGAAAAACCCATGTCGACCTTTTTCCATGTCGACCTTGTTCATGTTGACCTAATGACAACGTTGACCTAGTGGCCATGTCGACCAATAGTGGTCGACCTAATGACTGTCGACCTAAGTGTGGTCGACCTAATGACCGTATCCCGATTTTGGGGGGTGACTCAGTAAGGATCGGTTATGTGATCCTTACTGCATTTCCTCGATGGTCGGGACATAAAGGGTGGGATGTACTATAGAAGAAATGCGGTGAAAACTCTGTTTTCTGTGTTTTTGCTGCATTTTTAAATGTACTAAAGCCCTGATGCCGGTGCACGGACGAGGAGGGTAATGCCAGCTAAATATAGAAGCTTATGGGCTTCTTTCCGCTTTGAACTGTGCGAGAGATCTGAATGGATCCCTCCCAGCATGCCCCCCATCTCCCACATCCTACTGCGCATGCACAGACTGACTTGTGGGTCATAAATTCGGAAGTCCAGGGACCGGAGCGCATCGCAAAGGACAGCTCTTATCGGGAGAGCTGTCCTTCGCAATACTAATCGCATATGTTAATGCATATTAGAATCGATGCAATGTGGTATGTACACCGCAAGGTAAGTACAAGCACACCTGGGTAAAACCATGTTGCGCTGCAGGTGGGGCAAATATAAAATGTGCAGAGAGGTTTAGATGTGAGCAGGGCCGGTGCTAGGGTGTTCGGCGCCCTCCCACACTTTATAAAGGGACAACGTGCGCTGGAAAAAGGGGTCTGTTCTCACAAGGAATGGTACACAAAGTACCCCCATTTCAATTAACGCCACACAGTATTCACATTACACAGCAAGTAGTAGTGCCGCTTATACACATAATGCTCATAGATAGTAGCACCCTGTATACGTAATGGCCATAGTAGCAGCGCCCCTTATACGTAATGCCCATAGCAGTAGCGCCACTTATACGTAACACCGATAGTATTAGCGCCCCTTATATGTAATGCCCATTTTAGTAGTGCCTCTTATGCGTAATGTCCATAGTAGTAGCACTGTTTAAACATAATGTCCATAGTAGTAGCACCACTTATACGTAATGCACATAGTAGTGCCGCTTTTACATAATGCCCACAGTAGCAGTGCTGCTTTTACGTAATGTCCATAGTAGTAGTGACGCTTATATGTAATGCCCACAGCAGTAGTGACACTTATATGTAATGTCCATAGTGGTAGTGACGCTTATATGTAATGCCCATAGTGGTAGTGACGCTTATATGTAATGCCCATAGTGGTAGTGACGCTTATATGTAATGCCCATAGTGGTAGTGATGCTTATATGTAATGCCCATAGTGGTAGTGACGCTTATATGTAATGCCCATAGAAATGGCACTTACACATACAACCCCCCCCCCCCACACACACATATATATATATATATATATATATATATACCAAGGTAAGTGAAGTGGCACTCACTATACAATAAATGTCATCTGCTGGGGTGTCGCAGTTCCAGGGAAAAACTTGTGTCCACAAGGTCCCATATTATATCCAATTGTAAAGAAGGCACTCACCAGACTGATATTGAAATGCAAAAAGACGTTTATCGAATCTCACATAAGCGACTTAATCATGGTTGGTCGACGTTTCGGTCCCAAGCCGGACCTTTTTCCAGACCAGTGTGTACAATCGTCAGAATCACAGAACCAAATGACCCTCAGTGTGGAACTCTAAATACCCCACCAGAGCCCGCCCATCAGTGCAATCACCAATCATGGTCATTTAAATTAGATATGGTTACATGCTCATTCCACACACATGGATCACATCATTGTGCATATCTGCACATCACTCACACAAGTGTCACATATGTATAATATATGAATACTGTATAAATACTATCACACCGCTCACCTCTTACCAGCAAAGAACACAGCTGCAGGTGGAGCGCACGCCGTCGGTGACCCGCATAGGACTTCCGCCCTCATTCAGTCAAAGATAGTAACTTCCGGCCCCGTGGTTCAACACTGAATACTCAGTGGAACGCACGTCGCGGGTGAACCGCAAGATGCTTCCGCCTCCAAAGATGATGTCATTAAGGGGAGTCAAGACAGATACCGGAGCGTAGCTCAAAAGAGCTAAAACGTAACAAAAACTGGCATCATTGATAAATATAAGTCAAAATGAAAATAACATGAGCATGATGACGTGTGTGGTTGTATATTAGTGGCATGAACCCTGAAAAAATTTTTTTCAAGTAGGGCAGCTTAGGTAGGTATAAGGAGCTCCACACCGGACAAGTACTGCATAATAGAAACCCGATATTCCACAAACATACATATAAAGACGGTATCTATAGAGACTTACTATAGAAAACTTAACAAATAACATAATTAAAACCTAATGCTCAGACTGAAGCGCTGGAACGCCATGTTGGACACCCAAAAATGCAAATTATGCAAAAAGTGCAAAAAGTGCAAAAAAGTGCAAAAAAGGGGGGCTGTATCCACAATATATAATGTTTAAAGAAAAACACTTAGATGGTTCTGTTCATTCAGCCCTCTTGGAGATACTGTTCCCAAATAGTGTATCCAATAAGCCTCTCTTTTTAGTAATAATACACCTCTGTCGCCCCCCCGTAGGGGTGGTGGAATCCAATCAATGATCATATGCCGCAATGTCACTACTTGGTGTTTCATCTGCATAAAATGAAGTGCCACTGGTTTATCAGTCTTGCCACTGGTGAGTGCTCAATACAGTTGGCACTCACCAGTGGCAAGACTGATAAACCAGTGGCACTTCATTTTATGCAGATGAAACACCAAGTAGTGACATTGCGGCATATGATCATTGATTGGATTCCACCACCCCTACGGGGGGGCGACAGAGGTGTATTATTACTAAAAAGAGAGGCTTATTGGATACACTATTTGGGAACAGTATCTCCAAGAGGGCTGAATGAACAGAACCATCTAAGTGTTTTTCTTTAAACATTATATATTGTGGATACAGCCCCCCTTTTTTGCACTTTTTTGCACTTTTTGCATAATTTGCATTTTTGGGTGTCCAACATGGCGTTCCAGCGCTTCAGTCTGAGCATTAGGTTTTAATTATGTTATTTGTTAAGTTTTCTATAGTAAGTCTCTATAGATACCGTCTTTATATGTATGTTTGTGGAATATCGGGTTTCTATTATGCAGTACTTGTCCGGTGTGGAGCTCCTTATACCTACCTAAGCTGCCCTACTTGAAAAAAAATTTTTCAGGGTTCATGCCACTAATATACAACCACACACGTCATCATGCTCATGTTATTTTCATTTTGACTTATATTTATCAATGATGCCAGTTTTTGTTACGTTTTAGCTCTTTTGAGCTACGCTCCGGTATCTGTCTTGACTCCCCTTAATGACATCATCTTTGGAGGCGGAAGCATCTTGCGGTTCACCCGCGACGTGCGTTCCACTGAGTATTCAGTGTTGAACCACGGGGCCGGAAGTTACTATCTTTGACTGAATGAGGGCGGAAGTCCTATGCGGGTCACCGACGGCGTGCGCTCCACCTGCAGCTGTGTTCTTTGCTGGTAAGAGGTGAGCGGTGTGATAGTATTTATACAGTATTCATATATTATACATATGTGACACTTGTGTGAGTGATGTGCAGATATGCACAATGATGTGATCCATGTGTGTGGAATGAGCATGTAACCATATCTAATTTAAATGACCATGATTGGTGATTGCACTGATGGGCGGGCTCTGGTGGGGTATTTAGAGTTCCACACTGAGGGTCATTTGGTTCTGTGATTCTGACGATTGTACACACTGGTCTGGAAAAAGGTCCGGCTTGGGACCGAAACGTCGACCAACCATGATTAAGTCGCTTATGTGAGATTCGATAAACGTCTTTTTGCATTTCAATATCAGTCTGGTGAGTGCCTTCTTTACAATTGGATATATATATATATATATATATATATATATATATGAGCAGTGGAGAACAGCGCCTAGGTATATCTAATAGAGACCAAGGTCAGGAAAAGAAATGTTTTCTTTTTACACAACACACCTCATCTATAAATGAGTGGCAGCTTATATACAGTATGTGAATAAAATGTGAAACAAATGAAGTAAAACAAGCGCCTAATAGTGTTGGTGAAATAAAAACCTGTGCAATCAGGTGCAGTTATTAAAATAAATAACAACTTAGCTTTAAATACTTTCAGGTCCCTGTACCAACGCGTTTCGTCCTATTAGGTGGACTTCATCCTAATAGGACGAAACGCGTTGGGACAGGGACCTGCTACTTACCCCTTGGACTCCCTACATACGGACAGATAAGCTGTTTTTACTTTTCAATCCTGTACGTGTGCTACCTGCATTTATGGACAGATGAATTGCCTACTTGTTTTAATTGTCTTGTACGTCTGTTACTTTTAAGCGTGGCAGGATTGTGCCCATTAAATTGTTATCTTTTATTACGTTTGCCTAACATTAATTGGAATGAGCCACATTCCTAGCTTTTAAGCTGTAGTGAAATTTTTGTCTCTTTTAGCTTTCATCCTATATACATTTTAGTTTTTATCATCAATCCTGCTTACTTAAATAATTGGAATGAGCCACATTCCTAATTTATGATGTCACCAGAAAATATTGTGTCTTAAAACAGTACACACTATGTTGCTTTTATTTTCTCTTTACATGTTCGGCTTCCAAATGTCATCAGCCTGAAAGTATTTAAAGCTAAGTTGTTATTTATTTTAATAACTGCACCTGATTGCACAGGTTTTTATTTCACCAACACTATTAGGCGCTTGTTTTACTTCATTTGTTTCACACATATATATACACACACATACGCACCGATATACACACACACTCTCTCTCTCTCTCTCTTTCCCTTCACTTACCTAACAGTCTGGCTGGCTATAGCAGCAGCAGCCTGGTCCCGTGTTGCTCCGCCCCCCATTCCCGTGTAACCACGACCCCTTTTTGTCCCGGACCAACCCGACCAACCCCGCTGTCACAGGTGAGGGGGAGAGGAGGCTCCAAGCTGCCGGTGCTGCTGCCCGTCATATAGCGTGACAGGCAAAGCAGCCGGCAGCAGCAGCAGGGGGGGACAGGCCGGCGCAGCAGCGGGGATGCAGAGCAGAGACAGCGCCTCTCCTGGCCTGGTGCCTACCTGCTCTGCATCCCTTTGCTGGATGTGAGAGGGGCCTGTCCAAATTGAGCACTAAATTGCACTGTAAATATAGAGCTGTCAAGCATTTGTGGGCTACATTCAAAAGCAGCCAGTATTTAGCCTGCATGCAAAAACAAGAAATATATTTGCACTACTTCTATTGCAACATCATTTGTCCAGGTGCTAAGTTACTAGTTCTTTCTTATGTTATTCCCAACTCAGAATCAGTCCAAAGACTATTTATGTTGTCACTCTGAAAAATTATTAATTTTACTTTGACTAGACACAAATAAAGAATTGCATATAAAAATGCTCCATTATATAAAGAGGGTACATTCAATGGTCAGATAAGGTACTTTTTTCTTTATTGCTGCAAAACAGCTGTAAGTTCTCAGCACAGCTAGAAATACGGAAACATGGCATCTATGAAAAGGGAAGGGTCACCAGGAGCCTGAAGACTCCTTTCGGCCAGCTTGAGCCACCAGAATTCCAAAAGACCAAACAATCACGAGTCCTGTCCCCAGTGCCTGTAGCTGGCAGCCAGGGTATCCTGGGCAACTTGGTGCCTTTCTTGAACTGGATCTTATCCAGCAACTCTGAAGAGATAGCCGTTCTGAGAATCAACCCTGGAAGGATAATAATTTTTTTTTCCTCCCTGGATGATGGATTGTTTGGAAGAGATCTGCTGAGAGAGAGTGTCAGCCATGATGTTGTTAGATCCGGGCCAGCAAGTTATAATGAATTTGAGCTTATTAGGAACAACGGATGCCATGCCTGGCCAGAGATTTACCTTTTAACCCCCTTAATATACTGTAGATTATTAGGCTATTATGGTTGGAGAAGATACAAAGGGGGAATCTTTCTCCCTCCAGAAGACACCTCCTCACAGTGATGGCCATCAATTCCCCATTTCCTAAATTGTTGGTGACCGCAGTGGAGTTGAACCTCTTTGAAAAGAATTTCATGGCTGAAGGATGGGAGAACACGTCTGCTGATGTACTGTTGGATGAGTCAATGTCATGTGTATACAGTAGGCCCAGGATGAGGACCAGGTGCTATCCTAAACACCATTCACTAGATCCTGGCTATGATGATAAAGGAGCATTAGATTGTTTATCATCGTATACACAGCAGCTGTTTCCAGTGAAAGCAGTTTTACGCTAAAACAGGAAAATAGAAAATGCGTAAAAATATGATGGGCCGGATATAATGACGCCTGAGATCGCCGGAGGTGCGAGATGCCGGCTTTTCTCTGACTTTTTTGCCTTGTCAGCGATTGCCCCTTTAAAAAACGCTGATTGTATACCACAAATCTTTTGAACGAAGCAAATACCCTTTAGGATAACTACTATTTTCATGCTTGGATAATAACAAATATGCTAGCGTGCTATAAATAAAATAATAAATAATGGGGCCCATTTATCAATGAGTTTTCGCTTTTTAAAACTCTTTGTATATGATAAATTGTGCTCCAGCCAATCAGCTCCTGTCATGTTTTTGAAAAATGACAGTTGGAAGCTGATTAGCTGGAGCACCATTTATCATAGGCAACAAATTTTCAATAGCTAAAACTCATTGATAAATGGGCCCGAATGTGTTTAATTGCGCCTAGCACATGACAATATTTATGTCAAACACAGTTCTTCTATCACATACTTCCAAGTAGCCCAAAAGTAGACTCAAGATAAAGGGTGCTGCTACTACATGCTTCTAATGACATCACAAATATACAGGGCCGGTGCTAAGGTGTTCAGCGCCCCCCTGCAAACTATAAATTTGCGCCCTCCCTCCCATACTCATTAAAGGGACAGTGCACATCGCAAAATATGGGTGTGGTCTCAAAAGAAAGGGGCATGGCCATACAGTAGTACCCACAATTCAAATAATGCTACACAGAAGCACAATCACATTCACATTAGCAAAACGACAAGGGCCCTCATTTCCGAGTTGATCGCATGTAGCTACTTTTTGCTGCTTGTGCGACCAACTTGACGCCGCCTATGGGTGAGTGTATTTTAGCATAGCAGGGCTGCGATCGCTTGTGTAGCCAGCTATGCTAAAAAAGTTTCTTGTTAAACAAGACCAGGGTCAGACTTACTTACCCTGTGCGACCCATCCTGCGACGAAGGTCCCGGGATTGATGTCAGACATCCGCCCTCCAAACGCCTGGACATGCCTGCGTTCGCCTCACCATGCCTGGAAAACGGTCAGTTGACGCCCCGATACGCCTCCAACCTGTCAGTCTTCTTGCGATCGCCGCTGTGATAATTTTTTCCGCTGGTGGCGTCGCTGCCCAGCGACTGCTGTCGCCGGGCAATGACACGCGTGTGCAATGCATCCGCCGTGCATGAGCAGTTCTGACCCGTTCGTACCGCTGCGACAAACTGCAGCGTGCGAACGGTCGGAACGACCCCCAAAGAGGCGGCGCCTCCAAATAACCCTTGTGTTAATGGGAAACCAGTATTAATGCAGCTTTTTCTCAATAAAAGGGGGTTGCCTGCCCCTTTGAATTCAAAAGAAAAAATTGCAATTGGAAGAAGCGCAATAACACTGGATAATGTAAATGTAATATATAAAATACACATACAATAAATGCACAAATACATTTAATATTTAAAAATGAGCCACTGTGAAAACTGACATATATTTTAAAATATTCAGTATGATGTCAAATTCATGCCTCTAATGTATCCCCAGGAATGAGCGGGCAGTACCTTTTAGAGAGGTATCAGAATGAGGAGCCCCTTTTTAATATAATGAAGTCAAAACCACAAGCAGGCACAGAAGGAGGAAGGAGGAAGAGGAAGCAGTGACTCACCCAGATATAGCAGGAACTGGCATCTCAGTAGCAGAGCTGAAGGGTGTAGTCACTGCAGATGGGAGACCTGCTGCAGAAGTATTAGGGCAGCCCGGTGGTGGCAGGAGGGCAGCTGCGCTCAGCAACACAGGGACCCAGCTGCCGGCCTATGGAGAATAAGCGCATGGGCACTGACAGGGATACAGCTGAATCCGCAGGAGCAGGGAACAGGCAGCGGAGGGGGGCCTGCCGCCAGGACCCGCCAGTGGCAGCACTGATTCTCTGCACCGGAAGCCAGACAACTGCAGGCAGCGGGGAACATAGTAGGCTGCCCCTATGCTGGTAAAGTCCAGAGTGTTGGCGGCAGGACGGGAGCAGCAGCTGGCCTTAAGGATGTGGCAGGATCTGGGAGCAGACACAGCAGGGGAAGGAGCAGACCTGGAGGCATGATGAGCAGCTCTACAGGGAATCCCGCTGGCCGCCGCTGCCTGTCAAACAGTGTGACAGGCGCAGAAGCAGCCGGGACATCAACACAGGGATGCAGAGCGCCTCTCCTGCCTGGCGCCTCCCTGCTTTGCATCCCTTTGCTGAGTGGGTTGTGCCGGTCTTGCACATATACTTTATGGCTAAGCCACATAACTAGGCTATAGTATAGTGAGAAAGGATAGCCACACCAGTAAGACTAACAGTAGTGCTCTGAAAGGAGCTACAGTGATTATAAGGAAGAGGAGTCAAACAATGCAACTGATCTGAATGGTCATCCCACGTCAGGGAGAGAGTTAAAGCAGCACCTATGTGCATGGCACTGTAGATGGTCTGTGTGCTGCTCCACCTAATGTAAATAAGCAGTTAGACATAAAATATTGCAAGGTGTTTTGCCATAGCTATGACTGTGCACAGCTGTAAGTAATTCATCACACATCCCCAGGCATATTGGGGGTCATTCTGACCCGTTCACTCGCTGCTTTTTAACGCAGCATAGCGAACGGGTCCCTACTGCACATGCGCCGGTGCCGTAGTATGTCGGCGCATGGCAGATGGCCAAAGGCCGTAGCAGGGATGCAATCGCCTCTGCCTGATTGACAGGTAGAGGCGATCGCTATGTGGGAGGGGGCGGAACGGCGGCGTTTGGCCGCTGTTTCGTAAGTGCGGTGCGGCCAATGCAGGCGTGGCCGGACCGAACGGGGGCGGGCCGCAGCGGCTGCGTGATGTCACACGCAGCCACTGCGGGCCGGGGAGTGATGAGTAGCTCCCGATCAGCAGGCTAAAGCCGCGCTGGCCGGGAGCTACTCTTGAAGTGAAAAGGCATCGCCGCTGTGCGATGCCTTTGCACTTCTGCGGGGGGGGGGCGGACTGACATGCGGGGCGGACTAGCCCTGTGCTGGGCGTCCCCCTGCATGTCAGCTCAGCTACGATCAACTCGGAATGACCCCCATAGTCAGTAATGTATAGGGATGGCCATAGGTGGGTTATCCATCAATGGTCACCGTCGATGATACCATCGATGGATAACCTTGATGGTGTAAAACCATCTGTAAGGGAACCATCAATGGTTTTACCCATTGATGGTCACCCCTGCATAACTGCAGATTGAACTGTGGGCCAATCAGAGAACAGAGGCGTGGCTTCACGGGTGTTAGGGGGCGAGGCTAAGCTTAGTGCCCTAACTTTGATGAAGAAAAAAAAAAATTGGTAGCACTAAACTATCAATGGCGGGAAACCATCTGGTTCTCCCCCATTGATGGTAAAAGTATTCAACATCGGTCATAGACCATCAATGATTTTGACACATCGATGGTCGATGGCCATCCCTACTTATGTAATTCATCATTGCACTGAAGAGTGGTGGCCATTTTCTTGTAGCAAACACCCTTCTTACTCTTCTCCTCAGCGTTTCCTCCATGGTGGGTGGAGACTGAGAGTAATGACATCATTACTGTGTGGGCACGGGGAGATTGGTACACTCCTCGGGGAGATCACCACTATTTCAGGGAGTCTCCCTGACATTCAGGGCAATCTGTAAGAATGATTCATCCTGTTACACATTAGTCAAAAACCAACAGAAAATAGAATCCTAAAAATCCCTTTAATGTGATTGCTATGCTGTCCACTTCTTATGGACTATTTAGTTGCTACTGATGATAAAGGCTTCATCTAAGATCATTTAAGACAAATCCTGTCCGGTGTGAGTCACTGGATTCCTGCAGTGCCCACTGTGACTGATGGGTGTGCAGGACATTTACAGCTGAATTGCTGTGCTGATGACTAAGCTGTTCTCTCTGGAACAGGATTGTGGAAAATTGAGCCATATTAGCTGCTGCTGTTACTAGAGATGAGCGCCTGAAATTTTTCGGGTTTTGTGTTTTGGTTTTGGGTTCGGTTCCGCGGCCGTGTTTTGGGTTCGACCGCGTTTTGGCAAAACCTCACCGAATTTTTTTTGTCGGATTCGGGTGTGTTTTGGATTCGGGTGTTTTTTTAAAAAAACACTAAAAAACAGCTTAAATCATAGAATTTGGGGGTCATTTTGATCCCATATTATTATTAACCTCAAAAACCATAATTTCCACTTATTTTCAGTCTATTCTGAATACCTCACACCTCACAATATTATTTTTAGTCCTAAAATTTGCACCAAGGTCGCTGGATGACTAAGCTAAGCGACACTAGTGGCCGACACAAACACCTGGCCCATCTAGGAGTGGCACTGCAGTGTCACGCAGGATGTCCCTTCCAAAAAACCCTCCCCAATCAGCACATGACGCAAAGAAAAAAAGAGGCGCAATGAGGTAGCTGACTGTGTGAGTAAGATTAGCGACCCTAGTGGCCGACACAAACACCGGGCCCATTTAGGAGTGGCACTGCAGTGTCACGCAGGATTTCCCTTCCAAAAAACCCTCCCCAATCAGCACATGACGCAAAGAAAAAAAGAGGCGCAATGAGGTAGCTGACTGTGTGAGTAAGATTAGCGACCCTAGTGGCCGACACAAACACCGGGCCCATTTAGGAGTGGCACTGCAGTGTCACGCAGGATGTCCCTTCCAAAAAACCCTCCCCAATCAGCACATGACGCAAAGAAAAAAAGAGGCGCAATGAGGTAGCTGACTGTGTGAGTAAGATTAGCGACCCTAGTGGCCGACACAAACACCGGGCCCATTTAGGAGTGGCACTGCAGTGTCACGCAGGATGTCCCTTCCAAAAAACCCTCCCCAATCAGCACATGACGCAAAGAAAAAAAGAGGCGCAATGAGGTAGCTGACTGTGTGAGTAAGATTAGCGACCCTAGTGGCCGACACAAACACCGGGCCCATTTAGGAGTGGCACTGCAGTGTCACGCAGGATGTCCCTTCCAAAAAACCCTCCCCAATCAGCACATGACGCAAAGAAAAAAAGAGGCGCAATGAGGTAGCTGACTGTGTGAGTAAGATTAGCGACCCTAGTGGCCGACACAAACACCGGGCCCATTTAGGAGTGGCACTGCAGTGTCACGCAGGATGTCCCTTCCAAAAAACCCTCCCCAAACAGCACATGACGCAAAGAAAAATAAAAGAAAAAAGAGGTGCAAGATGGAATTGTCCTTGGGCCCTCCCACCCACCCTTATGTTGTATAAACAAAACAGGACATGCACACTTTAACCAACCCATCATTTCAGTGACAGGGTCTGCCACACGACTGTGACTGATATGACGGGTTGGTTTGGACCCCCCCCCAAAAAGAAGCAATTAATCTCTCCTTGCACAAACTGGCTCTACAGAGGCAAGATGTCCACCTCATCATCACCCTCCGATATATCACCGTGTACATCCCCCTCCTCACAGATTATCAATTCGTCCCCACTGGAATCCACCATCTCAGCTCCCTGTGTACTTTGTGGAGGCAATTGCTGCTGGTCAATGTCTCCGCGGAGGAATTGATTATAATTCATTTTAATGAACATCATCTTCTCCACATTTTCTGGATGTAACCTCGTACGCCGATTGCTGACAAGGTGAGCGGCGGCACTAAACACTCTTTCGGAGTACACACTTGTGGGAGGGCAACTTAGGTAGAATAAAGCCAGTTTGTGCAATGGCCTCCAAATTGCCTCTTTTTCCTGCCAGTATAAGTATGGACTGTGTGACGTGCCTACTTGGATGCGGTCACTCATATAATCCTCCACCATTCTTTCAATGGTGAGAGAATCATATGCAGTGACAGTAGACGACATGTCCGTAATCGTTGTCAGGTCCTTCAGTCCGGACCAGATGTCAGCATCAGCAGTCGCTCCAGACTGCCCTGCATCACCGCCAGCGGGTGGGCTCGGAATTCTGAGCCTTTTCCTCGCACCCCCAGTTGCGGGAGAATGTGAAGGAGGAGATGTTGACAGGTCGCGTTCCGCTTGACTTGACAATTTTCTCACCAGCAGGTCTTTCAACCCCAGCAGACTTGTGTCTGCCGGAAAGAGAGATCCAAGGTAGGCTTTAAATCTAGGATCGAGCACGGTGGCCAAAATGTAGTGCTCTGATTTCAACAGATTGACCACCCGTGAATCCTTGTTAAGCGAATTAAGGGCTCCATCCACAAGTCCCACATGCCTAGCGGAATCGCTCCGTGTTCGCTCCTCCTTCAATGTCTCCAGCTTCTTCTGCAAAAGCCTGATGAGGGGAATGACCTGACTCAGGCTGGCAGTGTCTGAACTGACTTCACGTGTGGCAAGTTCAAAGGGCATCAGAACCTTGCACAACGTTGAAATCATTCTCCACTGCGCTTGAGACAGGTGCATTCCACCTCCTATATCGTGCTCAATTGTATAGGCTTGAATGGCCTTTTGCTGCTCCTCCAACCTCTGAAGCATATAGAGGGTTGAATTCCACCTCGTTACCACTTCTTGCTTCAGATGATGGCAGGGCAGGTTCAGTAGTTTTTGGTGGTGCTCCAGTCTTCTGTACGTGGTGCCTGTACGCCGAAAGTGTCCCGCAATTTTTCTGGCCACCGACAGCATCTCTTGCACGCCCCTGTCGTTTTTTAAATAATTCTGCACCACCAAATTCAAGGTATGTGCAAAACATGGGACGTGCTGGAATTTGCCCATATTTAATGCACACACAATATTGCTGGCGTTGTCCGATGCCACAAATCCACAGGAGAGTCCAATTGGGGTAAGCCATTCCGCGATGATCTTCCTCAGTTGCCGTAAGAGGTTTTCAGCTGTGTGCGTATTCTGGAAACCGGTGATACAAAGCGTAGCCTGCCTAGGAAAGAGTTGGCGTTTGCGAGATGCTGCTACTGGTGCCGCCGCTGCTGTTCTTGCGGCGGGAGTCCATACATCTACCCAGTGGGCTGTCACAGTCATATAGTCCTGACCCTGCCCTGCTCCACTTGTCCACATGTCCGTGGTTAAGTGGACATTGGGTACAACTGCATTTTTTAGGACACTGGTGAGTCTTTTTCTGAGGTCCGTGTACATTCTCGGTATCGCCTGCCTAGAGAAGTGGAACCTAGATGGTATTTGGTAACGGGGGCACACTGCCTCAATAAATTGTCTAGTTCCCTGTGAACTAACGGCGGATACCGGACGCACGTCTAACACCAACATAGTTGTCAAGGCCTCAGTTATCCGCTTTGCAGCAGGATGACTGCTGTGATATTTCATCTTCCTCGCAAAGGACTGTTGAACAGTCAATTGCTTACTGGAAGTAGTACAAGTGGGCTTACGACTTCCCCTCTGGGATGACCATCGACTCCCAGCAGCAACAACAGCAGCGCCAGCAGCAGTAGGCGTTACACGCAAGGATGCATCGGAGGAATCCCAGGCAGGAGAGGACTCGTCAGAATTGCCAGTGACATTGCCTGCAGGACTATTGGCATTCCTGGGGAAGGAGGAAATTGACACTGAGGGAGTTGGTGGGGTGGTTTGCGTGAGCTTGGTTACAAGAGGAAGGGATTTACTGGTCAGTGGACTGCTTCCGCTGTCACCCAAAGTTTTTGAACTTGTCACTGACTTATTATGAATGCGCTGCAGGTGACGTATAAGGGAGGATGTTCCGAGGTGGTTAACGTCCTTACCCCTACTTATTACAGCTTGACAAAGGGAACACACGGCTTGACACCTGTTGTCCGCATTTCTGTTGAAATAGTTCCACACCGAAGAGCTGATTTTTTTGGTATTTTCACCAGGCATGTCAACGGCCATATTCCTCCCACGGACAACAGGTGTCTCCCCGGGTGCCTGACTTAAACAAACCACCTCACCATCAGAATCCTCCTGGTCAATTTCCTCCCCAGCGCCAGCAACACCCATATCCTCCTCATCCTGGTGTACTTCAACACTGACATCTTCAATCTGACTATCAGGAACTGGACTGCGGGTGCTCCTTCCAGCACTTGCAGGGGGCGTGCAAATGGTGGAAGGCGCATGCTCTTCACGTCCAGTGTTGGGAAGGTCAGGCATCGCAACCGACACAATTGGACTCTCCTTGTGGATTTGGGATTTCGAAGAACGCACAGTTCTTTGCGGTGCTACTGCTTTTGCCAGCTTGAGTCTTTTCATTTTTCTAGCGAGAGGCTGAGTGCCTCCATCCTCATGTGAAGCTGAACCACTAGCCATGAACATAGGCCAGGGCCTCAGCCGTTCCTTGCCACTCCGTGTGGTAAATGGCATATTGGCAAGTTTACGCTTCTCCTCCGACAATTTTATTTTAGGTTTTGGAGTCCTTTTTTTACTGATATTTGGTGTTTTGGATTTGACATGCTCTGTACTATGACATTGGGCATCGGCCTTGGCAGACGACGTTGCTGGCATTTCATCGTCTCGGCCATGACTAGTGGCAGCAGCTTCAGCACGAGGTGGAAGTGGATCTTGATCTTTCCCTAATTTTGGAACCTCAACATTTTTGTTCTCCATATTTTAATAGGCACAACTAAAAGGCACCTCAGGTAAACAATGGAGATGGATGGATACTAGTATACAATTATGGACGGACTGCCGAGTGCCGACACAGAGGTAGCTACAGCCGTGAACTACCGTACTGTGTCTGCTGCTAATATAGACTGGTTGATAAAGAGATGTCGTAGTATGTATGTATGAAGAAGAAAGAAAAAAAAACCACGGTTAGGTGGTATACAATTATGGACGGACTGCCGAGTGCCGACAGAGGTAGCCACAGCCGTGAACTACCGTACTGTACTGTGTCTGCTGCCAATATAGACTGGTTGATAAAGAGATGTCGTAGTATGTATGTATGAAGAAGAAAGAAAAAAAAAACCACGGGTAGGTGGTATACAATTATGGACGGACTGCCGAGTGCCGACACAGAGGTAGCCACAGCCGTGAACTACCGTACTGTACTGTGTCTGCTGCTAATATAGACTGGTTGATAAAGAGATGTAGTAGTATGTATGTATGAAGAAGAAAGAAAAAAAAACCACGGGTAGGTGGTATACAATTATGGACGGACTGCCGAGTGCCGACACAGAGGTAGCCACAGCCGTGAACTACCGTACTGTACTGTGTCTGCTGCTAATATGGACTGGTTGATAAAGAGATGTCGTAGTATGTATGTATGAAGAAGAAAGAAAAAAAAACCACGGTTAGGTGGTATACAATTATGGACGGACTGCCGAGTGCCGACACAGAGGTAGCCACAGCCGTGAACTACCGTACTGTACTGTGTCTGCTGCTAATATAGACTGGTTGATAAAGAGATGTCGTAGTATGTATGTATAAAGAAGAAAGAAAAAAAAACCACGGTTAGGTGGTATACAATTATGGACGGACTGCCGAGTGCCGACACAGAGGTAGCCACAGCCGTGAACTACCGTACTGTACTGTGTCTGCTGCTAATATAGACTGGTTGATAAAGAGATGTCGTAGTATGTATGTATGAAGAAGAAAGAAAAAAAAACCACGGTTAGGTGGTATACAATTATGGACGGACTGCCGAGTGCCAACACAGAGGTAGCCACAGCCGTGAACTACCGTACTGTACTGTGTCTGCTGCTAATATAGACTGGTTGATAAAGAGATGTCGTAGTATGTATGTATAAAGAAGAAAGAAAAAAAAACCACGGTTAGGTGGTATACAATTATGAACGGACTGCCGAGTGCCGACACAGAGGTAGCCACAGCCGTGAACTACCGTACTGTACTGTGTCTGCTGCTAATATAGACTGGTTGATAAAGAGATGTAGTAGTATGTATGTATAAAGAAGAAAGAAAAAAAAACCACGGGTAGGTGGTATACAATTATGGATGGACTGCCGAGTGCCGACACAGAGGTAGCTACAGCCGTGAACTACCGTACTGTGTCTGCTGCGACTGGATGATAAATAATGATATAAAAAATATATATATATCACTACTGCAGCCGGACAGGTATATATATTATATAATGACGGACCTGCTGGACACTGTCTGTCAGCAGAATGAGTTTTTTATAGAATAAAAAAAAAAAACACCACACAAGTGAAGTCACACGACGAGTGTTTAACTTTTTCAGGCAATCACAATATAGTATACTACTAACTATACTGGTGGTCAGTGTGGTCAGGTCACTGGTCAGTCACACTGGCAGTGGCACTCCTGCAGCAAAAGTGTGCACTGTTTAATTTTAATATAATATGTACTCCTGGCTCCTGCTATAACCTATAACTGGCACTGCAGTGCTCCCCAGTCTCCCCCACAATTATAAGCTGTGTGAGCTGAGCACAGTCAGATATATAATATATACATAGATGATGCAGCACACTGGGCTGAGCAGTGCACACAGATATGGTATGTGACTGTCTTGTACTCATGGCTCCTGCTATAACCTATAACTGGCACTGCAGTGCTCCCCAGTCTCCCCCACAATTATAAGCTGTGTGAGCTGAGCACAGTCAGATATATAATATATACATAGATGATGCAGGCATGCAGCACACTGGGCTGAGCAGTGCACACAGATATGGTATGTGACTGAGTCACTGTGTGTACCGTTTTTTTCAGGCAGAGAACGGATATATTAAATAAAACAACTGCACTGCTGGTGGTCACTGTGGTCAGTCACTAAACTCTGCACTCTCTTCTACAGTATCAGCCTCAGGTCAATCTCTCTCTCTCTCTCCTAATCTAAATGGAGAGGACGCCAGCCACGTCCTCTCCCTATCAATCTCAATGCACGTGTGAAAATGGCGGCGACGCGCGGCTCCTTATATAGAATCCGAGTCTCGCGAGAATCCGACAGCGTCATGACGACGTTCGGGCGCGCTCGGGTTAACCGAGCAAGGCGGGAAGATCCGAGTCGCTCGGACCCGTGAAAAAAAACATGAAGTTCGTGCGGGTTCGGATTCAGAGAAACCGAACCCGCTCATCTCTAGCTGTTACCTTCATAAACCTCCTATAGTCACTCTGTAAATGTCAGCGCTTTCCCACATTCCTATTTTATAGCTCTGATTCCACTATTACTGTGCATGAGCTGTATGTTCCTGCTCTTAAATGGCTTGGCTTAGATCTGCTGCTAATGCCTCTTTTGTTTTGCTGGATATATACAAAATTGGTTCTCTCTTTCTTCAGTGGTCATAAAAAGTAATGGTGATGCTGAGGATCAGCCAATACACCCCCACTCCCTATGTACCAGTATACATCCAATACACCCCAACTCCCTATGTACCAGTATACATCCATGTCCAGCTTGTCTAGGGGGGAATGACATATTCAAGTTGCAACTTGCCCTGCAAACCATTTTTCAGTATGTATTTACATAGGGGGATTCAGGGGCAGATGTATTAACCTGGAGAAGTCATAAGGAAGTGATAAACCAGTGATATGTGCAAGGTGATAAAGGCACCAGCCAATCAGCTCCAATATGTAAATTAACAGTTAGGATGTGATTGGCTGCTGTCTTTATCATCTTGCACATATCACTGGTTTATCACTTCCTTATGCCTTCTCCAGGTTCATACATCTGCCCCATTGTGTGATACCCCGATGGACGTCCCGTCCCGCGGCATCCCGACCATCAGAATCCCAACAGCCCCCTGTAAAGTACCCTAACCCTCCCCTGCCCCCTACCCTAACCACCCCTTGTGGGAGCCTAAACCTAACCCTCCCCGGTGGTGCCTAACCCTAACCCCTCCCCCTCCCTGTTACCTAACCATACCTTTCCCACCCCTGCACCCTAAACCTGCTGGAAGAACGATCGGGATTCCGTCTGTCGGTATTTTGACGCCGGTCTTTAGACGTCAAGCTTCTGGCATCTTTCGGGATCCCGTCCTTTGGGATATTAACTGCATCCCACACAGAGATATATACAGATTGGACAAAATGTGAAATCTTTGGCATGTTGTGTGATGAACACATTTTATTAGCCGTATTGCACTATTTTGTCTAAACATGGTGACACATCGAGGTACAAAAAACCTGTTTCCGTGATCTTATCACCGTGCACAGGAGCTAATTCAGCATGGACCGTAGATGTGCAAAAAATCGCACATCTACAACCCATTACACTGACATGCGGAGGGACGCCCAACACAGGGCAAGTCCACCCCTGTTCCATGCTGCATTAGGCCCACAAACAGGTTGGTAATGAATAGCAGCTGCGCATGTTCTGAGCTGCAGTGCACATGTCTTGCGGTTGCAAAGAGGGAATTAGTTACAAAATCAGTGACAGGAAGACAGCGTTTGGCGGTGGTAACAGGGACTGGTCAGGTAAACGCAGGAGGCGTGTAATGGCCATTCAGACGGCGTTTTTCTGGGGGTGCATAATTTAGCAGTTGCAATCTTACTTGCTACTGGAGAGCCCTCAGCGTCCCAAGGGAACAGCTCAGCCTGCTCGTCTACAGATTTACTCAGACTCTGCCACATGACCCGATTTGCAACGATGGTACCGATGTATCAGCAATTACATGCCGCCGGACGGAAATGATGCAAAATGCAGTGGGCGTCCCTATGCTCAGGTTAGCTTCTGCCCATATTTTGCATATAATTGCAATTGCATACGGCAAAAGATAGCAACGGCAGCAGCAAGAACAACCACATCTGAATTAGGCCAAGGTTAGCTGGGCCCAAACCTGGCAGTAAACTGTGTGCGTAAGCATTGTACCAGCAAGTGGATTTTGACAAATTGTCAATCCATATAATAATTTCACCATTATATGCCTCTGTGGCCTGAGAGGAATTTACAGTCAGGCACTTGCAGAAAACATATATGGCCTAGATTCCACTGTGCGGTACAGCTAGTATATCATATGGAGAGACAGGAAACTCAGTTTTGAAATACCTAGCCAAAAAGGTTGCTCCAGGGTATGGTATGAGCACAGGGGCGGATTGGCCATAGGGCTCACCAGGAAGATTCCTGGTAGGATGACCGTTTTGTGTGTTGACTTGTCATGTGACCCCACCCCCCACATGGCAGGCAGCCCACTGCTCTCAGTACACTGCATTGTTCCCATTCTGTTATTCCATCTCAGCAGTACAGCAACTCTGCCATCCAGTGATGTGCCATAGCTACACAGTATGTTATACCAATGGTGCTGCCCATGTCGGGCCACTTTTAGATCCTAATCCGCCCCTGGTCTTCAGCAAAAGACACAAGATAGTCCGCAATTGCATACAATCAGGCCCTATGAGGAGGAATCCCGCCCCCCTCAACAGATCTCACCACCTCATCAGACCACACCCGCATTAGGGCTACTTCCATAAATTTCCTGGGCTGGTTTTCTATCCCAATCCACCCCTGTATGAGCTTCATGCGATGTCCTACAGTGGGACCTCTTTGTCATGTAAGGTCGATGTAAAGTGGTTATAAAACTGAAGTCAGTATTCTATGTCTTTATGATCTTAGTCTTACATGATAGCACCATAGCAGTAAGGTGGAGGTTCCCACAGCCCTAGCAGCCGGCTGATACATGACAGGCCGGAGAGTGCGTGAGAAGACATCACCGTTCTGTCATGGATCACCCTGCAGGAGCTGGGAGTGCACAACGCCTCTATACTCTGGGTAATATGTAGAGGCTGCATTTACACAGAATATTAATGTTTCCGTGAATGGCAAATGATGTGAAAATGATGTACTAGCTCCTAAGGGTGAGTGTGTGGCATCAGCACAATGGCTCTCATTCCGAGTTGTTTGCTCGTTGCCGAGTTTCGCTATATTGCGATTAGTCGCTTACTGCGCATGCGCAAGGTTCGCAGAGCGCATGCGCTCAGTTATTTTACACAAAAGTTAGGTATTTTACTCACGGCATAACGAGGATTTTTCATCGTTCTGGTGATCGGAGTGTGATTGACAGGAAGTGGGTGTTTCTGGGCGGAAACTGTCCGTTTTATGGGTGTGTGCGGAAAACCGCTGCCGTTTCTGGGAAAAACGCGGGAGTGGCTGGAGAAACGGGGGAGTGTCTGGGCGAACGCTGGGTGTGTTTGTGACGTCAAACCAGAAACGAAACTGACTGAACTGATCGCACTGGCAGAGTAAGTGTGGAGCTACTCAGAAACTGCTAAGAACTATCTATTCGCAATTATGCGAATCTTTCGTTCGCAATTCTGCAAAGCTAAGATTCACTCCCAGTAGGCGGCGGCTTAGCGTGTGCAATGCTGCTAAAAGCAGCTAGCGAGCGAACAACTCGGAATGAGGGCCAATGTTGGAAATCAGATGACAATGACATGTGCCTGCTGCCAGCCAGCTGTGAACTCTCAGTGCACTAATGTGATGTACCAACTTGTGATTCAGCATCGTGCGTCAGTTTTATGATAACATTGTACTGTATGCGTAAATTTATTCAACTCGGGCATATACGTACAGATTGTTTTTCCACATAGTCTTCATACTTGTTGAAACATTTGTTCCAACAGTACACCAAGGCATCTGTCCTGGCATAGAAGAAATCAGTGTCAAGCGCCTAAAGCACGGTTAGGGAACCTTCGGCCCTCCAGCTGTAAAGCCAGGACATGACGGCTTGCTGATCTTCCGCGTCTGTTGCGAGTCGCCTTCCACCCAGGCGCTTCTTCAATGGGCCAAAGAGATGGAAATCATTCTGTGCCAGGCCAGGGCTGTAGGGAGGGTGATGCAGTACCTCCCAATGGTAGCGCCGTAACATTTCATGCTATTTCAGCTGCTGATGTGCCTTTAGACGCAGAAATCTGATCACACTACGCAACTCAATGTGTGACCATGTATCCGCCAGCCCCGTCATCTGACAACTGATGTTGGGACAGTATGACTGAAATAAGGCGCAGTCTAATGGCCGTGAGGGGAAGCAGTGGTCTAACTGCTCTGGCCTGGTGGGAAATTAGAATGAAATAGAGAACATTGCACACATGAGAGGTATTGTTACCTTACTGATTAAATATATATATATATATATATATATACACATAATCAGGCATGTGCAGTGATGTAAATGGCTGAGGAGTACTGGCTAACACCAGAGCCAGCTATACACACAATATATGAGCCCACGGGTGCCTGTGGGCATTATACACAGGGGCAGCAGTATATACTGCTGGAAATGTGGTGAGTGTTGATCAGATGTTTGCGGATAAGATAGGTAAGGGAGGCACTCCTCACATGCCATAGAGTTTTTATTTCAGAGTTCTGAGTATAAAAATGATCAGAATAATACAAAGAAGATATTGCAAAAATATTCTTTGTATTTTTCATACGGGATGTAGTTATGTGACAGGCGGTCAGGAGACTGCCGGTCACAATACCGACCCCTCCATCCCGCCCACTGAAATTCCTGACAGTCAGCATGCCGACTAACAGGGACTATTCCCACTCGTGGGTGTCCACAAATCCCATAGAGTGGGAATAGAACCTGTGGCAAGCGTAGCTCGCCACCGAACCCGCAAGGGGCTTTGTTATGCTCCCCCCCCCGCCCCCCACGGGATGATGACCTCCGCTGGTAAAGCATACCCAACCCTTTCATAGAGTATACTTTACATAGTCAAAACTGTGGCTTACACGTTAGTATGACAGTGAAAACTGGTGGGGATCCTGCACAGACATATACTCTATGTATCAGATAATATATCAAACAATGGATGTAACCAATATATCAATAATATAAGTAGATAGTAAATTTAGCAAACGATAGCTTTGTTAGTGGTGCTCCCTGAGAGTCAAAATAATAAGAATTTACTCACCGGTAATTCTATTTCTCGTAGTCCGTAGTGGATGCTGGGACTCCGTAAGGACCATGGGGAATAGCGGCTCCGCAGGAGACTGGGCACAACTATAAAGAAAGCTTTAGACTACTGGTGTGCACTGGCTCCTCCCACTATGACCCTCCTCCAGACTTCAGTTAGGATACTGTGCCCGGAAGAGCTGACACAATAAGGAAGGATTTTGAATCCCGGGTAAGACTCATACCAGCCACACCAATCACACCGTATAACTCGTGATACAATACCCAGTTAACAGTATGATAACAACTGAGCCTCTCAACAGATGGCTCAACAATAACCCTTTAGTTAAACAATAACTATATACAAGTATTGCAGACAATCCGCATTTGGGATGGGCGCCCAGCATCCACTACGGACTACGAGAAATAGAATTACCGGTGAGTAAATTCTTATTTTCTCTGACGTCCTAAGTGGATGCTGGGACTCCGTAAGGACCATGGGGATTATACCAAAGCTCCCAAACGGGCGGGAGAGTGCGGATGACTCTGCAGCACCGAATGGGCAAACTCTAGGTCCTCCTCAGCCAGGGTGTCAAACTTGTAGAATTTTGCAAATGTGTTTGACCCCGACCAAGTAGCTGCTTGGCAAAGTTGTAGAGCCGAGACCCCTCGGGCAGCCGCCCAAGAAGAGCCCACCTTCCTCGTGGAATGGGCTTTCACTGATTTAGGATGCGGTAGTCCAGCCGCCGAATGTGCAAGCTGAATCGTACTACAGATCCAGCGAGCAATAGTCTGCTTTGAAGCAGGTGCACCCAACTTGTTGGGCGCATACAGGATAAATAGCGAGTCAGTCTTTCTGACTCCAGCTGTCCTGGAAACATAGACTTTCAGGGCCCCGACTACGTCCAACAACTTGGAAGCCTCCAAGTCTTTAGTAGCCGCAGGCACCACGATAGGTTGGTTCAGATGAAAAGCTGATACCACTTTAGGGAGAAACTGGGGACGAGTCCTCAATTCTGCCCTATCCATATGGAAAATCAGATAAGGGCTTTTACATGACAAAGCCGCCAATTCTGATACACGTCTGGCCGAAGCCAAGGCCAACAGCATGACCACTTTCCACGTGAGATATTTCAAATCCACGGTTTTTAGTGGCTCAAACCAATGTGACTTTAGGAAATCCAACACCACGTTGAGATCCCAAGGTGCCACTGGAGGCACAAAAGGGGGCTGAATATGCAGCACTCCCTTATCAAAAGTCTGAACTTCAGGTAGTGAAGCCAGTTCTCTCTGGAAGAAAATCGATAGGGCCGAAATCTGGACCTTAATGGAACCCAATTTTAGGCCCATAGTCACCCCTGACTGCAGGAAGTGCAGAAATCGACCCAGCTGAAATTCCTCCGTTGGGGCCTTCCTGGCCTCACACCACGCAACATATTTTCGCCAAATGCGGTGATAATGGTTTGCGGTAACTTCTTTCCTAGCTTTAATCAGCGTAGGAAAGACTTCCTCCGGAATGCCCTTTTCCTTCAGGATCCGGTGTTCAACCGCCATGCCGTCAAACGCAGCCGCGGTAAGTCTTGGAACAGACAGGGCCCCTGCTGTAGCAGGTCCTGTCTGAGCGGCAGAGGCCATGGGTCCTCTGAGATCATTTCTTGAAGTTCCGGGTACCAAGCTCTTCTTGGCCAATCCGGAACAATGAGTATAGTTCTTACTCCTCTTCTCCTTATTATCCTCAGTACCTTTGGTATGAGAGGAAGAGGAGGGAACACATAAACCGACCGGTACACCCACGGTGTCACTAGAGCGTCCACAGCTATCGCCTGAGGGTCTCTCGACCTGGCGCAATATCTTTCTAGCTTTTTGTTTAGGCGGGACGCCATCATGTCCACCTGTGGCCTTTCCCAATGGTTTACAATCATTTGGAAGACTTCTGGATGAAGTCCCCACTCTCCCGGGTGGAGGTCGTGCCTGCTGAGGAAGTCTGCTTCCCAGTTGTCCACTCCCGGAATGAACACTGCTGACAGTGCTAACACGTGATTTTCCACCCATCGGAGAATCCTTGTGGCTTCTTCCATCGCCGTCCTGCTTCTCGTGCCGCCCTGTCGGTTTACATGGGCGACCGCCGTGATGTTGTCTGACTGGATCAGTACCGGCTGGTTTTGAAGCAGGGGTTTTGCCTGACTTAGGGCATTGTAAATGGCCCTCAGTTCGAGAATATTTATGTGCAGGGAAGTCTCCTGACTTGACCATAGTCCTTGGAAGTTTCTTCCCTGTATGACTGCCCCCCAGCCTCGAAGGCTGGCATCCGTGGTCACCAGGACCCAGTCCTGTATGCCGAATCTGCGGCCCTCTTGAAGATGAGCACTCTGCAGCCACCACAGCAGAGACATCCTGGTCCTTAAAGACAGGGTTATCAGCCGATGCATCTGAAGATGCGATCCGGACCACTTGTCCCATAGGTCCCACTGAAAAGTTCTTGCATGGAACCTGCCGAATGGAATTGCTTCGTAGGAAGCTACCATATTTCCCAGGATCCGCGTGCAGTAATGCACCGACACCTGTTTTGGTTTTAGGAGGCCTCTGACTAGAGATGACAGCTCCTTGGCCTTCTCCTCCGGGAGAAACACTTTTTTCTGTTCTGTGTCCAGAACCATCCCCAGGAACAGTAGACGTGTCGTAGGGATCAGCTGTGACTTTGGAATATTTAGAACCCAGCCGTGCTGTTGTAGCACCTCCCGAGATAGTGCTACCCCGACCAACAACTGCTCCCTGGACCTCGCCTTTATCAGGAGATCGTCCAAGTACGGGATAATTAAAACTCCCTTCTTTCGAAGGAGTATCATCATTTCGGCCATTACCTTGGTAAAGACCCTCGGAGCCGTGGATAGACCGAACGGCAACATCTGGAATTGGTAAATGACAATCCTGTACCACAAATCTGAGGTACTCCTGGTGAGGATGGTAAATGGGGACATGCAGGTAAGCATCCTTGATGTCCAGTGATACCATGTAATCCCCCTCGTCCAGGCTTGCAATAATCGCCCTGAGCGATTCCATCTTGAACTTGAATTTTTTTATATATGTGTTCAAGGATTTCCAAGTTAAAATGGGTCTCACCGAACCGTCCGGTTTCGGCACCACAAACATTGTGGAATAGTAACCCCGTCCTTGTTGAAGTAAGGGCACCTTTACTATCACCTGTTGTGAATACAGCTTGTGAATTGCCCGTAACACTGCCTCCCTGCCTGAGGGAGTGGTTGGTAAGGCGGATTTGAGGAAACGGCGGGGGGGAAACGTCTCGAATTCCAGCTTGTACCCCTGAGATACTATTTGAAAGATCCAGGGATCCACCCGTGAGCGAGCCCACTGATTGCTGAAATATTTGAGACGGGCCCCCACCGTACCTGGCTCCGCCTGTGGAGCCCCAGCGTCATGCTGTGGACTTAGAGGAAGCGGGGGAGGACTTTTGCTCCTGGGAACTGGCTGTATGCTGCAGCTTTTTCCCCCTACCTCTGCCTCTGGGCAGAAAGGACGCGCCCTT
Organism: Pseudophryne corroboree; assembly: GCF_028390025.1. NCBI lineage: Eukaryota > Metazoa > Chordata > Amphibia > Anura > Myobatrachidae > Pseudophryne > Pseudophryne corroboree. The sequence goes on from NC_086448.1 coordinate 102,421,293, forward strand.
AACCCGCTTGCCCCTATTGGGCCAAAAGAACTGTACCTGATAATACGGTGCTTTCTTTGGCTGTGAGGGAACATGGGGTAAAAATGTAGACTTCCCAGCTGTTGCTGTGGAAATGAGGTCCGAGAGACCATCCCCGAACAACTCCTCACCCTTATAAGGCAGAACTTCCATGTGCCTTTTGGAATCTGCATCTCCTGTCCACTGCCGAGTCCATAACCCTCTCCTGGCAGAAATGGACATTGCACTAATTTTGGATGCCAGCCGGCAAATATCCCTGTGTGCATCCCTCATGTATAAAATTGCGTCTTTGATATGCTCTACGGTTAGCAATATAGTGTCCCTGTCTAGGGTATCAATATTTTCCGACAGGGAATCTGACCACGCAGCTGCAGCACTGCACATCCATGCTGACGCAATAGCTGGTCTCAGTATAACACCTGTGTGTGTATATATAGACTTCAGGATAGCCTCCTGCTTTCTATCAGCAGATTCCTTCAGGGCGGCCGTATCCGGAGACGGTAGTGCCACCTTCTTTGACAAGCGTGTGAGCGCTTTATCCACCCTAGGGGATGTTTCCCAGCGTGACCTATCCTCTGGCGGGAAAGGGTACGCCATTAGTAACCTCTTAGAAATTACCAGTTTCTTATCAGGAGAAGCCCACGCTTCTTCACACACGTCATTTAACTCCTCAGATGGAGGAAAAGCTACTGGTAGTTTTTTCTCTCCAAACATAATACCCTTTTTTGTGGTACCGCGGGTAACATCAGAAATGTGCAACACATTTTTCATTGCCTCAATCATGTAACGTGTGGCCCTATTGGAAGTTACATTAGTCTCATCGTCGTCGACACTGGAGTCAGTATCCGTGTCGACATCTGTGTCTGCCATCTGAGGTAGCGGGCGTTTTAGAGCCCCTGATGGCTTTTGAGACGCCTGGGCAGGCACAGGCTGAGAAGCCGGCTGTCCCATAGTAGGTATGTGTCAAACCTTTTATGCAAGGAGTCGACACTGTCGCGTAATTCCTTCCACAGAACCATCCACTCAGGTGTCGACCCCGCAGGGGGTGACATCACATTTACAGGCATTTGCTCCGCCTCCACATAAGCCTCCTCATCAAACATGTCGACACAGCCGTACCGACACACCACATACACACAGGGAATGCTCTGACAGAGGACAGGACCCCACAAAGCCCTTTGGGGAGACAGAGAGAGAGTATGCCAGCACACACCAGAGCGCTATATAATACCGGGACTAACTGAATTATATCCCCTTATAGCTGCTATATATATATATATATATATATATATATATATATATACTGCGCCTAAATTTAGTGCCCCCCCTCTCTTTTTTACCCTTCTGTAGTTGTAGACTGCAGGGGAGAGCCAGGGAGCTTCCTTCCAGCGGAGCTGTGAGGGAAAAATGGCGCCAGTGTGCTGAGGGAGTTAGCCCCGCCCCTTTTTCGGCGGACTTCTCCCGCGTTTTTGAAACTCTGGCAGGGGTATTAATTTACACCTATATAGCCTCTGGGACTATATATGGTGTATATTTGCCAGCCAAGGTGTGTAATATTGCCCTCAGGGCGCCCCCCCCCAGCGCCCTGCACCCATCAGTGACCGGAGTGTGAGGTGTACATGAGGAGCAATGGCGCACAGCTGCAGTGCTGTGCGCTACCTTGGTGAAGACCGAAGTCTTCTGCCGCCGATTTTCCGGACCTCTTCATGCTTCTGGCTCTGTAAGGGGGACGGCGGCGCGGCTCCGGGAACGAACATCAAGGTCGGGTCCTGCGGTCGATCCCTCTGGAGCTAATGGTGTCCAGTAGCCTAAGAAGCCCAAACTACCACCTGTTAGGTAGGTTCGCTTCTTCTCCCCTTAGTCCCTCGCTGCAGTGAGTCTGTTGCCAGCAGATCTCACTGTAAAATAAAAAACCTAAATATACTTTCTTTCTAGGAGCTCAGGAGAGCCCCTAGTGTGCATCCAGCTTAGCCGGGCACAAGATACTAACTGAAGTCTGGAGGAGGGTCATAGTGGGAGGAGCCAGTGCACACCAGTAGTCTAAAGCTTTCTTTATAGTTGTGCCCAGTCTCCTGCGGAGCCGCTATTCCCCTTACGGAGTCCCAGCATCCACTTAGGACGTCAGAGAAATGTAATATACACAAAAGAAAGCAAAGTAAACTCTTTGTTGGGGCACTCTTGTGGTTAAAAATATGTTCTTTATTAAGTTTCACATTAAAACAATAGACATGCCATTTCTTGGTTCACGTAAGTCATAACACGACCTGTAAAGCTTGTTCACCAAAGACTGACTTTGGTGAACACACCTTACAGGGCGAAACGCGCATCTAACTTACCTCAAACTTACCTGGGCATCACTTATCCTTGTGCACAGGATCAGCCCGAAGCACTTTGAGAAGATACTGCCTCACTTGAGACTATATAAAAACATACCCTGAGTGGGCCTAATAACTCGTTGCTTTTCTTATTCCCAAACAGAGGTTTTTTTTCTCCCTTTTGTGAACATCCTCTCTTGGATAAACACTGCTCTCACTCTGAGGGACTCTAATTGTGCGGTTTTCCCCTCACCTTCCCTACGCTGGCGCATCCCACAGGTTTGGGAGGACAATTACTGCACAAAAGCAGATTCCTCACTCTATATCTAATGTCTCTCATCCCTGCCCGTTTCCCTGTGCACCCTCACCTTCCTGTCCAATGTCGCAACCCGACACACAGGAAGGCAGTAGGAGCCAGGGTGAGGCCATATGAGCGCTTTTCTTCTCCTTTTTCTCTTTCTTTCAATTGTACTTAAAAAGATTGTGACATTCTGATAAAGAAAAATTGTAAAACACGTATTAATTCTCTTGGTAGTGCTAAAGTCATCACGGATACCTGTGGATCACAATGGTGATCATCCAGGCCAACCTTTGAACTTAATACCTTGTTGAATTAATGTAATCTTTATGTAGACTGTTGAATAAACACAGCCTCAATGTGAATATATGGTTGAAGGATAATTTATTGTCCAAAATTAAATCATAAAAATCATTGGCTGTAACATTCTTTTACATTTACAGACATATTGATTGTATGTTTATTCCATATAAGACCAACAAGGGAAGATACCAAGAATATCCTATATCTGACATAAGTGACACATAAGAAAAGCAATACAGTGTTACAACTGATTTCATGTTAAGAAATTGAATCTATCATTGGACATTTGCAAATTCTTGTTTCATCTCTCTGGAATCATTGGCATTTCTATAATGGGTGCAATGGGTGCAGTGCACAAAGGCTCCTGGGTCCAGGGGCGGCCCACACCGCACCCATTGCACCCATTTTAACACTTACCTTTCCAGAGTCCAGCGCCGGGACCTGCAATCATGGTGGAAATCGCAGCCAAAATGGCCGCCGCGCATACGCGGTAGCCAAATTGGTCTCCGGATCATGGCGGGCGCCATGTTTCCGGAGACCTGCGCATGCGCAGTAGATTCCGGCATAATGCCGAGTTTACAGCGCCCTACAGAGGAGGGGGCCCACCCGGAGGTGCACACGGGCTCCTCTGTAGAAACGCCCCTGTCTAGAATACTGAGTGTTATGACTTATGTGAACCAAGAAATGGCATGTCTATTGTTTTAATGTGAAACTCAATAAAGAACATTTTTTTAACCTTAAGAGTGCCCCAACAAAGACAGTCCTCTCTTTCTTTTGTTTAGATGTTAGTATGACAGGAAAGACTTTGCCTCACCTCACCACTTGTCTCACACACACACACACACACACACACACACACACACACACACACACACACACACAATTAAGGGGCAGATTTGGGAGATACATCAAGACTGCAGCTCTAAGCCCGATAGCATGCGCTTAAGGTGGATTTTTCCTTGCGGACTCAGAAGCTGTGAGGAAATATCCACATAAAGGGGGTAATTCCAAGGTGATCGCAGCAGGAAATTTTTTTAGCAGTTGGGCAAAACCATGTGCACTGCAGCGGAGGCAGATATAACATTTGCAGGGAGAGTTAGATTTCGGTGTGGTGTGTTCAATCTGCAATCTAATTTGCAGTGTAAAAATAAAGCAGCCAGTATTTACCCTGCACAGAAATAAAATAACCGACCCAAATCTAACTCTTTCTGCACATGTTATATCTGCCCCCCCTGCAGTGCACATGGTTTTGCCCAACTGCTAAAAAATTTCCTGCTGCGATCAACTTGGAATTACCCCCAAAGTGCGCCCTCTGGGGTTTACCACAAGCCATAATTCTATAGCTGCGGCTACTTAATCCAGGAGCTGAGAGTTAACACGCGTTAGCCACGATCTTACTGCATTTGGAAATTGATAAGTAACTGAAGAGTAGTGGGCATTAAACTCTGGAGCCACAGCCGCACTGTAAGTCTCACGGCTGATTAATTCTGCCCCATACTTGTTTTTTTTTTACTCAATACTTCTCTCTGCTGCAGCTTGTCTTCAGTTGAAGAACGTACGAAATCATGGAATTATACCGGACCAATCACATCCTCGTATGAAAACCGCCTCATGGAACTAGTTCAATTTTGCTTCGTCTGAACTACTGTTTTATATACATGTATAATAGCCAGCATTTACAGGACAGAAAAGCCTCTGTCAGAAAATGTATTTCTGGAAACTTTAGATTTCTGTATAAAAAGATCTGTGCAGAATGTAGAGATCCCCAGGGATATGACACGAAACGTCTAGCCCAGAGTTGTTGCTTAGATACCAGTCAATAAATAGGTTGTTTCCAGTGCTGTAATTTCACTCCGCACTGCCAGTAATCAGAGCCGATTGTACAATGTATGAGTCATGATCAGCTCTTATTTCATGTGGTTCTATAGCAGATTTGCAAAGTATATTTCTTAGTGGCACAGGATAATATGTACATTATAGCGCTCTGGTAGGCAGCACCGCTTAGCGGCTCATAGTACCCTTATTGCTGGGTGCTCACCACACATCTCTCAGACTGCGCAGGCAAGGCTCTCATAGAGGAAATGAATGGCATGTGTTTTCCCTTAACTCTTGCTAGCTACAAACAGTAACCGCTGCTGTTTACTCTGCATGTGACCACACAGCAAGGCGCGTAATGTTACTATGAGGGAAACTGAAGATCATGATGGATTTTTATTGTTTTGTTTAAAATGTGTTTATTCTCTTGGAAATGTGATATACAGATAAGTGTAACGGTAATCAGAAATGTTGGGAAATAACTGCAGTATCGAAATATGATGAACACTCATTTTATTGACAATTATATTAGAGCGACTTTGGGGTAACTTTGCGGTGCTGATTCCGAATATGACATCGGTTTTGATAGATTGAGGTACATGGACGAGAATCAAGAAAAACACAATAGACAACGCGAACCACTCAACTGCCAACTGACAATGGCCGACAACTTATATAAGGCGGTTGAATATTCTAGAATTTCACACAGTGAACATCTAGAATATTTGCATGTCTCATCTTCTAGAATGTTCCTGTAGATTCCTATATGCATGCGATAGGCTAACTTCCCTTTTTATGGAGGGTATCCATTATCTCAAGAACTAGAGCCAATTCGAAGAAACTACTTTCATTTTTTAATTTAGCAGTCCCAAATACCCTAAATTCGTTCAAATATCCTTGGCAACTAAATTTGTTTTTTTGTTGGCCTGCATAATAATTGCAAAAAATATATTATAATAACATTGCTGTGAAATAGTTGTACCATAAGTACTGACACAGAAGGAAGTCCAGCTATGACTCAATAATATTAATATTAAAGGGCCTTTTTATCATGATTGCAGTGTTATTCAGCTGGAGCAGGTGGTACTGGTCAGAAGATGGAACATTAAGTTATTACGTTATTACTCTTATCGTCAGTTGTCGTCCTCAGGGCCTTCAAGACATACAGCAGGCCCTAGTGCTAGAGGAGGCGTGGCCAAACAGGGAGATGTGGCCTTACGCACTCGTAACAACTTTGATTTAAAATACTATGCTTCGCAGTGGTATGCGTATAGAAGGATGGCATTTCATCTCCTCCAAAGTGCAGTCCAAATTTCAAATAGGGGAACCACACCAACTGCCAGTGAGTCAGTTTGGGATGACAGTTGTTGGCAGTAGATATGGTTGCCCTATTTGAAATTTGGACTACACCTCTGGAACCGCCACTGGCGTCAATATACAGTGGCGTCATAAGGGGGGTGCGAGGGGTGTGGCCTGAGGGTGACACTAAATTGCAGTCTCCTCCGCAGTGACAGGAGCCAGGTGCTGCAGTGGGACAGTCTCCTACAGCACCCGGCTCCTGTCATAGATGAGGAGCCGACAGCGCAGGAAGACAGGAAGTGTGTGTCCGGGGGGCATGCTCTCAGAGTGACTATCTCGGGATCCCTGCTAGGCAACACCCCTTTGCATGTAGCCACACCCCTTTGTGTGACCATGCCCTCTTTTTACCACACCCGGTGGTTCCTCTGCCAATATACAGTATACTATTTATATATTATCTATCTATCTATCTATCTATCTATCTATCTATCTGTACGTGTGTGTACATACACACATTTAAAATGACAGTAAGGGGTCTATTCATGAAGCAGTGAAAAGTGAGCAGAAGTGAGCCAGTGGAGAAGTTGCCCATGGCAACCAATCAGCTGCTCCGTACAAATTTATAGTATGCAAATTATAAATGTTAATTCAATGCTGATTGGTTGTGATGGGCCACTTCTCCACTGGCTCACTTCTCCACACTTTTCACTGCTTCATGAATAGACCCCTAAGAGAGATTATAGTTTAAGATATATAACTCCTTTAACTTTTTTAACTTAATTTAATAAACTTTTATCTCTTTTCTTGATATGGACAAAAAAAAAAAAAAAAACAGGGACTACAGCGGCTATACACTATAATCTGCGGGATACTAAGCAGCAGCTTTTCATAGACTTTGTCAGCGGTTCCGATGGCAGAATCTAAAAAGGAAACAGCATTAAATGCAAAACACTCCTGGTTATGCATTTGGTATTACTGCCCTTTTAATTCCCATGCCCAGAACTGCCGACAAATGGTGGCTTTGAAAAGTAAATACAGCCCTGTTTTTATAAATGACAGAATTACGTGGTGAGTACCAAGAGGCCACTTCAGTTTCAGCCTGCATCTCCATTCCCCTGAACAAGGAGACAATTCTGCCATGCAATCTTTAACCTCCCAATATTCACATCCCTGATGTGTGTGTGAACTGAAATCAGCTGGGATGGAATCCCCGGATACAGACAGTTCCGGAAGCTCTGCACTGACTGAGGAATTCTGATATACAGCAGCCACACAGAATACACGATGACAGGAAGTCACATTGATGGAAAGCAGTGTTTCTCATCAGGGCCTGTACACATGGGAGCGTTGACGACACAGAGGGCAATGCTTTCAAATGAAGGACTGCATCTGTATTTTCTCTACTAAGCTACTGGCAGATGCAGATAATTCCATCGCCCAGCACCAATCCTCTTTGTACCCGTACGACGTGCCTGCGCATTGCGGTGAATACACATGCGCAGTTTTGCGGAGTTTTAACCTGATCACAGCACTGCAAAAAGTTGCTAGCGAGCGATCAACTCAGAATGACCCCCATTATTTTTACTAAAAAATAATGTGAAAAGGGTGCTATCATGCCCCTATCATATTATTTTAATATCACTTAAAAGTATTAAAAGACTTTTGGAGCAGTTGTCATGTAAAACTGCTCCAAACCCTTTAATTCACTAATTTTAGTAACCAACATTGCATTTCCCATACTTATAATGAAAAATGCGATCTGGGCAGAATTCACAAAAAAAAATAGTTACGAGGGGGGGGTTCGACTTAGCGGTGGTAGCGGTGATGTCGGCGCTTGCGCAGCAGGACATCGGCGTATTTTTCACGAAAAATACCCTGATGATGCTGCGGACAGGCATCGCAAGCTCTGTCCCTGCATGCGATAATTGATACTTATCCTTGGATGCGGATGGTGATAAATTGGCCCCTAAGTTCCAGAACTCTGTGAGATGCACAGAGGAGTTGCGGATACCAGTAAGTGTAGTTGTGAGCAGGGCTGTATTAACTAGAGATGAGCGCCTGAAATTTTTCGGGTTTTGTGTTTTGGTTTTGGGTTCGGTTCCGCGGCCGTGTTTTGGGTTCGAACGCGTTTTGGCAAAACCTCACCGAATTTTTTTTGTCGGATTCGGGTGTGTTTTGGATTCGGGTGTTTTTTTCAAAAAACACTAAAAAACAGCTTAAATCATAGAATTTGGGGGTCATTTTGATCCCAAAGTATTATTAACCTCAAAAACCATAATTTACACTCATTTTCAGTCTATTCTGAATACCTCACACCTCACAATATTATTTTTAGTCCTAAAATTTGCACCGAGGTCGCTGTGTGAGTAAGATAAGCGACCCTAGTGGCCGACACAAACACCGGGCCCATCTAGGAGTGGCACTGCAGTGTCACGCAGGATGTCCCTTCCAAAAAACCCTCCCCAAACAGCACATGACGCAAAGAAAAAAAGAGGCGCAATGAGGTAGCTGTGTGAGTAAGATTAGCGACCCTAGTGGCCGACACAAACACCGGGCCCATCTAGGAGTGGCACTGCAGTGTCACGCAGGATGGCCCTTCCAAAAAACCCTCCCCAAACAGCACATGACGCAAAGAAAAAAAGAGGCGCAATGAGGTAGCTGTGTGAGTAAGATTAGCGACCCTAGTGGCCGACACAAACACCGGGCCCATCTAGGAGTGGCACTGCAGTGTCACGCAGGATGTCCCTTCCAAAAAACCCTCCCCAAACAGCACATGACGCAAAGAAAAAAAGAGGCGCAATGAGGTAGCTGTGTGAGTAAGATTAGCGACCCTAGTGGCCGACACAAACACCGGGCCCATCTAGGAGTGGCACTGCAGTGTCACGCAGGATGTCCCTTCCAAAAAACCCTCCCCAAACAGCACATGACGCAAAGAAAAAAAGAGGCGCAATGAGGTAGCTGACTGTGTGAGTAAGATTAGCGACCCTAGTGGCCGACACAAACACCGGGCCCATCTAGGAGTGGCACTGCAGTGTCACGCAGGATGTCCCTTCCAAAAAACCCTCCCCAATCAGCACATGATGCAAAGAAAAAGAAAAGAAAAAAGAGGTGCAAGATGGAATTGTCCTTGGGCCCTCCCACCCACCCTTATGTTGTATAAACAAAACAGGACATGCACACTTTAACCAACCCATCATTTCAGTGACAGGGTCTGCCACACGACTGTGACTGATATGACGGGTTGGTTTGGATCCCCCCCAAAAAAGAAGCAATTAATCTCTCCTTGCACAAACTGGCTCTACAGAGGCAAGATGTCCACCTCATCTTCACCCTCCGATATATCACCGTGTACATCCCCCTCCTCACAGATTATCAATTCGTCCCCACTGGAATCCACCATCTCAGCTCCCTGTGTACTTTGTGGAGGCAATTGCTGCTGGTCAATGTCTCCGCGGAGGAATTGATTATAATTCATTTTAATGAACATCATCTTCTCCACATTTTCTGGATGTAACCTCGTACGCCGATTGCTGACAAGGTGAGCGGCGGCACTAAACACTCTTTCGGAGTACACACTTGTGGGAGGGCAACTTAGGTAGAATAAAGCCAGTTTGTGCAAGGGCCTCCAAATTGCCTCTTTTTCCTGCCAGTATAAGTACGGACTGTGTGACGTGCCTACTTGGATGCGGTCACTCATATAATCCTCCACCATTCTATCGATGTTGAGAGAATCATATGCAGTGACAGTAGACGACATGTCCGTAATCGTTGTCAGGTCCTTCAGTCCGGACCAGATGTCAGCATCAGCAGTCGCTCCAGACTGCCCTGCATCACCGCCAGCGGGTGGGCTCGGAATTCTGAGCCTTTTCCTCGCACCCCCAGTTGCGGGAGAATGTGAAGGAGGAGATGTTGACAGGTCGCGTTCCGCTTGACTTGACAATTTTGTCACCAGCAGGTCTTTCAACCCCAGCAGACCTGTGTCTGCCGGAAAGAGAGATCCAAGGTAGGCTTTAAATCTAGGATCGAGCACGGTGGCCAAAATGTAGTGCTCTGATTTCAACAGATTGACCACCCGTGAATCCTTGTTAAGCGAATTAAGGGCTGCATCCACAAGTCCCACATGCCTAGCGGAATCGCTCCCTTTTAGCTCCTTCTTCAATGCCTCCAGCTTCTTCTGCAAAAGCCTGATGAGGGGAATGACCTGACTCAGGCTGGCAGTGTCTGAACTGACTTCACGTGTGGCAAGTTCAAAGGGCATCAGAACCTTGCACAACGTTGAAATCATTCTCCACTGCGCCTGAGACAGGTGCATTCCACCTACTATATCGTGCTCAATTGTATAGGCTTGAATGGCCTTTTGCTGCTCCTCCAACCTCTGAAGCATATAGAGGGTTGAATTCCACCTCGTTACCACTTCTTGCTTCAGATGATGGCAGGGCAGGTTCAGTAGTTTTTGGTGGTGCTCCAGTCTTCTGTACGTGGTGCCTGTACGCCGAAAGTGTCCCGCAATTCTTCTGGCCACCGACAGCATCTCTTGCACGCCCCTGTCGTTTTTAAAAAAATTCTGCACCACCAAATTCAAGGTATGTGCAAAACATGGGACGTGCTGGAATTTGCCCATATTTAATGCACACACAATATTGCTGGCGTTGTCCGATGCCACAAATCCACAGGAGAGTCCAATTGGGGTAAGCCATTCCGCGATGATCTTCCTCAGTTGCCGTAAGAGGTTTTCAGCTGTGTGCGTATTCTGGAAACCGGTGATACAAAGCGTAGCCTGCCTAGGAAAGAGTTGGCGTTTGCGAGATGCTGCTACTGGTGCCGCCGCTGCTGTTCTTGCGGCGGGAGTCCATACATCTACCCAGTGGGCTGTCACAGTCATATAGTCCTGACCCTGCCCTGCTCCACTTGTCCACATGTCCGTGGTTAAGTGGACATTGGGTACAGCTGCATTTTTTAGGACACTGGTGACTCTTTTTCTGAGGTCTGTGTACATTTTCGGTATCGCCTGCCTAGAGAAATGGAACCTAGATGGTATTTGGTACCGGGGACACAGTACCTCCAACAAGTCTCTAGTTGGCTCTGCAGTAATGATGGATACCGGAACCACGTTTCTCACCACCCAGGATGCCAAGGCCTCAGTTATCCGCTTTGCAGTAGGATGACTGCTGTGATATTTCATCTTCCTCGCAAAGGACTGTTGAACAGTCAATTGCTTACTGGAAGTAGTACAAGTGGGCTTACGACTTCCCCTCTGGGATGACCATCGACTCCCAGCGGCAACAACAGCAGCGCCAGCAGCAGTAGGCGTTACACGCAAGGATGCATCGGAGGAATCCCAGGCAGGAGAGGACTCGTCAGAATTGCCAGTGACATGGCCTGCAGGACTATTGGCATTCCTGGGGAAGGAGGAAATTGACACTGAGGGAGTTGGTGGGGTGGTTTGCGTGAGCTTGGTTACAAGAGGAAGGGATTTACTGGTCAGTGGACTGCTTCCGCTGTCACCCAAAGTTTTTGAACTTGTCACTGACTTATTATGAATGCGCTGCAGGTGACGTATAAGGGAGGATGTTCCGAGGTGGTTAACGTCCTTACCCCTACTTATTACAGCTTGACAAAGGGAACACACGGCTTGACACCTGTTGTCCGCATTTCTGGTGAAATACCTCCACACCGAAGAGCTGATTTTTTTGGTATTTTCACCTGGCATGTCAACGGCCATATTCCTCCCACGGACAACAGGTGTCTCCCCGGGTGCCTGACTTAAACAAACCACCTCACCATCAGAATCCTCCTGGTCAATTTCCTCCCCAGCGCCAGCAACACCCATATCCTCATCCTGGTGTACTTCAACACTGACATCTTCAATCTGACTATCAGGAACTGGACTGCGGGTGCTCCTTCCAGCACTTGCAGGGGGCGTGCAAATGGTGGAAGGCGCATGCTCTTCACGTCCAGTGTTGGGAAGGTCAGGCATCGCAACCGACACAATTGGACTCTCCTTGTGGATTTGGGATTTCGAAGAATGCACAGTTCTTTGCTGTGCTGCTTTTGCCAGCTTGAGTCTTTTCATTTTTCTAGCGAGAGGCTGAGTGCTTCCATCCTCATGTGAAGCTGAACCACTAGCCATGAACATAGGCCAGGGCCTCAGCCGTTCCTTGCCACTCCGTGTGGTAAATGGCATATTGGCAAGTTTACGCTTCTCCTCCGACAATTTTATTTTAGGTTTTGGAGTCCTTTTTTTACTGATATTTGGTGTTTTGGATTTGACATGCTCTGTACTATGACATTGGGCATCGGCCTTGGCAGACGACGTTGCTGGCATTTCATCGTCTCGGCCATGACTAGTGGCAGCAGCTTCAGCACGAGGTGGAAGTGGATCTTGATCTTTCCCTAATTTTGGAACCTCAACATTTTTGTTCTCCATATTTTAATAGGCACAACTAAAAGGCACCTCAGGTAAACAATGGAGATGGATGGATTGGATACTAGTATACAATTATGGACGGGCTGCCGAGTGCCGACACAGAGGTAGCCACAGCCGTGAACTACCGCACTGTACTGTGTCTGCTGCTAATATATAGACTGGTTGATAAAGAGATAGTATACTCGTAACTAGTATGTATGTATAAAGAAAGAAAAAAAAACCACGGTTAGGTGGTATATACAATTATGGACGGGCTGCCGAGTGCCGACACAGAGGTAGCCACAGCCGTGAACTACCGCACTGTACTGTGTCTGCTGCTAATATAGACTGGTTGATAAAGAGATAGTATACTCGTAACTAGTATGTATGTATAAAGAAAGAAAAAAAAACCACGGTTAGGTGGTATATACAATTATGGACGGGCTTCCGAGTGCCGACACAGAGGTAGCCACAGCCGTGAACTACCGCACTGTACTGTGTCTGCTGCTAATATATAGACTGGTTGATAAAGAGATAGTATACTCGTAACTAGTATGTATGTATAAAGAAAGAAAAAAAAAACCACGGTTAGGTGGTATATACAATTATGGACGGGCTGCCGAGTGCCGACACAGAGGTAGCCACAGCCGTGAACTACCGCACTGTACTGTGTCTGCTGCTAATATAGACTGGTTGATAAAGAGATAGTATACTCGTAACTAGTATGTATGTATAAAGAAAGAAAAAAAAACCACGGTTAGGTGGTATATACAATTATGGATGGGCTGCCGAGTGCCGACACAGAGGTAGCCACAGCCGTGAACTACCGCACTGTACTGTGTCTGCTGCTAATATATAGACTGGTTGATAAAGAGATAGTATACTACTAATATTATATATACTGGTGGTCAGGTCACTGGTCACTAGTCACACTGGCAGTGGCACTCCTGCAGCAAAAGTGTGCACTGTTTAATTTTAATATAATATTATGTACTCCTGGCTCCTGCTATAACCTATAACTGGCACTGCAGTAGTGCTCCCCAGTCTCCCCCACAATTATAAGCTGTGTGAGCTGAGCAGTCAGACAGATATATAATATATATAGATGATGCAGCACACTGGCCTGAGCCTGAGCAGTGCACACAGATATGGTATGTGACTGACTGAGTCACTGTGTGTATCGCTTTTTTCAGGCAGAGAACGGATATATTAAATAAACTGCACTGTGTGTCTGGTGGTCACTCACTATATAATATATTATGTACTCCTGGCTCCTGCTATAACCTATAACTGGCACTGCAGTAGTGCTCCCCAGTCTCCCCCACAATTATAAGCTGTGTGAGCTGAGCAGTCAGACAGATATATATAATATTATATATAGATAATAGATGATGCAGCACACTGGCCTGAGCCTGAGCAGTGCACACAGATATGGTATGTGACTGAGTCACTGTGTGCTGTGTATCGCTTTTTTCAGGCAGAGAACGGATTATAAATAAAACTGGTGGTCACTATCAGCAAAACTCTGCACTGTACTGAGTACTCCTAATGCTCCCCAAAATTAGTAAATCAAGTGTCTCTCTAATCTATTCTAAACGGAGAGGACGCCAGCCACGTCCTCTCCCTATCAATCTCAATGCACGTGTGAAAATGGCGGCGACGCGCGGCTCCTTATATAGAATCCGAGTCTCGCGATAGAATCCGAGCCTCGCGAGAATCCGACAGCGTCATGATGACGTTCGGGCGCGCTCGGGTTAACCGAGCAAGGCGGGAAGATCCGAGTCGCTCGGACCTATGAAAAAAAACATGAAGTTCTGGCGGGTTCGGATTCAGAGAAACCGAACCCGCTCATCTCTAGTATTAACCCATGGCCGGGCCCCTAGGCTTTCAGAAATTTCAGGACCTCTCTGGCACTTCAATCTTTCATCCCACTACAGCGGACATTTGGGAAGCAGAGCTTATGCCATCACTTACACTTTCAGTATTCACACGGACACCGATACCCAGTTGAAATAAAGTCTGTCGGGATTTCGGCATCAGTATCCTGAATGCCAGGATCCTGACAGTCGTCATTTTAACTGCTTCCCGTCTGTTGACCTCTTTTCTCACAGCACAATTGTTCCTCCTTTTCTTCCTTTTTCTTTTGAAATCCTGACTTGTGTTTGTACATGTTGGCTGCCATTTGTACTTTAAGTATGTGTAAATAATAACTGCTTTGGCTGGTCCCAACGGCCCTTGGGAACATTCAAGCACAGGCAATCAAGGTCACGACTAGACTGTATTGCTCATGGAGCTGTAATAATGGTGAAGGCGGCATGACATCACAGCCCTGACGTTAGGGCATTACAGAACTCCTACCCCAGCACCCTTCCCCACCCCCGCACCCCCAGTCAGGCTTTTGAATAATACGGCCCAGGCTGTGATGGGTTCGCAAGTACAGTCAAGAGATGTAGCGGGTGAGCCTGCAGCATGCAGGAGCGCGGCTGTTGGCCCTAAAGGGCATTGATGAAGGCTTAGAGGGGTGTAGTACGGCTGACCGGCGGTCTCCTGACCGCCGGTCAGCTTACCGACGCCGGGATCCCGGCAGCATACCAATGCCGGGATCCCGGCGGGGAGGGGCGAGTGCAGCAAGCCCCTTGCGGGCTCGCTGCGCTCGCCACACTGCGGGCTCGGTGGCGACCTGCGGTCACCACGGGTTCTTCTATTCCCACTCTATGGGTGTCGTGGACACCCACGAGTGGAAATAGTCCCTGTTGGTCGGCATGCCGACCATCGGGACAGTGACCCGTCGGGCTGGTGGAGGAGGTCATGTGACTGTCGGTCAGCTGACCGGCGGTCACATGAATACCACCCGCTTAGAGGATCCACCCATGAGTATGCACTGGAGTACAATGCAGAATGGGGAAAGAGGAATAATTACCCTGTAGTGCATGGAGATTAGGGTGAAGAGAAAGACTGATATTGCGGAAGCTGGCGAGAGAACAGAGCAGAGTTAATATCTTTATGAGTCAGAGGGCCAGCTCTTTGGACTATGAGGTCACGTGATATATCTGTGATTATGCAACCGAGAACGCTGCAGGAAGAGAAGATGCAGTAAGTGATGTGATTCTTTATTCAATCAGAGAGATGGTCTGGCTCCCATTGTCTCGTTTTACCATATGCGGGTCAGCGGCACACACAGGTAGGGACGGCATTACATTATTTCCATTACATTATTTCAAACTCTAATAAACAAATGAGGTTATAAAAAGAATGCTTCATCGTAAAACAAATATGAACTTCAGAATTTAAAGGAATAGGATTGGTAAAATTTGAAGAATTACACAGTATTATATCCCAAAATACAAAACAATGTCTTATATCAATCTAATTAAAAACATAGACGGCAAAAAATCCTTTCAACCATTACTTTGATGCGAGTTTATTACACATGGCAGACGTTCAATCTGGCTCATACTGTAACTGAATGAAATACAGGAAACGTGTAATGAATCCATCATTTCTGTGACCGCACAAGAACCTATTCCTACATTTGTATATGGAATGAGAAGGCCAGTAAATGGCAATGCCGTGTATAGTCTTTACAGTGTAATGTGCCATTATGGACTAGATAGAAGAGGCACCAAATAGTTATGCAGCTACAGTATGTGGAACTACAAGTACCAGAAGGTACTGTCAGACTGGAAGGGCCTACTGAGAGCTGTAATTCCACAGCAGCTGGTGAGCCGCTGGTTTCATAACCCAACTTACTGCAGAACTATGCTGTGGGCGTGACATAGACAGAGACAGGACGTTACATTTCATGCCATAGGTATTTGGAAAATGACATCAGTTCCTAAGTTACTGTGCTGCTGTGCACAGCTGCATCTTCTCCCTGAGGATTACCAAAGTCCTCCACGCACTGTACATAGCTAAATCACACAGACTACTACCAGCTTCTGCTAAGTGCTCCTCCCCTCACCCCTCTACAGACTGTTCCTCTGTTCTGCTGATAGGATTCCCACCCTCCACATCCCTCTCTGCTGATCTTCTGATTTCAAGACACTGGGGTCTATTTACTAAGCTTTGGATGGAGATAAAGTCAAAGGAGCTAAACTACCAGCCAATCACCTCCTAACTAACATGTCACAGGCTGCGTTTGAAAAATGACAGTTAGCAGCTGATTGGCTGGTACTTTATCGCCGTCGACTTTATCTCCATCGAAGGCTTAGTAAATAGACATCATGTTTTTCTCTCTTCCTCTGCTCTGCTACTTACAGAGCCTACATTCTCACCTACAAAGCAATATACTCTCAGCTGCCCCTTATTACAGGTCTTTATGTGTCCCTATGTTCTTTGCACCATAAAACGTTTTCCCTGGCTGCCCCAAGTCCTAACATTTGTACTGTCACGTATGTGTATTTTTCTTTCTTATCATTATATGCATTCATTTAGCCCTTTGCAGTGCCAGTCCCCACGGATATCCGCATGTGTGAACCAGGTAGCCGGTCTGCACATGCACTGTGGAACTGAAAATGCAGACACAGGCTTTCAGTTCCACTTGTTAAAAAATTGATAAATAAAAAATATATAAAAAATACTGAACACTGACAATATGGTTTATTTTAAAATAATAAAGCACTTTTTACATAATTTTATTTTGTTACTGCCATCCTCATGTGATGATGACTGAATAAGAAGAAGGCCGACAGCGAGATACTGATGACCTGACTTCCCAGTAAGCATTTTCACTCTAATCCTAACCGTAACCCACCCCTCCTGCAGCCTAACCCTAACCTCCACTCCCTCAGTCAAGCCCTACCCATCCGCCATGTAGCCTTGTCCCCCTAGTGCCTAACCCTAACCCCTATACTTACCTCTGGAATTCGTTGGGATTCTGACCGTCATGATCCTCCTGTCAGAATTGTGATAGCATCCCACAGTGTAAAGTCATGGGGCCAGGGTTGGACTGGCCCATAGGGGTACAGGGGAAACCCCCAGTGGGCCCCACTGTCGGTGGGGGAGGAGGCCCCCAACTCCTCCTCTAGGGGCACTTGAATTATACATTATACATATGTTACCTTATATTACACAGGACTGTGGTATATTTTTTACAGTGCATTGGTTCGTTATCATGCATGCACCAGCAGTATTTACTATATATATATATATATATATATATATTATCAAGTGGTAGAGACCATGCACTCTCTAATGGTTAGCCAAACCTCTGTGTTAGCTAGCCACACCCCCTGCAGAGACTGGCCACACCCTTACACACGGGCCCCCACCACTGCATTACCCCGGTGTGCCCATCATGCCCCAGTCCGACACTGCATGGTGCTGTTGGCACTTTGATACATAGGCCCCATTATCTTCTTACTCCAGGGTCTAAGGGGTCTACTTACTAAGCCTTGGATGTCATTTTTTCAAACACAGCCTATGACATGGGAGTTAGGAGCTGACTGGCTGGTACTTTATCTCCGTGCACTTTATCTCCATCCAAGGCTTTAGTAAATAGACCGCTAAATCTATCTCATGTCGATCTTCAGATCTAATGAATCACAACGGAACCTGGAGCCCTTTTTACACAAATCTGCAGACAGGTGTACAAATGTGGCAAGATCCAGGTGTCGGGGTATGTTAGCAATGCAGTTTTGTAGCTTCCTGGGTTTTTATTTTTATTTGTGCGAATAAGATGCACGTTCTGAACTAAAAAGATGCTTGGTGCGACCAAGCCACACGGAACCTGGCGCACAAAGCGCTTGCTAGCCACAGTATAAAAGGACACATTAATACACAGTATGTGATCTATTTATATAGGGGAAGAAATCCTCACATATATCTTTGCTAATATTTGTGATTTGCGATTCTCCCTATTTACGAAGCATCACGGGATGTGATGGCCATTGCAGGGGCTTTGCATGGAAAAGCCATTTACCCCATGTATCTAAGGAAACTGAAGGTGTAGCGAAGTGCTTATTACATACGATACACTAATGGGTATATTTACTTAGGTGTGAGTTTTTTAGAAATGGTGATGTTCCCCATAGCAGCCAATCAGATTCTTACTATTATTTTTTAGTAGCAGCCAGATAAATGTTAAGTGGAATCTGATTAGTGGCTATAGGCAACGTCTCCATTTCTAAAAAAAACTCTTAGTAAATATACCCCTAAGCTGCAGAACAGTGACCACAGTTATTATATTTCCACAATCAGGTGTACTAGGCATCCAATGCACGGCCCTTCTCCTGGCTTGAAATCTAACTGACACAAAAAAGCCCTTCTGCTCTGGTAGTCATTTACTCATATCAGATTCCAAATATCATTCTGCTCATTCTTTGCCTCAAGGCTTGGTAGAAGTAAGCATGCATGATATAAAAGTAGATTTTGAATTGTTATATGATTTAGTTCTGCCCCGTTCTGAATAAGAAAAGACAATAACAACCCAAAAAAATGCAAACAAAAAATAAATTATATATATATATATATATATATATATATATATATGTATATATATATATAGAAGAGCAATAAGTCCGGCACTCCTATGATATGGGTTACCTTCACCCGGTGCCCTCGCAAAAGACAAAATGTAGGCAGGCGACGGCGCGGCACTCCAGGCTTGAGGAAGAGAATAATGGACGACAACCAATTCTGCAACAACGTTTCAATCTTAATCGATTTTCATCAGGTAACCTGATGAAAATCGATTAAGATTGAAACGTTGTTGCAGACTTGGTTGTCGTCCATTATTCTCTTCCTCAAGCCTGGAGTGCCGCGCTGTCGCCTGCCTATATATATATATATATATATATATATATATATATTTATATTTTCTGATATTTAATATATTATAAAACAAAAACCCAAATTGCCTTACCATTAACATTCCACATTAGCTGAAATCCTTGACGTGAGGTGGTGCCATCTGACTGGAAGACAACATGAAGGCTGGTGCCGTTAGTGCTGCTACCTGGAGGTGGTTGGTCCCCACAGTACGTCCCAATGAGTCTGGCCTGATCATTAGGCCCATCGTACAGCTGAGAAGAGATACATACTTTAGAAAAATATTTTTAGCAGTCCTTTCTACAAGGGTGAACCCTGAAGAAGGATTAAAGTCCCAAATAAATCATTACAGAACAGGAATTATCAGGCTAAGGGCGGGATGTACTAAAGGAAAAATGCGATAAAACCACAGTTTTCGGGGGTTTTATTGCATTTTCGTATGTACAAACACCCAACCGACGCGTTTTCGCCGCACAGGGTATCACCATCTTTGGATGGCGATACCCTATAGAAGCCTATGGGCTTCTTATAGCTAGCCGCAGCAACCTGCGGCCTCTGGCAGACGGCGACCCCGACACCCCCCCGGCATAACTTCCTCCAGGAAGCCTGGACCCGGAAGGTAATCTCCTCCTCCCCATAGCAACGCAGCCGGAGGTCCTTCCGGCTGCAGGGGGGAGGAGGAGGCGCCGGGTTACAGCCTGCTGCCTGGCAGGTGAGCAGGTGAAGCACCCGGTGAGGTGGCGGAGACCCCCTGCACACCACCTCACAGGTATCGCGGGGGGCCTCCGTCACCGCATTGCGATATTGATCGCATATGTTAGTACATATGCGATCAACAACGCTGTGATACACGGCGAGGGCGGTTGATAAATGACCAACTTCTCTAACTATGAATGTTCATTTCATTGAACTTAACCTATAGGGACTTAGCAAATACAAAGGTCAGCCAATAATTCTGAGAATGTGGAAAATCACTATAAACCAGTTACATGAAGAAAACTGATGTCCTCACTGGTTCCTAATGCACTCATAGGGGTCCATTCAACTAAGCATGATTCCCGCGATGCAGTGTGCACATCACAGTACATATTGCACATTTTAATGGGGATGCAAATTGAAATGCGCGATTTAGGGACAACTGGGCAGATTTATTAAGCCTGGAGAAGTGATAAAGCAGTGATAAGTGCAAGGTCATAACGCACCAGCCAATCAGCTCCAATATGTAAATCGACAAGAGCTGATTGGCTGGTGCGTTATCACCTTGCTCTTATCACTTCTCCAGGCTTAATACATCTGCCCCAATGGATGTCATTGCTGGTCACTTAAAATCTAAATTAGTTTATTAATTTTCTGCTTTAAACTACTAGAGCTCCACTTATAGCACAGAGGACGTTTTATGCGCGAGTTTCAATAATGAATTCAAAAGTAGTGTATTGCGCTCCTGATTGGCTGCCAGCCCTCGAGTTCCGATTGGCTCGCTGGCGGCCAGCAATACACTTGAAATGGCACCGGCGCTGTCACGGTCTCCATGGCTGCCCGCAGCTAACTACTGTATGCACCAACAGCTGGTAGGACTAAGAGAGCTGATTACAACTGCACAGTGCTAGGGGGGGGGTGATCGCCACAATCACCCTCCGCCAGGGCTGCCATCAGAAATGAAGGGGCCCGGGACTGACAAATGAGGCAGGGCCCCCCTCCCCACACAAACGCTGCCCCATTCCTCCCCCCTGCATTCTACAAAACTTACATTTTGAGGGGGCCCGGGAGGCAGCAGCAAAGAGCGGGACAGGGACAGCTGCCTGCGAACCGCCAGGCAGCCACGGCATGGAGGAACAGAGCCGCAACGCTATTATTAGTACAGAGCCTGCCGTGAGCCAATCGGAGGTCACGGGCCGGCAGCCAATCAGGAGCTGCCAAATGGCAGCTACTGATTGGCTGCCGGTCCGTGACCTCCGATTGGCTCACGGACGGCATTGTAGTTAGAATAGCGCCGCGGCTTAGCCTCTGTCCTTCCAAGGCAGCTGCCGGTACGCAGCGTTAAAATAATTGTCGCCGTTAATTAGTTAACGCGATATTAACGCGTTAACTTGCCCAGCCCTAATTAAAACATGATGAATAATTCTATTATTAGTAATAGTAAGCAACATAATAAAGTCTAGCAAGGAAAAGACATGAGGTGCACACCCCAAATGGCATGGTTCCTAAAATAAGAGGCCTTGCAATGGGGAAACCATAGTACGACAATGAACAAAATCACTAAATGTGTCCGACAGAGGAACTGGGAAAAAAAAAAAAAATTCAGTGTTTACACTTTATGTTTCCTAGCAACATAAAGCAGAAATAGTATTTTTACCCAGACCTGAATGTACAAGATTTACACCATTTCCTCCCAAGCACTATGTGCTGGTACACAGAACTCCGTTTCCATGGAAACCTCTTCCTACACTCACCCTGCAGCACTGAGGGGAAAGCCTCTTTACATTATGCAGAATTCGGTTCTTAAATCACAAGGAGAAATGACTCATCTGCGCTGGTATCACAGAGAGAGCAATTCAGAATCTCCTCAATGAAGTTAGTTTACAACACATTTTAAAAAGAAACTCAATTTATTTAGCCCTAATCTCATGTATTGAACATTTTTTTTTGTCACATGTATTCTATAATGACTGATAGCAGACCACTATTTAATTGTAAATGAGGGCACTTCAAATTGTGTGCAGAACAACATTTGTAAAACACTGTTTCCTATTGCCTTCATACAGCAAGATATATAACTGTGTACTCCTGGTTTTCTACTATGGAGTAGCTTCAAATAATGGTGAGTGGCGTGAAGTTCCACATTACATTAAAGCATAGTTGCCTACCTTAATTCTGCAGGAGACTCCCTGAAATAGTAGCAATATCCCTGACTCCCTGAATAGACCAGCAATCTCCCTGATTGCAACTTACCCCATTATGCAGCTGTTAAGGGCCGTATTCAAGGGCCGATTTGGGGAGAGATGTGTGCTGAGCGAACCGCTCAGCACACATTTCTCCCCCCGCTCAGCACAGCGTGATGTGTGCTGAGCGTGCGGTGGGAGACGGGGGGCCGCTCATTTCACCCAGCGGGTGAAGTGAGCGACCTGCTAGATTGGCCTGCATGCAGGCCAATCTAGCACCAGCGATAGCGATGTGCAGGGCTGCACATCGCTATCGCTGTGGGGGGTACACACGGAGCGATCGCTGCTTAAAATCTAAGCAATCTAGTCAGATTGCTTAGATTTTAAGCAGCGATCGCTCCGTGAGTACCCCCCTTTACATTCTTGGGGGGGGAAAAAGATATCAGTGATATGTGTATTCAGATGGAATCATCACTGCCATTTCCCTGCATTGGGATTAAGGCACAATGATCCCTATGGCTACATGCATTTTAAATAAAGTTTCTCGTGGCCACTTACAGTGTATGGAACCTCTTGTAAAACACAATACACAAACAAATCCTGCAAAACATCAGTGTCTTTTCTTCAACAAGTAAATCTTACTAACTTTCCGGCTCATTTACATTTGGGTGTAAATAATTTTTATGACATGCCCCTCAGATGTAGCAGTACACGTCCGCGCTGATAGCTGTTACTTCATTGGTGCCTACCTTGCTGCACCCACACCCTCCTCCAGTAGGTGGCAGTGTGGTAGGCTAATGGGGGCAATGTGGGCTGTTCCGGGGCCTGGTCAGTTGGGGAAAGTGGGCAGTCCAGGGGCGTGGCATCATGATTGCGTCATCGTGGCCTTGCACCCCCTCCCCCCGCTAGACAGTGCCGAGAAAACAGGCACTGTATAGCAGGGGCCGGAGCTAGGATGACGCGATTCAGCGAGACTCACGTCATCATTTCCCCCTCGGACCACGCACTTGTTCTCTGCTGTGGGCGGCCGAGGGGGAGGGTTGCGGGGGCCTGCCAGGGAAAGCGGGAGACTTACCCACCTTTCCGGGAGACTCCCGGCCATTCTGGGAGGGTAGGCAAGTACGTGTTACTTTTGCAATCTCCCTGGAAGGCTTTTTCAAAAGTAGGCAATTATGCATTAAAGCTCAATTCACGGAATATTTTCCTGAAGTGCGCTCCTGATTCCCATGCAATTCAATGAGTAGTGTGAAATCGTGGATGTCGCAAGTTAATCCTGCAGTGTGGGACCTTTGTGAAGTCCATGAAAAAGTGGGGAAATCTTCCCGCACCCAGAAAAAGTGGCAAATAATACAGCAGGACAGTGTAGAAGCTGTTAGTGGCTGTAAACTAAGAATTGGAGGCTGCCCTATTGCATCAATGGGTTGATCTCTGCAACCTTTATAGGAGAATGATGGAAAAATGATAGCTAGCAAGTATATTTCAGAAGATAAACGTGTCTAGAGTATTTGGGGGAACATCAAAGTTTCTCTATAGTGATTTTTAATAATTTATTTACAAGTTTGTAAAAAACAAAACCCTTGCAAGTTCTCATCTGCTAGCTCCTTTCCATACTGTACAACACCTCAGCATACATGTCCCACACACTTTTATTCATGTTTTTGCTTTTTAAGAAAAATACAGTACATGAAATAGGACATGCCTTTATTTGGACATATGAGGTCTGATAATTAAGTTTGTGAACTGATCTCGGTAATATCTCACTGCTGAATATCACTGTAGTTGCCTTCAAAGTACGTCCCTTGGGAAGCTATGCATCGATGCCAGCACCTAGTCCATCCTTCAAAACAAATTTGGAACTGATTATGCAGAATGGCTTTCAGAGCTGCCGTCATATTACTCCTGGTGTCATCATTGTCATCAAAACATACTTGCCTACTCTCCCGGTTTCTGCAGGACACACACGATTTTTGGGTAGTCCACCTGTAATCCCGGAAGAGTGGGCACCACTCCCGCATTCTGTCCACCTGTAACCCCGGAAGAGTGGGCACCACTCATAGAGAAAGAGGCAGAATGCTGAGATTTGTACACCAATCCGAGAAGAAGGTGGGGCCTAATGGCTTGTTTCCATGACAAACAGGTTATTTGGCCCACCCCCTATGCAAATATGCACTAATCATCGGGGGTTTAGAGGGGAGGGCCTCCCTAGGCACAACAGTAACAGCTGCCCTCCATCTGCCTAATTTTATTCTTTTTATTGATGGTTATAAGCCCTCATATGATGATAGCCAATTTAAAAGAATAATAAAAAAGCCACTAACTACAGAATGACATTTTAATTATGTATACATTTTTAATAAGTAGGACAGCTTACAGGGGCAGTATGTGCAAGAGCTATCGATTTACATTCCATCAAGATGGAATATGGTACAGTATAGTGGAAATATTTTGCAGTTACTGGTACTTTTTAGGCTGACAGTACCAACACAAGCATCCAAGTGCTGCCCCCAAACAAGTGCCTCCCATAGGCATGTGCCTCACGTGCCTAATAGGAAATTCGCTACTGCTAATCGTGCCAATTTTCTCATGCGGGGATGAGGCCTAATGGCACGATTAGCATACCCCGCCCTTGTCGCCTCCTACCTGCTTCTCTTTTCCAGTCATTTCCCAGAGAGGAGGTTTTCAAAGTAGGTTAGTATGCAGCAAAATGCCTTCCTTTCAATATTTCCTTTATCTTTGGGAACAAAAAAAATGTAATCGGGGGCAAGATCTGGTGAATAGGGAGGGTGTGCCTACATAATTATTTGTTTATTAGCTAAAAACTCCCTCACAGACAGTACCGTGTGTGCAGGTGCATTGTCGTGTTGCAAGTACCGTGATTTGATGGCAAAAGGTTTGGGTCGTTTCCATCTAACTTCTTCACGCAGCCTTTTCAGTACTTCTAAATAGTAATCTTGATTGACTGCTATACTCCGATATTCTCGCAACGGTGCACTAAAACACATACAGATAATAATAGATGCCACCCAGGAAGAGACTGCCGTAGATCAACAACACAGCTGTGAAACGCTAATATGCCTATGGTGTCAAACCATACAGAAATTTCTGTCCAGTGCTGCCACAGCAAGCACACGCTGGCAATTTTGCAAACTTAATTGTATTGAACTCGTATTTTACTATTTAAAAACCTCAACATACATTATTATTCATTGGGAGAGATGTCCCGGGGGCACTGCACTGTGTCCTGACAAATTGCATTAACATAAAGATGTATTTCTACTTTTCACCTAGTCTAGAGCTGTAAGCTGAAAGCCGTGTTAACTGACATTTTCAATAGCAAAATCTTCATGGGCCACAGGTTTTTAAACTTATTCTGAGGCCAACTCATGGCTAATGGAGTCCAGTGCCATATTAACAATGAGGCGGATGGAACAACAGCTCCAGGCCTCTACAAAAAATAGGCCCATCTTCGTGACATCATGATATTGCCCAGCCATTATTTTCTTCACAAAATTAATACATTTTTATATGTTTACATATTTAGGGCGACAATGGGCTGATAGTGTTAGGGATGTACAAACCCAAATGGCACTGACAACACCCTCATATCACTGGCCACACCCACACACATCTGACCACACCTCCTCCCCTTCTCATAAAAGGCCCATTGATAATTTTCAGCCTCAGGTCCATAGGGCCTTTAATCTGGTCCTGATGGAGTCTTCGCCTATGGCTTTCAGCCATACATATTTATAAACAGTGCATTTATTTCACCCCAATGCCACTGAATATGATTCAAAGCTCCCTTCTAGTGTTAAACGCAGAGCTGGCAAGCCATAGTATGACCTTTCACCGTGTCTGCTATTGCAAAGGGGATGGGTATGAGCATGGTCGGACTGGCCCACAGGATACCAGGGAAACCACCGGTAGGCCCCACTGCCTGAGGGCCCACTCCTTCCTCTAGGGATCAGGTTCCAGACTGTGCACTTGTATTATACATGGTATATATGTTGCATTACACTACACTGAGCTATTGTGTATTTCAAGCCTCTGTAGAGGCTGGCCACACACCCTTTGTAGGCTGGCCACACCCCTAAGTATGGTCCCATATAACTGCATTTCCCCGGTGGGCCCTTCATGCCCCAGTCCGACACTGGGTATGAGTGTTCAACCATCAAAATCACAATAGCATTTGGTATGGCATACCATTGCAGTTACAGTTCATCTGCACAGAGCATTTCTGTTAACTAGAAAACTGCAAGCCAATCAGACGTCTAGAAACTGTTGTCCTTTTCAGGGGTTCACACCTGCTACATTCCGGATACATGCATGTCAACAGGGGTTGGGTATGCGTGACCGGCGGTCAGGAGACTAACGAGTGGAAATAGTCCCCGTTAGTCGGCATGCGGACTGGCGGGGTTGTAAGGGGGTGGGATTCCGGTGTCGGTATCCTAACCGCTAGTCACATAACTACCTCCCGTCAACAGTTGGGGTGTCATATTCGGAGTAGTGAGCTCGTAGCACCATGAGGAATCTCCAAAAAAGGTTGGGTACTGAAACATCCCCAATTCCCAACCGCCACCCCTTACAAATATCCCTGCAATGCTGCATGTATCAGTGACAGAGGTAAGTGGAAGCAGGAAGCTCCTCCCTCCAAAGGTCCCCGCAGCTGTTACAAAAGTCCTGATAGGACAGTCCAGCCTAAATCAGTTGGGAGGTATACAGATAATACAGCACAGAGAATACCCCCACACCCCTCTTTTCTCTTGGCACAACATTAATTATATCTGTTTTGTTTGTTACAAAGTAATACAGTAATATCATTAATAAAGAGAGTGATTTGGGCAGGATTTCCCACTTTATAGATTCTAGTGATGGATTTTGAAGCATACCATTCTGATTTAATTCATGTATAAGCACAAAACAGGCTTTTACTTCAAGTTGCAAACAGCATAAAGTCACATTACTCTGAGCTGGCCGGGCGTGGCAGCTGACAGATTACTTTCCGAGGAGAAGAAGTGACTCATTCATTCTAACGGTCGCATGTCTGAATGAAAACCATCGCAAATCAGAATATTCTTCTATTTTATTTATAAAGCATATCTGCTCTGTTCTTTTAAGGATCAGGACCTATTGCATGTCCAACTCTGGCTGAGCACAGGAGGAGAAGAATGTGGTCTATACAATATCGCACAAGAGCATATTCAGAGCAGCAACAGCGTCATTGATTGCATGGAAGCTGCTACTTAGACATGGTCATTATTACCTGCCGTGTGAAAGGGCCTTTTTAAAGTGAATTTATCTATCTATCTTTCTATATAAATATCTAATTTATTTAAAGACCCTGGTTATCATTTATGCGCCTGGTGACTTAGTGACATGTGTCGTTGTAACAATGCAACACCGGTTGTACTTGTTGACTGTGCAAGACCTTTATTGTTAATTGTGCACGGATTGGGGCAGCAATATGGCATGCATTTCAGGATGAGCTAATATTAATTGGGATTAAGGGCGTTCTTGGGTGTATGAGGGCATTCTTCACTGCTATGCACTATTAGCATACCTCCCAACTGTCCTGATTCCAGCGGGACAGTTCCGCTATTCGGACACTGTCCCGCTGTCCCACCCGCGGGTCGCAGTGTCCCGCGTGTGGGGGGGCAGTTGGGGGAGCCTTTGATCACCCACTGCTCTGCAAAGCAGCGAGTGATCTCTGAATAGATGCTGTGCGCATGGTATCTATTCAGTGCTGGGAGGGGAGCAGAGGGCTGCTCAGGGAGCGCTGGGCACGCCCCAAAAGGCTGGAAAATGGGTCCGTTTGATGAGGCCACGCCCACTCTGGTGAGGCCACGTCCCTCCCGACCGAGGCCAAACACCCTTTCTGGAAAGCCGCGCGATGGTCCCGACTCCCTTCACACTAAAGTTGGGAGGTATGTATTAGACAAAAAGTAGATTTAATTTTGAATGATGGAATATATAAGTGATGAAAAGTAGTGAAGTGGAATCTAGATGGGATTTGGTAGCGGAGACATAGAACCTATAGAGATTAGATTATAGGGCTGATTCTAAGGTGACAGCAAAGAAAACAGAGAAAGTAACTTTGTATCTGGAACAAACCATGCTGCAGTACAAGGGGTGCAAATACAATGGGGGAGATGTAACAAACCTTGGAGAGAGATAAAGTGGAGGGAGATAAAGTACCAGCCAATCAGCTCCTGTGACTTTATAACCTGTGTTTAAATAAAATGACAGGAGCTGATTAGTTGGTAGTTTACCTCTCTCCACTTTATCTCTCTCCAAGGTTTAATACATCTCCCCCATTGTATGCTGGGAAGACACTGGCTGCTTTTGTATGTAGGCCACAAATACTGACCAGCTTAATCTTAACATAGCAATTTAGATTTGCGTTTGGACACGCTCCTCTCACATCCAAATCTCTCTGCACATTTTACATCTGCCCCACCTGCTGTGTAATATGGTGTTACCAAGATGCACAGTCAGTTACTGGATCTTTTTTGCTTTCATCTAAACTCAGAATCAGCCAATACTGTATGTATAGTTGAAAATAAGAATTTACTTACCGATAATTCTATTTCTCATAGTCCGTAGTGGATGCTGGGACTCCGTCAGGACCATGGGGAATAGCGGGCTCCGCAGGAGACAGGGCACATCTAAATAAAGCTTTTAGGATCACATGGTGCGTACTGGCTCCTCCCCCTATGACCCTCCTCCAAGCCTCAGTTAGGTACTGTGCCCGGACGAGCGTACACAATAAGGAAGGATCTTGAATCCCGGGTAAGACTCATACCAGCCACACCAATCACACCGTACAACTTGTGATCTGAACCAAGTTAACAGTATGATAACAAAAAACGAAGTAGCCTCTGAAAAGATGGCTCACAACAATAGTAATAACCCGATCTTTGTAACAATAACTATGTACAAGTATTGCAGACAATCCGCACTTGGGATGGGCGCCCAGCATCCACTACGGACTATGAGAAATAGAATTATCGGTAAGTAAATTCTTATTTTCTCTAACGTCCTAGTGGATGCTGGGACTCCGTCAGGACCATGGGGATTATACCAAAGCTCCCAAACGGGCGGGAGAGTGCGGATGACTCTGCAGCACCGAATGAGAGAACTCCAGGTCCTCCTTAGCCAGAGTATCAAATTTGTAAAATTTTACAAACGTGTTCTCCCCTGACCACGTAGCTGCTCGGCAAAGTTGTAATGCCGAGACCCCTCGGGCAGCCGCCCAAGATGAGCCCACTTTCCTTGTGGAGTGGGCCTTTACAGATTTAGGCTGTGGCAGGCCTGCCACAGAATGTGCAAGTTGGATTGTGCTACAGATCCAACGTGCAATCGTCTGTTTAGACGCAGGAGCACCCATCTTGTTGGGTGCATACAATATAAACAACGAGTCAGATTTTCTGACTCCAGCTGTCCTTGAAATATATATTTTTAATGCTCTGACAACGTCCAGTAACTTGGAGTCCTCCAAGTCGCTAGTAGCCGCAGGCACCACAATAGGCTGGTTCAAGTGAAAAGCCGAAACCACCTTAGGGAGAAAATGAGGACGTGTCCGCAGTTCTGCCCTGTCCGAATGGAAAATCAGATATGGGCTTTTGTATGATAAAGCCGCCAACTCTGAAACTCTCCTGGCTGAAGCCAGGGCCAATAGCATGGTTACCTTCCATGTAAGGTATTTTAAATCTACCGATTTTAGAGGCTCAAACCAATGAGATTTGAGAAAATTCAAAACTACGTTCAAATCCCACGGTGCCACTGGAGGCACTATTGGGGGTTGTATATGTAGTACACCTTTGACAAAAGTTTGTACTTCAGGCACTGATGCCAATTCCTTCTGGAAGAAGATTGATAAGGCCGAAATTTGAACTTTAATGGACCCCAATTTTAGGCCCATAGACAATCCTGCTTGCAGGAAATGTAAGAATCGACCCAATTGAAATTCTTCCGTTGGAGCCTTCTTGGCCTCACACCACGCAACATATTTCCGCCAAATGCGGTGATAATGTTGTACAGTCACTTCCTTTCTAGCCTTAATCAAGGTAGGAATAACTTCCTCTGGAATGCCCTTTTCTTTTAGAATCCGGCGTTCAACCGCCATGCCGTCAAACGCAGACGCGGTAAGTCTTGGAACATACAAGGTCCCTGCTGAAGCAGATCCCTTCTTAGAGGTAGAGGCCACGGATCCTCCGTGAGCATCTCTTGAAGTTCCGGATACCAAGTTCTTCTTGGCCAGTCCGGAGCCACCAGTATTGTTCTTACTCCTCTTTTCCGTATAATTCTCAGTACCTTTGGTATGAGAGGCAGAGGAGGGAACACATACACTGACTGGTACACCCACGGTGTTACCAGAGCGTCCACAGCTATTGCCTGAGGGTCTCTTGACCTGGCGCAATATCTGTCCAATTTTTTGTTGAGGCGAGACGCCATCATGTCCACCTTTGGTTTTTCCCAACGGTTCACAATCATGTGGAAGACTTCTGGATGAAGTCCCCACTCTCCCGGGTGAAGGTCGTGTCTGCTGAGGAAGTCTGCTTCCCAGTTGTCCACTCCCGGGATGAACACTGCTGACAGTGCTATGACATGATTCTCCGCCCAGCGCAGAATCCTTGCAGCTTCTGTCATTGCTCTTCTGCTTCTCGTGCCGCCTTGTCGGTTTACGTGGGCGACTGCCGTGATGTTGTCCGACTGGATCAACACCGGCTGACCCTGAAGCAGCGATTTTGCCAGGCTTAGAGCATTGTAGATCGCTCTTAGCTCCAGTATATTTATGTGAAGGGACGTCTCCAGGTTTGACCACACGCCCTGGAAGTTTCTTCCCTGTGTGACTGCTCCCCAGCCTCGTAGGCTGGCATCCGTAGTCACCAGGACCCAGTCCTGTATGCCGAATCTGCGGCCCTCTAACAGATGGGCACTCTGCAACCACCACAGGAGAGACAACCTTGTTCTTGGTGACAGTGTTATCCGCTGATGCATGTGCAGATGCGATCCGGACCATTTGTCCAGCAGATCCCACTGAAATGTCCGTGCATGGAATCTGCCGAATGGAATCGCTTCGTAAGAAGCCACCATCTTTCCCAGGACTCTTGTGCATTGATGTACTGACACAGTTCCTGGTTTTAGGAGGTTCCTGACAAGTTCGGATAACTCCCTTGCTTTCTCCTCCGGGAGAAACACCTTTTTCTGAACCGTGTCCAGAATCATTCCCAGGAACAGCAGACGAGTTGTCGGGGTCAATTGAGATTTTGGAAGATTCAGAATCCACCCGTGTTGCTGAAGCACTACCTGGGTTAGTGCTACACCGACTTCCAGCTGTTCTCTGGACTTTGCCCTTATCAGGAGATCGTCCAAGTAAGGGATAATTAATACGCCTTTTCTTCGTAGAAGAACCATCATTTCGGTCATTACCTTGGTAAAGACCCGAGGGGCCGTGGACAAACCAAACGGCAGCGTTTGAAACTGATAATGACAGTCTTGTATCACGAACCTGAGATACCCTTGGTGTGAGGGGTAAATTGGGACATGCAGATAAGCATCTTTTATGTCCAGGGACACCATGAAGTCCCCTTCTTCCAGATTCGCTATCACTGCTCTGAGTGACTCCATCTTGAACTTGAATTTCTGTATGTACAGGTTCAAGGATTTCAGGTTTAGAATAGGTCTTACCGAACCGTCCGGCTTCGGTACCACAAATAGTGTGGAATAATACCCCTTCCCCTGTTGTAGGAGGGGTACCTTGACTATCACCTGCTGAGAATACAGCTTGTGAATGGCTTCCAAAACCGACGTCCTTTCTGAGGGAGACGTTGGTAAAGCAGACTTTAGGAACCGGCGAGGGGGAGACCTTTCGAACTCCAACATGTAACCCTGAGATATTATCTGCAGGATCCACGGGTCCACTTGTGAGCGAGCCCACTGATTGCTGAAAATCTTGAGTCGACCCCCCACCGCTCCTGAGTCCGCTTGCAAAGCCCCAGCGTCATGCTGATGGCTTTGTAGAACCCGGGGCGGGTTTCTGGTCCTGGGCAGGGGCTGCTTGCTGCCCTCTCTTACCCTTTCCTCTGCCTCGCGGCAGATAAGACTGTCCTTTTGGTCGCTTGTTTTTATAGGAGCGAAAGGACTGCGGCTGAAAAGACGGTGTCTTTTTCTGTTGGGAGGGGGTCTGAGGTAAAAAAGTGGATTTGCCGGCAGTTGCCGTGGCCACCAGGTCCGAAAGACCGACCCCAAATAATTCCTCTCCTTTATATGGCAATACTTCCATATGCCTTTTGGAATCCGCATCACCTGACCACTGTCGCGTCCATAAACTTCTTCTGGCAGATATGGACATCGCGCTTACTCTTGATGCTAGAGTACAAATATCTCTCTGAGCATCTCGCATATAAAGAAAAGCATCCTTTAATTGCTCTAGAGTCAATAAAATACTGTCCCTATCCAGGGTATCAATATTTTCAGTCAGAGAATCCAACCACACTACCCCAGCACTGCACATCCAGGCTGAGGCTATTGCCGGTCGCAGTATAACACCAGTATGTGTGTATATACTCTTCAGTGTAGTTTCCAGCCTCCTATCTGCTGGATCCTTGAGGGCGGCCGTATCAGGAGACGGCAACGCCACTTGCTTTGATAAACGTGTGAGCGCCTTATCCACCCTAGGGGGTGTTTCCCAGCGCGCCCTAACCTCTGGTGGGAAAGGGTATAATGCCAATAACTTCTTGGAAATTAGCAGTTTTCTATCTGGGTTAACCCACGCTTCGTCACACACGTCATTCAATTCCTCTGATTCTGGAAAAGCTACAGGTAGTTTTTTTCACCCCCCACATAATACCCCTTTTTGAGGTACCAGCAGTATCAGAGATCTGCAAAGCCTCCTTCATTGCCGTGATCATATAACGTGTGGCCCTATTGGAAAATACGTTTGTTTCTTCACCGTCGACACTAGATTCATCTGTGTCGGTACCCGTGTCGACTGACTGAGGTAAGGGACGTTTTACAGCCCCTGACGGTGTCTGAGACGCCTGAGCCGGTACTAACTGGTTTTCCGGCCGTCTCATTTCGTCAACTGACTTTTGTAATGTGCTAACATTATCACGTAATTCCATAACTAAAGCCATCCATTCCGGTGTCGACTCCCTAGGGGGTGACATCACCATTACCGGCAATTGCTCTGCCTCCACACCAACATCGTCCTCATACATGTCGACACACACGTACCGACACACAGCAGCCACACAGGGAATGCTCTAATCGAAGACAGGACCCTCTTAGCCCTTTGGGGAGACAGAGGGAGAGTTTGCCAGCACACACCAAAAACGCTATAAATGTATATAAACAACCCTAGAAGGTGTTGTTTTTGATATAAGCGCTTTTAATATATCAATATCGCCAAATTATGCCCCCCTTCTCTTTGTTACCCTGTTTCTGTAGTGCAGTGCAGGGGAGAGTCCTGGGAGCCTTCCTCACCAGCGGAGCTGAGCAGGAAAATGGCGCTGAGTGCTGAGGAGAATAAGCTCCGCCCCTTTTTCGGCGGGCTTTTCTCCCGGGTTTTAAGAAAACTGGCCTGGGTTAAATACATACATATAGCCTTAATGGCTATATGTGATGTATTTATTTTGCCACTAAAGGTATTTAATATTGCTGCCCAGGGCGCCCCCAGCAGCGCCCTGCACCCTCCGTGACTGAATCAGTGAGACGTGTAGCAACAATGGCGCACAGCTGCAGTGCTGTGCGCTACCTTCATGAAGACTGAGGAGTCTTCTGCCGCCTGCTTTCCGGACCTCCGTCTTCAGCGTCTGTAAGGGGGATCGGCGGCGCGGCTCCGGGACGAACCCCAGGAGGACCTGTGTTCCGACTCCCTCTGGAGCTAAGTGTCCAGTAGCCTAAGACTCCAATCCATCCTGCACGCAGGTGAGTTGGAAATCTCTCCCCTAAGTCCCTCGATGCAGTGATCCTGTTGCCAGCAGGATTCACTGAGATTTAAACCTAAAAAAACTTTTTCTAAGCAGCTCTTTAGGAGAGCCACCTAGATTGCACCCTTCTCGGACGGGCACAAAAACCTAACTGAGGCTTGGAGGAGGGTCATAGGGGGAGGAGCCAGTACGCACCATGTGATCCTAAAAGCTTTATTTAGATGTGCCCTGTCTCCTGCGGAGCCCGCTATTCCCCATGGTCCTGACGGAGTCCCAGCATCCACTAGGACGTTAGAGAAAGTGTTCCTGAGGCCGGTCAGATGACCAACACCGGCATCCCAACATTGAGAATGCCGAGAGGGGATGGGGTAACCCGCTGAGGTGGTGGCTAGTGCTAAGACTCTGGAGGTGGCGGCTAGAGCTAAGACTTGGGGAGTGGCGGCTACGACTAGCCCCCCTCCCCCCCAGGCCCTAACCCTATTAGTGGCCCCAATACTTACCTTTGGTATGTCGGTGTTCCAGCTCCGGGATTTAGAGTGTTGTCAGGATTCTCGCGTTGGTCACATGACCTCTGACATCCCAACTGCTGGGATGCTAAACGCATCCCCTCTGGGATTTCCAGAAGTTGCCTTGCACACCCAGAAGAGTACTTCCCCAATAAAGTGGGTGGTATAGACCCCCACCCTCATCCTACGTCTAAATGCCCCTATATAGCTGAGACAAATTGTTGTCATTTCCAGATCCCTCAATGCCTGTGTCGGGGAGATGGGAATACTCAACAAGTTTCAAAATATTGATTTCCCGATCCGGACTGAAAATGGCTGTGATCAGCAAAAGGGATTTTTAAAGTGAAGAATTTTGCCAATCATAAATGATGATCCCGGATGGGTCGGGGAATCATGGAAACGGTGGCTGGATATATGGTGGAATTAGCACCCCTAGAGGAGATACCAATTGCTAAGTATGAAAATAATACATAAGCTCTGGATGCCTGTTGCAGCATCTGTTCAACATCAACGCAAAGGGAACTACTAGTACATCTTATATACACTTCAGGAACAAATCCGTATTGTTAACTGTGTAAATTTGTTTTGTGTTTGCTCATTTAATATACGTTAAGTATCTCTCTCACTCTCTGTAAAACCAAACGATTAATAGTGACTGGCAGAGTGCATGGAACATAGAAGTCAGTAGCCTGTGTTTCTGTTTTTGGCATGAGGTATATAGAACAGTTTGTAATGCCCATGACACTGATGTGCCAATTGAATCCTACCATTCATATCCTAAACACTTCATCCGTCAGTTACGGCAGAGCAGCGGTATTAGTGTTGTGTTGTGCCACAGGAAATGCCATTTGACACAGACCCAGGAAGTTTCAGAGGTTCTATAAAAGAAACAATGCTACATATTATAATGCTTGGTATTGATTCACCATAGTTCTCCCAAGTTTGGGCACTAGAGCAGTTTGGCAGAACACTGTATAAAGCAATTATGTGGCAGCCTGTGTGCATGTTCAGGGTACTCCTGGTTCGCAAGTGCTAGGAAGGGGAGGCAATCAATTTGCTTGCTGATTGTCGGGATATTGGCAGTCAGGATACCGACGCCGGAATCCCAACAGCCGACAATACCGACAGCCAGAATACTGGCTACTCTCACTGGTGGGTGTCCATGACACCCATAGAATGGGAATAGATCCGCAAGGGGACTCGTAGTGCTTGCCCCGCTGCCGGCATTCTGGCGGGATGCCGCTGTCGGTATACTGACGGTCGGCATCCTGTCCCCCGGGAATACATATACATTCTCTGGGAAGTATCTAATCTGCACCGTCCATGACATGTACTCAGGACCGTCTTTTCCAATGGGCTTAATGGGCAATTGCCCAGGAGGCTCCAGGAGTCTAAGAGCCCTAGGCTGATAGTTGAGGATCTCCTCTTTTCAGGCGTACCAGATTTTTGAAAACCAGCCCTGGGGAACCTGAGATATCTGACTTTGAAGCAGCAGTCCCTATCTGAATCCGTCAATTGCTTTTCTGAATGGATGAATATCTCAGGTTCTGTCTGAATTTTTCTGAGGATATACTCCAAAATCTGGGACTCTCCCCTTTCGGTGGACACTGGCAGCTTGTCTCTACCATGCCCAGAACCAGAGATATCAGCCTTCCAGCAGCCAATCCCTGCTCCAGCTCCACACGCCTAAGATGCGGCTTTATATATTTGTCGTTTTCTTAGTGTGTATGTCAACATAGGTCGACATGGACACCGTATAAGTGAACCGCGTACCCTCGTATGGGTCACTGCACTCGCCATGCTTTAGGCGCGGTGCCTCTCTGCGCTCGGCACACTATTATATTCCCCCTCCAGGACCACTGGGATGGTAAAGTGTGAACAAGTCAGTTTCAATGAAAAAAATCATGAAAAACTCATGCCGACTGTTGACATTTTAAATGTCGGTATTATGACCTTCTCTGTATTTTAAATGTCAGTATTTTGACCATGTCGGGATTTTGATTGTACTGTAGCAAATTGACCGCGTCCCCTATCCACCACTCGCCCGCATATTAAATATCCCCACCACTCTGGAAGTCACGTACCGAGGCCCCTTCATTCAGCCTAACGCCCCCTTCTACAGTTTACTGTTCTGCCTCCCAACCAACTACACTAACCCCCCTCCCCCTCATCCATGCAGTAATGGAGTAATTATCAGAAATGACTGCTCCAGGTCTTGCATGCTCGGCGTAAGATAGAACACCCGCCTGTTGGACATCACAGCCGCCACCAATAGCACCCCTACCGCTGGAGGAGGGGTAGGGGCCCCAGTGCATTGCTTTGCCCAGCAATAAGATAAGACAGCCATGCATGTACTACTGCAGTCTTGACATAAGGACAGCTTCGCATAAACTATCTGTTATCCATGGTAATCACGGTAAATGCTATCTACTTCTCCTCTGGACAGCAAGTCAGAGCATTTACATATTTCTGTGTTTTTAGCTGGTACATGTGTACAATGGCATCCTGTCTATGTGACCGCAGTGATTCAGCTTCCTCCTCCTGGCATCATTTCACTAAACCAGCAATCTGCATCATGCAGCAAATGTAGCAGCACCTATTAGTGATAACGTCTGTCCCCACATAAGACAGGCATTGTGAAACATTTCTGATACAGCAAAAGTGTCATTTATACGGAAAATACTAGCTGATAAACTTATTTTCAGCAATCCCAATAGCTCAAGCTTTGGGGGTATATTTATGAAGCAGTGCGAGAAAGGGTTATCTCCTATTTAACAAGAGAGCTACCACAGAATGTCCTGCAGTCCCTCTAATGTCTCCTGTTACTGCAGACCCCATAGCCTGCTATGGGGACTATGGGGACTATGAAGTGGCTCAAATTAAGCAGCAATAGAATGCCTGTGCTTTTCTTAATATGGCGTTAGTTATACCCAACAATGGGGACCTGCAAAGCTCTGGGTCAGTGCACACCGTGCTTTCACATATTGCTGGACGTTACCTTGCTGGTGGTAAGAGAAAATCGCATATTTTACCCAAGAATACAACAGGAGCCCCAGATTAAAAAATACAGTGCATTTTGTATACCTGTGATATGGAACAAAACCATACAGCTAAAAACAATAGACCACTTAAGGGGGAAAGGGGTATTTATCACAGCATGAAGAGAGATAAAGTGAACAGATATAAATCACGAACCAATCTACTTCTAACAGTCATGTTACAGGCTATGTTTGAAAAAATAGGATTTTAATTACCTACCAGTAAATCCTTTTCTCGTAGTCCGTAGAGGATGCTGGGGTCCACATTAGTACCATGGGGTATAGACAGGTCCATTATTAGACATGGGCACTTTAAGAGATCAATAGTGTGGGCTGGATCCTCCCTCTATGCCCCTCCTACCATACTCAGTCTAGAAACTGTGCCCGAGGAGACGGACATACTTTTGAGAGAAGGAAATACACAGATAGTGGTGAGATTCACACCAGCTCACACGTACAACAAAAGGAAAGCCAAGCTAACCAACTTGAAATGATTCGGCAATGGCTGAACTAACAAACTAAACCAAATAACAATGCAGGAATGTGAAGCACTGGGCGGGCGCCCAGCATCCTCTACGGACTATGAGAAAAGGATTTACCGGTAGGTAATTAAAATCCTATTTTCTCTTACGTCCTAGAGGATGCTGGGGTCCACATTAGTACCATGGGAATGTACCAAAGCTCCCCGTACGGGAGGGAGAGTGCTGAGGTTCCTGCAGAACAGATTGACCAAACTTTAGGTCCTCAGAGGCCAAAGTATCGAACTTGTAGAACTTAGCAAACGTGTTCGACCCTGACCAAGTAGCTGCTCGGCAAAGTTGAAGAGCCGAGACACCCCGGGCAGCCGCCCAGGAAGAACCCACTTTACGAGTAGAGTGGGCCTTAACAGATTTTGGAATCTGCAAGCCTGCCATAGAATAAGCATGCTAGATAGTGAACCTGATCCAGCGAGAAATTGTCTGCTTAGATCATAAAGGACAAACAGAGCGTCTGACTTCCTGTGACGAGAAGTTCTCTTCACATAGATTTTCAAAGCCCTCACAACTTCCAAGGACTTTGAGGTAATTGAGGAACCAGTAGCCACTGGCACCACAAAAGGTTGATTAATATGAAAGGCTGTCACAACCTTTGGAAGAAACTGCTGACGCGTTCTGAGCTCAGCTCTATCCTCATGGAAAATTAAATAGGGGCTCCTACAGGACAACGCCCCCAATTCCGACACGTGTCGAGCAAACGCCAATGCCAACAGAGTGACCGCCTTCCAAGTAAGAAACTTGATGTCCACGTCCTTAGATCCCAAGGTGCCGTAGGAGGCACAAAGTGTGGTTGAATATGCAGAACCCCTTTCAAGAATATCTGAACCTCAGGAAGAGCCACCAACTGTTTCTGGAAGAAAATGGACAAGGTCGAAATCTGGACCTTTATGGAGCCCAAGTGTAGGCCAACATCCACACCTGTTTGCAGAAAGAGGAGAAACCGTCCAAGTTGAAACTCCACCGCAGGAAACTTCTTGGATTCACACCAAGACACATACTTTTTCCAAATTCGATGGTAATGCTCTGACGTTACTCCCTTCCTAGCCTGTATCAGGGTAGGAATTACCTTTTTCGGAATGCCTTTCTGAGCTAAGATCTGGCGTTCAACCTCCATGCCGTCAAACGTAGCCGTGGTAAGTCTTGATAGGCAAACGGCCCCTGTTGGAGAAGGTCCTCGCGGAGAGGAAGAGGCCTCGGATCCTCCAGCAGTAATTCCAGAAGATCTGCGTACCAAGCCCGTCTTGGCCAGTCCAGAGCAATGAGGATCACCTGAACTCTTGTTCTTATTATGAGCTTGAGAACATTTGGGATGAGCGGAACTGTAGGGAACACATACACCGACTGGAACGTCCACGGAGTGACCAGTGCATCCACTGCCACTGCGTGTGGGTCTCTCGACTTGGAACAGTACCTCCAAAGCTTCTTGTTAAGGCGAGAGGCCATCATGTCTATCAGAGGTACCCCCCATCGGCTTGTCACCTATGTGAACACCTCCGGATAGAGGCCCCATACTCCTGGATGAAGATCGTGTCTGCTGAGGAAGTCTGCTTCCCAGTTGTCCACTCCCGGAAGGAAGATTGCTGACAGCGCCATTGCGTGCTTTTCTGCCCGGAGGAGGATTCTTGTTATCTCTGACATCGCAGCTCTGCTCTTCGTTCCGCCCTGTCTGTTTATGTAGGACACCGCTGTGATGTTGTCCGACTGAACCTGAATGGCTTGATGTTGCAGAAGATGTACTGCTTGTAGAAGGCCATTGTAAATGGCCCTCAGTTCCAGAACGTTTATTGGAAGGAGAGATTCCTGACTGGACCACCTTCCTTGAAAGTTTTCCCCATGGGTAACTGCTCCCCAACCTCTGAGGCTTGCATCTGTGGTTAGGAGGATCCAATTCACAATCCTGAACCTGCGGCCTTCGAGTAGGTGAGACGTTTGTAGCCACCAGAGGAGGGAAATTGTGGCTTTCGGCGACAGGCGTATCCGCTGGTGCATGTGAAGGTGTGATCCCGACCATTTGTCCAGGAGATGCAGTTGGAAGAACCTCGCATGGAACATTCCATACTGAAGAGCCTCGTAGGAGGCAACCATCTTCCCTAGAAGACGAATGCACTGATGAACCGATACCCTGGCCGGTTTCAGGAGTTTCCGGACCATTGATTGGATCACCAACGCTTTCTCCACCGGTAGAAACACCCTCTGTACTTTCATATCGAGTATCATTCCCAGGAAGGACAGTCTCCTTGTCAGCTACAAATGTGATTTGGAAGATTCAGGATCCACCCTTGATCCTGGAGTAGACGAGTTGAGAGAGCAATACTCTGCAACAACTTCTCCTTGGAAGACACTTTTATCAGTAGATCGTCCAAATATGGAATTATGTTCACACCCTGCTTTCGGAGGAGTAGCATCATCTCCGCCATGACCCTGTTGAATACCCTTGGTGCTGTGGAGAGGCCAAATAGCAGTGCTTGGAACTGACAGTGACAGTCCAGCAGCGCAAATCTGAGATAAGCCTGGTGAGTCGGCTAGATCGGAATGTGAAGGTATGCATCCTTAATATCCAGGGATACCAGGAATTCCCCCTCCTCCAGACCTGAGTTCACCGCTCTCAGAGACTCCATCTTGAATTTGAATTCTTTCAAGTACGGGTTCAATGAATTTAGGTTTAATATCGGCCTTACCGAACCGTCCGGTTTCGGTACCACAAACAGGTTTGAGTAATAACCCTTATGTTGTTGGTGGAGTGGAACAGGAACAATGACATTTGTTTGAACCAATTTTTGAATTGCTTCCTGTAGGATAGCGCTGTCTGTCAGCGAAACTGGTAAGCTCGATTTGAAGAATCTGTGAGGTGGGAGTTGTTGAAACTGCAGTCTGCATTCCTGGGCACAATATCCTTTACCCAGGGGTCTAGGCATGATGACGCCCAAACGTGACTGAAGACTTTTAGTCTTGCTCCAACCTGCCTGACCTCCAGGCAGGGAGGTCCACCGTCATGCTGAAGATTTTGAGGAAGCAGAACCTGGCTTCTGTTCCTGGGAACCTGATGGCGCAGGTTTTTTGGACTTTCCCCGACCTCCTCTAAAGAAAGTGGGAGGTCATTTGGATTTTTAAAATTTTGCGGTCCGAAAGGACTGCAGTGTAGGCGAAGGAAAATACTTCCTAGCCGGTGGTGTTGCTGAGGGAAGAATAGTTGACTTACCCGCAGTTGCTGTGGAGAACCAAGCATCCAAAGCATCCCTAAACAGGGCCTGACATGTGAAGGGTAGGTTCTCCACACCTCTCTTGGATTCCGCATCCGCAGTCCATTAAGCGTAGCCAGAGTCCTCTGCGTGCTGAGACTGCCATAGCAGTAGCCCGTGCATTCAGCATGCCAAGGTCCTTCATGGCCTCCACCCTGAACCCTGTAGAATCCTGTATGTGATGTAAGAACAAATCAATGTCACTTCTATCCATAGTATCTAAGTCTTCCAGCAATGTGCCTGACCACTTTACTATGGCTTTAGAAATCCACGCACAAGCAATAGTGGTCCGTAAAGCGACACCATTAGCTGTGTATAGTGATTTGAGTGTATTCTCAATCTTGCGTTCAGCCGGTACTTTTAAAGCGGTTGAACCAGGAACAGGTAAAACCACCTTTTCTGACAA
Organism: Pseudophryne corroboree; assembly: GCF_028390025.1. Lineage (NCBI taxonomy): Eukaryota > Metazoa > Chordata > Amphibia > Anura > Myobatrachidae > Pseudophryne > Pseudophryne corroboree. The sequence continues at coordinate 102,463,052 of NC_086448.1, forward strand.
ACTAGATACAGATGCTTTAACTATAGGTGGGAAAAGGGAAAGGAATGAGAACCCTTTTTGGGATCTGGAATTTTTTCTCTGGGTTTTCCCAGGATTTTTCAAACAAAGGGGGAGATTCAAATGTTTGAAAAGTTGGTTGGGTGTCTGTTTTTTCCTGTCTATTAGATAGGAAAAAACAGACTCCCAACTGAGTTTTCAAACATTTGAATCTCCCCCAAAGAGTTTAACTCCTTGGAAGCCGGAAAGGTAAGTGAGGATTTTCTACATTCTGTAAAATAAGATTCCTCCACCTGTTCAGGTACGTTCTCAGAAATGTGTAAAACATCCCTAATGGCTTCAATCATTAGTTGCACCCCTTTTGCAAGGGATGCATCCCCTCCCTGCATGTCCCCATCACCGTCCCCTGTATCAGAGTCGGTATCAGTGTCTGCTTGCATTATCTGGGCAAGTGTATGCTTTTGTGGGTATGTAGGTGGGGTTTTTGCTGAAGTAGTGGGGGCCAAATACTGTAACCCCTCCACAGATTTCCTCAAAAACTGCGTCCCTTTCTCAGTATGTGACATCCTTGTAGAAATCTGGGATATCATTCCCCTTAAAGAATCCACCCATGGGGGTTCGGATTCAGAAGGCTGAGACAGTATATTGCAGTCCTGAGTACATGGGATAGACTCCTCAGGAGAAGATAAACACTCTGCAGCACAGGACACAGAGTCCTTAGCCATGGTAATGTGGGATATACACACACGAAAATTTCAGATACAGTTTCCCCCCAGAGTACCTTCAGAGAGTCACAGAGTCTAAGGAGCCAGCCACACAGCGCCCTTTGGATCAGTTATTATGATAAAAGCCCGGCGCGGAGAAACCAACCTTAATAGGTTGATTATTACTAACACTTCACTCCCCCCCTGTCTATAACACCCTGGTACCGCAGTAACTGGAGTTATGTGGAGGGTCAGCGCTCCCTGTCAGCATTTCTTCTGTGTCTGCAGGGAGGAAAATGGCGCTGGTGAGTGCTGGATCCGCTCTGAGGAGAAGCCCCGCAACGGCGCGCGGCTTCTTGCACAAATTTGAATATACTGGCTGGAGGTCTCTATGCTAACAGCGGGATTAGCCCCTGTTAGCGTCTGTGACCAGTGTAGGGTGACTGCGCAATACACAAAGTGTTGCTGAGCCTTCCTGGAGCGCAGCCTGAATCAGAGCTGAGCTCCAACTCTTGTGCTAACCGTGACACCGGCGCTGTACTCACCACCTTCTATCTTCTGTCTCTGTTAGGGGTGGCGGCCGTGCTGCGTGAGTGAGCGGTCGCCTCGTGGGCTTGCGATCATCACCCTCAGGAGCTCAGTGTCCTGTCAGCGGAGATAGAGCACACTTAACTTCTAGAGTTGGTTCCTACACCCCCCCCCCCCCCCTTAGTCCCACGAAGCCGGAAGGCTGTTGCCAGCAGCCTTCCTCTACCTAAAGATCTAATTAAAACAAAAAAACTAAGAAAACTCCTAAGAGCTCCCCTAGCTGTGACCGGCTCCTCCGGGCACATTTTCTAAACTGAGTCTGGTAGGAGGGGCATAGCCATAGAGGAAGGAGTCAGCCCACACTATTGATCTCTTAAAGTGCCCATGACTCCTAATGGACCCGTCTATATCCCATGGTACTAATGTGGACCCCAGCATCCTCTAGGACGTAAGAGAAATGACAGTTAGGAGCAGAATGGTTTGTGCTTTATTTTTCTCCATTTTACCTCTCTCAAGGGGATATGTACTAAACAGTGAAAAGAGCAGAGAAGTGAGCCAGTGGAGATGTGCCACGCCACAGTCTCCACATGGCCACTGCTAAACATGGTGTAAACTCCCCACATGAAACCTGAAAAACTTGAGAGTAGACAATTCTCCTACAAGGGTTCTTTCCTGCCTGCAAGGTGTGTGAGTGCATCATCAAGTCACCTCCTTGTACAGCAGGGGCGGGGAACCTCCAGCCCACGGACCGTATATACATATACGGGCCGCATAGACACTTTGCCCAGCCTGCCCAGCCCGGCCACAGTACCACAGCCGCATAGCCACTTTGCCATCCAGCCCGGCCACAGTACTGCAGGAGAGACGGCATGCAACGGGGAATGGAGGATGATGCGGGGTAACCTGGCAACTGCGTGGGGGTGGTCTGATGCTGCAGTTGAAAAAAGCAATGGACCCTAGGAAGCATAAAGGACGAAGGTCAGGAGGAGGGGCAATGGGAGCCTCCCCTGTCATCTCTCCGCTCTCTTTCTCTCTGATGCAGCTAACTTCAGCCTCGTTCTTCTCATCCTCCTGAGTGCATGAGTGTTGAGGGGGAAAAGCACTGCAGCACCCAAACTGAGTCACGCTGCCATCAAAAAGTCTGAGCCATGCTGCCAGCACACAGACTGACATGAAGTGTACCCATCCTGGCCCAAAAAGTAACCATGTCCTGCTGCCTGTAGACTGGGAAGGACCTTGCGGGGTCTGAGGTAATGTGAATTTGACTCATACTCTGTGTCGAAATGTGAATTTGGCTCATACTGTGTGGGGTAATGTGAATTTGGATCATACTGTGTGGGGTAATGTGAATTTGGCTCATACTCTGTGGCGCAATGTGAATTTGGCTTATACTGTGTGGCGTAATGTGAATTTCGACTCATACTGTGTGGCGCAATGTGAATTTCGGCTCATACTAAGTGGCACTATGTGAATTTCATCTCAAACTGTTGTTTGGCGTAATGTGAATTTGGCTCATACTCATACTGTGTGGCGCAATGTGAATTGCGGCTCATACTGTGTGGTATAATGTGAATTTCAGCTCATACTGTGTGGTATAATGTGAATTTGGCTCATACTGTGTGGCATAATGCGTATTTCGGCTCGTACCATGTGTCATAATGTGAATTTCAGCTCAAACTGAGTGGCGTAATGGGAATTTTGTCTCAAACTGTTGTTTGGCATAATGTGAATTTGGCTCATACTCATACCGTGTGGCGCAATGTGAATTGCGGCTCATACTGTGTGGTATAATGTGAATTTTGGCTCATACTGTGTGGTATAATGTGAATTTTGGCTCATACTATGTGTTGTAATGCAAATTTCGGCTCATACCATGTGTCGTAATGTGAATTTTGGCTCATACTGAGTGGAGTAATGGAAATTTTGGCTCAATATAGCTAATTTTTAAGTTGATAATTTTTGTATGGCCCCAAAGGATTTTATAAATATCCAAATTGCCCTTGGTAGAAAAAAGGTTCCCCACCCCTGTGAGCAGCACATGTGTGACTGTCTGTGCCCTGTACTGTATGGCCTTCAAGCACAGCTCTATGCAAGAAGAATAAAGAGTGCATTTCCTACATTAATTTGACAATCCATAGCCACGATTGGACTGTGCTACTCCAGCCAGTACAGTAAGAGCATTGAGCAGCCACAATGGGAGCAGATATTCAAAAAATGTTCAGGCGCAAGTTGTGCTCAGGATCAGCAGATGTGCAGGAAATGAGCTGGCAAAGACCCAGCTTCGGTGCCAGTCTGCATCCTAAGTACAAGCCGCTCTGCAGATTGTGTTGGTATGTAGCTACAAAGAGTTATTTGGTACCTTAAATCACAAAAAATGAACTGTTGATCCATAAAGAGGTTTATTTCCTAATCACCATTATATTATGCACCTATGTAGTGAACAGACACCCTCAAACTGATTGTTCATGTATGAAACACATTCATTTCATAGACGAATGTTCCCAACCCCTCAAATCTAAAATAGAGGTCGATCCAAAGTGAAAAGGCACCTTGTATCATTTTCAATTGTTTGCAGTTTTGATATTGTTACTGTAGTATCTTTCTTATGTCTGCAAGCTGTCAGGGTGTCTAATATTCATAGTACAAAAATAAACTTAGTGCTGATACAAGGTTGGATGGAGTTGGGAGTACGTGCTCCCATATTAGCATAACCAGAGTAAGGAGGGGGTGCAGGAGATACAGTACCCCAGGCCCCCCTCTGTCAGGAGGCCCCAGGATGGGGCACACTAACATCACTAGCTCTCCCTCTTGTACAGCAGCAGAACCATGCATGCAGAATGCAAGCAAGATAGTATGCAGTGCAGGCAGAGACACAGGAGTATCACGTGTCATGAGCTACCGATGAAGCTTCCTCACCTGATAAGAGATGGGGGGGGGGGGGGAGGGGGTTGGGGGTGGTATTAAAGAGCTGTAAGTAACCCATGGACATAGCTTCTCCTCCTCCCCACCTGTTTGTCTGGGTCCTATGTAACCTGTTATCTAATGAGAGCATTCAGATCTAGAGATACACGCAGAGTCCTCCTAAGTCCTGACCCAGTGTGTAAGTAGTACAGAGGCTGCTGCTATTTTTGCATTTGACAAGATAAATTAGAGATTTTATTTTTCTATGTGTATTTTAAGGTTACGTTGTCTTTGTTCCACTACAAGAAAACTTTATAAAATAGTTGTCTCTCAATTAGATGGAGCTATAAACAGTACCCGGCCATTATTACACTATTAGTTTAAATCTAATATACACTATTGGTTTAAATTTAATATACACAATCTATACCTCTATACCTCCCAACATGACCCATTCCAGGAGGGACAAGATGCTCTCTTCCTAGACTCCTCTCTTAATTTATGATTGCAGTCCCCTGTGTTTAAATACTTTTCTTATCAACTGAATAGTTCAACACAGGTGATGCCAATCATATATTAAGTTGGAAATCTAGGTAGAGAGCATTTTGATCCTCCTGGAATGGGAGGTACGCACAATCTAATATACACCCTCCCCCATTCCCCTGGCCCCCTCTAAGTGCCCCGGTCCCCCTCCCCAAGGCTTATCTTGCCCTGCATATTATTTTGCAGGGAATAAAATGCCTATATTCGCCTGTACCTTGCTGTGTGTAAATCTCTATCTGTGCTCTTCATTTCATACATGTTATCATCAGCACTTTAAAGTGCTTAGCCCTATAATATGCTACCAGAAATGTTACCAAATTGCTGCATCAGTATTTACAATAAATAACAAATGGCCATTATGGGGAAATGACATATAGGGGTGGGAAACGGGAGATCCTTCTTTTAGAGTATACTGTATGTTATCATACCTTAAGATAATCATAATTGCAGTAGCTTCCTTCTAGTTGGAAGGTTCTGAATGTGTAGTTGATTGTGTTCCCGGTAGTTGTCTGTATTGTCCAGTTGCAGTGTTGGTTGGGAGGATAGGAATTTGGGTAATTTAGACTCTCCAAGATGCCATGGCTGCGATTGCTTATCAAGACGCCTTCACAAACTAAAAATTAAATAGAAATAGGAAGTACTTTTCTATAACAAATATCTTTGGTTACTATTTACTGTACCTGTCTATTATCTGTAGTACATTCCCCTATTCTAATCACTCCCTGCAGAAACATAATATAGGGCTGAAGCACAGCTGAAAGCAAAGCGTCCTTAATTGTTGTCACCAGCGTCGGAATACCGGCGTGGCAGCCACAGGGCTGGGGCGGCATACTCATATTCCTGATGATACCTGTTCCAAGGGCCACAGACACATAGCAGACCCGAGAGATACAAGGGGACATAGTCTAATCTGGGAGTTGGGAATGGATGAAAAACACTCTGCTGCTTGCAGGGCCCCTGTCAGACCCCCAGACAAAGCCGGGCTCAGGTAATTAGTAGCGCTCTTTCTCTACCTGAGAACACTCCTTTAAAGCCCATTTATGCCCCCCTCAGTCACATGTGGAAATGCTACTGTGATGCATGCAACTTTGCTCCATTACTGCTTACATACTCTTCAATATAGAGCGCGCACAGTACATGCCACAAATTGGCAACGTTCAACTCATATTTCAATTATAGGAATAGTTTCACTATTTCATGTATACTGACTACTTGAATAACAGCAGCAAGTAATGTAAGTCCTAATGCCATTACAGGATCATTAGTAGGAGTGAGTGTGCGGTGCAGGGCCCTGTTGGCAGCACCGTTGCTCACCCACGGCCCTGCATTTGGCTAGCAGAGTGTCTAGAACCGCACCCTGCAGCCAAAATTGCTACAGCAGTGCTGGCCGGAGGAGCATCGTTTGGGCCCTCCAGATGTACACAATGCGGCTCTTACGGCCCCCAGAGCATCCTGAGGATGTCCCGGACAGTGCGATAATTCCCAGCGCTGGAGGCCCCCGACCCCTCCACATGACGTCATGTGCCCTGGGCACTGTGCCATTACTGTACAGTACTGCAAATAAATCCTGATAGCCCCATTCATTCCCACTTTCTAGCACTGATGCTGGGCTTTTCCTAAGGTTAAGAAACTCTCTAAGGTTAAAAATGGCCAGACTGGGTAAACTTGGGTTCATTTGGTCACTTATTTAATTATGCTGGGAAGAATAGTTTGTACCATTTACAAGAGGATTTACAGTGATCCAACTGCCTGCGCACAGTGGACTGTGAGCAGGCAATTAGCTGATAGGTTGATTCAGTCCATAAAACAACTGCTTCAACTTTATTAATGATTGGTACAATGCAACACATTTGGTGAAATGTCTTACCAGTGATTCTTTAAGGCAGGGGTGGGTAACCTCCGGCCCGAGGGCTGTATAAGGCCCGCAAAGCCACTTGTTCAGGCCCACTGCTGTGTGTCAGGGAAGGAGAGCGCAGCATGCGTCTCTCCTGACCCTTTGTGCTCAGTCTGGCGGCGGGGTGTCTCAGCTGTCAGGGCAGGGAGGAGAGCGCAGCTATGTCCGGCGGCAGCGGCGTGTAGAATCTCAAACCAGCCGCCGGTTTGTGAGCCAATCAGAGCTCGCGGACCGGCAGCCAATCAGGAGCCGCTGCTGCTGGTCCGCAGCCTGACATAGCTGCTCTCTCCTCCCTGCCTGGCCCCTGACAGCTGAAACACGCCGCCGCCGCCGGGCTGAGCACAGAGGGGCAGGAAAGGCCCACGCTGCGCTCTCCTCCCCTGACACACACACAGCAGCAGCGGTGAGCAGCACAGTGGCGTGGGGAGCATGTGTGGGGCAATGTGTATCTGGCACTGTGGGGCATTTGTGTATCTGGCACTGCACTATTGGGGGCATATGTGTATCACGTCCCATTTTAATTGTCCACATCCATTTTTTGGCGCGCGCACACAGTACCACTAAGGGACATAACTACTGGGGGTGCAGACTAATTTTTAAGTTGCTAATTTTTGTATGGCCCCCGAAGGATTTTATAAATATCCAAATGGCTCTTGGTAGAAAAAATATTTTCCACCCCTGCTTTAAGGAGTAGGATGTAAGCTGGGCATGCTGGAGGATATGGTATTCACTAACCCTGCGCTGAACTAGGGCATTAGACAATGAGCAACTGAACAGAGTTCCTGATAGGTAAGGGACTAAAATTAGGACATAGAGTGGGGTATTCATTTAGGTCTGGTTTTTTTGGGCTAGGCGAAAAAATTGGATTTTTTTTGCTATTTTTTTTAGGAGGAACGGGGATTCAGACAATTCAAAAGCAGGGACGTTTTTTTCGCCTGGGCGAAAAATTCAGCTGGAGCGAAAAAGATGTGGATTGCCGAATTGACATGTTTCCTCACCTGCGCAGGTGAAAACGCGGCCATTTTCCCTGATTTTGAGGCATTTTTCGCCAATGCCTTTTCATGAAAAAAAAAAAAAAGATGAAAATGCATTGCCGAAAAATGCCTTAAAAGGGCAAGAACATCCCGCAATTGAATCGGCAGGGGGGCGAATTCAATAGTTCCGAGATTACCAGAGCTAATTGATTACCCTGAGAGCATTAAAGGGTATCTGGATGATAGATCGACAATGTAGTGGTCGACAATAAATATGTTGACACCATATGATCAACATGCATTTGGTCTACAGGTACAAAATGTCGACACTGCTTAAGGTCGACAAGTTCAAAATGTCGACATGACAATGATCGACACATAAATGGTCAACACATGTCTTGGGGGGTTTCACATGTTTTCCCAACATTTGCTTGATTATATCCACATCTATTATTGGGAATAGTAACCTAGTCCGAAGCGTGGCAAGCTAAGCGACACATAATATGAAATATACAAGGTTTGGCCCCAAAAACTTTTGTCGACTATTGGCCTGTTGACTTTTTGACCGTGTCAACCTTGACCACTGTTGACCTTTTGTACCTGTTGACCATATGTTGTCAACCTGTTGACTGTCGTCCTAAACAATGTTGATCTATCATACCACACCCACTTTCAAGAATGCAGTGTTACAGTATTTGGAAGGGGTATATACAGGTATATACAGGTAATCCAATAACATGGTGATGTGATCCGGAGATAAAATAAGATCAGTGGTCCTCAACTCTAGTCCTCAAATACCTCCAACAGGACATCATTCTGAATTTCTTTAATCATGCATAGGTGAGACGATCTACTTTGTTGGGTCAGTAATGATTGCACCTGTTTCCACAGACAAATCCTGAAAACATGACCTGTTGGGGTGCTTGAAGACTGTAGACACCCCTTCACTAGGCACACTTAAATGCCAGATGCAAATAACAGCTTTATTATTAGCAGCTAATAATACTGCTGTCTTATCAGAGCAGCTACAATGATTATTCCACGACCTTACGTATCAAGTGTTACTCTTAGATTGTAAGCTCCATTGGTCATAGCCATCTTCCCCTTCCGTTTCGTACCATTATAAGTCCTAGTTTGTGTTGCGATCCCATGAGTACAGCGCTGCTTAGCGCTTTCTAAATAAAAGGTTACTATAATAACAACTGCTCGTGTACTTACTCTGCCTGTATGTGGCCAGGAATCCGCTAAATGACGCAAAGCTATCCGTCCTCATTTTCACGTACATAGCACTTGCGGTAGAGCGGATTGGAGCTGGAAGGGACTTTCCACAGAGTTTTTGCAGCAGAACTGAATTTGTGCTGTTGCCATTGTAGACCTTCAAAACAAGATAACACTCAGGCATTTTAAGAGTAGCAATGCCATCACCAGTTTCATGGCAGCCTATCATGTCCATGGGGGCCAGAGATGCACACAGGGCATGGGAACCCCCCCCCCTTCCCCTGCCCCCTTCTACAAAGTGGACATGACCCTTGCAATCTTGACATACCAGGACCCAGAACTTTTTCATGACGGCCCTAGCCACTGGCTCCATGCTGTTATACATGGGCAACTTCTCCACCCTTTCGAAGGTTTGATACATTTCCATCTCTGTATGTTAAGCCAAACACAATACTATCCAATCCAAGTCAGGCATTGCCACTTTAAAGATATGGTTATGTGTATTTAAAAATGTCGCTGATTTGGGTGGAATACGATACTTACGGCGAGATAATCTGAATTACAATTGGTGTGAGCTTCCAAATTAAAATCTTCAAAACGAATCTCGAGCTGGCTCCCGCTAGAGGCTTTCAGCAGCCAGTAACACTCAGAGTTATGGTAATACGGCATGGGGTAGTTTGGAGAGGTGAAACCGCCAGACAACGCTGTTAGTGTTGAACCACAACCTGCAAAAGAAACAAACCACACAGTCACCAAAGGTTGGTATACAGTAGGACAGCCAGGGGTGCAAGCAGAAGTAGTAGAAAGGTTTAAAAAGTAGTATTCATACCTGCAGAAAGTTGCACTACTACAATAATATATTTACAAACTGAAATGCTAAATGCTACAACGTTCTGCTGTGGTGGGATGTGGTCAGAATCCCAACAGCGGAATCCCGACAGACAGAATCCCAACAGATTTGGGATGTACAGTAAGTACTGGGGTTAGTGTTAGGCACTGGGAGGGGGCCTTAGATTTAGGCTGTGGGGGAGCATAGGGTCAGGCTGCGGGTGGTGGGGGTGGAGGGTTAGGTTGTGGGATGAGGAGGTTAGGGTTGTCTGGTTAAGAGTGACCAAAGGCAAAAGGCACAGTAGCCAAGACAAAGGGTCAAGTGTAATAGCCTGCGGTTTGCAGGACCAGCGTCATTAGTTTTAAAAGGACAATTAGTACAAGAATCCATGTTGGTTTTGCCTTTATACCAATTGCCACAATAAATCTAGTGACCATCTTGCCAGAATTGTGCCGGCTCCTACAAATCACAGGCTATTATTATTTGGCCTAATAGAGCAACACGCCGCAGCTGCCTTTAGTGATTTAGCATCCTATTAGGGTCTGGAGGATGCTGGATGCCAATCACTTTGGTTTTCCACCAATGCACCTAAATGATCCTCCTTTGTGCGATATAATTTAATTATTCAAGTGTTAAAATGAGATGAAAGGTGACTACAACAGGACTATTGGGGGTAATTCCAAGTTGATCGCAGCAGGAATTTTGTTAGCAGTTGGGCAAAACCATGTGCACTGCAGGGGGGGCAGATATAACATGTGCAGAAAGAGTTAGATTTGGGTGGGGTGTGTTCAATCTGCAATCTAATTTGCAGTGTAAAAATAAAGCAGACAGTATTTACCCTGCACAGAAACAAAATAACCCACCCAAATCTAACTCTTTCTGCACAAGTTATATCTTCCTCCCCTGCAGTGCACATGGTTTTGCCCAACTGCTAACAAAATTCCTGCTGCGATCAACTTGGAATTACCCCCTTCGTCTTCTTCATATGTGGCCATTCTCACCATATTAGATCTGTTTGTGATCTCTTACTTAAATAGTATATAACAAACATTCAATCTAAGAGTTTTCTTTTTGAAATTTTTTAGGCCACATGAGCAAACATCATTGTAATTGTGACATACAGCTTGCCAAGTTAATATTTATATTGTCGAAAGACCAATTTAAATGGAATGTACACATAATTAAATGAATGGAAGTAATGTATATTAATAGACACTAAACGGTTTAATAACTATTTCCCAGCAAGTTCATTAATGCACATCAAACATAGACATAGACATAAGGAAGCAAATGTCAAACAAGAACCAATAGTCCCAGCAGGAGGGCTATATAACATGGTACATTTTATTGCCAACATGAATAATGGACATAAATATTAATTCGTTTATAGGGGGTATTCAATTAGCTCCGATCATTATGGAGCTACTGAATTCCGCTCCCCTGCCTATTCAATTGCAGGCCATTTTCTGTCATTTTTAAGGCATTTTCGCCAAAGCCTTTTCACTGGTTTTTTTTTACCGAAAAGGCATTGGTGAAAAATGCCTCTAAACTGTCGAAAATGGGTGGTGTTTTCGGCAGCGCAGTGTGAGAAAACACGTGGATTCGCCGAGCCATGTGTTTTCTGCACCTGCCAAATTTTTCACATAGGCGAAAAAAATGGGCCTGCAATTGAATAGGGCGACTCCTCACTCGCCCTAAAAAATACAGAAAAGTGCTATGTAAAAAATTTGGCACTAATTGAATACCCCTCTATATTGTACAGATATTTTAGCAAATGGAAATATTCCTAATTAGTACAGCAATAGAGCATTTAATGAGTTTTTCTTAGTAGTTTCATAACTGGATGACCAATCCCCGCTGTCCTGCCCCGGAGTGTGGAATTGGATTGTTTTCTGATGAAAATGAGTTTGTTTTGCATTAGTACTAATGACATTCTAAATAAGAGAACTTGGGGCAAATTTACTAAGATGGGAGTTCTATTTAGGATGGGATGTTGCCCATAGCAACCAATCAGATTCTACTTCTCATTTAACTAGCACCTTCTAGAAGATAATACCTGGAATCTGATTGGTTGCTATGGGCAACATCCCATCTTATATAGAACTCCCATCTTAGTAAATTTACCCCCATGTGTAATGGATATACGGACAATCCTATCCGAGAGTGTGAACTACACAGCAGGAAGTGTGATACATTACATACAGTCAAACTAAGCAGGTTTTATTGAAACATAGATCTGATTTAAAGCAGACAATATAAGAATATAAGAATGGATTAAATAATAAAAAAAATCGCTTAAATAAGTATTAATCTTTGCTATTGATTGACTTTACTCATCATGACCGTGAGAACAGGTGACTGCCTTCCCAAAGATCAGCACGTTCATCCCCTGAAATAATCTGTGCTGCAGTGAGCTCTCTGATTACCTGGTTGGCTATAGGTTGTTCTATCCTTTACCAGTTGAAAATAGAAGGGCATATGGGCATAAGGGATGATTACTTTTTAGCATGGGTAATTAAATCACAGAACATATAAGGAGCACCTCTCTAGGTTCACATATGAGAACAGCCTAATGGAGCCTTAGAAAACCATTTGTGTTTTGGATGATCCATTTTTGTTTTAGAGATTAGCCAAGGCCAATCACTGTTTGAAGTCATTATGTTAGGTATGAACAATGGGGTCTATCCATGAAGCAGTGAAAACTGTGGAGAAGTGAGCCAGTGGAGAAGAACCAATCAGCATTGAAGTAACATTTATAATTTGCATACTATAAAATCATACAGAGCAGCTGATTGGTTGCCACAGGCAACTTCTCCACTGGCTCACTTCTCCACTCTTTTCACTGCTTCATGAATAGACCCTTAATAATTTGTGTTGAACATACCCTCTAAAGGGGGGTTCACACCTAGAGAGGTGTGCTGAGCGATCTAGCACAGACCGCTCAGCACACATCTCTCCCCCCACTCAGCACTATGTGTGCTGAGCAGAGGGGAGGGAGGGGGGCAGGGGGATGGCCGCTCACTTCAAACAGCAGTGAGGTGAGCAACCTGACTAGATTGTGCCTGCATGCAGGCACAATCTAGAACCGGCAATAGCAAAGTGCGGGGCCGCGCAACGCTATCACTATGCGCATACACACGGAGAGATCCGTGCTTACTTTCTAAGCAATCTAGTCAGATTGGTTAGAAATTAAGCACGGATCTCTCCATGTGTACCCCCTGAACAGTTTTCGACAACCAATAAAACGTGGTCTTCACAGTGTAGGGGAGTGGTCTGGCTGGATTCAGGGCGTGACCTAGAATGTGAGGTTATGGTCTCCAGGGACCTGAGGACTCGCCCCACCATGAAATTCACCACCTTTCTAGTTCTTCTTACAATGCAGCGAATAAAAGGATATTCGTAGCCACAACCCTGGGTTACATGGAATACTAGCAGTAAAACCTGCTTGCTACATTAAGCTAATGTGAAAATCTGCCAGTGTATACTAAAAATCAGTACAAATTCATGTGGAAGCCTGTCCTGCAGACTGGTCTTACATCCACAGCCCTCATCCTTAATATGGGGACTTACACCAACACTATGCTGGGTGCCAAATATCCACCTGAAACAGATGTCCCATCTCCGCCCCAGTGGTGGATTGAGGGCGGGGCAGTGGGCCGGCCGCACTGTGCCCCCCACTCCCAACTCTATCCCGGTACGGCAATATCTATGCTCTGCGCACCCGGCTCTGGATTGTGCAAACTTAGGCGCTTCCAAACTTCAGCCCCTCCTAGTGTAAGCAAGCACTACTATTGGACAAATCAGGTCTCATAACTGCCAATCACCGGGTACGGCTGCTGGTGGGCGAGGGATTGAAGCTGCCAATCACTGCACTGAGGTGGTTGTGTCCACTGCTTGGAGTCAGCACAAAGGCGCCTAATTCAAGTTCCTGTCTGCCAGTTATCTGCAGCTGTCGTATCCATGGTAAGCCTCCCACACCCGGCCACTCGCGGTTCTTCAAAAACTGTATACACATATAATCACACTGGCTCACACAGAACATAGTGCCGTGGCGCAGTGGAAGGCTTCACTAATCCTCACTGAGCCACATAGTGTCTCAGCCCACCAACAGCTAATGTAAATGTACTATGGAGCAAACCAATGTGTCCGGAATGGGGGGTCACTGTACCTCAGGGAGTGTGTGTGGGTCCCAGAGGGGGCTGTGCCTGGTATGAGCCCAGCATGAGCCCTGTGCTGGTTAAGTGGTGGAAGCAGAGCTGCCAGTCAGGGCACAGAGACGGAGAGAGATACCAGTGGGAGCGGCTAGCAGGGCTAGTGGGTGACTTGGCTCATGTACAGGGATCTGTGTTTGCTGCAGAACTATACAAGACCTCGCTCATCTCATGGGAGACCCTTCTGGTCAGTTCATAAGCCGGACATCTTGGTCTGCTTCCCTGATCCACCCTTCCCCCATCTTGGATTGGCGCCTTGACAGGGTAAGCTCAGTCTGCCAGCCCCACTCCCTCTCTATCTACTGTTCCCATCCTGCCCTCACCACCGCCTTGTTCCGCGCAGTGTGTATATAGACCCTGAATCTCTGCACCCTCATCCTCCGCTCTGTCCCACCCCTGCCTGCAACGTCGTTGACTGTCCCCAACACCTTAATCTGGTCCTGCTCCACCTGCACGCTGCAAATGAACACTGAATTCGACTGACGCTCCCATAAGCTTGCATAGTTACCTTCCAATTACTGCCCAGAAATGCACATTACACGGGTAGTGTGGTCCATGGAAGGGCGGGTCAATCCATACACAGAAGTGAACTCCATCCGTATGCTTATGTCTGGCACATATGCAGTTACCGATTTCTTGATGCCGAAATCCACGAGAACGATCCGCATTGCCACTTGCACACGACTCAGAATCAGCTGCAGTTATTGCTACCATATAAACACATGTGCTTTATAATTAAAACATAAACCGTTACCTGTAGTGGCGCTTTCCCAATGGGCTGCAAATCCAGTAGATGTGTAGCTGGAATCACTTCTGAATTTTATCCAAAGTCTATTACTGTGGGAAATAACTACCGGGGGCAATCCACTGCAAAACCGGCCGAGTAATGGGGATATATGGTAGCCTCCATCTCTGAGACAGAATAGAAAAATACATTTAGCCTACTGTACAGATGTACAACGAGGATAATGAAAAATATGAGAGAGACTCAGGTTCCAGAGCACATAACAGAAGGTTATTTCCCATCAACAGGCCAGTCATCAAGGGGGGACGGTGGGTACTCCAGTCCCGGGCGTTTGTAGTGAGGATCAGGGGGCCCGGTCAGCTGCCTTCCTGCGTATCAGCAGGCAGCCACGGAGGGACAGAGGCGGAGCCGCGGGTCGCGGTCATATTCTTAATACAGAGCCGGCCATGAGCTAATCGGAGCTCACAGACCGGCAGCCAATCAGGAGCTGCCATTCGGAGAGCAGGCAGCCGGTTGCCGGTCCGTGAGCTCCGACTGGCTCACGGCGGCTCTGTATCAAGATTCGGCTCTGTCCCTCTGTGGCTGTGTAGGCAGGCAGTCGACCTGGCCCCCTGATCCTGACTAAAACCACTCAGGCCCCCTCAAAAGGTAAAGTTTGGGGAATGCAGGATCGGACAGTGTGTGGTGGTGGTGGTGGGGGGCCCTGCCTTGTGAGGGTCAGTCCCGGGCCCCATCAACATAGTTTAAGCCTGCTGTACTAGGGACCAATGATGCTTATTCCAGTTCTGTGCCTTCAAAAATAAGATGGTAAAAGCCAGTTCTGAAAGTGGCAATTATGTTTTGTGATGTACTGCATCTGTTTCTATGGATTTATTTATTGATAGGTCAGGAAGGCGGCATAAAACCAGATTTCAACTTTAGTTTAATTTTCATAGCAGCTCTGATGTTTATTTTTGACACTTTTAGACAAAATGATTCTAAAAGGATAGAACTAGAGAAATTAGTCCGTGGATCTGTAATTTTGCTTCAAGAATAAGGATATAAATAAGTAAAACATTCTAACAAATAATAGCAGAAGACACGAACATAGTGTTACACAGGGACGTGACTAGAGATTTGCAAGTAGTGCCATCATACAGACTGCAGGGCCCTATGGGGTGGCATCACCGCTGCCCCACGGTCCTTGCTTCTGGCTAGCAGGATGCCAGTGTCGATGCTGCAGTGCTGCCTGGACCTTCCTTTGGACGCTCCAGGTACACACCCTGCAGTCTGTTCAGCCGCTCAATGGGCCAGATGTACTAAGCCTTAAAAAGTTATAAAGTGGGGTGTCAAAGTCAGAAAAATATCACGATACACACTGCCATATTTGCACCTCATGCGAGTGCCTGTTGCACGTTCATGAGCCCTGCCGTGCGTGCGCATACTCGCCGCTGCGGGCACCCGCAGGCGCACGGTGTGCGCATTTACGGTAAGGTTTATGTGCGTCTAGCGTGCGACTCGATCGTTACATATTTTAACCATATAATGTATTTTGTAGATTATGGTCCCTTTGATAGAATCTGAAAGTTTAGTTAATGTAGCATGTTCATGAACAAAGAGATCCCTCTTTGTTTGATACGAAGGGTCAGAAAAGGGTTATACAGTGGTATTTAGTATCCATCGGAAGAGTATTTAATTAGCAATATTCCGGTGTTGGTTTGAAGCGGATTAATCGCTCGTGCGAATAGTTATGGACATAAGAAGTTTATGTCCATTTACTATTATTTGCACTTACTTATCCATGCGGCGGGAAACCTAGTTTCCCACCCACCTGAGCAGTTGGAAATGGTCTCAGCCCACCTGTATGAATCAACCTATGACCTTTTGTTATAATGCGAAGACGAATTCCTGTGTCCAATGAACAATGAGATTGTAGGGACCGTTGAATTGTATTGTGTGTGGGGCATAAATAGACAAGCCGATCATATCCAGCTCACTCTCTCTTCAACGGTTCTCATCACTGATAATCGGGAGCTGGATATTCAGAAAGGCGCATGCGATCGTTCCCCTTGTGCGTAAGTTTTCTCCGCAATCATATTGTCTTTATTGTTATTGTGAGCCATATCTCTCTCTCTCTCTCTCCTCCTCTTTCTCTCTTATTTTCCCTTAAACGTAATTGTATTGTATTTCCTGTGTAGTTATCTGGTTAGTTAGTCTATGTTATATTGTAGTGTATGACTTGTATTGTATCATTCTTTTTCAAGTATAACATTCATATAAGGCGTTAGACCCTAAGCCCGGTATTTGTGTATTTCTTATAGTGTTAAGTATTCTCAGAGCGTCGGTGACGCTCGAACAGCTTTTAAGTTAATAAGGTTACACTGTGTTGCATCTACACTCTATCACTACACTAAGGTTTTCCTGTATAATACATTGTTCATGGTTTACATATAAAGGTTTAACATTGTGAGCGTCAGCGCCGCTGGTGATCTCCTCGTGGTCCCGAGCGTCCGCTACGCTATAGCGAACCATTACGTTAGTCGGCAGCCAATAGCGTGCCTGCCTGTGATCTCTTGGCCGTGAGCGAACGTGACGCTTGAGCGTCTCGACTACGGCTAAGCGATTGCTACGCAACGTGCGTACCCTTACGGTACTCCATACATCAATAGCGTACAGTGTTCTTAGACCTCTTAAAGGGTTTTAAATAAGATAAATATTTGGCTTTATCAATTGGCGGCTCGTCCGTCCTTCACATATCTCTGCTAGGTAATTTCAGCAGACATTATCCATCAGCAAAGGGCGGGAGATCATATTCCTCGTAGTGCTGTCTGGATAAGCGTCTGCTTCGCTTAGTAAAGGGTGCTGAGGGAATCCGGAACCGGAGGTAAGAACAACACGCTAGTGTCTTTTAAAACTGTTTATTTCTGTCTTGCGTACGCACACACGCATATCTGCATTTCTTTTTATTCGTGTATTTTCATATATCACTCTCCTGTTTGCCATTGTATAATTGATAAACGTGCTAAGAGAGATTTGTCACTATTTCATAGTTAAAGTGTAAAAGTAATACATTAAGGGGTAAATTGAAAAGCAAGCACACAGCTCTACCTAAAGATACAAGGAGAGATTGGTGTGGTGCTCGGTAGATGATCAAGGATCATCTACACTGATAAACGTGTTAGTTGTGTTACGGTGGATAAAGACTGGTGTACACGTGTCTCTAACAAAGGGTTAGACTCGCGTACGCAAAGGCCGACGCACGCAGCGTATATTACGCAACGGAGCGTCCGGGTACGCCCACGTAACTCAAATCACACGCTAGTGTTATTTTAACAGGCGAAAAGGTGGCGACGCGATAAATAGCGCAAGTCTATTTTAGTGTCCGAAATTTAGACTAACAGATCCTTCTCCAAATTTACAACACATCTGGTCTAAAGGAAAGAAAATTTCTGCGCAGAAATAGAAATAGAAACAAAAGTGTACATGTGGTGAGTGAGTGTTTGCAATTATATAAGTTCTACAATTTTTGAGGTTGAACCACAAGAAGTCGAGTTCTCGTGAGGTACATGCATGTAAGTGACGTACATGGTGGCTAGGGAGGCATCCCTTGTTAAACATAAAATTTGAGCAGTAGAGTATAGCAGACCAGGAGGTCTACTGTAGCACAGACCAGGAGGTCCGGAACAGACCAGGAGGTCTAGGTACAGCAGACTAAGAAGTCCGCTATAGAGAAAAGTAGCACAACACCAAGAAGGGTTGGTGCGGAACCCATATAGGCCATAAAGCTCTGGCTGAAGGAATTTGCAGCCGTAATTTTCGATTCCACTGGTCGCTCCGCACATAAGATTAGTTGCTTATGTGCAGAACGATTGTACCGCACGTAATTGTGTGCATTAGTTAGTAATCTGACCCAGTGCCATTTGTGTACGAAAGGGGTCATAAACGCTATCTGTACATTCTAACGTGATTTGTGTAATTTTCTTATTTTAAGGGAGGTTCGCCAGTCACTTGGGAACTATCCATCAACCAATAGTTACTGGAAAGAGTAAGTGCTCTGCGGATCACCCTCACATGTTCCAGTAAATAGCGGTTCAGGTCGCAGGGGCCCTGGGTCGAGTACGCCAGCACTAGGGCAGTGTGTAGGTCGTATTGGTCGGCGTGGGCGAGTGAGTGGGGTACTCGGTAAACCGCCACCGTCAGCCTATCGTGAACATTTTGGTTTTGTAAGGGTTCGCTGAAGAAAAGCAACACCTGCAGGTATGGGGGCCAATTGTTCAGGTAGGGGGCGATCAACCTCGGTTCGGGTTGATTCAGTAAACCGACCAATCGGGTCGGCAAGGTATGTAATGTGTGAAAAATACGGTTCACACACAGAGGTTTTATGTGATGAATGGGAGAGAATGACGGTACATGACGGGGAGAAGTTCCCAAGAGTAGGCAGCTTTAGCCCAGAAGTGTTACAAAATCTAAGGAGGAGGATATGTCTCATTAAATCAACAAAGAGACGGATCAAACATTATGATTATTTGCAGTTATGGCAACAAGAGGGTGAAATACAGAGAGGATTGGCTCAGGCGGCGGGATCTAATCCTATCAGGAAACTGGTAGCCACGGCCCCGCCGCCACCATACATATCAGGAGAGAAATTGGTTGCGGAGAATGACGCACTAGGGTGTAACAAACAAACACTTAGCAACTGTGTAAATGTTAATAAGTTAACCAATGCAAGTATTAACCCGTGCAAGTTGTACCCTGTTTTGAACTTTCCCCAGGAGTGTGATCAAGAAGACGAAGCATCAACAATATCGGCACTCTCTCTAGCAGCCACCATATCAGAGACAACAGTAGGCACGGCCCAACCCTTAAGATTAGTAACAAAGGCCCCTAGCGGAGGGACAGGTGAGGTCGTATCAACGGGTAAGTACGGCACCTTACACCATGCTGAAACCATTTCACTACAGGCTGTAGAATCTATTCAGAATGACATTATTAAACTTGCTCCCGTTAGGGTGATAGCTGTTCCAAATGGGAAAACAGACACCACAGGAGTCACTCCCATTAGGAACATTGCCATGTGTAGCCCATTTTCCCGAATGGAATTAAGAACCATAGTGTCTGAATTCCCTGATCCTAGGAAAGATCTAGTTGCTAGCCAGAAATACATCAGAGACCTAGGGAACACTGTAGAGCCCAATAACAAAGACTGGCAGATATTGCTGAGGGCATGTTTACCCTCCAATGTCGACTCAGCTCAATTTTTAGCTGACTGTGGATTGGATCAGGATGTACCCCTTACAGATGTGTACAACCGAGACAATGTAAAAAGAATAAATTTACAGTTAAAAGAGTATTTTCCAGCTGTAGTTAAATGGAACAAAATTTTCTCCATTAAACAAAAGGAGTCAGAAACAGCTGCAGAATATTTTCACAGGGCATTACTAGATATGGCTAAATACACAGGCATAGAGGACATTAAAACCAACATAAATCATAGAGAAGTAGCAGTATCTGTGCTAATGGATGGTTTAAAAGAAGCATTAAAGACAAGGGTACAGACCACGCAACCATGTTGGCGAGGTCTGTCGGTGGCTACTTTGAGAGAGGCAGCTATTGATCACGATCGGAACATCACCAGACACAGGGAATTACAAGGTGATAAGTTAATGGCCGTAAGTATACAGGCCCTGACCACAAGGCAGCCTTTGTATAAATCACCAAACCCTGTGGGTAAGTCAAATGTGGTAACTTGTTATTCTTGTCATAGACAGGGACACATGGCACGAGACTGTAGAGTGAAAAATTCACAAAAATCATACCAACCCCCTAGACCACGACATGACACACGAAATTGGGATCAGGGTCCACAGAGACGGAGTTATGAGCCACATGCAGGGGAAACAAAAAGATATCCCCCAAAAGGAGACTGGCAAGCTTCTGGCAGTTCCCAGTTAACCCCTTCACAAGTAGTTGCTGCCAGCGGGATTCAGGGAGGTCACCATACCCAATAGGGGTGTGGCCATACCTGTAATCTGCAGCCAGTAAAATTGATTGCAAGTCTTGGAAGTGAACCCGAAATTGCAATTGACGTAGCTGGTAAAACATTAAACTTTCTTGTAGATACGGGGGCGGCCAAATCAGTGATAAATTCGACAGTGGGCATGAGAACCACTGGTAAGACAATTCCAGCCATGGGAGTAACGGGAGTAGTCCAGCATTACCCTGTTAGCAAACCAGCCGAGATTACAATAGGGCCTTTACATACCAAGCATTCCTTTTTGCTGGCTGCATCGGCACCGACTAATCTCCTGGGAAGAGACTTATTGTGTAAAATGGGGTGCGTCATTTATTGTACTCCTGAAGGTGTATTCTTGGACATACCTGAGAATCACGCTCAGGAAGTGCGAGACATGTTAGACTCCCCATCAAAATTAATGACACATACCGTTATGACAAATAGGACTCCATCCCAAGTAGAAGAAATGACATCCCAGATACCAGAGTCACTTTGGACAAAAGATGGACAAGACACTGGATTAATGGCAAATGTAGCTCCGGTAGTTGTGCAAGTAAAAGATGGTAGGATAGCTCCAAAAATCCCACAATACCCTCTGAAGCCAGAGGTGGAGTTAGGAGTGTATCCCGTAATAGAGCGCTTGCTACAACAGGGCATTCTGGTAAGAACATCCAGCACTGCCAATAGTCCCATCTTCCCTGTGAAAAAGAGTGGGGGGAGGGGTTACAGGCTAGTGCAGGATCTAAGGGGGATTAACAAAATAGTTGAGAGTCAGTTCCCCGTAGTGCCAAATCCAGCTGTCATCCTTATGCAGATCCCTCCCACTGCGAAATTTTTCACTGTTATTGACCTCTGCTCCGCTTTCTTTTCGGTACCCCTACTTCCTGACAGTCAATATTTGTTTGCATTTACATACAGAGGAGTCCAATACACATGGACTCGATTACCACAAGGTTTCATAGACAGTCCAAGTATATTTTCCCAGGCTTTGCATGATTGTTTACAGTCTTTCCAACCAGAGAGTGGATCAATATTGATACAGTACGTGGATGATTTACTACTGTGTTCAGATTCATTGGAAGCGTCCCTGAAGGATACGAAACAGCTCCTGTTTCATCTTTCAGACACAGGACACAAGGTTTCCAAAGACAAGTTACAATTATGCCAAACTAAAGTAAAATATTTGGGACACTGTCTAACACAAGGACTGAGACACCTGACCGCTGATAGAATTCAAGCAATTAGAGACATGACTCTGCCTCAAACCCAGCAACAGATCAGAACGTTTTTAGGAATGTGTGGGTATTGCCGTAACTGGATCCCAGGATTTTCCATTCTGGCATTACCTTTGCAGGAGATGGTCTCATCAAACAAACCTGATCGGATTTCGCATACAGACGAATCCGAGATGGCATTTGAGAAACTTAAACAGTGCCTAACGCAGGCACCAGCATTAGGTATGCCAGACTATGGGAAACCCTTTGAGCTGTACGGAACAGAAAGTGCTGGTTGCGCGGCAGGCGTCCTAACCCAAAAGCACGGTGATGCCAGCAGGCCGGTAGCATACTACAGCGCTCAGCTAGATACGGTAGCGCGATCCCTCCCCACATGCTTGCGAAGCGTTGCTGCGATAGCATTGCTAGTAACAAAAAGCGAAGATGTAGTTGTAGGTCACAACCTCACAATTCATACACCACATGCAGTGTCAGCCTTGTTAAATTCTGCCCAAACCAGGCACGTCTCATCAGCGCGGTTTACAAGATGGGAATTGGCACTAATGGCCCCCGTAAACATCACCATAAGGAGATGCAGTGCATTAAATCCTGCAACATATCTCCCAGGTGTGCCTGGACAGGCACAAAGGGTGGAGGATGAGAGTGGTGGGGAAGGAGGATTTAATACAAAGGAGGACACACATGATTGTTTGGAATATTTGACCCAAAATTTTACCGCAAGGCCTGACATCAGTGACAACCCACTGGAAGATGTAGATCTTACCTTCTACACGGATGGTAGTTGTCACAGACAGCCAGACTCGGGAGACTTGTGTACTGGATACGCAGTCGTAGATGACCAAGGCACCATAGAAGCAGAACCGCTAGGCCCACCTCACTCAGCCCAGGTTGCTGAACTGGTTGCCCTAACCAGAGCATGTGAATTGGCTAAGGGCAAGTCAGCCAATATCTACACCGACTCTAGATACGCCTTCGGGGTAGTTCATGATTTCGGAGCCCTATGGCGCCTCAGAAATTTCATGACGGCAGCTGGTACACCAGTAGCGCATGCAGCTCACATCAAAAGGCTTCTAACAGCAATACAGGAACCCGACAGAGTGGCTGT
The DNA here is from genome assembly GCF_028390025.1 of Pseudophryne corroboree. Lineage (NCBI taxonomy): Eukaryota > Metazoa > Chordata > Amphibia > Anura > Myobatrachidae > Pseudophryne > Pseudophryne corroboree. Next base: position 102,485,928 of record NC_086448.1, read on the forward strand.
TATTAAGTGTAAAGCACACACATATAGCCAGGACCCAGTATCACTTGGTAACAGCCGAGCAGACGAAGCTGCTAAGTTAGCAGCTGGTACCCCCAGACAGACAGACACCACACAATTGATGGTATTTAATACCATCAACACACAGAAGTTGTGTGAAATGCAAAATTTGTGTTCCACACAGGAAAAGGCAGTCTGGAAGGCAAAGGGATATGGCCAGGAGTCCTCAGGACTCTGGACGGATGGACAAGGTAAACCAGTGGCCCCCAGAGCATATCTTCCATGTTTAGCTGAGGCAGCACACGGGCTGACTCATCTGGGCAAGGAGGGAATGTGCAAGTTGGTAAGAGCATATTGGTGCGCCCCAGGATTTTCATCTCATGCAGGTAAAAGAGCAATGTCATGCCTTACCTGTTTGAGGAAGAATATCGGAAAGGCAATACCAACAGAACCATCTCATATCCCACCTACAGGCGGCCCTTTTCAGGTAATACAGATTGACTTTATACAATTACCTCCTTGTCGAAATTTGAAATATGTACTTGTTTGTATAGATGTATTCTCAAATTGGGTCGAAGCATTTCCTGCGGCCACAAACACCGCTGTTTACTGCTAAGAAAATTGTGCAGGAATTTGTATGTAGATATGGTATCCCTAGAATAATTGAAAGTGATAGGGGTACCCATTTTACAGGTGATGTCTTTCAAGGAATGTGTAAGTTGATGGGAATTGATAGCAAGCTGCACACTCCATACCGTCCCCAGGCGAGTGCGAAGGTGGAAAGAGTGAACAGCACTATTAAAAATAAACTGAGCAAAGTTATGGCAGAAACAGGATTGACATGGCCAGAAGCTTTACCCATTGTACTATACAGCATCAGAACCACTCCCAGGTCCCCTCTTAATCTGTCCCCCTTTGAAATCTTGTTTGGTCGACAACCACATGTTATGATTAACCCTCAGGATGATTTGAAGTGTAACAATGAAGTGACTGTAAAATACCTGGTTAACATGAGAAAACAGCTAAGGAATCAAAATGATAATTTGAAGTTAGTGATTCCTGATTTACCAGATAGTAATTGTCATGACATTGAACCTGGGGATTATGTAATGATACAGAATTTTCTACGCTCAGGTTGCCTTATTGACAGATGGGAAGGACCATACCAAGTCTTATTGACTAGCACTACAGCATTGAAGGTTGCAGAGAGAGAGACTTGGGTTCATTCGTCCCACTGTAAGAAGGTTGCTGATCCAGAGAGGTCCCGTGATAAGGAACAGACGGTAGAGGAAGTTGTATCACTGGAGTGCCTGTTCCAAGAGGACTGAGGCAGCACCTGAGCATTGAAAATCACAAGATCGAAAGCAGTTGTCGATTCCCTGTTCCCTTTTATTGTTTTTCTCCAAACCCCACCCTATCTCCCTCAAATTATTTTTTTTCCCCTTCTCATTCTTCTCCGTTTCCTCCTATAAGATGGACTTGCCCCAAGAGACTGTGATACGGATTTTCCTGTTGACCATGATGTTGACCAGAGCAGTCTGTTCCGGCGAGAGTACCATGGAGGTCGAGAGAGGTTCTGGAATGGGTTCTGATGACAAAGATGGAGGCGTAGTTTTCCAAGAACAACTTAACCAACAAGTAAAGGCGAGTATCAGAAAACGATCCGATAGCATTGATAATAGAAGGAATTGTGAAGGATTGTTAGCTGAAGAAAACTGTATCTGTAAGCTCTGTGACAATGTAGTTGAGGATGGGTGCATTAAGAAATGCCAATCCAGTTTTAATATCCACATGGACCGGCATCCATTGAGTGACTATCACTCCTTAGTGGGTAGTGTGTTAAACCAAACAGATTGTTGGGTATGCTCTCAAGTACCTCAAGGTCATAGCAAATCAGGGCTAGTACCATTTCCTTTAACGGTAGGGGAGGTACTTGAGCTAAAGGGTGGGAGACCGGTGGACAGGAGGTTTAATATCTCCAGTCCTCCTAGTTTGAAGCTCCACCAATATCATGTGGATAGATCCCTAATATGTTTTAACATTACCAATCCCCGAAAGCCGGGAAATTGGGAAGTGTCATGGAGTAACCAAACCATGACCTTTTCATATAGAGCAGATAGAATGCCTACAGATACAGAGCTTATACGCCACATAGCCAGTAGAGAAAAATCTTTCCGATATAGGTATACCCTAGGAAGTAGGATTACGAGAGTTGGAGAGGTATCACCAGGATACTGTGCACATATCGTACAAACGGATACGTGTACTAGTCAGATGGGAGAATTAGGGGTAGGAGATTTCACATGGAGGATGTGTAATATGGTTATGTCCTACTCCGTCCCATATGTTCTCCCCGATGATGCATATTTCATATGCGGGAGGAAGGCGTATAAGTGGCTTGCCCCAAACTCTGAAGGATTGTGTTATATTGGAAAAGTACTGCCTGAAGTAATGACTGTATCACATGCCAAAATGAAAGATATACACCGTGGTGCCCAAGCTCCTTATACTCACACCCACTACGAGCACGTAGTTAAAAGGCAACTGACAGAAAGGACAGAGCATTCGGCCTCTGACATGATCCATGAATCCACCGGGATTCAGGTTCTACTTGCGCTAGATTTCACTCGCACCGCTAGAGGAGTGCTGAACTATAGATACATCTCTGCGCTTGCAAATTTGTTAGATAATATCACAGAAATGTATGATGACACTTTTAGGTATACTGGAAGAGAGCTTCAAGCTTATAAAACAGAACTGGTTCAGCATAGAATGGTTCTTAATTATCTCACAGCAGTGACAGGTGGATATTGTGTCACACTGGCAACGCAGTACGGCGTGAAATGCTGCACATATATTACGAATAGTACCGAGGATCCGGTCGAGGTCATAGACCAAAAGATGGACGACATTCTCCAATTAAAGTGGGAATTTCGCAGGAGACACAATCTCACCCTTGCTGCTGTGGGTAATGAGCTGACTGGTTGGGTGTCATGGTTGAAACCGCGAAATTGGTTCTCTGGTTTAGGAGAATGGGCTCAAGGAGTCATAATGGATGTAGGGAAGTTTCTCCTATGTATCTTGGGTGTTGTCATATCGATTGGCTTGATATTTAGATGCGGTCAGGTTTTAATGAAGTGCAAACGTAGTACCAGGGTAATGAGTCTAAGGAGTGAGGAAATTGTAATTCCAATGGATTTGATCTATGACCCAACGGTAGAGACAAGGGCCCTCATTCCGAGTTGATCGGTCGCAAGGCGAATTTAGCAGAGTTACACACGCTAAGCCGCCGCCTACTGGGAGTGAATCTTAGCTTCTTAAAATTGCGACCGATGTATTCGCAATATTGCGATTACTAACTACTTAGCAGTTTCAGAGTAGCTTCAGACTTACTCTGCCTGTGCGATCAGTTCAGTGCTTGTCGTTCCTGGTTGACGTCACAAACACACCCAGCGTTCGCCCAGGCACTCCCACCGTTTCTCCGGCCACTCCTGCGTTTTTTCCGGAAACGGTAGCGTTTTCAGCCACACGCCCCTGAAACGCCGTGTTTCCGCCCAGTAACACCCATTTCCTGTCAATCACATTACGTTCGCCGGAGCGATGAAAAAGCCGTGAGTAAAATTACTTTCTACATAGCAAAGTTACTTGGCGCAGTCGCAGTGCGAACATTGCGCATGCGTACTAAGCGGATTTTCATTGCGATGCGATGAAAAATACCGAGCGAACAACTCGGAATGAGGGCCAAGGATGTGATGAAAATGCGATTATACGGTCCGTTTCTTTCACCTGTTTTTCCGTTTTCTCCAAGGTAAAAAGACCCACTTGGACGAGGAATTTGATGATCCTGCACACAGACAACAGATGGATTAAAGAAGAAGTTTTGACAACCTTATACACAGATAATTGATGAACTATGCCATAGACCCCCAGTTTCCCTAGAAATGTTAAATTTACGCTAGCCCAACACTTTTGTAAGTCTATGGACATTGACAAAGCTTTTTGCCCACACTTTTTGGCAAAAGCCCAAAGAAGACTGCATTCAACAGACACCAGACAAGACCTCAACCGACAAATGTTCATTAACCTGACATAGAATACCACTGCATTTACCATAATTGTTCTTTATCTTCATCTCTACAACCTTCAGGTAATGACACACATAGTCGATAGGGAATACAGGCACAGATATCAGCAATCACATATTCCCCCATTCATGTATCATCAACTAAAATGTGCTCCCCCATTTTTGTTGCAACAAAAAGCCGAAAAGAGCTCGGTAAAGTTTGACAGCCCATTCACAGACCCGTATCGCGGGATAAGAAGGAATTCAAATGTATACTTCGCAATACCTCGAAGCTTGATTTAAAACACGTACGGCACGATGATACATGACCCCCCAAACATGGATTCATACACACATGCTTCTGCTATCTCACTAGGTCATACCCTTTTCACACCTTCTTCTCTCCTCCCTTACCCAACCATGGAAATGTATTTACACCTGACATATATTTTTCTCGTTTTGAAATGTTTTAGGAAGTGGCAGTTATTGTTGACTGCCAAAGGGTGGACTGTCAAAGTCAGAAAAATATCACGATACACACTGCCATATTTGCACCTCATGCGAGTGCCTGTTGCACGTTCATGAGCCCTGCCGTGCGTGCGCATACTCGCCGCTGCGGGCACCCGCAGGCGCACGGTGTGCGCATTTACGGTAAGGTTTATGTGCGTCTAGCGTGCGACTCGATCGTTACATATTTTAACCATATAATGTATTTTGTAGATTATGGTCCCTTTGATAGAATCTGAAAGTTTAGTTAATGTAGCATGTTCATGAACAAAGAGATCCCTCTTTGTTTGATACGAAGGGTCAGAAAAGGGTTATACAGTGGTGTTTAGTATCCATCGGAAGAGTATTTAATTAGCAATATTCCGGTGTTGGTTTGAAGCGGATTAATCGCTCGTGCGAATAGTTATGGACATAAGAAGTTTATGTACTTTTACTATTATTTGCACTTACTTATCCATGCGGCGGGAAACCTAGTTTCCCACCCACCTGAGCAGTTGGAAATGGTCTCAGCCCACCTGTATGAATCAACCTATGACCTTTTGTTATAATGCGAAGACGAATTCCTGTGTCCAATGAACAATGAGATTGTAGGGACCGTTGAATTGTATTGTGTGTGGGGCATAAATAGACAAGCCGATCATATCCAGCTCACTCTCTCTTCAACGGTTCTCATCACTGATAATCGGGAGCTGGATATTCAGAAAGGCGCATGCGATCGTTCCCCTTGTGCGTAAGTTTTCTCCGCAATCATATTGTCTTTATTGTTATTGTGAGCCATATCTCTCTCTCTCTCTCTCCTCCTCTTTCTCTCTTATTTTCCCTTAAACGTAATTGTATTGTATTTCCTGTGTAGTTATCTGGTTAGTTAGTCTATGTTATATTGTAGTGTATGACTTGTATTGTATCATTCTTTTTCAAGTATAACATTCATATAAGGCGTTAGACCCTAAGCCCGGTATTTGTGTATTTCTTATAGTGTTAAGTATTCTCAGAGCGTCGGTGACGCTCGAACAGCTTTTAAGTTAATAAGGTTACACTGTGTTGCATCTACACTCTATCACTACACTAAGGTTTTCCTGTATAATACATTGTTCATGGTTTACATATAAAGGTTTAACACTGTGAGCGTCAGCGCCGCTGGTGATCTCCTCGTGGTCCCGAGCGTCCGCTACGCTATAGCGAACCATTACGTTAGTCGGCAGCCAATAGCGTGCCTGCCTGTGATCTCTTGGCCGTGAGCGAACGTGACGCTTGAGCGTCTCGACTACGGCTAAGCGATTGCTATGCAACGTGCGTACCCTTACGGTACTCCATACGTCAATAGCGTACAGTGTTCTTAGACCTCTTAAAGGGTTTTAAATAAGATAAATATTTGGCTTTATCAGGGGAGTGATAAAAATCCAGCCAATCAGCTCGTAACTTCCATGTCGCAGGCCCTGTTTGAAAAATAACAGTTAGGAGCTGATTGGCTGGTACTTTATCATTTCCCACCTTATCACTTTACAGGGCTTTGTACATCTCCCCCAATGTGCCCTCAGGACTCTCCTGGCAGTGCTGCACTTCCAGTTGCTGGCAGCCCCACCCCCTCTGCCCGACATCATGCTGTCATGCACTCAGGGGGCCAGGGTGGCACAGCAGAGCGCACTGCCGCCTTGTTACCCACTGGTGTTATTAAATTGAAAAAAAATTGTGAAATATTCCAAAATGACTTTTCCAGTGATTTTAACACCAACAAAATGACCTGTACTTGCCTTAATTCCACATAGTCCTTTATGCAATCAGACGTCCGTTCCAGGCTGAAGTGGGTGAAGTTCAGCATAATCTGTTTGTTGATGTCGGCAGTCAGCGTGTACACACATTCCCTATTATTGGGATAGTTGTTGGGATAGTTTGGAGAGGAGACCACACCGGTCTCTTGTGTGTAAGCTGCATCACAGGCTGTTGCAGGAGAGAAATAACAAAACAAAAATCGCTGCATTATTAAACAGACGTTTCAGCATTACTTTAGCTAATATAACAGAATTACCAAAATCAACTACAGGGAAACAAACCACAACAGGAGAGCTGGACATCAGTGTTATGCAGATACGTTTGTGTATTAATGAAACGTATCTCCAGTCAACGACAATTAAATACATACAACAAGAGATACAGCGATGACCACATGAGTAGAGCTGAGAAGTACCTAATTGTTTTTAAGGGTGTAGTAGGGTATGCCGGCGGCCGGGCTCCCGGCGACCAGCATACCGGCGCCGGAAGCCCGACTGCCGGCATACCGACAGCGTGGCGAGCGCAGATGAGCCCCTTGCGCGCTTGCTGCGCTCGCCGCACTGTGGGCACAGTGGCGCGCTATGCGCACCACGCTATTTATTCTCCCTCCAGAGGGGTCGTGGACCCCCAAGAGGGAGAAAAAGTGTCCGTATGCCGGCTGTCGGGATTCCGGCGCCGGTACACTGTGCGCCGGGATCCCAACAGCCGGCAACCTGAAGACCACCCGTTTTTAAAGTAGGGGAACAGACAACCAAAAATATTCAAGGGACAAATATGAAAACTCTAGCTTTCATTGGTTATTCGGGATTCAGTCTCTAGGTCCACCACTATTGGTTGACAGTAACTAGGTCGACAGGGTTTCTAGGTCGACAGGTCAAAAGGTCGACATGAGTTTTTCACGATTTTTTTCTTCTTTTTTTTTTAACCTTTTCATACTTCCGATCCACGTGGACTACGTTTGGAACGGTAATCTGTGCTGAGCGAAGCAAGGCACCTTGCCTGAAGCATGGAGAGCGAAGCGAGCCATGCGAGTGGACACGGTGCACTAATTGGGGTTCCCGATCGCTCTACGAAGGAAACTACACCAAAAAAAACATAAAAAACTCATGTTGACCTTTTGACCTATCGACCTAGACCATGTCAACCTAAAGACCCTGTCGACCTAGAGACCCTGTTGACCTAGTTATTGTCGACCTAGTTACTATCTACCTACCATACCACACCCGGTTATTCAGCATCAGCATAGGTGCAATTAGCCTCTAATCTCCAGGGAATGTCCGTGGTCTGAAGAAATGATTAAACTGCAGAAGTTCCGGCTCACAGTCCCAGTGTCATTCTGTGAAGGCATGGGACTATTTGATGGCGCCCATAATGATGGTAAATTGTACACGTTCTAATGAATGGAGCTGGGTACCTCCTCCTCTAGGGAGGGTGTAGTAGGGTAAGCCGGTGGCCGGGCTCCCGGCGACCAGCATACCGGCGCCGGAATCCCGACTGCCGGCATACCGACAGCTGGATGAGTGCAAATGAGCCCCTTGCAGGCTTGCTGCGCTCGCCACGCTGCGGGCACGGTGAGGCGCTACGCGCACCACGCTATCTATTCTCCCTCCAGGGGGGTCGTGGATCCCCAAGAGGGAAAAAAAGTGACGGTATGACGGGTGTCGGGATTCCGGCGCCGGTATACTGTGCGCCGGGATCCCGACAGCCGGCAACCTGAAGACCACCCCTCTAGGGATCGGTTCTAGACGATGCACTAATTATACATTATACATGTTACCTTATACTGCACAGGACTATGGTGTATTCTCTACAGTGCATTTCACTTATTACTTTAAAAGCACTGGTCAAAGTACAGATCCCTGGTGTTACCAGTCTAGTACCCCAGGGATCTGTACTTGGACCAGTGCTTTATTAATATCTTTATTGGTGACATTGCAAATGGCATTAAAGGGAAAGTATGCCTTTTTGCAGATGACACAAAGTTATGCAACAGGTTAGACACATCGGGAGGGGTAAAATAAAATATTGATGATCTAGGTAGACTAGAGGAATGGTCAAGAGCATGGCAATTACAGTTTAATGCCAACAAAAGATGTAAATTAAGGCAATTGGGACTCAAAAATCAAAAGGCTAAATATAGTATCAATGGCACTATACTGGAGACTACTGAGGAGGAAAGGGATCTAGGAGTCACTATTTCAGGTGACTTAAAGGCAGGTAAGCAATGTAACAAGGCAATGAGGAAGGCTAGTCAGATGCTTGGCTGCATTGGGAGAGGAATCAGCAGCAGAAAGAAGTAATAATGCCACTGTATAGGTCATTGGTATGGAATCATCTAGAATACTGTGTTCAATTCTGGAGGCCATATCTTCAGGAGGATATTAATACATTAGAGACTGTACAAAGAAGTGCAACTAAAATGGTGCATGGCCTACATCACAAAACATACCCAGAAAGACTAAGAAATCTCAATATGTATAGTATGGAGCAAAGAAGGGAAAGGGGGGACATGATAGAAAATGTCAAATATTTCAAGGGATTTAACAAAGTCCAGGAGGGAAATATTCTCCAAATTAAGAGAAGCAACAGGACACGAGGACATGCGTTGAGACTGGAGGGGGGCAGGTTCAGGGGAAATTTGAGGAAAAATTACTTCACAAAAGGGTAGTGGACAAGTGGAATAGCCTCCCATCAGAGGTGGTAGAGGCTAAGATAGTAGAGCAATTTAAACATGCATGGGATAGACATAAGGATATCCTTACAAAGAAATAAGGATCAAATAAGGTTTGATATAAAAATATGGTAAAAAAATGGGGCAGACTAGATTGGCCAAGTGGTTCTTATCTGCCGTCACATTCTTTGTTTCTATGTAATCTGCTAAATTATTATGCATGCACTAGCAGTATTTACTATATATATTTATCATGGGCTCTAGACCAGGCATGTCCAACCTGCGGCCCTCCAGCTGTTGTGAAACTACATATCCCAGCATGCCCTGACACAGTTTTGCTGTTAGAGAATGCTAAAACTGTGTCAGGGCATGCTGGGATGTGTAGTTTCTCAACAGCTGGAGGGCCGCAGGTTGGACAGGCCTGCTCTAGACCATACACTCTCTAATGGGTAGCCAAACCTCTGTAGTGGCTGGCCACACCCCCTCTGGAAACTGACAACACCCATAAACATGGCCCCCTGCCACTGCATTCCCCCGATGGGACCTTCATGCCCCAGTCTAACTCTGACATTGGCGTTTCCATAATGCGTGTAATGTTACGGGCCCCTGGGTCCAGGGGGGGAAAGGGGGTCCACACTGCACCCATTTAAATAGTTACCTTACTGGAGTACAGCGGCAGGCGCAGCGATCGTGGCAGAAATTGCCACCAAAATGGCCACTGCGCATGCACGGTAGCCAATTTGGTCTCCGGACACCTGCGCATGCGCAGTATACTCTGGCACAATTCCAGAGTCTACAGCACCGTTCAGAGGAGGGGGCCCACCCAGAGGTGCACACGGGCCCCCTCCTCTGGGGAAACATCCCTTGACACTGAGCTACCCTTTAAGTCTAATGAATGACTTTCATAAGGGCATTATATAAACCAGTTATTTTCAGACACAAGCCACATGACATTGATTAGTTTCACATTCTGTTTTCGGGATAATAAGAACACACTGTAGCAAACATGAAAAGTGTGTATCGCTTTTGCTTAATGCTAGCAAACGTATTTCACCTAGTGATGAGCGGGTTCGGTTTCTCGGAAACCGAACCCCCCCGAACTTCACGCTTTTTACACGGGTCCGAGGCAGACTCGGATCTTCCCGCCTTGCTCGGTTAACCCGAGCGCGCCCGAACGTCATCATCCCGCTGTCGGATTCTCGCGAGGCTCGGATTCTATCGCGAGACTCGGATTCTATATAAGGAGCCGCGCGTCGCCGCCATTTTCACACGTGCATTGAGATTGATAGGGAGAGGACGTGGCTGGCGTCCTCTCCGTTTAGAATAGAAATAGATAGTGAGAGTGAGACACTTGATTTACTGGAGCTTAGGAGTACTCAGAGAGTGCAGAATTTACTAGTGACTGACCAGTGACCACCAGTGCAGTTTTATTATTATTTAATATAATCCGTTCTCTGCCTGAAAAAAAACGATACACAGTGACACAGTAACAGTATACCATATCTGTGCTCAGCCTCAGTGTGCTGCATCATCTATGTATATCTGACTGTGCTGAGTGCTCAGTGCTCACACAGCTTAATTGTGGGGGAGACTGGGGAGCAGTTATAGCAGGAGTACATATATTTAACAGTGCACACTTTTGCTGCTAGAGTGCCACTGCCAGTGTGACTGACCAGTGACCAGTGACCACCAGTATATTGTGATTGTCTGCCTGAAAAAGTTAAACACTCGTCGTGTGGTGTTTTTATTCTATAAACGCATTCTGCTGACAGTGTCCAGCAGGTCCGTCATTATATAATATATACCTGTCCTGCAGTAGTGATATATATATATTTTTTATATCATTATCATCCAGTCTATACTAGCAGCAGACGCAGTACGGTAGTCCACGGCTGTAGCTACCTCTGTGTCGGCAGTCGCTCGTCCATAATTGTATACCTACCTGTGGTGGTTTTTTTTTTTCTATCTTCTTCATACTAGTAGTTAACTTTAGGAGTCTGCAGTGCTGACAGTGTCCAGCAGGTCCGTCATTATATAATATATACCTGTCCGGCTGCAGTAGTGATATATATATATTTTTTATATCATTATCATCCAGTCTATATTAGCAGCAGACGCAGTACGGTAGTCCACGGCTGTAGCTACCTCTGTGTCGGCAGTCGCTCGTCCATCCATAATTGTATACCACCTACCTGTTGTGTTTTTTTTTTTCTATCTTCTTGATACTAGTAGCTTACTTTAGGAGTCTGCAGTGCTGACAGTGTCCAGCAGGTCCGTCATTATATAATATATACCTGTCCGGCTGCAGTAGTGATATATATATATTTTTTATATCATTATCATCCAGTCTATATTAGCAGCAGACGCAGTACGGTAGTCCACGGCTGTAGCTACCTCTGTGTCGGCAGTCGCTCGTCCATCCATAATTGTATACCACCTACCTGTTGTGGTTTTTTTTTCTATCTTCTTGATACTAGTAGCTTACTTTAGGAGTCTGCAGTGCTGACAGTGTCCAGCAGGTCCGTCATTATATAATATATACCTGTCCGGCTGCAGTAGTGATATATATATATTTTTATATCATTATCATCCAGTCTATATTAGCAGCAGACGCAGTACGGTAGTCCACGGCTGTAGCTACCTCTGTGTCGGCAGTCGCTCGTCCATCCATAATTGTATACCACCTACCTGTGGTGTTTTTTTTTCTATCTTCTTGATACTAGTAGCTTACTTTAGGAGTCTGCAGTGCTGACAGTGTCCAGCAGGTCCGTCATTATATAATATATACCTGTCCGGCTGCAGTAGTGATATATATATATTTTTTATATCATTATCATCCAGTCTATATTAGCAGCAGACGCAGTACGGTAGTCCACGGCTGTAGCTACCTCTGTGTCGGCAGTCGCTCGTCCATCCATAATTGTATACCACCTACCTGTTGTGTTTTTTTTTTCTATCTTCTTGATACTAGTAGCTTACTTTAGGAGTCTGCAGTGCTGACAGTGTCCAGCAGGTCCGTCATTATATAATATATACCTGTCCGGCTGCAGTAGTGATATATATATATTTTTTATATCATTATCATCCAGTCTATATTAGCAGCAGACGCAGTACGGTAGTCCACCGCTGTAGCTACCTCTGTGTCGGCAGTCGCTCGTCCATCCATAATTGTATACCACCTACCTGTGGTGTTTTTTTTTTCTATCTTCTTGATACTAGTAGCTTACTTTAGGAGTCTGCAGTGCTGACAGTGTCCAGCAGGTCCGTCATTATATAATATATACCTGTCCGGCTGCAGTAGTGATATATATATATTTTTTATATCATTATCATCCAGTCTATATTAGCAGCAGACGCAGTACGGTAGTCCACGGCTGTAGCTACCTCTGTGTCGGCAGTCGCTTGTCCATCCATAATTGTATACCACCTACCTGTTGTGTTTTTTTTTTCTATCTTCTTGATACTAGTAGCTTACTTTAGAAGTCTGCAGTGCTGACAGTGTCCAGCAGGTCCGTCATTATATAATATATACCTGTCCGGCTGCAGTAGTGATATATATATATTTTTTATATCATTATCATCCAGTCTATATTAGCAGCAGACGCAGTACGGTAGTCCACGGCTGTAGCTACCTCTGTGTCGGCAGTCGCTCGTCCATCCATAAGTATACTAGTATCCATCCATCTCCATTGTTTACCTGAGGTGCCTTTTAGTTGTGCCTATTAAAATATGGAGAACAAAAATGTTGAGGTTCCAAAAATAGGGAAAGATCAAGATCCACTTCCACCTCGTGCTGAAGCTGCTGCCACTAGTCATGGCCGAGACGATGAAATGCCAGCAACGTCGTCTGCCAAGGCCGATGCCCAATGTCACAGTACAGAGCATGTAAAATCCAAAACACCAAATATAAGTAAAAAAAGGACTCAAAAATCTAAAATAAAATTGTCGGAGGAGAAGCGTAAACTTGCCAATATGCCATTTACCACACGGAGTGGCAAGGAACAGCTGAGGCCCTGGCCTATGTTCATGGCTAGTGGTTCAGCTTCACATGAGGATGGAAGCACTCAGCCTCTCGCTAGAAAAATGAAAAGACTCAAGCTGGCAAAAGCACAGCAAAGAACTGTGCGTTCTTCGAAATCACAAATCCACAAGGAGAGTCCAATTGTGTCGTTTGCGATGCCTGACCTTCCCAACACTGGACGTGAAGAGCATGCGCCTTCCACCATTTGCACGCCCCCTGCAAGTGCTGGAAGGAGCACCCGCAGTCCAGTTCCTGATAGTCAGATTGAAGATGTCAGTGTTGAAGTACACCAGGATGAGGAGGATATGGGTGTTGCTGGCGCTAGGGAGGAAATTGACCAGGAGGATTCTGATGGTGAGGTGGTTTGTTTAAGTCAGGCACCCGGGGAGACACCTGTTGTCCGTGGGAGGAATAGGGCCATTGACATGCCTGGTGAAAATACCAAAAAAATCAGCTCTTCGGTGAGGAAGTATTTCAACAGAAATGCGGACAACATTTGTCAAGCCGTGTGTTGCTTTTGTCAAGCTGTAATAAGTAGGGGTAAGGACGTTAACCACCTCGGAACATCCTCCCTTATACGTCACCTGCAGCGCATTCATCATAAGTCAGTGACAAGTTCAAAAACTTTGGGCGACAGCGGAAGCAGTCCACTGACCAGTAAATCCCTTCCTCTTGTAACCAAGCTCACGCAAACCACCCCACCAACTCCCTCAGTGTCAATTTCCTCCTTCCCCAGGAATGCCAATAGTCCTGCAGGCCATGTCACTGGCAATTCTGACGAGTCCTCCCCTGCCTGGGATTCCTCCGATGCATCCTTGCGTGTAACGCCTACTGCTGCTGGCGCTGCTGTTGTTGCTGCTGGGAGTCGATGGTCATCCCAGAGGGGAAGTCGTACTCGTAAGACCACTTTTACTACTTCCACCAAGCAATTGACTGTCCAACAGTCCTTTGCGAGGAAGATGAAATATCACAGCAGTCATCCTGCTGCAAAGCGGATAACTGAGGCCTTGGCATCCTGGGCGGTGAGAAACGTGGTTCCGGTATCCATCATTACTGCAGAGCCAACTAGAGACTTGTTGGAGGTACTGTGTCCCCGGTACCAAATACCATCTAGGTTCCATTTCTCTAGGCAGGCGATACCGAAAATGTACACAGACCTCAGAAAAAGACTCACCAGTGTCCTAAAAAATGCAGTTGTACCCAATGTCCACTTAACCACGGACATGTGGACAAGTGGAGCAGGGCAGGCTCAGGACTATATGACTGTGACAGCCCACTGGGTAGATGTATGGACTCCCGCCGCAAGAACAGCAGCGGCGGCACCAGTAGCAGCATCTCGCAAACGCCAACTCTTTCCTAGGCAGGCTACGCTTTGTATCACCGCTTTCCAGAATACGCACACAGCTAAAAACCTCTTACGGCAACTGAGGAAGATCATCGCAGAATGGCTTACCCCAATTGGACTCTCCTGTGGATTTGTGGCATCGGACAACGCCAGCAATATTGTGTGTGCATTAAATCTGGGCAAATTCCAGCACGTCCCATGTTTTGCACATACCTTGAATTTGGTGGTGCAGAATTATTTAAAAAACGAGAGGGGCGTGCAAGAGATGCTGTCGGTGGCCAGAAGAATTGCGGGACACTTTCGGCGTACAGGCACCACGTACAGAAGACTGGAGCACCACCAAAAACGCCTGAACCTGCCCTGCCATCATCTGAAGCAAGAAGTGGTAACGAGGTGGAATTCAACCCTCTATATGCTTCAGAGGTTGGAGGAGCAGCAAAAGGCCATTCAAGCCTATACAACTGAGCACGATATAGGAGGTGGAATGCACCTGTCTCAAGCGCAGTGGAGAATGATTTCAACGTTGTGCAAGGTTCTGCAACCTTTTGAACTTGCCACACGTGAAGTCAGTTCAGACACTGCCAGCCTGAGTCAGGTCATTCCCCTCATCAGGCTTTTGCAGAAGAAGCTGGAGACATTGAAGGAGGAGCTAACACAGAGCGATTCCGCTAGGCATGTGGGACTTGTGGATGGAGCCCTTAATTCGCTTAACAAGGATTCACGGGTGGTCAATCTGTTGAAATCAGAGCACTACATTTTGGCCACCGTGCTCGATCCTAGATTTAAAACCTACCTTGGATCTCTCTTTCCGGCAGACACAAGTCTGCTGGGGTTCAAAGAACTGCTGGTGACAAAATTGTCAAGTCAAGCGAACGCGACCTGTCAACATCTCCTCCTTCACATTCTCCTGCAACTGGGGGTGCGAGGAAAAGGCTCAGAATTCCGAGCCCACCCGCTGGCGGTGATGCAGGGCAGTCTGGAGCGACTGCTGATGCTGACATCTGGTCCGGACTGAAGGACCTGACAACGATTACGGACATGTCGTCTACTGTCACTGCATATGATTCTCTCCCCATTGAAAGAATGGTGGAGGATTATATGAGTGACCGCATCCAAGTAGGCACGTCAGACAGTCCGTACTTATACTGGCAGGAAAAAGAGGCAATTTGGAGGCCCTTGCACAAACTGGCTTTATTCTACCTAAGTTGCCCTCCCACAAGTGTGTACTCCGAAAGAGTGTTTAGTGCCGTCCGCTCACCTTGTCAGCAATCGGCGTACGAGGTTACATCCAGAAAATGTGGAGAAGATGATGTTCATTAAAATGAATTATAATCAATTCCTCCGTGGAGACATTGACCAGCAGCAATTGCCTCCACAAAGTACACAGGGAGCTGAGATGGTGGATTCCAGTGGGGACGAATTGATAATCTGTGAGGAGGGGGATGTACACGGTGATATATCGGAGGATGATGATGAGGTGGACATCTTGCCTCTGTAGAGCCAGTTTGTGCAAGGAGAGATTAATTGCTTCTTTTTTGGTGGGGGTCCAAACCAACCCGTCATTTCAGTCACAGTCGTGTGGCAGACCCTGTCACTGAAATGATGGGTTGGTTAAAGTGTGCATGTCCTGTTTATACAACATAAGGGTGGGTGGGAGGGAGGGCCCAAGGACAATTCCATCTTGCACCTCTTTTTTCTTTCATTTTTCTTTGCGTCATGTGCTGTTTGGGGAGTAGTTTTTGGAAGGGCCATCCTGCGTGACACTGCAGTGCCACTCCTAGATGGGCCAGGTGTTTGTGTCGGCCACTTGGGTCGCTTATCTTAGTCACACAGCTACCTCATTGCGCCTTTTTTTTTCTTTGCGTCATGTGCTGTTTGGGGGGTGTTTTTTGGAAGGGCCATCCTGCGTGACACTGCAGTGCCACTCCTAGATGGGCCAGGTGTTTGTGTCGGCCACTTGGGTCGCTTATCTTAGTCACACAGCTACCTCATTGCGCCTCTTTTTTTCTTTGCGTCATGTGCTGTTTGGGGGGTGTTTTTTGGAAGGGCCATCCTGCGTGACACTGCAGTGCCACTCCTAGATGGGCCAGGTGTTTGTGTCGGCCACTTGGGTCGCTTATCTTAGTCACACAGCTACCTCATTGCGCCTCTTTTTTTCTTTGCGTTATGTGCTGTTTGGGGGGTGTTTTTTGGAAGGGCCATCCTGCGTGACACTGCAGTGCCACTCCTAGATGGGCCAGGTGTTTGTGTCGGCCACTTGGGTCGCTTATCTTAGTCACACAGCTACCTCATTGCGCCTCTTTTTTTCTTTGCGTCATGTGCTGTTTGGGGGGTGTTTTTTGGAAGGGCCATCCTGCGTGACACTGCAGTGCCACTCCTAGATGGGCCAGGTGTTTGTGTCGGCCACTAGGGTCGCTTATCTTAGTCACACAGCTACCTCATTGCGCCTCTTTTTTTTCTTCTTTGCGTCATGTGCTGTTTGGGGAGTAGTTTTTTGAAGGGCCATCCTGCGTGACACTGCAGTGCCACTCCTAGATGGGCCAGGTGTTTGTGTCGGCCACTTGGGTCGCTGAGCTTAGTCATCCAGCGACCTCGGTGCAAATTTTAGGACTAAAAATAATATTGTGAGGTGTGAGGTGTTCAGAATAGACTGAAAATGAGTGGAAATTATGCTTATTGAGGTTAATAATACTTTGGGATCAAAATGACCCCCAAATTCTATGATTTAAGCTGTTTTTTAGGGTTTTTTGAAAAAAACACCCGAATCCAAAACACACCCGAATCCGACAAAAAAAATTCGGTGAGGTTTTGCCAAAACGCGTTCGAACCCAAAACACGGCCGCGGAACCGAACCCAAAACCAAAACACAAAACCCGAAAAATTTCCGGTGCTCATCACTAAAATTTTCACCTGCAGCCAGAGCAGCTATTTCACCTGTGCTGTGTACCCAGCGTCAGTGTGTGCTGCTCCCTAGTCTGGCAGGAGATCAGTCTGCTTTCCATTGACCAGACATAACAAAACTGCAGACGGTGTAACAGGAGAACAGCTTTGACTTAAGGGCCCTACAGACACGCCGATCCGCCACCGAGGTGCCCGACGGCCGATACGGCCGACGGGCGACCCGGCGGCGGGGGGGCAGTGACGGGGGGGAGTGAAGTTTCTTCACTCCCCCCGTCACGCGGCTCCATTGAAGTGCAGGCAAATATGGACGATATCGTCCATATTGGCCTGCATGCACAGCCGACGGGGGACCAGCGATGAACGAGCGCGGGGCCGCGCATCGTTCATCGCTGGAGCCTCCACACTGAAAGATATGAACGAGTTCTCGTTCATTTATGAACGAGATCGTTCATATCTTTCAAACAAATCGGCATGTGTGTAGGGCCTATTAGAGAGGGAATTGTCCTAATCAGATAAAAGGACTCATTTCGGTATTGATATTCACAGCTACAGGGGCTTTTGGCAGCAAGCGGCTTCCTCCCACATGACAGACACGGGATTGCTGTGCACCTGTAAACACACTCCTGATATATTTTCTAATATCTAAGGCAGATGAGTACTGACCTAGACATCATATAGGATAACGCTGATGAGAGAGCTTGTATTTAGCATATGTGATTGCGTAGAAAAATTGGAGGCATAAGGGACGGCAGAACTCTTATTTTGCACATTAATATTTTTTTTTTAGGGCTGTTGATTCATCTATATATATATTGTCGAGTCTGAGACCATGGGCAGATAATTAGACTGAGTTTGGATTACATTATGGACTGAACTAATATGCATGTAGCCAGGGGTGTATTTAGGTGTCCGCGCGCCCCTGGCAAAGTAAAGGACTGTTGCCCCCCCCCCCCCCCCCCCCGCCCAATATTTGAGATAGGGAAGGCACGTGTGCCAAAAAACGGGCGTGGCCACTCAATAGTACCCCAGTTCAAATTACACCACAGTAGTGTGCCTTACTCACATGACACAGCACAGTAATGTACATTATTCACGTTATGCTACACAGTAGTACCCCTTATACACGTTATGCCACACAGTAGTGCCCATATATATATATATATATATATATGGGAAGGTGTGCACGCTCCTGGGAAAGTGGGCTTGGCCTCACAATTTTATATTATGATATCAAATTATAAATATATAATCACACCCCCTACACATGCGCACACACACACAATTAGCAGCCTTACACACAATACCCACAGTAGTTCTCATTACACATAATGTCCCCAGTATAGTGTCAGATGCACATAATGTCCCACAGTATAGTGCCAGTTACACATAATGACCCCAGTAGTGCAGTGCCAGATACACATAATGCCTCCGAGTATAGAGCCATATACACATATGCAGTGGCGGATCCAGGGGGGGGGGGGGGGTACAATCACTTGTTCACATCTTGGACAGGTTAACGGAGTCCGCCGGCGAAGTTTCCGTACAAGCCGCTATTAGCGCTAAGCGGCACTGTTCGGGATCAATGAGATCTGTGACGGTTAGGCTGTGATCACAGATCTCATTGATCCCGAACAGTGCCGCTTAGCGCTAATAGCGGCTTGTACAGGAGCTTCGCCGGCGGACTTCGTAAACCTATCCAAGACGTGAACAAGTGATTGTACCACCAGAGCCTGGCAACTGGACCACCTTCAAGGGAGTCAAAGGTACACACCACCACACTGTTGTTTGCGGACACTTTACCCTGAGGAGCAGCGGGGGTTAATATCACAAACTGGCAGGAAAATCCTGTTCACTTAGGATACCAACGGATTCTGGTTGATCTTGATATATACCAGTACTGCCCGGAGCTCAGCTTTAGACAGTGTGAGACTCCGACGTGGCTGCAGCAGCGGCCACCATCCATTTAGAGGCTGGCTGCTGGCAGAGGTAGCGGCTCCTCTCAGGATGTTCTTCTTGCGTGGTGGGGTTGCTTGAGAGGTAGCACATGGTGGTGACAGTGTTTTCACTCCTCAGCAGGATTATGTGAATTTTGGCTCATACCGTGTGCTATAATGTGAATTTCGTCTCATACTGTGTGCTATAATGTGAATTTCAGCTCATACCGTATGGTATAATGTGAATTTAGGCTCATACTGTGTGGTATAATGTGAATTTAGGCTCATACTGTGTGGTATAATGTGAATTTCGGCTCATAACGTGTGGTATAATGTGAATTTCGGCTCATAATGTGTGCTATAATGTGAATTTTGTCTCATACTATGTGCTATAATGTGAATTTCGGCTCATACCGTGTGCTATAATGTGAATTTAAGCTCATACCGTGTGCTATAATGTGAATTTAGGCTCATACCGTGTGCTATAATGTGAATTTTGGCTCATACCGTGTGCTATAATGTTTGTTTCCCCAGTGAATCTTTCCCTTCATGCCTCTGTAAACCTCACTACAAATGTCTCACTACTCCCTCTTACTCCTACAGAGACCTTAGGTACCCACTGCCTCTCCCTGTCCCCCTCTCCTTGTTACCCACTGCCACCTCCCCCTGGCATCACCCACTTTTTCCTCGTCACCCTTTCCCCGGTGTTACCCACTCTGCCTCTCACTGTCACCCTCTCTCTGTCACCCACTGCCTCTCCGTCTCCCACTATGTTTCCTTCATCCACTGCCTCTCCCCTGCGTCACTATAAACCCATCACCCTCTCTCTCGTGTCACCCGCTGCCTCTCCAAAGTGTCACCCTCTTCCCGTCTTACGAATACGATATTCCCTTTGAGGCTATGACCCTTGTTGCTAGGTCATGCCCTTGTTGTGAGGCCACGCACACCTTCATGGACCGCACGCCTTCGGCATGCACAAGGTGCCCCCCCTGTCATTTTTTCCTGGATCCGCCCCTGCACATATGCCCCCACAGTGCCAGATACAAATATGCCGCCACAGTGCCAGATACACATGCAACCACCGAGCCATACACTCGTATGCCCCTATAGTGCCAGACACTCGTATGCCCCCACAGTGCCGGACACTCGTATGCTCCCACAGTGCCAGATACACGTATGCCCCCACAGTGCCAGAGACACGTATGCCCCCACAGTGCCAGACACACACATGCCCCCATGTTGATTTTACTATTAACGGCAGCACTTTTAGGTAGATTCACTTTTAGAGGCGACAGCTATCCCCCCCAACCCTGTGTAGTTCCTCAACAGCAGGGATGCCCATTTATGATCAAAGAATGCAGCAGCAGCAGCCACTGTAATTGGCGTCGGGGTCCAGCACTGCACCACAGTACAGACAAGAAACTCTACATAAACTACACCCCCCAGCAGCCGCTGCTGCATACTGTGATCATTACTGAGCATCCCTGCTGGTGAGGAACTACACAGGGGTGGGGGGATAGCTGCTGCCTCTAAAAGTGAATCTATCTACTGCCCGCGGGTGGCATCTCTGGACGCCGCCCCTCCTCGGCTGGCGCCCCTGGCGAGTGCCATCCTGGCCAATAGGAAGATACACCCCCTGCATGTAGCCTGGCAGTGAACTATAAACAAGAGTGCCTCATCAAAATATGTTAGGTCTCCTGAATGCTAGTCATGCAACGCCTCAGTGATGTCTCTGATTCCTAGCACATCGATAGGCTGCCTATTAGCTCCACCCACAAAAATGTCTGCCTCCACTAGTCATATATAGTGGGGTTCACTTTAATTAGCAAGCATGGCAAAGGCATAGCTCTCAAATTTACCAAATTGAACATTAAGATTCGGCCCCTATCCAGGCCTAGTCCTTTACAACTATCAAAAGTCAACCAGGGTGATCAGATGCCAGGTTCCTGGGAGACCCTAGATTGAAAGGTTAGACCCTAGATTGGGAAATGTACCTGTAAATATCCCCAGATATAAACAGTGGACCCAAAACACTATCACACCACTACTTATACTGTGTGCAGGAACTTTGTTCCATCACATCCCTCCTTGTTCTCCTCTGCTATCACCATCGCTTGGCTACTGTCTATGGCGGAAAATTGGTGTACACATGCCCAGTGATAATTTGCTGCACCTATAATTCTGTGTGTACAGTAGTTACAGTCACTGCACATGTGCACGCCCGCTCACATCCTGGCTGTTGTCTGTAACTATTTATTAAACTAGTAACCAAACTGGGTATAGAATAGAGCATGCTTCCGAGGAAGTTGTGGGCCCCTTCCACAACGAAACCTGTTAAGCCCCCCATTTGTACTCTCTGGACCAATATTGGACCTTCTCACATATTCATCCGAACCAGTACATTGGATTACTTCACCTTTACAAATGCTCACCGTCTACTGTTCATCCATTGCAACGTCTCTTTTGCTAATTCATCAAGACGGATACTTGGAGTTTATTCTCAAGCTGGTAATATCACTGTTCATTGCTGGGTATTATATCCGGGACTATTATTGAGACCACAAATTATCTTTTGGACTGAGACTGACTTTGACATTCTAGGCTCCTAGTACATGAGGACTCTGTGAATATTTCTATTACTACTTATTTTATGCAAATGGTTTAATTTTTTCTGCAGCTATAAATTGTGCTGCTAACTCAAACTAGGGTTTATTGATGATGCCCATTGCCTTCAAACATGTGAAATTCAATCAAATTTGGAACAGATATATATCAGTGCCGTAACTAGACATTTTAGCGCTGTGTGCAAGATAGGGCATGGGAGCCCCCCCCCCCCTCTATGTAAAAAAGGGGCAGTGCGTACCGTAGGCACGTGCAAAAAATATAGGGGCGTGGCTTCATGGGGAAGGGGTGTGACAATAAAATAATACCAATTCACATTACATATTATAGTAGTCTCCATTATTCAAATTACGCAGCACAGTAGCGCCACTACACCAGGTACAGCCCCTCTTTCACATTACGGCGGAAAGATTCCCCTTTTTACACATTACGGAAGACAGCGTCCCCTTTTACACATTACGGCAGACAGCGTCCCCCTTTTTACACATTACGGCAGACAGCGTACCCCTTTTTACACATTACGGCAGACAGCGTCCCGCTTTTTACACATTACGGCAGACAGCGTCCCCTTTTTAACACATTACGGCAGACTGCGTCCCCCTTTTACACATTAGGCAGACAGACAGGCAGACAGATAGACTAGAATAGATGATACTTACCATCTCTCAGGCAGTCAGGCTCCTCTGTGCTGGCAGCTCCGGGTAGCAGGGGTGAAGGAGGAGGGGGGGAGGGGGAGGAGGGAGCTGCAACAGCACTATGTAATTGGTAGCGGCGCCGCATGCAGCTGTACCTCTCCTTCAGCATTGGCTGGCCGCCGCCGCTGTAAATGCTGGGATGAGGGACTGCTGCAGCGGCGCCGCTACCAATTACATAGCGCTGCTGCGGCTCCCTTCTCCGGCACAGGCGGCTTGTAATGAGTCAAATTGACTCATTACATGCCGCTGGCGGTTGCGCCCTCAGTGTGGCTGCGCTGTGTGCCAGGCACACCTGGCACACACGTAGTTACGGCACTGATATATATGCTTAGTTACCGGTATTTCTGTGTGGTTTAATGAAAATGTAAACTCAGTAGTTGTGCAGGATAAATATTGTGGACATAAATTCACAGTGCATGGTATTCTGGGAGATGTGACTTTAGTTCTGTGGAGCATAAATTCACAGTGCATGGTATTCTGGGAGATGTGACTTTAGTTCTGTGGAGCTGAGCAGAGGTAAACAGGTGCTGTGTACATGATTTTAGCTGAGGGCATAGGAGCTAGTGGCTACTGGCATATATTTAACATGAGTGCACAGTAAAATGTAATTGGTTAATATCTGGAAGGACATAAATTATAATGTCATTTTTTGGCCTGCCAGATTTTTACATTCCTTGTGACCTTTAAGCCTGTCTGTGATTGTGCATGTTTACTTGCTGCCAGAACGCCCTTTGTGTGGGTATAAGAAAATGATTGTGCTTTCAGCTGGCTTCTTCAGCAAGCATGACATTTCATCTTTGCACAATAACTGCAGATAAACAAAGTGTATTTGATGCAATTTCTACAGCATCCAATTTCATTTATTCCTGTTTTGTTTCATGAATGCACAGAGGTCTGGATACTTGAAATGGGAGATTTGCGGATTAATATAATTTATACAACTTTTTTGTGTTTGGGGGGATCAACATGGTACAGTATTGCTTTGAAGACCTGTTTATCTGGATCAGAATCTAGATTTCATATATTCTACCTGTGTTTCATGTTTTATTCATACTTGGATCTCTGGTGGCTCTCTTGAATGCCTAGAAAAGTGGGCAAGCCTCCACGTGTCATTGAGGACCCACACCCTACTTTACATTTTTAAAATTGTGGCATTTTATAGCTGGGGCTACAATGATGGGAGCACTGCATCATGCCCCCCTCTCAAGCACTTCCACCTTGCACTTCCATTTTGGCTCTGTCAGCAACCATGGTTATTTTGGGGAAGGGGGTGTGGCCAAACAGGCGGGGGCATAAACATCTCCTGAAGAGGGTGAGGTAGTACCATCATGGGGTCCTGGGTACTTGATACTCTCACCACTTGCTGTTTTCTAGTACTGTAGGTGAACCGTTTGACTTCTGATAAAAAATAGTCCCTAATGTATTTTGCAATTTTAAAAACACAGGCCCAGATTTATCAAGCCTTGGAGAGTGATAAAGTACCAGCCAATCAGCTCCTAACTGTGATTTTTAAAATACAGCCTGTGACATGGAAATTAGGAGCTGATTGGTTGGTAATTTATCACCGTGCTATTTATCACTCTACAAGGCTTGATAAATGGGGGCTATAATCAGGGGCGGATTGGGAACAAAAAGCGGCCCTGGAAAAATTTGTACTAGTGGCCCCACATGGGCAGCACCAGAGGTGTAAGGTCTAGCCATGGGCCATGGCAGCAGCACCCTCCCCCCAAGACTTTCCAGATAGTAGGCGTGTCCAGCATCAAGGGGGAAGTTAAAAAGAAATCAAATTAAATATTATGAGCACATTATATGATACACCTTCAGAATTTAGGAAACTATATCATTCTTTAGAAAGATATATTTTCTTGCTTATTTCACCAACCGTATCCCGATCACTATTCACTTAATCTTATATGTCAGCCAAGCAGGCAGACAGAGTATACACTAGATCATCTGCAATCACAAGTGGCAAATTAATTTTCATATATGCAAATTATTTTGCATCTTATTCATTATGTCTATAAAAATGACCACATGTCCTCAAACAAAACAGGCCCCACAGGTGCGTCGGCCCACCGGGAATCTTCCCTGTAAACCCTATGGCCAATCCACCTCTGGCTATAATATTCTATTCTGTGAATGCAGAATGACCTTGCTGGACACTGACCATAGCTGTAACATTGCATTCATGTTAGTCTACAGACTAGGGCATTAAGTTTATCCAATGATTTGATTTTAGAGAAAGTTAGTGTTTAGTTAACAAGGGGAAACAGCATTGGCAGAGTAGAAGAAGAGGCTTGGGATCAGTTTAGGGCCTTGTCTAATGTAAGGTCCATGTAATGGTTATGATAAAGATGATTATTATTCTATGTCTTTATGATCTTAGTCTCACATGATAGCACCATAGCAGTAAGGTGGAGGTTCCCACAGCCCTAGCAGCCGGCTGATACATGACAGGCCGGACACTGCGTGAGAAGACATCACCGTTCTGTCATGGATCACCCTGCAGAAGCTGTGAGTGCACAACGCCTCTATACTCTGTGTAATATGTAGAGGCTGCATTTACACAGAATATTAATGTTTCCGTGAATGGCAATTGATGTGAAAATGATGTACTAGCTCCTAAGGGTGTGTGTGTGGCATCAGCATAATGTTGGAAATCAGATGATAATGACATGTGCCAGCTGCCAGCTACCTGTGAACTCTCAGTGCACTAATGTGATGTACAGATGGGTCCACGGTTATCTTGAGAAGTTTTCTGCGCCTAGGCACAACATGACTTATTAGCATAAACCCTTCATCTATTGTTCTCAACTGCAATACAATATAGAGAACAATACAGCAGGGGATTAAGTCATTACAGCAGAGGATTAAGTCCGACTGGCCAGTCTCAGTTAATCCTATTAAAGATCAAGATAAATGTGGACCCATCTGTACTAACTTGTGATTCAGCATTGTGCGTCAGTTTTATGATAACATCGTATTCTTGTAGGTATTTTAGGCTGCTTTATTTATATTTTATGGTAAAGGTCAGTGGCGATTAATTGCCTGATGCAACATGAGCTGTTCAGCTGCAGATTGAACAAACCGGAACATTGGGGATCCGTGTTGAACAGAGTCCTGGCTGGGGTCAACCCATGAAAATTCTGATCACGGATTTAAAACCAAATCCCGCGTGTTTTGGATGGCATGTAAGTCCCTTCCTCGTGATTCCCAGGAGCCATTTCACACTGGAAATGACTGGAAATAAATATCATTGATGATAATAATAATACCGTAGGAACAAAAACAAGTCCAAAGTACATGATTTTAGTTGTTTTTATCAATTTTAAAGAACTCCAGATCTAGATCCAAAACCAAAACTTGAGGGTGGTTTTGCCAGACTGAGGTGACCCGGTCAATTTACAAGCACACTATACAATGGTATCAGTAGCACCTGTCTGCCCTTCTTAATGTCACCAATCTTTTACATAACTTTTTCCTCTTCAGATTTCCTGCACCACCCCCTCCAATATACGTCTGCATTCTATTCTATACCACTTATCCCCCTCCTTACCTTCACCCCCCACTCTTACTTCCACAGTACTTCAAGGGATAAATGTATTATACTTTACTATGATGGAGATCAGCGCACGTTACGTGCACTGGTACCGCTTCTCTCCCATGTATGACAGCAGCGATACGGGCTCCCCTGTCCATATCCGCGCTGCTATCTATAAGATAGCACACTAATATGCATTGGCAATGTATGAACAGTCAGCAGCGCTGACCCTTCCGACACCTAAAGCTAATGATTTTGACAATCTACAATTAAACATATTTAATTCCCTCTATATACTGTATATTTTTCATCTTAGTCTTTTCTAGTGTTCTACTTAAATGCAGAACATATACTTGTTTTTTAATTTGGGGCTGGGCAAGTTTGCAAAAAGTAACGTAATCCATATCCAAAGCATAACTGTATAACCACAGGCAGCAGAAACTCTCATTCTTGGCAGCCAGCGTCTGAGAGCAGTAACTACTGAGATCTGAGGCCCAGAGTCTGCAAAAATGAGAAAATCAAGTACAATGGTGCTTTATAGGGATTGTACCGTGGATGCCAAAATGAAACAACCACACCAGCTTAAATGGCACCGCTATGGCATTTCCCGGGCATGTTTACTCACTTTAACTTCTTATTGTTTGTTCCCAGGAGGCTAACAAACTATAAGAAGTGCTGCCACCAAAGAGTTACAGTTCTAATTCCCAATTACTTGGGAGCCCATACGTCTAGATTTACTTGGATTACCATCCCGTTTCTTATTCAATCACAGAGAGTTGGATGGAAATATAATGTGTATTACAGAGTATGTAATAAATAAAGCCGGAGCAGAAATTACAAGATGCTAATACAAAGAAGAAAGATGCTGTAGCACATTTTATACAAGGTGGCAGAGCCGTAACAACGTGCGTGCCAGGTGTGCCTGGCACACAGCGCAGTCGCCCTCAGGGCGCAACGGCCAGCATTCTATGTCAGCAGCTTGTAATGAGTCAAATTGACTCATTACAAGCCGTATATGCTGTGTGCGCCGCGCTGGAGGAGAAGAGGAGAGGAACCGCTCCGGAGGCAGGGGAGGAGGAAAGGGAGGGGGACTGGAGCCGCAGCAGCACTATGTAATTGGTAGCGGCGCCGCTGCAGCTGTCCCTCTCCTTCCACATTGGCTGGCCGGCGCTGCTGTGAATGCTGGGATGCGCTTCCCTCATCCCAGCATTCACAGCGGCGGCGGGCAGCCAATGCAGAAGGAGAGGGACAGCTGCAGCGGCGTCACCACCAATTACATTGCGCTGCTGCAGCTCCCGATCCCCCTCCCTCCTCCTCCTTCTCCCCTGCCCGGGATCGGCCTGACTGCATGCACCGAGGAGCCTGACTGTCTATCTATCTATCTGTCTATCTCTCTATCTATTCTGTTTGCCGTAATGTGTAAAAAGGGGACGCTGTCTGCCGTACTGTGTAAAAAGGAGACGCTGTCTGCCATAATGTGTAAAAAGGGGACGCTGTCTGCCGTAATGTTTAAAAAGGAGATGCTGTCTGCCGTAATGTGTAAAAAGAGGACGCTGTCTGCCGTACAGTGTAAAAAGGGGGACGCTGTCTGCTGTAATGTGTAAAAAGGGGACGCTGTCTGCCGTAATGTGTAAAAAGGAGGCGCTGTCTGCCGTAATGTGTAATTTTAATAATGGAGACTGCTGTGCACCGTAGTTTGAATTGGTATTATTTTGTGGCCACACCCCTTCCCCATGAAGCCACGCCCCTATACATTTTTGCGCGCGCCTACAGTGTGCACTGCCCCTGTTTTACATAAGGGGCGGCGCCAATGCCGTTTCTTGCACACAGCACTAAAATGCCTAGTTACGGCACTGCAAGGTGGTAATGTGTGATTGGGGAAAGGATGAGAATCTCCACAGCACAGGGAAGTGTAAAGTTCCATACTGTGGGGGAACATCTATAAAACACTTGAGGATAGGACAAAATGGGGCAGATTTATTAAGCCTGGTGAAGTGATAAGTGGAAAGTGATAAAGCACCAGCCAGTCAGCTCCTAACTGCCATTTTTCAAACCAAGCCTGTAACATAGAAGTTAGGAGCTGATTGGCTGGTGTGTTATCACCTTCCACTTTATCACATCTCCAGGCTTAATAAATCTGCCCCATTGTGCTGAAATTCATTGTAACCAGTAGACAGTTTCAGCGTATTTCCGTAGTACACAGGAGAGAATATTGGTATGGTTGCTATGAGTTACGCTACTTTTTCCTGTGCACCAGTTTTCATAAACATCCCCATGCGTAGCAATATTCTACTCTTGTTTTCTCTGTATTTGTGATAACCTGGACTCAGTTGATATTAAAAATACATTTAATACCAAATAAATGTTATGTCCACTTTATAACCCAAGCAAAATAAATAAAATCGGGACCGTCTCCATGGGTCCATACTGTGAGACCACACCACTAGTAGGATAGAACAGCTGCACCTTGGAGCCTGCTCCTTGGTATTAGGAAAGCACACTGGGGTGTAAAAGGAGATATGGTACATGGAGACAGCCCATGCCAACACCAGTACCACTGTAGGCAGAGGCATACCCAGTGTGCAGAAGGTATTGCCACCATGCAGGTCTGAGCTGAGTGTAGTATTACTGGCACTACACGGTGCAGGAATCAACTGATCCTCCCTGGCATGAAAATAAGCAGGTGTTCTTCCACCAGCACCATGGCGCCCCTGATGTCGTGGTATCACAACAAGCACCCAGGAAGATGGTTTTTCTATGCAGCAGGGTGCTTCTTATTGCAGTGACAGTGATGCCCCCCCGGCTGTGCGCTCTAGATGGCAGGACCAGTCACACACCCCTACATATGGCCCTGACAAAAATAAAAAAACATCAAGTTAAGTCTATCATTGGCCCCTTGAAGATTCTGAAGTCCAGAACCCTATTTCATGCACTTTTATCTTAGCCATGGAAGGACATACAGGGGGTCATTCCGACCCGTTTGCACGCAGCGGTTTATCGCTGCGGTGTGAACGGGTTCAGAATGCGCATGCGCGGCGGCCGCATTGTGCGTGCGCAACGTTACTTGCCGGGTTACAACGCATCCAAAGAACAAAGTGGTCGCAGAGCGGACTGCTGAGAAGGTTGACAGGAAGAAGGCGGTCCTGGGCGTCTCCGCGGCGTTGGCGGCCGTTTTTCGGGGAGTGGAACGAAAAACGCAGGCGTGTCCAGTCCAACGGAGGGCGGATGTCTGACGTCAGAAGCAGCTTCAGCATCGCAGGGAGCATCGCACAGGGTAAGTATGTCCAGGGCTACTCTTTTTTAGCTTAGCAGGGCTCCACAAGCGATCGCAGCCCTGCTAAGCTAAAATACACTCCCCCATAGGCGTGGACTGTTGATCGCAGCAGCAGCTAAAAGTTGCTGGCTGCGATCAACTCGGAATGAGGGCCACAATTCTTTAATATACAATCCAAATCATCAAGAACAGCAGCAAGTCTTATAGATTCTTTGTGCCAGCATCTAATTTTACTTTTCTTGTATTTTTATGCAATCCATATCACTTTACAGTTTTTTTTTTCTCAAAAGTTTTTCTTGACAGGTAGACATCAAAATCATTCAAATGAGAAACAACATGTATTACATGAGAATATTGAGCAATACGTAAAGTCGTAATAGTAATTGTAATTGTAATAGTGCTCCACTTAGACCCCGAGCGATATCAAAACTATACACTAGAGGAGGCAAGTAGGTATCGTATCAACAAGAGATAACAATAACAATTGGGCTAGTTAAATATTTTAGAATAGTGCGATCAGAAGGGGGCTGTGGAATCAAGAGTCTCCAAAATATACCATTTAGTATCCTTAAAACATTTTCGTAGAGCCTCTTTTATAATCGGGGGAAGAGTCAGGACATAGGGTAGCCAAATATGAAAATGTTGTGCAGTCAGTTTTTCCTTCTGTAAAGTGGTGTTAGTCCAGTCAAGGTGGAAAAGATGAGAAATCCTAGGGTGTAATAGTGAGATGGGTATGGGATCGGCAGAGATCCACTGGGAGAGGATTGTCTTCTTAGTAGCCGCTGCTAGTTTGATTAATAAAATGCGTTGTCCTTTAGACAGTCTGACAGGAGAGGATTTCAGATATATACCCCAAAATGCCCATGTTTTAGTGATATCAAACTGTATCTGTAGGTCTGTTGTGATATATGACTGGCGTGCTTGCCAGAGAGCCTGCACCTTAGGGCAGGACCATAGACAATGGACCAGATCTGCGTCTGGGGCAGCGCATTTGAAACAATGGTATGAAGAGGCAGCCCCAATAAGGTGTTGCAGCTTTGGGGTGAAATATGCTCTATGTAAGATTTTCTGATGCATTTCTGAATATGAAATTGAACCCAATGTTTTATCCAAGTAGGTGTTAGCCTCTAGAATCAGCTTCAGGGAAAGATCCGGGAACTCTAGTCGCCATTTCATGAGTCCCACTGAGCCAGATTCTATGTTTAGTAAGGTGCGAGAGTGTGAGTGTATAAGGGCTGTAGAAATCTACTATTCGCGTCCAGGCGTAAGGTTTTGTCCAGATTGTGGGATTTATCCTGTAACGGAATCAAGGACAGAACCTTTTGCACATAGCTACAGGCCTGGAGGAAGGGAAACAATGGAATCTGTAAAGGTGGAACCTGTGAGTGTGTAAGCAAGGTCAAATTTGCGGTGTCCAAAAAATGATGGATGTATTTCAGGCCTCCGTCATACCAAGTATGAAATATATGAGAAATTGTATGGGGTTTAAAGTCTGGGTTACCCCAGAGAGGTAAGAATAGTGACGTATGTTGTGATAGTTTAAGCTTTGAGCGGACCAACCGCCAGGCCGCACAGGTAGATGATATAAGTAAATAGTTCTTTACACTATTTGGCATGGAGTTGGGAGTGGTGTGTAATAGGGATACCAGATTCCAAGAAGGTGTAAAGGATTGTTCTAAATATGTATTAGCATATGTGCTTTGTCCGCAGATCCAGTCCAATGCAATCCTGTAATTGGCTGCCAAAGCATAAGTATATAGACACGGCAAATTCAAGCCACCAAGGGACCGAGGTTGACGTAGTTTAAACAATGAGAATCTAGGGCGTTTACCTGCCCAAATAAATTTGGATAGTGCCTTGTCCAATTGAATGAATATGTCCTTGGGTGGGATCAGCGTAAGCATCTGAAGCACGTATAAGAAACGCGGGAAACTGATCATTTTATACAAATGACTCCTGCCTGTGTATGTGAGGGGCAGGTGGGCCCACCTAGCGAAGTCAGTATATGTCCTAGTGAACAATAGGGAAAAATTAAGGGAATATAGTTCGGCAGGATGATTAGGGAACACAATACCTAGATAAGTAATACGATTATTTGTGGCCCAGTGAAATGGGAAAGTGTTGCCCCAACCCATTTTGGCCGAGGGAAAGAAGGCCAAAGCCTCCGTTTTAGAATAATTAATTTTGAACCCAGATACTTGTTCAAAGGAGTCTAAAATGTTGAGTAGATGTGGTATGGCCGTCCGGGGATTGCTGAAGTATAGTAAAATATCATCTGCAAATGCCGAGAATTTAAGTTCTCGATCCGCTAGTTTTATAACCTGCCATCTCGTTTCCTTTATAAAGTGGCGGAGAAGAGGATCTAAGGCTAGGTTAAAGAGTAGGGGAGATAGGGGGCAGCCCTGTCTGGTGCCACGGTGTAGGGAAAAGAGTCTGGAGTTGTGACCATTAATCGTTAGGAAGGCTTGTGGAGTTTGGTAAAGGGTACGAAACACCTGGAGAAAATCAAGGCCAAAATTCTGAAAATCTAAGTATTCTATCAATATGGTCCCAAGAGACCCGGTCAAAGGCCTTGTCTGCATCGCAGCTCAGGACCATGTTTCCCGTCTCCAGTGAGTCATGAGTTTTAATCATAGCCGCTAGTAAAGAACGGATATTATGTACAGAATGCCTATTGCAGAGAAATCCTGTCTGAGCAGGATGGAGCAGTTTAGGTAGAACCAACTGGAGGCGGGAAGCAAGCATCTTCGTGAATAATTTAAAATCTTAATTTAATAAAGAAATTGGCCGGTAAGATGAAACTAAAGTGTGATCTTTGTTAGGTTTGGGGAGGACTATAACCCGTGCCATGTTAAAATCAGGTGGGGCTGGGTGTCCTACCAAGATTAAATTGTATAGTGTTAGAAGGTGGTCACTTATATGTGGGAGGAGTAGTTTACAATAGGCCGCCGATAATCCGTCAGGACCCGGGGACTTCACATTGGTTAAGGATTTAATGGCCGCTTCCAATTCCGCTGTAGTGATGGGAGTAGTGAGAAAATCTTTGTCCTCTTCCGATAGAGTGGGAAGGCCAGCCTGTGTTAAAAAGTCTGTGCCAGCTGCCGGTCGGTCAGGAGGGGCGGTATATAATGTCTCAAAGAAAGTCAGGAAGGTATCACTGATTGTTTCCTGTGTCAGTGCGGGTGAAGTGTGAGTGTCTCGAATAGAGGAGATATGTTTAGGCGACGTGTGAGCTTTCACCATATTTGCCAATAATTTCCCGGGGCGGTTACCCCAACGGAAATATTTGTTGGACTGGAAGGAAAAAACAGTTTGGCTTGTTCGGTACAGAGGGTATCATGGACTAATTTAGCATCTTTATATAGTATTCTATTAGATTCGGACGGGTCAGCTAGTAGTTGGGAATAAGCAGAAGCAACCTGGAGGGAAGCCTTAGCCATCCTCTCCCGAAGTTGCTTCTTCCTGGCGGCAACATATGAGATTATTTGTCCTCTAATAACAGGCTTAGAAGCCTGCCAAAAAAGGTTCATATCATCAATATGTGTTGCATTATCACATGCATAATTGAGATATGATTGGGTCAAATAGAGTTTGAAGTCTTCTGAGTGGGCTAGATGTTCTGGGAACCGCCAAATATGAGAATACGAGCAGGGTGTGGTCAATCGATAGGGTGATAAGGGCGTGGTCTGATAGAAGAATATTAGCTAAGGTGGCGTCTTCTACTCTGTGGATCAAAGAGGCGGATATTAGCCAGTAATCTAATCTAGAGAATGTTTTATGTGGGTGTGAAAAGAAAGAGTATTCCCTAGAGTCAGGATAAAGAAACCGCCAGGGGTCCAAGAGCTGCAGAGAGTCCAGCATTAGGGACAATGGTGGAGGAGTGGATCTACTCAAGCCCAATTTTCTGGGACCACCTGACACGTCTAACAGCGGGTCTAAAACAACATTAAGATCTCCCCCCAAAATCAAGGAACCTTCCACCCAGTCCTGTAAATTAACATAGATGTCTGAGAAAAAAGAAGCGTTTGGCCCCGTGGGAGCGTAGATACATGCCAGAGTGAACCGTTCCCCCTCGATATCCACCTTTAAAAACAAAAATCAACCCTCTGGGTCTATCCATTCCTCCCTAATCTCATAGTGCAGAGATTTACGAAAAAGGAGCAATACTCCCTTGTTTTGGTAGTATAGGAGGCACTTCTGAAGTCTCCAACCCAAGTGTCCCTAAGTCTATTAGGATCAGTAAGGCGCCAGTGTGTTTCTTGTAGAAACACCACATCGGGATGGAATTTCTTGAGGTGGTTCAGTACTTTTTTCCTCTTGATTGGTGTGTTCAAGCCATCTACATTCCACGAGACAAACTTGAGGGACCTCTTTGAGCTATCAAAGGGGGACTCAGCATCCTTACGGTCCGGCATTATCCAATGCCTAGTCTGATGGAACGCAGAAGGAGAAGCCACAATCTATAGCCCAATCCCCCGTCCCAGCGAGCAGGGGAAAGACAAAAGGAGTACGTCAGGAAGTCATGTGGAGTCACAATAAACATATAACGAAACATTAAGATACATGTAGAAAGTACTAATCGATATAACATTGGCCACCTGTCAAAAACATTTTTACATTTTTGAACCCAATATGATAGTAATAATAACCATCCATATGTAACAGAAACCTTAGTATGAATAGAAAAGGAAAAAGAAAAAGGGGCTGACAGAGAAAATGGAAGAAGAGCCTCCCGCCATCCCTGCAACCTCAATGGGTGAGAAGAATACTCACACCGCAGTGGCTGTAAGAGCCAAATGCAAAGTACTAGCCATCGGAGAAGAAAGAAGAGATAAAGTAGAATAAGATAAAGAAGAAGAAATGCTTGGTTTTAGAAAAGTCAATCAGCATCGTCCATCCGAGAATCAGGTTGTGATGCGGATAGAGACTTGAGAAAGTTTCGAGCAGAGTCCGAGGTGTCGAAATAATGTGGTTTGCCGGCATGGAAGATTCTTAATTTTGCAGGGTAAAGAAGAGCGAATCTGATGTTTTTGGAAAACAGATCTTTGCAGACAGGGGAGAATTCTCTTCGTTGTGTTGAAACTTGGAAAGAAAAGTCCTGAAAGAGCAGACGTTTGGATTCTTCATAGCGGAGGTCAGAGCATCTGCGATAGGCCTCCATGATCTTCACCTTGTCAAGATAGTTCAGTAGCTTGAAAATTACAGGTCTAGGGCGTGACTGGGAGGATTGTGAAGATTGTCTATCGGGGCCGATGCGGTGTGCTCGTTCAACCAGATAAAAGTGGGTGAGGGGGGCAGATCAAGAGTTGCGGGAAGCCAGCGGGTAACCAAGTCCAGTAGGTCTTTCTGTCTAACCAATTTTGGGAGGCCAATCAGGCGCAAGTTGTTCCGGAGGTTGCGATTTTCCAAATCCTCGAGTTTATCGCTCATGGCCACCAGTGTGCTGTCGTGTGATTGCTGTTGTGATTGGATCGCATGATGATCATCCTCTAAGGTGGAGATCCGGTCCTCGGCCTCTGCAAAACGTTGTGTGTGTTGGGTCAATTGAGCTGCCGCTGACGTAATGGCCTCCATCAATGGCGCCAGCTTTGCGTCTAAAAGAGGTGATATGATATCTGAGATTTCTCTGGCCTTTTGTATGGAGGATGGGCTAGCTCGGATATCGGCAAGCGACAAGTCATCTGCGTCTCTCCTGACAGGGGAGGGTGGGTACCCCTGCTGAATAGGGCTATGCTCTTTATCTTTAGCAGTTGATTTATTTTTATTTTGAGAATTCTTATTCGTGCGGAGTGTTTTGGCCAGTATTTTTCCATAGTGGAGAATGTGATTCAAGCGTAGCCCGGCAAGGGCAAAGGAAAGTCCATCGCTCGGGGGACAAGAAAGGTGTGGACGTATAGCAAAAGGTTATCCGCTCCCCAGGAAGGCGGCTGTCAGACAACACAGGAGTGAGAGAGGAAGCTAGTGGTAAGAGCACAATAATAACTGTATTCAGGAAGGCCAAGGTAAATTATGCTTCATCCAGGCTCAAGTGTAGTAGGGGGAGGAGGCAGGGAAGCGAGAGAGCCCACCTGTAATAGCAGCAAGGGCAGAGCTCAGGCAGCGACCAGCGCGGTACCGGAGAAGCCTTGGATGTGCAGTGTGTTTTCCTCTCCGACA
Source organism: Pseudophryne corroboree (assembly GCF_028390025.1). Classification (NCBI taxonomy): domain Eukaryota; kingdom Metazoa; phylum Chordata; class Amphibia; order Anura; family Myobatrachidae; genus Pseudophryne; species Pseudophryne corroboree. The sequence goes on from NC_086448.1 coordinate 102,521,425, forward strand.
AGCACAGTCAGGGGTCAGCAGGATGTACACGTTGCCACCGTTGTCAGTCAGCCGATGATTTAGGCTGGCGGCGCAGGAATGGCGGGGGTCCGCGCCTCCTCAATAAGGGCAGGGGGCACAGGGCACACCAGGTTCCCAGACATGGGACCAGGGGGAGACATGGCCGCTGCAGCGGCAAGGCGGATCACTTCCGAACGCACCTGTAAGAGTGGAGTCAGCGGTGCGGGGTCCAGCGGGCCGCCGGGGGGCACAGCAGGATGTCGTGAGCGGTCCGGGATCCCTCAGGCAGCTTGGTCTCGATCCTCCACGAGGTCCAAGATGGCCGCCGTCATTCACTGCACACAGCGTGTGCGGACTCCGGCGGGTGAATCGGGGGGGGGAGCGAGCCGGAACACTCTCCACTTTGCTCCCTGTTATCTCCGGGACCCGCGGGTGTAATTGCGGGGTCCCCGGTCCAGGTTAAGCCGCTGGAATAGGCTAGTTAGTGTGCCTGGAGGGAGAGCTCTGCAGAGAGGCAGCCGGATCGTTCGGCCCGCCCACCGGAAGTCATCACTTTAGAGTTTAATTAGAATATTTGCAAAGTATGAATATACTATAGCCTTATGCTGCAAGTATTTTGCAATTAACAGCAAGAGCTTTTCCCTAAGGCACCAATATATCAAGCTAAATATTGCAGCCAGTCTTCCAGAAATGTCAATTTTCAGATGACGGACGCATTTTATAGTACGGGGGCTATTTAGCAAAGGGGATCCCTCTGTTTTCATTTGCCATGTGCCCTTTTTATCAAGCTTCAAAAAGCTCTGGGGTTGTATGTAATAGGGTCCAAGTTTGCCAAAGGAGCGGGATGTCGGCCGAGAATGGCCGTATTTTTATTAAATATGTTTATTGGTAAACAAATAGCAATGTCAACAACACCAGAATAGATACAGGTCAACACATGAAACAAAATAGGAACATAGCTCGAAAAGTAAGACAGATACAATCATGGAAATATAGAAGAACAACAACCTTGTGGGAGGAATGAACACAGTGTAGCCACGCGGGGAGAAGAATAAAGGGGGTCATTCCGAGTTGATCGCTCGCTAGCAACTTTTTGCAGCTCTGTGATTAGGTTAAATCTCGGCAAAACTGCGCACGCGTATGCACCACATTATGCAGGCGCGTCGTACGGGTACAAAGAGGCTCGGTGCTGAGCGATGGATTTAACAAAGAATCCATTCGCCCAGCCGATCGGAAGGTAATTGACAGAAAGAGGGCGTTTATGGGTGTCAACTGACTGTTTTCTGGGAGTGTTTGGAAAAACGCAGGTGCGTCCAAGCGTTTGCAGGGCGGGTGTCTGACGTCAATTCCGGGACCGGAAAGGCTGAAGTGATCGCAGTGGCTGAGTAAGTCCAGAGCTACTCAGAAACTGCTAAATACTTTTTTGTACCATCGGCTGCAAAAGCGTTCGCACACTTGCAAAGCGAAAACACACTCCCTCATAGGCGGCGACTATCTGATTGCAGCGCTGCAAAAAGTTGCTAGCAAGCGATCAACTTGGAATGACCCCCAAAGTGTGGGTTATTGGTAGAAGTATGTATCCCAGGTTACGATTAACAGTTTAGAATGGCGGGCAGCCTCGCTGTATCGTAGCCAGGTTGTACCACGTGGTTAGGCATACCATACCTCGGATAAAGTCTTTTTCTCTAACAGACAGTGTAAATATATAAGGCAGCCACACATTAAAAAATGTATGAGTTCTAGAGTCTAAGTTTAAAGAGCATTCGATCCACTCTATCCTGTAAACATGAGCCAATCTAGGTATCATAAGCGACTATGGGATGGAGTCAGATTGGATCCATTGGGATAGAATGGTCTTTTTTTGCCACTGCTGCTATTTTAGCTAGTAGTAATCTAGTACCTAAAGTGTACTTGGGAATCATGCATGGGGCATAATAATTCCACATTGCCCATGGCATCGTAACATCAAAAGGGATATGTAAAGTATTGTTCACGTACGATTGAACAGTAAGCCAAAAGGAGTGGACCACAGGACAAGACCATAATCAGTGGAGTATATCAGCATCTGGGTATTGGCATTTAAAACAATTTGAGTTATCCGCTACTCCCGTAATGAATCTAAGCTTTGGAGTATAATACACCCGATGAAGGATCTTATATTGCATTTCTGTAAATGAAGAAGAAATCAATTGCTTATTTAAAATAACAGAAGCTTTAACAATGGTTTGCAAGGGGAGACCAGAAGTAGAGTCCCTCCACTTAGCCATACCAGTAGTCATAGTAGTAAGATCTAATCTCTTTCTGACCTGTTCATATAATAGTGAGGTAGGAAAAGAGGTACTCAGACGGCCTTTTATCACGACATCTAAAACATGAAGCTGATGTGGAAGCTGGAGATCAGTTAGTAATTTTGTAACAAAACTAAGAGCCTGGAAATAAGCAAAGAGGGGGATCTGTACCTCGGGGAACCACTCTGTAAGTCCCTCCAGGGTGTGGGCAGAGGAGAGACCATCATCTATAAAATGATAAGCTAAGCTAAGTCCATGGAGATGCCAAGTCTGGAAGATCGCATCTGGGCTATCCTTTTGAAAGTTCCGATTATACAGCAATGGGGAAAAAATTGTGCAAGTATAAAATAAGCCCAATCGCTGACGAGAGATACGCCAGGCCATACAGGGATTATATAACAGTGGATTGTCCTTCACTACCTTGGGCAAAGAAGATGTCGGAGTGTGCAAAAGAGAAATTAAGGAGCCATCTGAAAGAAAAACACGATCCATACCTAAGTGAACTAAATTATTGCCATTTCCTACCCAGTCCAATGCATACCTTAAATTTGAAGCTATAGCATAATCCTGAATGTTGGGGAGATTGGTACCCCCCAGCAGTAACGGTTGCTGCAGTTTCATTAACGAGATGCTAGGGCGTTTACCCGCCCATATGAATTTGGATAATGCCCTGTTAATAGAGGCAATATAATTTTTGTTTAAAAGGTAGGGCAGCATTTGGACCAGGTATAAAAGCCGGGGAAAGGATATCATTTTAAATATAAGCTAATGGTAGGTGTTTCCATTTTTTTAAATCTTTGAGCATTTGGGCTATAAAATGTAAATAATTGATTGAATAGATACTAGTTAAATCACTAGGGAACCTCAAACCTAAATATATTAAATGGCCCTGAACCCAGCGAAAAGGAAACGAGGAGCCCCAACCCAATTGGCATCAGTATGCAGCGCTAAAGGCCCATACATACTGGGTGATTTTTGAGCTGAAAGCAGGTCACTTTTGGTGTGTTGAGCTGCTTTCAGCTCAAAGCCGCCAAGTGTGTATGGACAAGCAATGAGAGCTGCTGCGCGCTCCCGCTTCATCGCTGGCGGGCGCAGTTCATCTACTGGTATTACGAGTAGATGAACGGCAGGGTGAGCATCCTGCTATGGAAAGCCGCTCACCCCCACTGACATCGCTGGGCAGGGGGAAGGGAGCACTCACTTTGTATGCACTGAGCGCTTTTCAGCCCAGCGACGTCAGCGATCATCGTTATGCATACACGCTGGGCAAAAACAGTGTGTATGCACCTTAAGGCTTCTGTTTTATTAAAATTAATGAGAAAACCTGACACTAGCTGGAAATTGGATAGAATGCCTTGTAGACTAGGAAGTGCCTGTTTTGGGTTGCTGAGATACAAAAGTAAGTCGTCCGTGGAAGCCGATACTTTTATCTCTGTAGCACCAAGCTGATGAACACCCCTGCCACGTCACATTTTTGAAAAACACTCTGATTAGCAGATCTAATGCCAAGTTAAATAGGAGTGGCGAAAGCGGGCAGCCCTGGCGAGTTCCCCCGCACAATGTGAAAGGCAATGAATTCAATCCATTAATCATCAAATGGGCCATTGGGTGTGAATACAACATTTTGAAAATTCCTACAAAATCCGGGCCAAACTGTTGAGCGTGGAGTATCCGCAATATATGTGACCAGGAAACTCTATCAAAAGCCTTATCGGCGTTACAACTGACAATTATGGCTTCCCGAGTACCCAATTGGTGATAGCGGTGCAGAACAGCCACCAACATACGTACATTATGCACCGAAGTCCTGCCCTTTACAAAACCGTTCTGGGCTGGATGCAGTATCCGAGGGAGAAAGTTTTGCATTCACTGCGCCAATAATTTGGTAAATAATTTCAAGTCCTGATTTAATAAGGAGATAGGCCTATAAGATTGGACCAGCGTGGGGTGCTTTCCTGGTATCGGGAAAACTATGATCCGAGCCTCGGTAAAATTTGAGGGAGGTTGTTCTCCAGTAAGTAGGAAATTAAATAATGTGAGTAGGTGTGGTAAGAGATGGTCCTGCAGTAGTTGATAATATTCTGCTCCAAAACCATCTGGGCCTGTGGATTTGCCATTTGTTAAGGATTTAATCAAAAAGGGCAATTCCGCGTCTGTTACTGGTGCAGTCAGCAAGTCCCTTTCTGTATCAGTAAAAACAGGCAGGTCCGCTCTAGAAAGAAATTGCGAACCTTCTGATGGATAGTTAGATGGAGAATCATACAGTTGTTGGTAATAAGTCCGAAATTGATTTGAAATACCTAACTAATCCGTGACTGGGGTGCCAGCCAGAAAGATGTTTTGAAGAATATGCGAGGGGGCGGTGTGGGAACAAACTAAATTTGCAAGCAATTTCCCTGATTTACTGCAGCCACGATAATACTTACTACGCTGAATATCATGTGTGAATTGGGCCCGTTGGGTACATAGAGCATCGTACGAGTGCTTAGCATCTAAGTATTCTCGTCGAGATTCAGCGTAATCCGACAACAGTATAGCATCGTATGCGACTGTTAATGATTTACTATGTTCCTCAATCACCTTCGAAAGCCGTTTACGTTTCCTGGCCAAATATTCCATGATTTGGCCTCGAATCACCGGTTTCATCGCAGCCCAAAACAAATGAATGTCGCCTAGATAACCTTCATTACCCTTCTCATAATTACAAAATGCTGTTACCAAGTGATCACGGAAATGGTGGACAGGGGGTCTTTGGGGTCAATTCAATTTGCCGACTGTTGAATAGCGCCGGAAATTAGCTCCCGGTGCTATTCACAGCGCAAGTGACAATTGTCGGGAATTCTTCTCTCACCCCCGGGGGATGCGAGACTAAATCTGACAAAAGTGCTGGCGCGTGGCCGGTGCGAGGCTGATTCTGTCGGGAATCAGCATCGCGCCGGGGAGTTAAATCGGAGAATGCCCGTTCTCCCGACAAATCAAGCTGTTAAGTCCGGGAGAACGAGCATTCGCCGACTTAACATGAGCTGGATTGAATAGCGACGGGAGCTAATTCCCAGCGCTATTCAACTGTCGGCAAATTGAATTATCCCCTTTAATAGAAAGGGTAACCCAAACCGGGGCATGGTCAGAAAGTGCAATAAGATCTATACCCATAGCAACTACTCTATTATATAATGTTCCCGAGAGTAGCCAAACATCTATCTGTGAAGACGTATGGTGTGGGTGGGAACAGAATGTATACTTGCGTGAAATCGGGTGTTGGCATCTCCATGGATCACACAGCCTCAATGAATCTATCAACAAGGTCAAAGAGGACTCATCCCCGCCCACACCCAAGCCAGAGGATCTATCCAAGCCCCTAGATATAACACAATTAAAATCACCACCTAGCAATATTTCCCCGTCTGCCCAAGATTGTAATTTAGAATATAAATTGGTGAAAAATGGCTTAGTGGAGCCCATCGGGGCATATATCGCTGCCAATGTGTACAGGGAACCTAGAAGAGAAATTTTAATAAAAAGAAAGTGGCTGTCTGGATCAGACCAGGTATCTTTAATGGTATATGGCAAGTGTTTTCTAAACTAAATGAAAACTCCCCTTCGCTTGGCTGTGAATGAAGCAGTTTTAAATTCAACAATCCAAGGTCCCCGAAGTACATTAGTGTCTTTCACATCCCAGTGGGTCTCTTGCAAGAACGCTATGTCTAGCTTGAGACGTTTTAAATATGTTAACACTTTGCGTCTCTTGATAGGGGAGTTAAGCCCCTCTACATTCCATGAGGCAAACTTAATTCAGGATTGAACCCTCGTAGAGTTATCAACCAAAGTGACCATGTTATCCTATGCCCACCCTAGGACATAAAATAGTCAATATATTTATACGTAGCTGTGTCCGGCCTGTCCCAGCGAGCGGGCATGGACAAAAACATATATACCTAGGGTGTTGTGTTAGACCTGCATATGTACACCAAGAAAATAGAACAAAAAAACAAATAAACAAGTGACAAAACAGCATAAACATTTTCAGAACCCAATAGGGCAATCCAGCAGAATGCCTAAATCGTAAAAGCATATAGAAGGGCCAGAGGAGGAGGGTCGAGGGGAATACATAGAAAACATAGAATAGAAATATACATTCAGTAATACACCAGCAGTAAGTACATAAGGAAAAATACGTCAACCGCTCAAAATACAAATATCTGAAGAAGAATGAATAAGAAAGGATACAATCCAGTAAAACTTTGATCATATCTCTCCATCAGCCATTCTCCGACACATAATAAGAAACAAATATTTATATCCCAAAGAACTGTAAGTAAAGTAGAACACTTGAATGGAAAAAGGTCTCAGAGATAAGAATGCACCTGATACCACTTAACTTCAGTCCTCATCCGATTTGTGAGGCGATGATAGCGATGAGAGAGAGTCCACAAAGTTCTTAGCCACCTGTGGCGACTCGAGAAAGTGGGGTTTGCCATTGTGAAATACACAAAGTTTTGTAGGATACATGACTTAGAAGCGACATCCCATTTTGAATAATTTCTTACAAGACGGGGCAAATTCCCTTTGTTTCATTGCCACCATATAAGGAAAATCTTGAAATAGCAATAGCTTTGCACCCTGATGATGAATATCAATGGATTTACCATAAGTTTCCAACAGACGAACTTTGTCTGCATAATTCAGAATCCTCAAGATCACCGGGCGTGGGCGATCCCGGGACACCGTCCTGTCAGGGCCCACACGGTGTACTCTTTCCACCAGCAATGAGGAACCGGCGGGGACACAACCCAATTCTTGCGGCAAACATTCAGTGACCAGTAACATCAGATCTGCGTGTTTGACTGATTCCAGAAGGCCGACCATGCGTATATTATTTTGACGATTTCTATTTTCTAAATCTTCCAATTTGTCCGCCATGGATATCACCATCTTCTCCTGGTCAGTCAGGGCTGCCTTGGCTGTCGAAAGTTCATCTTCTAAATCCGAAATGCATTCCTCCGCTTCAGAGAGACGCTGATCGTGTTTTGTGAGCTGGGTAAGAGAAGAATCAATGGAATCCTTCATGGGCGCTAACTTCTGGTCCAGAAGCGAGGCAAGAAGAGTGGTAAGCTCTTGTGAAGTTAAGGAGCCAGTGACGGCCGAAGGAGCAGCATCAGGTGATCGGTCCCCATCAATTTCACTCAGTCTTACACCAGGAGAAGAAGGGGAAACTACAGACGAAGTGTATTTGCCACGGCCCTTGCCCGCCTGACCATGCTTAAGGCCTCTCGAAGGTCTCGCCACATATTTATCCATATCCACCGCGGCAGTATACCCCAAACACGGAAAAATAAATGAAGTGTATGAAGTGAAACACAGTTATTTTATTCCAAAGTATCAGTCAGATAGGTTGGCCAGCCAGCAGCTATCCGACTCGTGAAAGGCTTCCAAGTATTCCCTTGACAAATACTCCCCCACACTGCACCTCCTTAATATGTGGAAATGTTCCTGTGTTCCCCAGCTCCGCGCGCCTACCTCCCGGTCCCTGGTGCTACACTGGCCAGTGAGGAGTGTGGGCAGTGTGCCTTGAATCTCCGTAGCTCTCTCTCCCCAGGTGCTACAAGAAGAAAAGCTCCGGAGCACAGCAGCGGCACGTCCGTCTACTCTGCCCGCAAGGCGCGCCCTCCGAATGGCCGTATTTTTAAAGCGGCAATCATTTACAAGGCAAAACCAGGTAAATGATTGCTGCTTTAAAAATACAGCCATTCTGTTTCGTCCAACAGCCACGCAAGCAAATTAGGCAGGCTGGTCCAAACCCAGCATTAGCTATCGCTCTACACCCTGTCACAACAAGAGAATTTTAATAAATTGCAAACTAAAATCATTTCCTATTGGAGCAATATGCAGAAACAAGTATATTTAATTGATAAGTTGGACCCTACATCTTCTGGAGTATGAAACACACCCATTACATTACCTAGTCTCTTCTCATTTTGAATAGTAGCGCTCGCAGCCCCAGTTTCAGCTCTTAAGGTGTAGATGTAGGGACTTACCAGTAGATGCATTGATGGATATATAGCTGGCAGAAAAGCCCTCCAGAGCCGTGGATGAATCTGTAACAAACAATACAACCATCCTGTTGTCACTGCTGGTCATAGATGGGGGGATGGACCTGCCACAGTATCTGTAAGATACACAGAATGTCAGAAGTGTGTCACATTCAGCTGAAATACTGTACAGTGCATGTGTATGATATTAAACATAAAATTTAAGTAAACAGAGAAAACCCCATTTGTGCATCTAACGCAATCATAGACGATGCAATGTCATACTACAACTAATCAATACAGTACCTTATCCACAAAACTTTTGTCAAATTGTTATAACTTAAAACAGAAGTAGGTACAGTAACCTATGATTCTCCAGTTGTTGTTGGACAGTAAGTCCTGCCATATCCTGCCAGTCACATGGATAGTGGCTTATCTACTGTATAATGGGTGCAAGGTGTGGGGTGCACACAGGCCCCTGGATCCAGAGGGGCCCACACGGCACACCCTGCAACCCTTTCTTGAATACTTACCCCTCCGGAGTCCCACACCGGTGGAAGCAGCACTGCACAAGTCACCAGGAAAATGGCCATTTTCCCGGTGTTTCGTGCATACGCAGTAGGAAAATCACTGGGAAAATGGATGCCACGCCATTTTCCTGGAGTCCCGCACATGCACACTAATTTCTGGCACAGTGCTAGAGTCTCCTAGTGACCCTAATGCTCAGAAACTACTGCGCTGCCGGCTAGAGAGGAGGGGACCCAGATGGACACTCCACATTAGGAATGGCTATCAGTGTGCCCACCATCTATGGTTGCAATCGATGGTGAAGCTGTGAGTGGCCAATGGTAACCAACCATGACATGGAAGATCATCGATTGTCCTGTGGGGGCAGGGCTTTGCGCGTATCACTGGCGGAGCTATGCTTTGTGTCCCAGCACCTTGCAAAGAAAAAAAAATTGTTTATGCTGTGCCATTGATGGAGGGAAACTATCTGATTCTCTCCCATCGATGGCAAAAGTATTCAACATTGGCCATAAACCATCGATGATTATGAATCATCAATGGACGATGGCCATCCATACTCCACATTGGCCTCCTCTTCTCTTAATACGCCCCTGCACAGGGACCACTATATTCTGCCAGCCACAGTGACTACCATGTCCTACCAGCCATGGGGACCACCATATGCAGCACAGGGACCACATTTTTGAAAGCCACATGGACCACTATATCCTGCCATCTACAAGGACCAGAACATCCTGCCATCTACAGGGACCACATTTGCTGAAAGGCACAGTGACCACCATATCCTGCAAGCCACTGTGACTACCATATCTTGCCAGCCATGGGGACCGCCATATCTTGTCAGCAGAGGGACCACATTTGCTGAAAGGCACAGTGACCACCATGTCCTGCCAGCCACAGGGACTACCATGTCCTGCCAGCCACAGTGACTACCATATCCTGCCAGCCATGGGGACCACCATATCCTGCCAGCCATGGGGACCACCATATCCTGCCAGCCATGGGGACCGCCATATCCTGTCAGCAGAGGGACCACATTTGCTGAAAAGCACAGTGACTACCATGTTTCCACTGAATCATATGGCCAAGTAAATAAACTTCAAGTTACTTAATATTATCACATGAAATAAATACATACGATTACCTTCCAATTTTGTTTCCTGTAGTACCCGTTGCGTTATCATATATTTCCAAATAATCAAATTGGCACACATAGGCTTGTTCGAGATTAAATGCTGTGAAGGTGAGGCGTATTAGATTCCCAGGCTGAACTGAGATATACCACGTGCAGCGGGTGCCATGTGGATACATGCTGGGGTAACCTGGGCTGGTGATGGTGCCCTCAGGGCTGGTAAGTGTTCCTCCACAGCCTAGCAAAAGAGACAGAAAATATCCCTTATTATATTTTGAAACATGAAACGCTAAATTATACATCATCTCGCATACTCCCCATACATAACACCCCATATATTCCGGATTGAAAACATGAGAAATAATTATGCCACATTTAGGAATTTATTCAGTAAGGATTGCAGCCGCCCATCGCAGGGCAAGGCCACCCAGCAATCTACCCACCGCCCCCCTCGCCTTGCGGTCACGCTCTAACGCAATTAGAACGTGGTTGCAGCAACTATGGCTGCAACTGTAGGAGTCCCGCCATCATTTGTTTGATTGAAGTGGCTGCGTGTCATCACTGAAAATGCTGCCACAACTCCCATTTTTCTGATGTCGCCCCAAAAATGCTCGGTAGCCCCCCCCCCACCCCCGCAAACGCTCCCGGGCTGACCGCATTAACTGCGTACGCATGCGCAGGATGGGACCTGTACGTGCACGCTAGCCCCTGATCTCAAAAAAATGCGGTCGCATCTCGTTGCGATGCAACCTGAATCCGGCCCACAGATCCACATTGATCCTGCCCATTTACAGAGAGATCAAACCCCTTTGGCCACAGGCCACAAGAATCCAACCCTGAGCAGGCTGGAGCAGCCGGCACCATCAGTAGGTATATTTTTTATTTTATACATACTAATAATTTCGGGCAGCCCCAGACTACTTAAGATTAGTCGGTATAATATATGTAATATGAGAAAAAAAAACATCAGTGAGTTTACATTGCTAACCACAATCTACAAAAGAAAGTAAACCAATAATAACATAAAAGGTCACCTTCAATCAGAGATCTATATGTAGCTGAGAAACCATGATTACTGGCGGAGGCATCAGTAACAAACTTGACATAGAGGCCTTTCTGTGTGGAATAAGCGGGTGGAGGCACCTCTGGACCACAGTATTTTCCAATGACAGGAGATTCTTTAGAAGGGCCATCTCTCAACTGTACAAAAAAAAATGCATTTAATTCATAATACTGAACTGTATTCCATGACAGTGCAATTCATTACCGAGCATTGTAGGCAGAGCTGGGGGTAAAAGGCTGGATTGTGCATTGATGACACCACTGTTTCTACACTTTGAACTTCCCAAAGATTTTGTCTACAAGATTTAGGATGCGGACGTGCACAGACAATGGCAACTGTTCAAAACACATAATGGAAAAGCAATGTACAGTACATAAAATATAAAAGCTGCCAAAACTGACAGTTCAGGTGATGAGCATTCCCAGGGGACTGTATCTTCCTCCTCTTCCTAATCTCTTCCATGACTTCAGTCCTTTCATGATCTTTCCATGACATGAACACATCTCGCCTCCACCCAGGACCAGATTAACAATGGGGTGGATGGAGCCAGGCTTGTACTGACCCATCGGAGTACCGGGGGGAATCACCGGTGGGCCCCGATGGTTTATAGCCATCTCACTTTTGTCGGAGGGGGGCGGGGCCTTTGGGACCACCGCGGCCGTGCAGTTGTTTGCTGCTCATTACTGCGGCCGGACAGTCATCAGCTATTGACTGACCCGGCGGCTGCAGGCACGGAGGGTGAGGGCCTCAGCCAGGCTGTGGAATCTGACTTCTTTTCTGGGCTCCGTTCCCAGAAAAGCCCTGCAGGGGGAGACGTCATGACCTCACGCGGTGGACTTGCCCGCACTATGGGGCCTATTCATGAAGCAGTGAAAAGTGTGGAGGTGAGGCAGTGGAGAAGTTGCCCATGGCAACCAATCAGCATTGAAGTAACATTTATAACTGCATACTATACAACTTTACAGAGCAGCTGATTGGTTGCCATGGGCAACTTCTCCACAGGCTCACTTCTCCACTCTTTTCACTGCTTCATGAATGACCCCCTAGGAGACTGGAGTCACACTGTAGTGGAGCTGGGAGTTCCTGCCGGCGCTGCACAAGAATTTTCAGGGAGGGTGTGTGACATCAGCTCCAGACCCGATCAGCCTGTTTGTATCGCACTGTAGGAGTAAGTCCTGGGCTACGCACAGACTGCACACACTGGAAAAATCATTAGATTAGTGAGTGAGTTGCGAACGGATTTGCATCTCACTGGTGTTTGCAAAGCTTTTCGCACGGCATACACAGACTTGAACCGGGTGGGTATTCACTATGTCTGGGCGGTGACTATCCGATCGCAAACCTCTGCAAATTCGCACAACAGCGATCAGGTCTTACTTAGGCCCTATGTCGTTGACGATGTGCACTCCTGTGTGTCATCAACAACATTTCTAGTCGGCTGAACATGTTCGTCAATCTGGTGATATCTTTAGCGGGGCCATGCTGCTGAATGGAGCACCGGCCACCGCTAACAATATGTTGTTGCCGGCATCGTGTATGCATTAGTTGATAGCGGGTCCCAGAGTGAGCGATGTCGGGCTGGGTATACATCACCTAGTGTACAGTATATCCAGCTTAATAGTAAGCCAAACCTATGTGGCAGAAGGCGACACCGCCCCTGGAGACTGGCCACACCCCCATATGCAGTATTGGCCCCAACCCCTGCATTCCCCTGGTGGGCCCTTCATGCCCCAGTCCAACACTGGATGGAGCTACAGCACCAGGCCTCCACATAAAAATAGGTCCATCATCATGACAGCGTGATGATGATCAGCCACCGGCTGGCCACAAGGTCGGCCATAAATCATTAGCATTAAATTGTATTTCTATTTTCCACACAAAATGGTGCAAATTTTGTACTTTTACATACTTAGGGAGACACTGGTAATGATAGTGTACGGGGTCCACATGTCACTGGCCACACCCACACAGCACTGGTCACACCCCCTCTTCTTCTCATAATAGGCCATTTTCAGCTCCAGGCCCATGAGGCCCTTAATCCAGCCTTGCCTTCACCACACATATGCCTACAATCCCATGCGCCTAAACTACCGTATACTGAAAATATATTGCACTTTAATAAAACAGCAAAGGACTGGGATTATGGGGAGAAAATAGGATTTTAATACCTACCGGTAAATCCTTTTCTCTTAGTCCGTAGAGGATGCTGGGGATGCTTCAAGAACCCTGGGGTATAGACGGGATCCGCAGGAGACATGGGCACTTTAAGACTTTAAAAAGGGTGTGAACTGGCTCCTCCCTCTATGCCCCTACTCCAAACTCCAGTTATAGGAACTGTGCCCAGGGAGACCGACATTTCGAGGAAAGAATTTATTGTTAAATCACGGTGAGCATTTTACCAGCTCACACCTCCAGTATGCCGCAGAACATGGCATTCAATAAAACACCAGCCGACGGCATGAAGAATATGCAGCAATACGCTGACATAAAACGTAACACAACCTATGTGTGTAAACACAACCAGTAACAGCATAACGCATGTTATGGCCTGAATAACGTCAGCATCAGGCCGACTTAACCACAACACACAATGGGGTAAATTTACTAAGATGGGAGATCTATTTAAGATGGGATGTTGCCCATGGCAACCAATCAGATTCTACTTCTCATTTATCTAGCACCTTCTAGAAGATAATACCTGAAATCTGATTGGTTGCTATTAGCAACATCCCATCTTAAATAGAACTCCCATCTTAGTAAATTTACCCCCATGTGTGTAAACATACCCAATGACTGCAGATACAGTACGCACTGGGACGGGCGCCCAGCATCCTCTACGGACTAAGAGAAAAGGATTTACCGATAGGTATTAAAATCCTATTTTCTCATACGTCCTAGAGGATGCTGGGGATGCTTCAAGAACCCTGGGGTTTATACCAAAGCTCTAGAACGGGCGGGAGAGTGCGGATGACTCTGCAGCACCGATTGACCCAACAAGAGGTCCTCAACAGCCAGGGTATCAAACTTGTAAAACTTCGCAAAGGTGTTTGAATCCGACCAAGCAGTTACTCGGCAGAGTTGTACGGCCGAGATCCCCCGGGCAGCCGCCCAGGATGAGCCCACCTTTCTGGTAGAATGAGCCTTCACCGTTTTTGGCAACGTAGAATGAGCCTGCTGAATCGCATTACAGATGCAGCGTGCAATAGTCTGCTTGGAAGCAGGAGCCCCAATCTTGTTGGGAGCCCACAGGACAAACAGAGCCTCTGTTTTCCTAATCTGAGCCGTTCTGACGACATAGATTTTCAAAGCTCTGACCACATCGAGAGACTTCGATTCCGCCCAGGCGTCAGTAGCCACTGGCACCACAACAGACTGGTTTACGTGAAACGATGAAACCACTTTTGGCAGAAATTGCTGACGAGTTCTCAACTCCGCTCTATCTGCATGGAAGATTAAATAGGGGCTTTTGTGAGACAAAGCCGCCAATTCAGACACCGGCCTTGAGGATGCCAAGGCCAACAGCATGACCACTTTCCAAGTAAGGAATTTCAACTCAACCTTACGGAAAGGTTCAAACTAACGAGAAATGCAGGAACTGCAACACCACATTAAGATCTCATGGTGCCACCGGGGGCACAAAGGGAGGTTGGATGTGCAGCACGCTCTTCACGAAGGTCTGAACTTGTGGAAGGAGGCCAATTCTTTCTGAAAGAAAATAGATAAGGCCTAACTTTAGGCCCGCATCCACACCTGCTTGCAAAAAATGGAGCAAACGGCCCAGCTGAAATTCTTCAGTAGGAGCCTTCTTGGATTCAGACCAAGACCCATACTTCCTCCAAATACGGTGGTAAAGCTTCGGCGTTACTTCTTTCCTAGCCTGAAGCAGTGTGGGAATGATTTCACTGGGAATACCCTTTCGGGCTAGGATATGGCGTTCAACCACCATGCCGTCAAACGCAGCTGCGGTAAGTCTTGATGCACGCACTGTCCTTGCTGTAACAGGTCCCCTCGTAGAGGAAGAGGCCAGGGATCTTCTATGAGTAATTCTTGAAGATCTGGATACCAAGCCCTCCTTGGCTAGACCGGAACAATGAGGATCGCTTAACCTTTGTTCTTCTTATGACCTTTATCACCTTCGGAAAGAGTGGAAGTGGAGGAAACACATAGACCGACTGAAACACCCACGGTGTCACGAGGGCGTCCACCGCTATTGCTTGAGGGTCCCTCGACCTGGAACAATATCCCTGAAAGTTCTTGATGAGGCGAAACGCCATCATGTCTATTTGAGGAATTCCCCAAAGACTTGTCACTTCTGTGAAAACCTCTTGATGAAGACCCCACTCTCCTGGATGGAGATCGTGTCTGCTGAGGAAGTCTGTTTCTCAGTTGTCTACACCCGGAATGAAGACCGCTAACCAAACGTTTACATGCCTTTCCGCCCAGCGGAAAACCTTTGTGGCTTCTGCCATTGCCGCTTTGCTCTTCGTTCCGCCCTAGCGGTTTACTTACGCCACTGCTGTTAAGTTGTCCGACTGAATTAAGACGGGCAGATCGCGAAGAAGATGTTCCGTTGTAAATAGCTCTTAATTCCAGAATGCTTATTGCAGACAAGCTTCCCGGCTTGACCTTTTTCCCTGGAAATTCTTCCCCTGGAAAGACTGCTCCCCAGCCCTGGAGACTTGTATCCATGGACACCAGGATCTAATCCTGGATCCCGAACCTTCGTCCCGCTAGGAGGTGAGAACTGTGAAGCCACCACAGGAGAGATATCCTGGTCCTGGAAAATAGGATTATTTTCTGTTGCATGTGCAGGTGAGACCCGGACCACATGTCTGGTCCCGCTAAAACCACTCTGGCATTTAACCTGCTCACCGAATAGCCTTGTAGGCCGCAACCATCTTCTTCATCAACGGAACGTATTGATGGGTTTACACTGTTGCAAATCTGAACCTACTCTGGATCCTCAGATCTCTTTCCACTGGAAAAACAAACTCTCAATAGTTCTGTATCTAACCTTAATCCCAACTCCGACATACGCGTCATTGGGATCAACAGTGATTCTGGCAAGTTCAGGAGACAACCACTGTGTTAAAGAACTGTCAGAGAGAAACAACGACTTGCACCATTTGTTTCTTGACCTCGCCGTAGTCAGGAGAACGTCCCAGTACAGAATAGTAATGGCTTTTACTATCGAAGGAAAACCATCATACTGCCATCACTCCGGTGAACTGGCAATGACAAACCTGAATAGCCAACCCAGGTAAGCCTAACGCGGAAGAAACTGCACTTAAAAACTCTTTCTCCTTTACCAGATTGGAGATCCCTGCCCTGAGAGATTCCATCTTGTAGTTCAACTTCTTAAGTAGAAATTTTTGGAATTGTTCTGACCGAGCTGCCCGGGCTCAGAAGCACGAAAAAGCTTGAATAACAGCTTTTTTTTTTTTTTTTTTTGTGACAGGGACAGCAGGCTAATGTCCTGATCCTGACCCAACTCTTGTATGGCGTCGCATACTACCTCCCCGTGCAGAGGAGAATCGGTAAGATCTATTTGAAAAATCAGTGAGGGGAATTATCTGGACACTCCAGTATGTTCCCCTTGGGACTCTATTCTTAACTAACTGGTCCATGTCCATTCCAGGACTGACTGAAGAATATTAGACGTGGTCCCACCGGTGTGGGCTGCTGCAAGATAGACCCAGCGACATACGGTGGATGTGGCAGAAACCGAGGATGATTTCTGCTTCTGCGAACTTGAAAAAGGCTGCTGACCTTTTACCTTTTCACCTTCCTCTACCTGCAAAGAAGGGGAAAAAACGTATCCATCAGGTCGAAATGACTGCATCCTACAAAAATGCGTCACCAACCGTTGTGAGGGAACATAGCTCAAGAAGGTAGACTTACCAGTGGCATCTGCCGAGATCAACATAACAAAGCCATCCCCAAACCAGGTTTCACCTTCATAGGGAAGATACTCCAGTACTTCTCGGAGTCACCCTCAGCATTCCATTGGTGAATCCACAACTCCCTCCTAGCCGAGACCGCCATGGAATTGGCCCACGAACCCAAGAGTCCCATACCTCTTGTAGTCGTACGGCATCATGCTGCAATGTTTTAGATATGACCCAACTTAAGGAGTATCCCATCTCTCCCCAGGGTAATTATATCGGATGACAAGGTAACCGACCATTTCTGAATACAAGCACTCCCCCATGCGCATGTAATGCAAATATAATCAAAGCATATGATTAAAATATCACTTAGCTTCCTGTATACGATCCTTTGTGACAGGGCCCCGTGCAGACCAGGGGTTGACTCTCACTTTATTCCAGGGGTGGCCAGCTAGTCACAGACAAAGAGCCAAAAAATCTAGTTGGGTACATCAAAGAGCCGACATCGAGCCGAAGGCGTGCATGCAAAATGGGGTGTGGCCTTGTGACTTCTAGACCACACCCCTGGTATAAAATACATTGAAAATGCCAGATCCAACATAAAATACATTGAAAAAGCCAGATTCACATAATACACTTCAGCTCCCCCATGTGTCACTCCATCCAACATCCTCCTGTCACTCTAGCCAGCTCCCTATGTCACTCCAGCAAGCTCCCCATGAGTCACTCCTGCCAATACCCTTCTGTGTTACTCCAGTCAGCTCTTCCATGTGTCACTACTGCCAGCACCCTACTGTGTCACTCCAGCCAGCTCCCCCATGTGTCACTTCTGCTACCCCCCTCCTATGTTACTCCAGCCAGCTCCCCATGAGTTACTCCTGCCAGCACCCTCCTGTATCACTCCAGTCAGCTCCTTGATGTTTCACTCCTGCCAGGACACTCCTGTGTCACTCCAGCCAGCTTCCCCTTGTGTCACTCAGCCCATCCTCATGTGTTAATACAGCCCCGCCCCCCCCAACTCATGCCATTGCAGCAGCCCCTTATGTGTCCTCTGTTTGCCAGTGGGTGTCCTTTGGTATCTGGCTCCCTCAGTTCTCAGTGCCTGTAGCACTTCTGCGTGTCTGGCTGGAGTGCAGTGGTTTCCAGATCTGTTCTGGTCACGTGATTTCAAGTGTTGGGAGCCACATTTGAATAAAGAAAGAGCCACATGTGGCTCTAGAGCCACTGGTTGGCCACCGCTGCTTTATTCTATCCATGGCGGGAAAAGAATAAACCCTCAGACTCCTCGTGAGGATTCGAAACCATCTTGTCACGGCTGACCTAGACTTTTTCAACAGAGCGATCAGTACATGAGAAGGAATAACTTTACTTCAGCATTCATTATAAATTTTAATATGAATATACACATTTAAATACACATATACACACATATATCTATCTCTCTCTCTCTCTCTCTATATATATATATATATATATATATATATATTTATTTTTGTCAGGAACAGCAGGGTCCCTAGTGACGTTAATACGTTCTTAATGTGTATAAAACATGTACTGAATGCCGATGTTGAGGATCTAATCAGGAAACATCATGGTCGACATAAAAAATAGTATTCGTGTCGATATCAGGGAGTAGTAACTGGGCAAAATAACATTTTTGCGACCCCGAGGTGTCTGAGGGAAAATAAGAATTTACTTACCGATAATTCTATTTCTCATAGTCCGTAGTGGATGCTGGGGACTCCGAAAGGACCATGGGGAATAGCGGCTCCGCAGGAGACTGGGCACAAAAGTAAAAGCTTTAGGACTACCTGGTGTGCACTGGCTCCTCCCCCTATGACCCTCCTCCAAGCCTCAGTTAGGATACTGTGCCCGGACGAGCGTACACAATAAAGAAGGATTTTGAATCCCGGGTAAGACTCATACCAGCCACACCAATCACACCGTACAACTTGTGATCTGAACCCAGTTAACAGCATGATAACAGAGGAGCCTCTGAAAAGATGGCTCACAACAATAATAACCCGATTTTTGTAACAATAACTATGTACAAGTATTGCAGACAATCCGCACTTGGGATGGGCGCCCAGCATCCACTACGGACTATGAGAAATAGAATTATCGGTAAGTAAATTCTTATTTTCTCTGACGTCCTAGTGGATGCTGGGGACTCCGAAAGGACCATGGGGATTATACCAAAGCTCCCAAACGGGCGGGAGAGTGCGGATGACTCTGCAGCACCGAATGAGAGAACTCCAGGTCCTCCTCAGCCAGGGTATCAAATTTGTAGAATTTAGCAAACGTGTTTGCCCCTGACCAAGTAGCTGCTCAGCAAAGTTGTAAAGCCGAGACCCCTCGGGCAGCCGCCCAAGATGAGCCCACTTTTCGTGTGGAATGGGCTTTTACAGATTTTGGCTGTGGCAGGCCTGCCACAGAATGTGCAAGCTGAATTGTACTACAAATCCAACGAGCAATAGTCTGCTTAGAAGCAGGAGCACCCAGCTTGTTGGGTGCATACAGGATAAACAGCGAGTCAGATTTTCTCTATCGTCCTAGTGGATGCTGGGGTTCCTGAAAGGACCATGGGGAATAGCGGCTCCGCAGGAGACAGGGCACAAAAAGTAAAGCTTTAGGATCAGGTGGTGTGCACTGGCTCCTCCCCCTATGACCCTCCTCCAAGCCTCAGTTAGATTTTTGTGCCCGGCCGAGAAGGGTGCAATCTAGGTGGCTCTCCTAAAGAGCTGCTTAGAAAAGTTTAGCTTAGGTTTTTTATTTTACAGTGAGTCCTGCTGGCAACAGGATCACTGCAACGAGGGACTTAGGGGAGAAGAAGTGAACTCACCTGCGTGCAGGATGGATTGGCTTCTTTGGCTACTGGACATTAGCTCCAGAGGGACGATCACAGGTACAGCCTGGATGGTCACCGGAGCCTCGCCGCCGGCCCCCTTGCAGATGCTGAAACAAGAAGAAGGTCCAGAATCGGCGGCATGAAGACTCCTCAGTCTTCTTAAGGTAGCGCACAGCACTGCAGCTGTGCGCCATTTCCTCTCAGCACACTTCACACGGCAGTCACTGAGGGTGCAGGGCGCTGGAAGGGGGGCGCCCTGGGAGGCAATGAAAACCTATTTTTGGCTAAAAATACCTCACATATAGCCTCCGGGGGCTATATGGAGATATTTAACCCCTGCCAGAATCCGTTAAGAGCGGGAGACGAGGCCGCCGAAAAAGGGGCGGGGCCTATCTCCTCAGCACACAGCGCCATTTTCCCTCACAGAAAGGCTGGAGGGAAGGCTCCCAGGCTCTCCCCTGCACTGCACTACAGAAACAGGGTTAAAACAGAGAGGGGGGGCACTAATTTGGCGTTAGAAATATATAAAAAAGATGCTATAAGGGAAAACACTTATATAAGGTTGTCCCTATATAATTATAGCGTTTTTGGTGTGTGCTGGCAAACTCTCCCTCTGTCTCTCCAAAGGGCTAGTAGGTCCTGTCCTCTATCAGAGCATTCCCTGTGTGTGTGCTGTGTGTCGGTACGTGTGTGTCGACATGTATGAGGACGATGTTGGTGAGGAGGCGGAGCAATTGCCTGTAATGGTGATGTCGCTCTCTAGGGAGTCGACACCGGAATGGATGGCTTATTTAGGGAATTACGTGATAATGTCAACAAGCGGCAAGGTCGGTTGACGACATGAGACGGCCGACAAACAATTAGTACCGGTCCAGACGTCTCAAAAACACCGTCAGGGGTTTTAAAACGCCCGTTTACTTTAGTCGGTCGACACAGACACAGACAGGGACACTGAATCCAGTGTCGACGGTGAATAAACAAACGTATTCCTTATTAGGGCCACACGTTAAGGGCAATGAAGGAGGTGTTACATATTTCTGATACTACAAGTACCACAAAAGAGGGTATTATGTGGGATGTGAAAAAACTACCGTAGTTTTTCCTGAATCAGATAAATTAAATGAAGTGTGTGATGATGCGTGGGTTCCCCCCGATAGAAAATATGGGCGGTATACCCTTTCCCGCCAGAAGTTAGGGCGCGTTGGGAAACACCCCTTAGGGTGGATAAGGCGCTCACACGCTTATCAGAACAAGTGGCGGTACCGTCTATAGATAGGGCCGTCCTCAAGGAGCCAGCTGACAGGAGGCTGGAAAATATCATAAAAAGTATATACACACATACTGGTGTTATACTGCGACCAGCGATCGCCTCAGCCTGGATGTGCAGAGCTGGGGTGGCTTGGTCGGATTCCCTGACTAAAAATATTGATACCCTTGACAGGGACAGTATTTTATTGACTATAGAGCATTTAAAGGATGCATTTCTATATATGCGAGATGCACAGAGGGATATTTGCACTCTGGCATCAAGAGTAAGTGCGATGTCCATATCTGCCAGAAGATGTTTATGGACACGACAGTGGTCAGGTGATGCAGATTCCAAACGGCACAAAGGTGTATTGCCGTATAAAGGAAGAGGAGTTATTTGGGGTCGGTCCATCGGACCTGGTGGCCACGGCAACTGCTGGAAAATCCACCGTTTTTTACCCTAAGTCACATCTCTGCAGAAAAAGACACCGTCTTTTCAGCTTCAGTCCTTTCGTCCCTATAAGAGTCATATCTGCCCAGGGATAGAGGAAAGGGAAGAAGACTGCAGCAGGCAGCCCATTCCCAGGAACAGAAGCGTTCCACCGCTTCTGACAAGCTCTCAGCATGACGCTGAGACCGTACAGGACCCCTGGATCCTACAAGTAGTATCCCAGGGGTACAGATTGGAATGTCGAGACGTTTCCCCTGCGCAGGCTCCTGAAGTCTGCTTTACCAAGGTCTCCCTCCGACAAGGAGGCAGTATGGGAAACAATTCACGAGCTGTATTCCCAGCAGGTGATAATTAAATTACCCCTCCTACAACAAGAAAAGGGGTATTATTCCACACTATATTGTGGTACTGAAGCCAGAAGGCTAGGTGAGACCTATTCTAAATCTAAAAAAATTTGAACACTTACAAAGGTTCAAATCAAGATGGAGTCACTCAGAGCAGTGATAACGAACCGGGAAGAAGGGGACTATATGGTGTCCCGAGACATCAGGGATGCTTACCTCCATGTCCCAAATTTGCCCTTATCACTAAGGGTACCTCAGGTTCGTGGTACAGAACTGTCACTATCAGTTTCAGACGCTGCCGTTTGGATTGTCCACGGCACCCCGGGTCTTTACCAAGGTAATGGCCGAAATGATGGTTCTTCTTCGAAGAAAAGGCGTCTTAATTATCCCTTACTTGGACGATCTCCTGATAAGGGCAAAGTCCAGGGAACAGTTGGAGGTCGGAGTAGCATGATCCCGACAACAAGTCTCCTGTGCTTAGGGATGATTCTGGACACAGTCCAGAAAAAGGTGTTTCTCCCGGAAGAGAAAGCCAGGGAGTTATCCGAGCTAGTCAGGAACCTCCTAAAATCAGTGCATCATTGCACAAGGGCCATGGTAAAAAAATGGTGACTTCCTTCGAAGCAATTCCAGTCGGCAGATTTCATGCAAGAACTTTTCAGTGGGATCTGCTGGACAAATGGTCCGGATCGCATCTTCAGATGCATCAGCGGATAACCCTATATCCAAGGACAAGGGTGTCTCTCCTGTGGTGGTTACAGAGTGCTCATCTTCTAGAGGGCCGCAGATTCGGCATTCAGTTTTGGATGTTGGTGACCACGGAGGCCAGCCCGAGAGGCTGGGGAGCAGTCACACAAGGAAAAAATTTCCAGGGAGTGTGATCAAGTCTGGAGACTTTTCTCCACATAAATATAGCTAAGGGTAAATTTATAATGCTCTAAGCTTAGCAAGACCTCTGCTTCAAGGTCAGCCGGTATTGATCCAGTGGGATAAAACATCACGGCAGTCGCCCACGTAAATAGACAGGGCGGCACAAGAAGCAGGAGGGCAGTGGCAAAAACTGCAAGGACTTTTCGCTGGGCGGAAAATCATGTGATAGCACTGTCAGCAGTGTTTCATTCCGGGAATGGAAACTGGGAAGCAGACTTCCTCAGTAGGCACGACCTCCACCCGGCAGAGTGGGAACTTCATGAGGAAGTTTTCCACATGATTGTAAACCGTTGGGAATTACCAAAGGTGGACATGATGGCGTCCCGTCTGAACAAAAAACGGGACAGGTATTGCGCCAGGTTAAGAGACCCTCAGGCAATAGCTGTGGACGTTCTGGTAACACCGTGGGTGTACCAGTCGGTGTATGTGTTCCATCCTCTGCTTTTCATACCTAAGGTACTGAGAATTATAAGACGTAGAGGAGTAAGAACTATACTCATGGCTCCGGATTGGCCAAGAAGGACTTGGTACCCGGAACTTCAAGAGATGCTCACAGAGGACTGCCGCTAAGAAGGGACTTGTTTCAGCAAGTACCATGTCTGTTCCAAGACTTACCGCAGCTGCGTTTGACGGCATGGCGGTGGAACGCCGGATCCTAAGGGAAAAGGCATTCAGGAAGAGGTCATTCCTACCCTGGTCAAAGCCAGAAAGGAGGTGACCGCACAACATTATCACCACATGTGGCGAAAATATGTTACGTGGTGTGAGGCCAGGAAGGCCCCACGAAGAAATTTCAACTCGGTCGATTCCTGTATTTCCTGCAAACAGGAGTGTCTATGGGCCTCAAATTGGGGTTCATTAAGGTTCAAATTTCGGCCCTGTCGATTTTTCTTCCAGAAAGAATTGGCTTCAGTTCCTGAAGTCCAGAAGTTTGTCAAGGGAGTATTGCATATACAACCCCCTTTTGTGCCTCCAGTGGCACTGTGGGATCTCAACGTAGTTCTGGGATTCCTCAAAACACATTGGTTTAAAACCAGTCAAATCTGTGGATTTGAAGCATCTCACATGAAAAGTGAACATGCTCTTGGACCTGGCCTGGACCAGGCGAGTGTCAAATTGGTGGTTTTTTTCTCAAAAAAGCCCATATCTGTTTGTCCATTCGGACAGGGCAGAGCTGCGGACTCGTCCCCAGTTCTCTCCCTAAGGTGGTGTCAGTGTTTCACCTGAACCAGCTTATTGTGGTGTCTTGCGCCTACTAGGGACTTGGAGGACTCCAAGTTGCTAGATGTGGTCAGGGCCCTGAAAATATAGGTTCCAGGACGGCTGGAGTCAGGAAAACTGACTTGCTGTTATCCTGTATGCACCCAACAAACTGGGTGCTCTTGCTTCTAAGCAGACTTTTGCTAGTTGGATGTGTAATACAATTCAGCTTGCACATTCTGTGGCAGGCCTGCCACAACCAAAATATGTAAATGCCCATTCCACAAGGAAGGTGGGCTCATCTTGGGCGGCTGCCCGAGGGGTCTCGGCTTTACAACTTTGCCGAGCGGCTATTTAGTCAGGGGCAAACACGTTTGTAAAATCCTACAAATTTGATAACCTGGCTAAGGAGGACCTGGAGTTCTCTCATTCGGTGCTGCAGAGTCATCCGCACTCTCCCGCCCGTTTGGGAGCTTTGGTATAATCCCCATGGTCCTTTCAGGAACCCCAGCATCCACTAGGACGATAGAGAAAATAAGAATTTACTTGCCGATAATTCTATTTCTCGGAGTCCGTAGTGGATGCTGGGCGCCCATCCCAAGTGCGGATTATCTGCAATACTTGTACATAGTTACAAAAATCGGGTTATTATTGTTGTGAGCCATCTTTCAGAGGCTCCGCTGTTATCATACTGTTAACTGGGTTCAGATCACAGGTTGTACAGTGTGATTGGTGTGGCTGGTACGAGTCTTACCCGGGATTCATAAATCCTTCCTTATTGTGTACGCTCGTCCGGGCACAGTATCCTAACTGAGGCTTGGAGGAGGGTCATAGGGGGAGGAGCCAGTGCACACCACCTGATCCTAAAGCTTTACTTTTTGTGCCCTGTCTCCTGCGGAGCCGCTATTCCCCATGGTCCTTTCAGGAACCCCAGCATCCACTACGGACTCCGAGAAATAGAATTATCGGCAAGTAAATTCTTATTTTCTGACTCCAGCCGTCCTGGAAACATATATTTTCAGGGCCCTGACTATGTCCAGCAACTTGGAATCCTCCAAGTCCCTAGTAGCCGCAGGTACCACAATAGGCTGGTTTAAGTGAAACGCTGAAACCACCTGAGGGAGAAATTGGGGACGAGTCCTCAATTCTGCCCTGTCCGTATGAAAAATTAGGTAAGGGCTTTTATAGGATAAAGCCGCCAATTCTGAGACACGCCTGGCTGAAGCCAGGGCTAACAGCATTACCACTTTCCATGTGAGATATTTTAAGTCCACAGTGGTGAGTGGTTCAAACCGATGTGATTTTAGGAACCCCAAAACTACATTGAGATCCCAAGGTGCCACTGGAGGCACAAAAGGAGGCTGTATATGCAGTACCCCCTTGACAAACGTCTGAACTTCAGGAACTGAAGCTAGTTCTTTTTGGAAGAATATCGACAGGGCCGAAATTTGAACCTTAATGGACCCTAATTTTAGGCCCATAGACAGTCCTGTTTGCAGGAAATGCAGGAAACGACCCAGTTGAAATTCCTCTGTAGGGGCCTTCCTGGCCTCACACCACGCAACATATTTACGCCAAATACGGTGATAATGTTGCACAGTTACATCCTTCCTGGCTTTGATCAGGGTAGGGATGACTTCATCCGGAATGCCTTTTTCCTTCAGGATCCGGCGTTCAACCGCCATGCCGTCAAACGCAGCCGCGGTAAGTCTTGGAACAGACAGGGTCCCTGCTGGAGCAGGTCCTTTCTTAGAGGTAGAGGCCACAGGTCTTCCGTGAGCATCTCTTGAAGTTCCGGGTACCAAGTCCTTCTTGGCCAATCCGGAGCCACGAGTATAGTCCTTACTCCTCTCCTTCTTATGATTCTCAGTACCTTGGGTATGAGAGGCAGAGGAGGGAACACATACACTGACTGGTACACCCACGGTGTTACCAGAGCGTCCACAGCTATTGCCTGAGGGTCCCTTGACCTGGCGCAATATCTGTCCAGTTTTTTGTTGAGGCGGGACGCCATCATGTCCACCTTTGGTTTTTCCCAACGGTTCACAATCATGTGGAAGACTTCTGGGTGAAGTCCCCACTCTCCCGGGTGGAGGTCGTGTCTGCTGAGGAAGTCTGCTTCCCAGTTGTCCACTCCCGGAATGAACACTGCTGACAGTGCTATCACATGATTTTCCGCCCAGCGAAGAATCCTTGCAACTTCTGTCATTGCCCTCCTGCTTCTTGTGCCGCCCTGTCTGTTTACGTGGGCGACTGCCGTGATGTTGTCCGACTGGATCAACACCGGCTGACCCTGAAGCAGAGGCCTTGCCTGACTTAGGGCATTGTAAATGGCCCTTAGTTCCAGGATATTTATGTGAAGTGACGTTTCCATGCTTGACCACAAGCCCTGGAAATTTTTTCCCTGTGTGACTGCTCCCCAGCCTCTCAGGCTGGCATCCGTGGTCACCAGGACCCAGTCCTGAATGCCGAATCTGCGGCCCTCTAGAAGATGAGCACTCTGTAACCACCACAGGAGAGACACCCTTGTCCTTGGAGACAGGGTTATCCGCTGATGCATTTGAAGATGCGATCCGGACCATTTGTCCAGCAGATCCCACTGAAAAGTTCTTGCGTGGAATCTGCCGAATGGAATCGCTTCGTAAGAAGCCACCATTTTTCCCAGGACCCTTGTGCATTGATGCACTGACACTTGGCCTGGTTTTAGGAGGTTCCTGACTAGGTCGGATAACTCCCTGGCTTTCTCCTCCGGGAGAAACACCTTTTTCTGGACTGTGTCCAGAATCATCCCTAGGAACAGCAGATGTGTCGTCGGAATCAGCTGCGATTTTGGAATATTTAGAATCCACCCGTGCTGTCGTAGTACTACTTGAGATAGTGCTACTCCGACCTCTAACTGTTCTCTGGACCTTGCCCTTATCAGGAGATCGTCCAAGTAAGGGATAATTAAGACGCCTTTTCTTCGAAGAAGAATCATAATTTCGGCCATTACCTTGGTAAAGACCCGGGGTGCCGTGGACAATCCAAACGGCAGCGTCTGAAACTGATAGTGACAGTTCTGTACCACAAACCTGAGGTACCCTTGATGAGAAGGGCAAATTGGGACATGGAGGTAAGCATCCTTGATGTCCAGAGACACCATATAGTCCCCTTCTTCCAGGTTCGCTATCACTGCTCTGAGTGACTCCATCTTGAATTTGAACCTTTGTATGTAAGTGTTCAAGGATTTCAGATTTAAAATAGGTCTCACCGAGCCGTCCGGCTTCGGTACCACAAACAGCGTGGAACAATACCCCTTTCCCTGTTGTAGGAGGGGTACCTTGATTATCACCTGCTGGGAATACAGCTTGTGAATGGCTTCCAATACCGCCTCCCTGTCGGAGGGAGACGTTGGTAAAGCAGACTTCAGGAACCGGCGAGGGGGAGACGTCTCGAATTCCAATTTGTACCCCTGAGATACTACCTGCAGGATCCAGGGGTCCACTTGCGAGTGAGCCCACTGCGCGCTGAAATTCTTGAGACGGGCCCCCACCGTGCCTGAGTCCGCTTGTAAGGCCCCAGCGTCATGCTGAGGACTTGGCAGAAGCGGGGGAGGGCTTCTGTTCCTGGGAAGAGGCTGCCTGCTGCAGTCTTTTTCCCCTTCCTCTGCCCCGGGGCAGATATGAGTGGCCTTTTGCCCGCTTGCCCTTATGGGGACGAAAGGACTGAGCCTGAAAAGACGGTGTCTTTTTCTGCTGAGAGGTGACCTGGGGTAAAAAGGTGGATTTCCCAGCCGTTGCCGTGGCCACCAGGTCCGATAGACCGACCCCAAATAACTCCTCCCCTTTATACGGCAATACTTCCATATGCCGTTTGGAATCCGCATCACCTGACCACTGTCGCGTCCATAACCCTCTTCTGGCAGAAATGGACAGCGCACTTACTCTTGATGCCAGAGTGCAAATATCCCTCTGTGCATCTCGCATATATAGAAATGCATCCTTTAAATGCTCTATAGTCAATAATATACTGTCCCTGTCCAGGGTATCAATATTTTCAGTCAGGGAATCCGACCAAGCCACCCTAGCACTGCACATCCAGGCTGAGGCGATTGCTGGTCGCAGTATAATACCAGTATGTGTGTATATACTTTTTAGGATATTTTCCAGCTTCCTATCAGCTGGCTCCTTGAGGGCAGGCGTATCAGGAGACGGTAACGCCACTTGTTTTGATAAGCGTGTGAGCGCCTTATCTACCCTAGGGGGTGTTTCCCAACGCGCCCTAACCTCTGGCGGGAAAGGGTACAATGCCAATAATTTTTTAGAAATTAGCAGTTTTTTTATCGGGGGAAACCCAAGCTTCATCACACACCTCATTCAATTCATCTGATTCAGGAAAAACTACGGGTAGTTTTTTCACACCCCACATAATACCCTTTTTTGTGGTACTTGTAGTATCAGAAATGTTCAAAACCTCCTTCATTGCCGTGATCATGTAACGTGTGGCCCTACTGGAAAATACGTTTGTTTCCTCACCGTCGACACTGGAGTCAGTGTCCGTGTCTGGGTCTGTGTCGACCATCTGAGGTAACAGGCGCTTTAGAGCCCCTGACGGTGTTTGAGACGCCTGTACAGGTAATAACTGATTTGCCGGCTGTCTCATGTCGTCAACAGTCTTTTGTAAAGTGCTGACACTATCACGTAATTCCTTCCATAAGACCATCCAGTCAGGTGTCGACTCCCTAGGGGGTGACATCACTATTACAGGCAATTGCTCCGCCTCCATACCATTTTCCTCCTCATACATGTCGACACAACGTACCGACACACAGCACACACACAGGGAATGCTCTGATAGAGGACAGGACCCCACTAGCCCTTTGGGGAGACAGAGGGAGAGTTTGCCAGCACACACCAGAGCGCTATATATATACAGGGATAACCTTATATAAGTGTTTTTCCCTTATATAGCTGCTATATAGATTTATCTGCCAAATTAGTGCCCCCCCTCTCTTGTTTTACCCTGTTTCTGTAGTCCCTCGGTGCAGTGAACCTGTTGCCAGCAGGATTCACTGAAAATAAAAAACCTATACTTAAACTTTTTTACTAAGCAGCTCAGGAGAGCCACCTAGTGAGCACCCTTCTCGTTCGGGCACAAAAATCTAACTGAGGCTTGGAGGAGGGTCATAGGGGGAGGAGCCAGTGCACACCAGGTAGTCCTAAAGCTTTTACTTTTGTACCCAGTCTCCTGCGGAGCCGCTATTCCCCATGGTCCTTTCGGAGTCCCCAGCATCCACTAGGACGTCAGAGAAATATATTATTAATATTACGCCCTCCACAAAATTACTACGTCTGTGTTCAAGCCACAGATCTATGCAATCGTACCATACATATATATATACACATACAGGTATAGCTTTCTGAAATGCATCACATTATCATGTCCATTTTTTTACCCAGTCAGATTAGTTGGTGCCGACAGGGTCACCCACACACGTCTGTGTCTCCCATATAGTTTTCTCATTGGAAAAGCATACATCTACTGACATTATTTACATGAACCAAGTACCCTCAGGAGTCGGTAGTGCCGACAGAGACATTCCTATAGCCGTTTGTGGCAGAGCCCTCAGCCTCAGACATGCCGACTGTAAGGAATAGACCCAGTACTTTCTGTCAGGGAAACATAGCAGACGTTTACCAGCTCTATTTGCACCATACTCATTATACATTGTGCTTTATTTCTATGCATTGCACTAAACAACTGTGTGCCCGCACCCCCCCACACCCCCGTTTTTCATTGTCATCTGCTCAGCAGTTTTTGAGGAGAAAATTGCGCTGGATAGAGCTGGAGGGCTAAGCCACGCCCCCTTAATTGCGCGCTTCAGCCCCGCTATTTTCTAGATATTTATACTGGCGGGGGTCTGTATTAAGTGCCCAGGCACTTAATATCTCTCTTGTCAGTCTATCTCTGAGGTATACATGCTGCCCAGGGCGCCCCCCCAGCGCCCTGCACCTTTGTAGTGCCGCTTGTGTGTGTGGGAGCGATGGCGCGCAGCCGCTGCGCGGTACCTCAGAGCCACAAAGTCTTCTGCCGTCACTGAAGTCTTCTGTTCTTCATTTACTCACCCGGCTTCTTTCTTCTGGCTCTGCAAGGGGGGTGACGGCGCGGCTCCGGGAACGAGCAGCTAGGCGCACCAAGTGATCGGACCCTCTGGAGCTAATGGTGTCCAGTAGCCTAAGAAGCAGAGCCTTTGAACTCATGGAAGTAGGTCTGCTTCTCTCCCCTCAGTCCCACAATGCAGGGAGACTGTTGCCAGCAGTGCTCCCTGAAAATAATAAACCTAACATAAAGTCATTTCCAAGAAACTCAGTAGAGCTCCTCAGTGTGTGACCAGTCTCTCTGGGCACAGAATCTAACTGGAGTCTGGAGGAGGGGCATAGAGGGAGGAGCCAGTTCACACCCCTTTTAAAGTCTTAAAGTGCCCATGTCTCCAGCGGATCCCGTCTATACCCCAGGGTTCTTGAAGCATCCCCAGCATCCTCTAGGACGTATGAGAAATATACAATTATTATCGTCTCTCCTGAACGGTGAACTCCAGCAACATAATAGAACCTATATAGCAAAAATATTTTATTTATTAGTCCCTTAAAGCGGCACTAACACCAATGTGACAACGTTCACTAACATTTCCCTCCCCCAAGCTGTAATACAGAAGTGACAAATGATTTAACAGCAGTAGGTATGTAAGTAGGACAGATGTCTTGATGGTGGCTTGTGATTGGTCGACTGAGTATATAAGTGGGAAAAAATGGCTGCAAGTAGTAGCATGAAGGCTAGGTGGGCAAGTATATTAGAATTTTTTTTTAGGTTTTAGTGCAGCATTAGGGCCTGGTTCTATGTTACAAGCAGGCCCACACATGGCAGCATCTTCCGAGCTTAGAAAACTGTGAATGTGCCATAGTGAACATAAGTGTGTATCTCAACTGTTTCCAAGTTAGACAGTTCCCGCACGTTCCTCTCCCTCCTTGGGTGTCAGTGCACGGTAAAGACCCATCTAGGGGGAGTGTCAGCGGTGTGTAATTCAGCATGTAGCACTGAGATACAGACCAAAATGTGCTAGAAGCACCAGAGCAGAGAGCGGCACCCGAGGTAGGAAAGAGGAACTGCATGGGTTGTGACAGGTGCAGGGTTCTAGAATGAACACTACGTTTATTTTAGACAACAGCCATAGAAAATGTTAAAATAATAGGGTGAGACCCTCTCTGAAAAGCAAAATGAGTATATGACCATTCGTAGTAAGGAGAAGTAGATGCAAAAGGCACAACATGAAAGGAAATTTCTGCACTGCTGTTGTAGATGTCATGTTTGAGGACTGCTTATTGCTATAGGGAATGCAGTGATTGAGTAAGATCTACTGTTCAGCTGTTTTAATAGGAATCCACTTTCCTTACCTCTACATAATTTGAGCTACACGCTGTTCCCATCAAGAGATTAAATGAGTCAAAATTAAACAGAACCACGTTTCCCTCTGGCTGAGTGATAGTCCACTCACAGGTCCTCTCCCGATAGTATGCATTGGGATAATGAGGGGTATGAATGACTCCGGTTCCAGACAGTGTACCCCCACACGCTGCAGAAAAACAGACCATATATAAGTAAACTGTACATGACCTTTCAAATCCTATGGAATCGATTCAATTAGAAGTGACTTACTCGTGGCCACGAGAAAGTGTGACTATATGACGCACTTGTGGTACCGCCAGACTTGAAGATTTTGGCATGCAGTCCTGTAGGGCTACTTGCAAATATCCACAAGTGTGGGGCGAGATCGTGCTGCAAGGGGGGCAAGTTGCCGGTCCATTGGCGGCATTGCCATGCAACTCACTCCCTTCGCGTCTAATTGAATTGCCCCATATATGTTAAAAAATTATTTTCTGAAGAGGAATTTGTAACAACTTTTTAGAATTTAATATTTGCATAGAATGTTTGAGATAGCGTTTGGAAATAACAATTGAGAATAGCAGTTTTTTTTGTCATTTTTTTCTGACTATTTTTAATAGTTTTATGTCTCTCTCAAGGCAGAAATCTTCATTTCAAAAATATCTGAGGGGCTTTGCAGTGAAGTGTATAATGATCAGGTCAGTTACTAAAAGATATTATAAAAATACCCCACTGTAGTTGTATTGTATGAGACTCGGACGTGCTTCTGACTGATCCAATACAAATACAAACACTGAATAAGTCACTGATAAAGAAGATGCGGTAAAACATAACATTAAAATATCATGCAAAACCCCCTTCCCATGTCAGATATTTTGGGATTTGTATGTCAGGACGTAAATATATATAAAGTATATATATATATATATATATATAATATAAAGTGATTTTTGCACATCTGCGCATGCGTGTATACCGGTACGCGCATGTGCAAGTTCCTAAACTGAGTTCTCTTCAGAACGCAGTTTAAGACCAGGAGGGGGGGGTGTTTTGTGGGCGTCACCGCTCCGTTTAAGGGTCACAGTCGGGACAACGGAGGCGTGTCCGGACCGTTGCTGGGGCGGGTCACGGAGGCTGCGCAACGTCACACACAGCCGCTGCGACCCAAAAGATGACTGGTAGCCGGCTGCCTTCGCAGCTGTGTAGGCAGAGGGCTACTTGAAACATGCAAAAGCATCGCCACTGTGCAATGTCTGCGGGGAAGGGGGGGTCAGGACCCGGCATGTTTAAGAATTTGATCGTAGATGTGCGTTTTTTCGACCTGAATTACCCCCTAAATCAGGGAAATCCCACACATGGTGAGATCTGTGCTAGGTGCATTTTGAGCCTATACAATGTGTGCTATGCGATTTGGACTAAGTGGTATGCGATTTGGAGTGTACACACGGTGTGATTTGAACTACCCTCGATTTTGACTACACTACAATACAATACAAATTAAAATAGTGGGCTGGTTGCGATGTAGTACAAAAATACCTGCATGCACATACTATTTGCCTTGCATCGCAACGGAAAATAAACACGGTGCGATTTGAACTAGACGCAATGCGATTTGAACTAAAAATATTCCCCCCGCTCCCTTCCCTGTCCCCCATAACCCTATGTTCCCACAGGCTAACACTAACCTCCCCCCTTAGTGCCTGACCCTAACCACCCCCCGGAGGTGCCTTAAACTAAGTCCCCCTCCTGGCCAAACCTAAACCTCCCACCCCGCAGACTGACCTTATCTTTCCCAGGGGTGCCTAACCCTAACCCTCCCTCCCAGCAGCCGAACCCTAACAACCCCTACTTGCCCGCAGCCTAACCCTGACCCCCCCATCTGGAGCCTAAATTTAACCCTCCTCCCTCTACCCCAGCCCCAAACCGAACCCACTGGGTATACTTATTGTCGGTATGTCGGCTGTCAGAATTCTGGTGTCGGTCTCCCGGTCCTCTTGGAGTTCCGGCGTCGGGATTCTACTCATACTACTCTACTCAATAGCGCTCATGCCTGACCCTGATCTCCGCTCTTTCTACACATACGTACTATTAATCAGACCAGCTCTACTGTTGACAGCAAGGTGCAGAATTGGTCCCTGAAATCAATGTGAGACTATTTAACCATGCCCAATTAGTAGAATTAGTGACTGCATCACAAAACCATTAACCATTTAATGTCAGACTGCATCTTTGTAGTGCCTTCTCACTAAATTGAAACTAAAAACTACCAGTAGGTGGATTACACCCCCATGCCCAGATCGCAGGGGTGGACAATAAGTGGTTCTCCAGCAGCGGTGGAACTATACATCCTAGAATACCATGACACAGTTTTGCTGTCAGGGTATGCTAAAATGGAGGGCATGCTGGGATCCGTAGTTTACCAGCAGCAGAGGGGACCGCTGATTGTCCACTCCTGAATGCTGGGATCTGTAGTTCAACAGCATCTATAGGGCCACTTATTGTCACCCCGGCTAGTGGGTAGACATGCAAATACATTTTTTTCTAAACTTGAATCGGGCAATCTACTGGGATTTCCTTCTTTTTTTTTTCCTGAAATGCCAGCATGTATCCTATCCTAACACAGTAATGTAACTGTTATTACCACTTCCAAATAACCATAAGCAGGTTACTGTTGACGGATGGACGAACCACATTCACTCTCTCTCTCTACCTGGAGCAATGTGTATAAGGGGCTCTATCTGGAGTAATGTGTATAAGAGCCCAGGGGCTCTACTTGGCATAATGTGTATAAGGGGCACTACTGTGCGGTGTAATGTGAATAACAGACATTACTGTGTGGTATAATGTAACTAATTAACAGTACTGTGTGGTGTAATGTAACTAATGGACAGTATTGTGTGGTGTAATGTGAATAACGGGCACTACTGTGTGGTGTAATGTAACTAATGGACAGTACTGTGTGGTGTAATGTGAATAACGGGCACTACTGTGTGGTGTAATGTAACTAATGGACAGTACTGTGTGGTGTAATGTGAATAACGGGCACTACTGTGTGGTATAATGTAACTAATGGACACTACTGTGTGGTGTAATGTGAATAACGGACATTACTGTGTGGTGTAATGTGACTAATGGACACTACTGTGCGGTGTAATGTGAATAACGCCCACTACTTTGTGGTATAATGTAACTAATGGACAGTACTGTGTGGTATAATGTAACTAATGGACAGTACTGTGTGGTGTAATGTAACTAATGGACAGTACTGTGTGGTGTAATGTGAATAACGGGCACTACTGTGTGGTATAATGTAACTAATGGACATTACTGTGTGGTGTAATGTGAATAACAGACACTACTGTGTGGTGTAATGTAACTAATGGACACTACTGTGTGGTGTAATGTGAATAACGGGCACTACTGTGTGGTGTAATGTGAATCACCGCTATTCTGTGGTTACACCCCTTCCCCATGAAGCCATGTCCCTATATTTTTTGCGTGCACTTTCAGCACACAGTGTACCTATTTTTAATATTGGAAGGGGAAGGGGGGTTGGATCGATTCTCTTTCTTGCACAAAAATGCCTATTAAGGCTCTGCCTATACCAATGTACACACATACACACTAGGGTTACATTTTGCCTGGATCAATTAACCTAATATACCAGTATTTTTGGGGGAGTGTGGGAGGAAACCGGAGTACCTGGAGGAACCCCAAGCAAGCACGGGGAGAATATACAAACTCCACACAGTTAGGGCCATGACCTCACTGCTGTGAGGCAGTAACGCTAACCATTACACCAGGGCTGGCCAAACCGGTCCTCGAGATCTACCAACAGTTCATGTTTTCCAGGCCTACTGGAGATCTATAGAATTGTCAGTTAGGAATGACTGCAGCACATCTTAATTAGTAATGACTACACCTGTGCACCAGATAGGTGGTCTGGAAAATGTGAACTGTTGGTAGATCTTGAGGACTGGTTTGGCCAGCTCTGCATTACACCATCCATACTGCCCTAGGTAAGCGGTTAAATATATACATTTTTAGTATGTGAAGATGATCTGTTATGTACTTGAAACTTCTGAAGCCTGTATTGTTTTAAATCTTGTCTAAAAATAAACGTTTCATCACGATCAATATAGCCTCAGTCCGGTTGTATTAAGAGTGACGTAACAGGCACAGTAACATACAATTTTGTGGTATATTCGTGATAATGCAGCCTTTTTGTTTAATCAATGTAATGCCATCACTTGGTGATGTCACTACCTGCTAGTTAGTTGATAGGCTGCATTCCAAAGGATATTGGATCACATCACAAAATAGTGTATAGGTGATGGGTACACCTACAGATGTGTCCTCTCCTCTTACATCTTTGCTCTGTGCGCTATAAGTCGCGTTACACATAATGCATGAGTGCCATGTGACTAGGTAGCGTCTTTATTTGCGTTTTTTTTCTCTGCAAACGCAAAAAAAAAAAGATGCAACGGCATTGTGGAGATGTGTCCTGTTTTACAGGACACATTCCACCTGCGGGAGGGCGTCTCTGACAGCGCTGGGACAGCTTGTCTGTCCCTAGCGCCTGTCAGTGTGCAGGAGCGGCGGGTGTCCAGTGCAGGGATTACCCTTTTCCCTGCACCGGACCGGAGGCTGCGGAGCCGTTCAAATGTTGGCGCCCTCCGGGAGCCAATCGCGGCGGCCAATCAGAGGTGGGCGCGGCGAACCAATCGGCGCTCGCTGCGTCACAGGCCCCGCCCCCGACGCCGGGCGGGAGCCGAAGAGGTTGGGCGCGCGGAGGAGCGCGAAAGAAGACGCCGGGCGGGAGCCGAAGACGGAGGGCGCGCGGAAGAGCGCTGAAGAGCTCCGGTGGCCGCGGAAGAGGCCAGAAGACTCCAGGCTCCGGGAAGAAGATGTCCAGCGGCGGCTGGACGCGGAGAAGAGACGGCTGCGTCGCTGGCCAGGACGGGTCAGCGGCAGAAGAGGGTGCCGGAGACCCCCGGATCAGGTGAGGCCTCAGTGAGGCTACTCTCACCCCCTCCCCTTTTCCTCCCTAGACCATCAGGGACGGGCATTAGGCCCGGGGGCACAGTTCAGGCACTAGGCCTGTGGCGCAGATAGGAACTTGGGGGTCACCATTAGGTTTGGTGGTTTGGGCGTTAGGCCCAATCCACCTAAACGGCGCAGTAGGCGGGCATTAGGCCCGAGCAGCAATCCAGGCAATAGGCCTGTGGGGGGCATTAGAGGGCATGAGGCCCTAGTTCAATTTGGCGGCCGCTAGGTACACATAAGGTGACCCTGGGCACTAGGCCCAGGTCACCCAACGGGCAACAAGTTAGGCGGGCGCTAGGCGCGTGGGTGAAGTCAGGCTTCCGGCCTGTGTGCAGTCAGGGGGCGCTAGGCCCAGTGAATAAGTGCCCCCCCCGAGGTGAATAAAGGTGGCACTGGGCACTAAGCCCAGGCCACCATGAGGTGTTTAGGTAGGCAGGACCGCTTGACCTGAGCCCCATAGAAGGAAGTGTACAGGAGGTGGGCAGGCTGTGTGGTGCCCACCCCCTTCCAGCGGTAGGTAGGGATTTAAAGGGACAGCACCGTGTGATCTTGTAATCCGATATTGTGATGTATGTTGTTACCGTGCAGGGCAAAATGTCTGTTTGTTTTAAGTTTGTGCATAGTTGTGTTGCACCACCCACACGAGCTAATTTGAGGGCTCTGTTTATGTAGCTAGTGTAGCGGACGCACACTAGGGTAGTTCTTGGCCCTGCACGGCTGTTTTCTCTTTACCTCCTTACAGGGACCTGTAAGTGGAGAAGATCGGAGTGTAAGATTTGTAACGGTGAGTAGCATCTGTGTACGTTTGTCCCTTGTCTGTCCCCGAGCGCCGGAATAGGGATTGCTCACGGACGTGAGAATACCCTTCATCACACTACGCGCGAGAGTGCGAGTGTGTGAAATCTGGGTGGCTGAGGCTTTGTGCCAATGATGACCTTTCACCCAACCGGTGAAGGTCGCCGTCACCCCTGGGGTATCCCCTTTTCCGGTGGAAGAAGGGTTGATACCCCCCTTAAGGTAGACTATTTTCTCCTCAGCTCGGTCGTCGGTCAGCTCCGAGAGGGAATCGCCGTGTCCGGATCCGACTGAAGATTGCCAGGTCCGTTGAAGATTCCGGTACCTGAAGGTGAGAGAGAGCGGCGCCTGGTGAGTACCGAAACTACACCTGCACGGCAGCAGGCACCACCACACGCACCGCCACCCTCTTACAGCATGGCGCGACTTCAAGGGCTATTTAACGTGACTGCAGCAAGGATGTAAGAGGACACATCTGTAAAGTGCTGGCCAAACCTAAATGCAGAGAAAGCGACAGTCGTATATAGACATGTTTTCTTCTTTTTAAGTACTGTCTAATTATACAACAATTGAACGCTTAATATTCTTACCAACTTGATAGAAAGCTCGGAAACTGGCTTTTGTCGCAGAAGCATCGGACTTGAATTTTATCCATAGTGTGTTTGAACTTGATGTGATTGGAGCTGGTATTGTGCTGTTACAGTATCTTCCAATCAAAGGTGCCATCTCTGTAGTCCCATCTCTAATCTATTTAAGATTACAATGTCATTTATGCCACATTATATTCATACAACATGTAATATGCCATTATCATTCATGATCATATTCAGAGCCGGCCCTAACCAATATGATGACCTAGGCAAGATTTTGGCTGGTGCCCCTAGTACCACCGCTGGTTCCGCCTCTGACCTTGCACCTCTTTCCCATCACCATCACCCCTCACCCATAGCAGTCCTTATTTTGGTGTTTGTACCCCCTATATTTTAAATAGGAACAGTTCGCACATTTGGCACACAGCCCAAAAAGGGGTGTGTTTTTGCTGGTAAGGGGCATGGCCACACAATAGCAACCCCAAATCACATTACGCCACACAGTACTGCAACTTTATTCACATTCAGTCATGCGATAGTGTCCAGAATTCAGATTACATCCCACAGTAGTATCACTTTATCTCATAAACGTTACTCCTCACAGTAGAGCTTCTTATTCACATTACATCACACTGAATTGATCCTTATTCACATTGCACCACACCCTATTGCTCTTTATTCACATTAGACGACACAGTAATACCCTTTCTATATGCAACGACACATAGTAGAGCACCTTATACACATAATGCCACAGAGGATTCCCCCTTACACATATGAGACACATTATTAATGTCCTTATAAACATAATGCACCTTACGCATTATGACAACCTTATTAATGTCCTTTTACACATAATGTCCTTTACACATATGCCGCACATTATTAGTGCCCCTATGCGCATAATGACATACATACAGTAGTACCCTGTTACACATATGCCGCACATTATTAATGCCCTTATACACATAATGACACACATGGTGCCCCTTACACATATGTTGCACATTATTAATGCATTTTTACATGACACACATAATGCTCCTTACACATATTTAGAACACTACTGCACAACCAATCCACTCACATGCACACAGTACTCACAATGCCACTAACACTGTGACCTCTGCCTCTGCTTGGATACAGATGTGTCCTCATAAATCGTGCCTCAATGCTAATGTTGGGCCCCTTATTTTATGAAAATGCATCTTATTTGCATTGCTATGTGGCTAGGATGCACAAGCATCTTCTGCTGATTAAAATGATATGCAGCATGCCTACAGTATATACTGTGTGAGACTGTGGCTGTACCTGCATATGAAATGTTACACATAGAATATAGGCATGCCGCATACATTTTAATCAGCAGAAGATGCTGATGCCTCTAGGCATATCAAATGCCCTAGGCAATTGCCTAGTTTACAATGCCTATGGCCGGCTCTGATCATATTCTAATTATTTATTATAGAGTAAACAGTTTGCACTAATATGGGATTTACAGATCTTTCCTTCTCCTGCCAAAAGAATTCAGCAGATTATTTAATTTTCCTTACTGTTGTACAGTACATATATATATATATATATATATATATATATATATATATATATATATATTGAGAGAGACAGAGAGAGACTAAGAGGATGATGGTGAAATTAAGAGGAATAGAAGGGGATTGAAAGAAAAGGAAGAGTGGGAGAGGAACAGAGGACTAAGAGGATGGAAAGAAAGAGGAGTGGGAAAGGAATAGAGGAGGAGAAGAGGAGGATAGATGGGAAGAAGAGGAAAAAGATGAAGAGGGTGAAAAGGGAGAAGAAGAAGAGGAGGAGTTATTCATTGAAGGTTCTTCCTTCGAAAGTTGATGGTTTGGAAACGCCATGGGAAAACAACTGATGGTTCACAACTGTGCATGTGCAGATGGTGGCCACAATTGGGCAAACCACTGCCATCGGACCTCCACCACTGATGTGCACCATTGGACCTCCCCAATCCATAGTAAAATAGTCACCAACAAACCTTTGCTAGTCGATGGCCAAACTTAGAAAGAAGAGGAAAAAAGCAGGAAAGAAGTAGGGATAAAGAATGATAATATCAATGTGTCATGAACGAAATCTCAGTATTTGGCCCAATGTGCTGGGAGAACATTCTGTCCGATTAGTCTGTATCTATTCATTTTGGTCACATACTGTATGGGCACCTTTGGAATCATGTTATCTTATATTATGGCTCCTACACTCTAAGGCAGTGGTTCTCAAACTCGGTCCTCAGGACCCCACACAGTGCATGTTTTGCAGGTAACCCAGCAGGTGCACAGGTGTATTAATTAACAACTGACACATTTTAAAAGGTCCACAGGTGGAGTTAATTATGTAACTTGTGATTCTGTGAGGAGACCTACAAAACATGCACCGTGTGGGATCCTGAGGACCGAGTTTGAGAACATGTGCTCTAAGGTAATAAGGGAAGACA
Organism: Pseudophryne corroboree; assembly: GCF_028390025.1. Classification (NCBI taxonomy): domain Eukaryota; kingdom Metazoa; phylum Chordata; class Amphibia; order Anura; family Myobatrachidae; genus Pseudophryne; species Pseudophryne corroboree. Next base: position 102,561,691 of record NC_086448.1, read on the forward strand.
TTCACACATTACCTCCATAAGACTAAGGGAACACCCGGTGGTACTCTGTAAATCCAGGTCAGTAAATCTTAGATTGATCAGATCATCGGGTGTTTGTGTGACAATATATATACACTGCTTGTTGCCGGTATAAGCATTGGGCCATGAGGGAGACACAATGAAGCCTTCAGTATCTGTGAAGTTTCCTCCGCAGGAAGGGCCAGCTGAAACGTATAGTAAGATACAGAACACACTGACAATCACAATTATGTACAAACTCACATCTGCAACAATTGAAATACTTCATGTAATCTTCTGTGCAAGCAGCAGCAATAGCTACTCTGACCACATCTGAATGAGGGCCAGTGTGGGCAGGCCAGCCTTTGAAACTGGCACCATCATGTGAGCTACTCACACCTCACTTAGCCAGGCTGACATTAGGCGCTGAGCAGTGTAAAATTAGGTACAGGGCTGGTAGTTGGGCAATGGCCTATGTACTGCATGGATGCTCTGATGATCTGGACTAGCTTAAAGAAATGTTTAAAACATCAAGGGTACAGTGCCATGGTCACCTGCCATTCAGGAGATAACTACGTCTAGCACCTCGCTGGGAGAATATAAGTGACTTGTCAGTGCAACTGGATCTCTTCTCGCAGGCGAAGCAGCAAATAATCGCTCAACTACGTGAATGTCGGCACTGTGTCGGCCCTTGAATCAGGCCCATAATGCCTTTAGGCAGAATAACATGTACACATTTTCAGCAGGAGACTAGCAGTTACAGGCGGGGGGGGGGGGGGTATGGCTATCAGTACATAGCAGTGGTGCTGGCGATCAGACCCTTGCCATGCTAACGCTTAATGGGTAATGTCAAGTTAGAACTCACTTTAATCTGCCAGTGCCAGATCCTTACCAATGAAACAACGCTGTAGGTAAACGCAGTGGGCACATTCCACGCTGTCTACAGCAACAGCTTACTTACAAGTTTTCCAACAAATGCGCATGGGACTGTCTCCTACTCACAGGGTGATGTTACATAGTTGATATGAAATCCTCTGTCTGTTAGAGTGCTGTCTGAATGGAAATGCACCCAGGCGTAGGGGCCGGAGGTCTGGAGAGGAGCGGGTGACTGGGTGCTGCAGTATTTCCCAAGGACTGGGTGTTCCGGCAGAAGCCCATCTCGGATCTAGTATAAATAAAACCCATTATATTGTAACACAGAATGAACAGGCGTAATGACCTTATTAAGTCATATCACTAAACATATTGGCAGTGCGCTCCTAGAATAACATTAATGTTTGTCTAAATATACTAACGATGACCTTATTGACATGTGTTCTGGACATGAAACAGAAAAAACGTCCAGTCTGACAAAAGTGAGGTTAGGAGGACATATGACGCTCACAATGCATACTTGAATTACACATGTAACCATAAATGCAGTGCTGGATAAATAATAGGGAGGGCAGGGCGGTCGCCCAGGGGCTATGTCCTCAGCATAGGGGGGCACTGTGGCATAATGTGAACTGGGGGCACTACAGTGTGTTTATCACATTTGTGGTGCTGAGACTATTTACACATTATACTTTTTAATAACATGGACAGTGTATTATTTTTGATTATCTTATTGGTAGGGGTACCGACAAGCTAGCTGCCTTGGGACCCCCACAAACCTTAATTCGGCCCTGCATAATGAAATAGATCACTCGCAAAGGAAGAAAATAAATAAAACATATTGGGGCAGATGTATTAACCTGGAAAAGGCATAAGGAAGTGATAAACCAGTGATATGTGCAAGGTGATAAACACACCAGCCAATCGGCTCCAATATGCTAATTGACAGTTAGGAGCTGATTGGCTGGTGGGTTTATCACCTTGCACTTATCACTGGTTTATCACTTCCTTATGCCTTCTCCTGGTTAATACATCTGCCCCATTATTCCGTACCTCCAGGTAATCATTCTCACAGTTAGGATGTGTTTCCAGACTTAATGTACCAAAGGCGAAGGTGATGTAGAGACCGGGGTCGGTGGAGATAGCCCAGTAACAGTCTCGGCTAGGAGGATAGTTGCCGGGATAACCCGGGGAGACGATGGATCCATGAGGATCTGATAGTTGTCCCCCACAGTCTAAAGAGAAAAAGACTCTTATTTTAGATGACACACGTGACAGACAGTGCAGCAAGTAATTGCCTTTCTATTAATGCCCTGGAGGAATCTGGTGGTCTCATAATACTATAATAGTGACAGCTTTTGTAATAAAGACGAACAGCAGACGTGTAGTATCAGTCATACTGTACACATGCATCTGACAATTACCGAAATGGCTAATATCGAACTTAATCAGCTTTTTTTTTGTCACTTCACAACATCCTGTATCTGTACTGTTTGGGATGATCCAAATATACAGACTCTCAGCAGGAATTAATCATATCACTGAAGTATTATTATCATCATATTTTTTGGGAAACAGATATGCTGAGATCATCCATGGATCTGGTACGCAGGTCTGGTGTGACTCCTTCAAGGCAAATCACTAGATTGAGGGGTCTATTCATGAAGCAGTGAAAAGAGTGGAGAAGTGAGCCTGTGGAGAAGTTGCCCATGGCAACCAATCAGCTGCTCCGTACAACTGTATAGTATTCAAATTATAAATGTTACTTCAATGCTGATTGGTTGCCATGGGCAACTTCTCCACTGGCTCACTTCTCCACACTTTTCATTGCTTTATGAATAGACTCCTGAGGGTGGTCATCAAATTTGCACAGATTGCAATGTGAGGTGCTTGGGTGGCATCACCTTTCACATGGAGATAATTATTTTACCAAAGTCAGGATTACACCAAATATGCTTTATTTATTTGTGTTTAGGACACTATGGAAATCAGATACAAGGCCAGGATAAGGACAACTGTACTTGCAATTTGATACAAATAAGATATCCTGTATGTATATATACAGTATATCTATACACATATATATATATATATATATATATATATATACAGATGGGTCCACGGTTATCTTGATTAGTTTGCTGCGCCTAGGCACAACATGGTTTATTAACATAAACACTGTATCTATTGTTCCCAGCTGCAATACAATACAGAGAACAATACAGCAGGGGATTAAGTCATTACAGCTGGGGATTTAGTCCGTCTGCCCAGTCTCAGTTAATCCTATTAAAGGTCAAGATAAATATGGACCCATCTGTATATATATATGTATATATGTATATATATATATACTAGGTGATTCATCGCGCCCTATGGGCGCGCTTCACACCGTCGTTAGGGGCTACGCCCCCTTAACCCTTGCACACCCTTGTGGCGTGTAATATTTTTATTATATGGAGTATTACATCCAATCATAATTGTGTGAGTGGTTAAATATTGCACGAACAAAGGGGCGTGCAATGGTTAAGGGGTGGAAGCCCCTTGCAACGGGGTGAACAGCGCACGCAGGGCCTGGTGAATCACCTAGTAGGTGCTTTGGTTGGGGGAGTAGGAGGTGCGGGGAAGAGGCGGATGGGATCCTGGGGTGCCATGGGAGGGGCGGTTGCGGTGGTGCCGCAGGTGGGGGAGGGTGCGTAGGTGCCGTGGTTGGTGGTCCAGAGCCGCTGCGGGTGGGGGAGGAGCAGTTGCGGGGTTGCCCTGAGTGGGGGAGGGGCGGATGCGGTGGTGCGGCGGGAGGTACGGGGTCGCTGCGGGAGGGGGTCCGGAGCTACCGCGGGTGCTGGAGGGGGTGCCACGGATGAGGCCCGAAGGTACTGTGAGTGGGGGAGGGGCGGGTAATGCTTATCCTGCTTCTCCTCCTGTCAGCAGCTAAGCTGCTGTCCTCCCTTTGGCAGTGGCTCTCCCAGAGACTCACACAGCAGGCAGTCACTATTGTTCGCGCCGGTGTCCCAATGCGCCGCATTACAGGGAAGATGATGTATGCAATAAACTACAGCTCCCAGCAGCCCTAAGGGGTGGAATGCTTCGGCGCTAAGGGCTGCTGGGAGCTGTAGTTTATGTAGTGCGTCTACTTCCCTGTAATGCGGCGCGTTGAGACACTGGTGATAACAATAGTGACTGGCTGGCAGAACTGAGTGACTCGCTGAATCAATGTAAAAGGTGAGAGTGCTGTGCAGTGTCAGTGACACTGCACACAGGTCCGGCGCTAGCCGCTCAGCAAAGGTATGCAGTGCAGGGAGGCACCAGGAAGGAGAGGCGTTCTCCCTGTTCTGCATCCCTGTGCTGAGCTGCTGCTGCTATCCCTGCTGCTGCCGGCTGCTGTCACACATGCAGCGGCGCAGGAAGCACAAAACCTTTTCTCCCCCTCGGCGCCGGCAGCACAAAGCCACCTGTCCCCCGCAGCGTCGTCAGCACAAAACCTCCTCTCCCCACTCCCTTCCCCTGTGTGACATTCAGTGTCTGGGAGGGAGCCAAAGTGGGCGGAGCTAGATGGGAGTAAGGGGTGGAGCTACACGGGACCATGCTGCAGCAGGAGGATGAGCTGCTACAGCTCGGCCAGCCAGACTTCATTAGATAAGTGTCTGGAAAGAGAGTGATTGTGTGTGTGTGTATATACAGTGTCTGTGTATACTGTATATATGTGTGACTGTGTATGTGTGTAATGTATGTACAGTATGTATGTGTGTGTTTGTATATATTTGTCTGTTGTGTGTGTGTGTGTGTGTGTATGTGTGACTGCTGCATAATGTGTGTAAGCGTCACTGGTACAGGAGGCGTTACGTGTGTAAGCGTCACTGGTACAGGGGGCGTTACGTGTGTAAGCGACAGTGGTACAGGGGGCATTACGTGTGTAAGCGGCACTGGTACAGGGGGCGTTACGTGTGTTAGCGTCACTGCTACAGGAGGTGTTACTTGTGTAAGCGTCACTGGTTCAGGGGCGTTACATGTGTAAGCATCACTGCTAAAGGGGGTGTTACTTGTGTAAGCGTCACTGGTACAGGGGGGGCGTGACATGTGTAAGCGTCACTGGTTCAGGGGGCATTACATGTGTAAGTGTCTCTACTACAGGGGTCATTATGTGCGCTGTGCGTTTGTAAAGTATGCGAGGGTGCAAATTTATAGTTTGCAGGGGGGCGCCGAACACTCTAGCAACGGCCCTGACTGCACACCCACTGCACTGCACAGCACTGTCACCTTTTACATTGATTCAGCGTCCAGACATTACCCTCCGCGATATCACTCTCTCTATCCATTACATTAGCCATCTCGGGGGTTCCAGGCTGGCAGGCCAGGCGCTGTGTTGCAGAGTCAGGGCCTCTGGGGATCTGGGCATGGCTGTGGCTGGGAGGCACTTCTGTGACATCACACGCAGAGGAGGCTCTGGGGCTGAGAGTATGCGGCGCAGGGAGGGCTATGAAAGTCTTCCACTGCGCCGCTTTCATACACATCTATGCCGGTGGCCGCAGCAGCTTTTGTTCCATCTGCGGCGCGGCTAGGGAGTGGGGATTGTTGATGCCGGAGGGGGCAGGCGGACTGGCAGCAAGACATTGGTGGTCATTCCGACTTGATCGCTCGCTAGCAGTTTTTAGCAGCCGTGCAAACGCTATGCCGCCGCCCACTGGGAGTGTATTTTAGCTTAGCAGAAGTGGGAACGAAGGGATCGGAGAGCGGGTACAAAAAAATGTTGTGCAGTTTCAGAGTAGCTCCAGACCTACTCAGCGCTTGCGATCACTTCAGACCATTCAGTTCCTGATTTCACATCATGAACACGCCCTGCGTTCGGCCAGCCAGGCCTGCGTTTTTCCGAACACTCCCTGAAAACTGTCAGTTGACACCCAGAAACGCCCACTTCCTGTCAATCACATTGCGGCTGGCTATGCGACTGAAAAGCATCATCGCTAGACCCTGTGTAAAACTACATTGCTCGTTGTAATAGTATGCCGCACGTGCACATTGCGCTGCATGCGCAGAAGTGCCGAGTTTTTGCCTGATCGCTGCACAGCGAACGAATGCAGCTAGCGAACAACTCCGAATGTCCCCCATTGGATGCTGCAGTAAAAGGATGTTTTTCGCCCTATCTACAGCGCAGAGACTTGCTGCAGATGCAGTGGCATACCCTCCAGCTGCACCTTTTTGGCAGATACGGTCCCTTTTTTTTATGGTCTGTACCGTTTTTTGACTCTCCATGGTTCCATTGAAAGTATAGGAAAAGGGGTGTGGCCACGCGCATGTGCCCGTGGCCACGCCCCATTTTCGAATTAGTATCAATGTTTATGTGTATATTGTTGGAGGGTGTGTTGCTGCAGATGCAGTGGGCCTATTTTGGGGTGTGGGGCTGGAGCTGCAGCTCTATCAGTCCCATTGTTATTCCTGCTCTGTGAAAACACAGCAGGCAAAGGGCAGAGCCTCCCATTAGATGTAACATGTGTGGGAGGGCGTTTCTCGCCCAATCAGCTGTGGACTGGGTGTGATAGACCTGCCACTAACCCAATGAGAGCTCCTAGCCACGCCCAGCATTAGAGACCCAGGCACAGAATCACAGGGCTATTATATAGGAGATATATTTAGAGTTCAAGTAAAAATTAATTGGGTTTGCACCTGGTTCACGAGATTCCCAAGTAATCCGGAATCCCCCAGCGGTGAACAGGTGATCTGAGCTAAACCAGAGATATAAGGCATTGTGGGAGCTGAAGAGTTCTTCGGGCACTGTGCTCCCACAAAACTTCCCCAGCATGTAGCTTGACATCGATTCCCCATCATGAATTTGAAGGAAATCAAAGCTGCACCTGGGACTGTTCTCCAAACTGAAATACGGGAACGTAATCCTCAAAATCTACATAAAAAAATGTAAAATGAATTAATTAGACTGAAAACCTTAGGAACTTTATTGCTGTTATATCTCTCCACCCACCAGACCAAAGGCATCTCATGGCTCTCCAGCTATTACAAGACTTTAGGTTCCAGCATGACATGTCTACCTCTGCGGGTTGCAAGAACAGCTTTGAGAGCTACATCTTGGCTGTATGTGTGCTAGGCTATTATAACGGCACGTCTATATACTGTACGTCCCATCTACCCTGATGTTTTTTTTTTTTTTTGAGAAAAAGTTTTTATTGAGTTTTAACTTTTGACAAGGTATTCGTAAAACATGAATAACAGGTATCACACAATGGCACATATAGCAGTCAACAGTTAAGTAGCAGTAACAGAGTATCTATCTATATATGATGGCGAGGGTGCGGTAGGCCAAACAGATAGGTATGCCTATGTATGGAGAACCACAAAGATGTGGTATTGCGCATCAGGTATGAACCGTAGCTAAGGGTGAAAGAATATCTCGTAGAGAAACAGTACAGATTATAAGAGAGGGGTGTGAAGTAATCATAGCGATAGAAAAGAGAGCGAGAAAAAAAGAAAAAAGACAAAAAAGGGGGGGGGGAAGAAATGGAGGGGAGGGGGAGATAGTCGGTCGGTCCCTACCGCCGGAGCATTGCGTCAGGTTAACAGTAATTGTATAAGATATTATGATGAATTACATTATCTTATATGGTAGCTAACGGAGGTTCAGCACCAAAATATGTCGTCCAGGGTGACCACGTGGCAGTGAAGTTGTCTGGGGTGTCACGGAGTACCGCAGTAATACGTTCTAGTCTATAGGTTTGCCATATAGCATTTATGGTAGCAGGGATTGTGGGGGGTGATATAGATTTCCAGTTAGCCGCAACTTGGCATTTGGCCGTATTTAGAATATGCTTAGTTAGCTTCTGTTGTTGGCGAGGAGTGTGAGGTATTGGGCGAGAGAGCAGGGAATAGAAAGGTGACATCGGGACCGCTAGGCCAAGGACGTTAAAAATAAGTTTATGGACCCTAGTCCAATATCCCTTAATCTGTGGGCAATTCCACCAAATGTGCAACAGGGTTCCGCGTTGACCACATTGACGCCAGCATCCATCCGAGCAGGAAGGATAGATTGAATGGAGACGCGAGGGCACCAGGTACCAACGATAGTATAATTTGTAGGCATTTTCTTTAATTCGAACTGATATGGAACTCGTAGAGATTTCCTGCCTGATCTCAGACCAATCATCTGGCGTCAGGGCTTCACCCACCTCCCGTTCCCAAGCCGTCTCGTGTGGCTCTTTCAGGGGCGAATTGTGAGCCAACAAGATTTGATATATAGCTGAGAGCAAGCCTTTAGTTGAGCGACAAGTACAACACAGGGATTCAAAGCTCGATTTACCTCCCATGGGTGGTGATCTAGGGGTAGAGGTAAAAAAGTGACGTATCTGTAAGAATTGATAAAAGGTTGAGTGTGGGAGGGAGAAACGTGATTGCAAGTCAGCAAATGTGGGGAACGTGTGTAGTGGAGCGATATCCAGAAGGAAGAGTGTATTATGGCTGGTCCATGAATCAAAAGCCAGATGGTTCTCCCCCGGCGGGAAGTCAGGATTGTTCCACAGGGGAGTGAGTAGAGGATGGAAGGAACGTAACCGATAAAGCCGAGAACAGAGGTCCCAGATGGAAAGGGTAAATCGCACCGTTGGCAACAGAGAGGAAGCGGGGGGACGACTATTCGGCCGACACCAGAGCAGGCTATAGGGGGAATACCTTTGGAGTGTGGTAGCCTCCAAATGTGTCCAGGTCCTGAGTCCAGGTTTATCGTGCCAAAGGACACACGTGGTTAAGTGAGCAGCTCTATAATATTTAAGAAGGTCTGGAACTCCCATGCCCCCCTCTAGGCGGTGCTTTTGAAGAATGTGCATCTTTACTCTGGGCTTCCGCCCTGCCCAGATAAATCTGGTAAGATCTGCCTGAAGATTTTTAAGAACTGAGGTGGGGACGTGGATGGGAAGAGTTTGCCACAGGTATAAAAGGCGGGGTAGTAAGGTCATCTTAACGGCCGTCATTCGTCCAAACCAGGACAGGATATATTTGTTCCACTTGGTCATATCATGTTTAATTGAGGATAGTAATCTGGGAAAATTAGCAGCGTAAAGACCAGAATAGGACTTAGTTAAGTAGATTCCCAGGTATTTGAGTTTATCAGCCTGCCAAGTACATGGGAAGGAGGCCTGTAGGAGCCGAAGATCCGGGTCCGCGATATGCAAGGCCAGAATTTCGGTTTTGTCCGGGTTAATATTGTAATTTGAAAACCGACTGTACGTAGCTATCTCCTCCATCAAATGTGGGAGGGAGGTGGACGGGTCGGTCAGGGTAAGGATTACGTCATCGGCATACAGTGCGATTTTGTGATTCTGGGTTCCCGACATGATACCAGATATATGACGGTTCAGCCTAATTCTAGCTGCTAATGGTTCCATAATGAGGGCGAAAAGCAGGGGGGAAAGGGGACAGCCCTGTTGGGTGCCGTTACGTATGGGTAAAGGATCGGAGGACAGGCCATTAATTAATATGGAGGCTGAGGGGTTCTGATATAGCGATGTGACCCCTTTATAGAAGGCCCCATGCAAGCCCATATTGAGAAGCGTCTGCTGTAAGAATGGCCAGGCCACCCTGTCGAAGGCCTTTTCTGCGTCGAGGGCCACGACTAGGGTCGAGAGAGACTTATCTTGTGCCAGCTGGATAAGGTCGATGAGACGCCTGGTGTTATCTGCGGCCTGTCTAGAGGGAATAAAGCCAACCTGGTCGGGGTGAATGAGGGAGGGCAAAAATGGAGCCAGTCTGTTTGCCAGGATTTTAGCAAAAAGCTTTAGGTCGACATTTAGGAGCGAGATCGGTCGATAGTTCCTCATCTCCAGAGGGTCCCTATCTGGCTTTGGGATGAGGATAAGATTGGCCCTAGTGGTGGCCGCATCGAAGGAACCTCCGTCCAGGACTGAGTTAAACAGAGATTGAAGCATGGGGAGTAAAGGGGTTGTAAATTTTTTATAATATAGAGCAGTAAAGCCATCAGGACCAGGGGCTGCGGTGCGGCGTAGTTGTTGAATGGCCACTGATATTTCTTCTGTGGAGATGGGGGCATTAAGTGTCGACACGTCCGAGTCGGAGAGCTTAGGGAGTTTACAAGTAGATAGATAGTCTCGAAGATCAGGGACGTGATTAGAATCAGCGTCCAACGTGGAGGGGAGGTTGTACAGAGATGTGTAATAATCCCGAAATTGGGAAGCCATTCGTGTCGGGTCAAATGTGGTGGAACCGTCAGCACAGCGTAGAGAGACAATGCGATTTTGGGTACGTTTCGCTCGGAGTTTCTGGGCTAGCAAAGTGTCAGCCTTATCTGACTTCTCGTAGAACCTCTGACGTGCCCACAAGAGTGCCTTGACTGCCTTTTTGGTGAGAATCTGAGATAGCTGACCCTTAACTGCTAGGAGTTTGGAATATGTTTTCTTTCTGGGGCGGCGTTGATGCAGAAGGGTCAGGGCAGCAAGTTCTGATTCTAAAACTCGGATCCGTTGTGCTTCAATTTTCCTTTGGGCAGCCGAGAGGCTTATAAGGCAGCCTCGGATGGTGGCCTTATGTGCTTCCCATATCAGGGAGGGAGGGATGTCTGGGGTCGCATTGTCTGCATAATAATTAGCCAGTGCGGTGGCTATATCAGCAACAGTGCATTTCTTGAGTAGAAGAGATTCATTTAGGCGCCAGAATCGGGTAGTGGGGGGTGAGGAAGATGAAATCTCAAGCAAAACAGCTGAGTGATCCGACCAGGACATGGGGAGCGTCTGGGCGCTGAGGAGTTTACGGGTAGTGTCCTGGTCGATGAACACATAGTCTATACGGGTATAGAGGTCATGAGGCGGAGAGTAGTGAGTAAATCCCTTCGCTGAGGGATACAAAGTTCTCCAACTGTCATACAAATTATAAAGTGATAAATGCGCTTGTAGACGCTTGGCCAGTTTGGCGGGAGTAGAAGCCGTAGGACCGGGGCGAGACCTATCGTGGAGTGGGTCCATAGTGATATTACAGTCTCCACCAATTATAGTCATGCCTGTCGGGAGACAGGAGAGGCTGTCAAAGAAGGCTGTAAAAAGAGAACCCTGCTGCGCATTAGGGGCATATATGGAAGCCAAAATCAGAGGGGCCTGGTTATAGGAACATGAGAGGATAACGTAGCGGCCCTGAGGATCCGAGACAGTATCGTGAACAGTTATAGGGAGGCCTCGACGAATCATAATGGCGGTTCCCCTGCGCTTGGCAGGCATGTTTGAATAATAGACGTGTGGAAATTGTTTGCAAGACATGGAGGGGTGTGGGGATTTAAAATGGGTCTCCTGGATCAGTACTATATCAGACTTTCGTCTGTTAAATAATTGGATGGCCATGGCTCGTTTGGTGGGAGAGTTAAGGCCGTTAGCATTAACCGAGATAACTTTCAAAGTCATGGTGGGAAGAAATGTGGGTAACGCAAAGTGAGGGGCGGGAAGGGACCGAACCGACCATGGGGGTGGAGAGGAGAAAAGTAGGAAAAGAGAAAGAGAGAGGAGGGAAAAGAGTCTGTATAAAAATACAGAAGGGAGAAACCCTTTCCTGTAGAAGGGCCGGGTTTAACAAGAAAAGGATAGGCGCCGTCCGGGCGTATCCTTCGGTGGGGGGTGTGGGCTTGTGACAGAGCGACAAGGTATGTGGGGAGAGACATAGGGGAGGCAAGGGTATAATGGAAGCGACCAAGTGACAGGGGGAATAGAGGAAGCTAGCAGGATTGTATTATTGAGATAGGTAGGGATAGTGCGAGCGATAGAAGCATAATGAGGGGGGGGGGGGATAGAGCATGCATTGATATCAGACACTAAACAGACATCAATCCTACCAGGATAACATGGATAAGAACAAATAAACATCAAGCTAATCAGGGACAAACCTGAAAACAAACGTTAAAGAAAAAAAAGCTACTGGACTCTCGCGTGCAGCTAAGTGGATAGCATCGTACATGGCGTCATAATCAGTAGTCCACGCGGAGCGTATGAAAAACAAATGTGGATACATAACAAACTGAAATGAGAGAATATTCAGAAACCATATAGATCACATTTAACAAGGGTTATGTCATGCAGTGTCCGAGATCTTTCAAGCGGGAGACCATTCCGGGGTTGGGGCCCTTGGGCCTGAGATCGAGGATGATATCTGATCCCGGATCAACTCAGGGAGATCTTCAAAAATGCCAAAAGTTTTAAGTAAATCAGCTCCTTGTGTCGGGGTCTTGACTGTAAAAGTCTTCCCATTCTGTGTAACCTGCAGTTGGAAAGGGAAGCCCCACTTGTATTTAATGGAATGGGCTCGAAGTATCTTGGTTATGTGAACGAGATCTCTGCGCTTCTTGAGGGTGGAGGGGGCAAGATCCTGGAACAGCTGTAACTGGGAGCCGGCATACGAGACCAACGGTAACCCTCTGGCCGCCAGCATGATTCGTTCTTTGGTAGAATAGTAATGGAAGCGTATAATTACGTCACGTGGCGGTTGAGTCGGGGGCGGTCTGGGTCGAAGGGCCCTGTGGGCACGGTCCAGTTGAAGGAGGGCCTCGGGGACATCCGGAACAATTTGTAAAAAAAGGTTCTCCAGATACTCGGGGAGGGAGCTAGAGGACACACTTTCAGGGATGTTGCGGACTCGGATATTGTTCCGGCGGTTGCGGTTGTCCATATCTTCTAGGTGGTCTCTGTACGCTTCCATATCAGCCCGAATATCCAGGAGTTCCTGTTCCACCACCGTCTGGAAATGGCAGACGTCATCCACCTTGCGCTCTAGTGTATCCGTGCGGGAGCCCAAGTCGGCTATTTCGGACCTGAACTCAGTTAAAACCGATCTCATTTCTGACTGGATTGTTTTCGTAACAATAGCCACAATGTCCTGAGTGGTTAGTGGAGTGCTAGAGGTGGCGACGTCAGCAGAATCAAAGGATTGTTCAATTGACGGCGAGCTCCGAGTGGATGAGCCGGCCTTCTCCCAGGCACGCAGGATACTAGGCTTAGGTGTCTGAGAGTTCTTGCGATTCTTTTGTGACATTGTAAACACCGAGCTTCGTATCAATGTAGTAGAATAATGCGATATGTAGGGCAGGGCCCCCTGTCACTTTATGGTCGTTATGCTTAGGGAGCCATGAGCCCCATGTGGCTCATCAAGCGGTCAGAGAGGTTTGGTTTGGCAACGACGTGCAGGTCACCCCAACGTTGAGCGTATGAGGTAGGGTCGGCCTATACTCCAGCAGCACGGGCCGCAGCTATCCCCGTGATCATCCGCCGGGCCCGGGGCAGCCGAGCGGGCGTAGATTCCTGAGGAGCGGGCACCACAGTAGGTGGGGAGTGCAGCCAGGTATGTGCAGGGAGCGTCAGGCCCGTATCCCGTTTTGGAGGCCCGTGGAGACCCAGGCAGGGGATCCTGGGCAACGGGGGGTACCTGCGATTGACAGGGAGGGACCCCCGCTCCAGGCTAGGTGAGAGCAAAGGGTGGGACAGGCTGTGGATGTAAATGTGGCCCCGCAATGATGACCTCCCCTCCACTGGACTCAGTTATGGAGGTGTTAGAAAAATTCCACTGTCGTGTGCAGCGGGACCCCAGTGGGAGCAGGAGGTCAGGGATTCAGTACAAGGGGAGGGAGGGCGGCAGATGGTCCCGTGTCCTCAGAGCGTGGGGGTCCCCCAGGTATCCGGCCAAAAGCGCCGTGTCGTGGTAGGCCAGGGAGCTGTGGGCCGCCGGTCCTACTAGGCCGCAGTTCGCGGAGGTAAGATGCAGCGATCGCGGGTCTCGCGGCAGGCAGCGGACCACACGGAGACTCACCCGCAAGGTAGGAGGGCGCTCAGTACTCGATCCGGCAGTCGGGAGGCAGCGAGGATGACCGGAGACCGCAGGAGGATCTGGCAAGATGGCCGCCGCGTGTCTCTCTCGTCGGGCCCGCCGGCCGCCGCTCGCCTCTCTCTGGGTCGGCGTGCAGGGCTGGGATGTCAGGGGCGTCTCCAGGTAATGCTCCGCGTCAGTGGAGGATCCGATGGGGGGCACCAGCAATCGGTGGGTAGGTCCACGTCCCCGGGGTTTAGCTCTGGCAGCGGACCCAAATCGAGTCCCCGGGCTGGGAGGAGCGAGTAGGCCGCAGTCCGCAGGAGCTCCAGATTTGCTCCCCGACTCCGCAGCTCATACTCGGACAGCTCAGGGGGGGGGGTAGAGGGTCACCAAACACCCCCTGGGTTCAAAAAAGTGCAGGATTGAGGTATTTTAATAACGTGTGCTGCAGGAGCTCTCTTCATGCACTTCCACACTCCTCAGCAGCTAGGCCACGCCCCCCCATCTACCCTGATGTTTATGAACCATCTGCATCTATTCATGTATACATTCTCCTTATTTGTAGTTACCTTGTTTGCTTCTGTCTTTATGACCCAAGAGCAGCTCATCATGTGACCATACGACTCATTGCCTGGATTGTTGGGGTAACTCAACGTCCCGTTTAAACTGCTCAAAACACCTCCACAAGCTTAAACAGAATAAAGCATAATTAGCTGAATTACGTCAAATAACATCACTTGCACTAAAAACCACCTACGCCCAGAAAACTGAATTACACAGTATGTGCCACACAATAACTGGAAACCTCTCACAATGTAGTCTCCTCATTGATCCGTGGTGTTCTATAGACGATATACTGTTTAAAACTTCATAAAAGAGAGAAAGAGGCATCTTTCAAATACAAACAAGTCTCATTTACAAATGTTTTTTTGGGGACATGTGATGTACATTTAAGAGAGTATTTGCCGGCCAAAATGGAGGTGTCTGCAGCGTTTAAAGCCTGCAATGCCAGGAGAGGACCATCTGTGTGTCGGCCATTCCCTGCGGTCAGTGACATCTGCCGACTTGTTCCCCAAGATTCAAAAATATTTATTAAAATTCAGATAATGGAGAGGAGCAAAGCTTTTTTGGGGGGTTTCTTGTTTTCTTGGAGAGTGAAAATCATGCTAAACCATGCACAAAGGCTTGTCTTAAGTCCTCTTAAGTGGTGAAGATTGCCTTGGCTTATCTTTTCAGGGGACTCATTTTGGACAATGGGGGTTATTCCCTACAGATTGCAGATTCTTGCTTTTTCCATTCATTTGCAAGCTGGGGGCTGCCCATTGCAGGGCAAGGCTGCCCGGCATGCAGAATGGCATGCCCAGCAGCTGCGAACGCAAGTTAACTGTGGTTGCAGCAACTGTGGACGAGCCGCAGCTAGGCATGCGTATGCAGGCAGTCAGCAGCCATTTTTCACAACAGAGCGGCTGCGATGCTCCTTTGCCACATGGCGAACGGCTCTGTCTGTCAATCAGTCAGAACGGGACCTGCGCGTGCATACTGGCGCCAGGACCGGGGTTATTGCGGTGAATAACCCCCTATAGGCCAATGTAATAATAACATAGAATACACAAAAATATAAAAACTCGTAATAGTGGCCGATTTCCCCCTCATGGTTAATTTAAGATATTATTGATCCCGTCATCTGAGAAAATGTAAATGCTGGAATTAGTGAAGAGGTGGCCCTAAAGTGACGGTAGGCCGAACTATGACGTGAAGTTCTTTCCGTTCCCTCTGTTATTTTCAGGCTTAGCCACAAGGCCGCAGATCCAATGTGCAGGTAGTGGGTGTGCACCTTGAAATACTCTTGGCAGACAAATAGGCTTATTTGCACATATAATGATGTACTGCATTTTACTCTGTTGTTACTGCGAGCTAAGGGGGGAATTTAATTATGTTTTGGAAATCAACAAGATAAAACGTACACTAAGTGATCCTGACTTGCCTTCCCTTCTATCACTACTGTATGAGGAGCACTGCTAAACAACGTAGAAGAGGTGGGTATAGCCATGGACAGGGCGGTGAAAAGGGGTGTGGATCATCAAATCGACAGTATCTAGGTTGACAATGTTTAGGTCGACCACTATAGGTCAACAGTCACTTGGTCGACAGGGATGGAAGGTCGACAGGGTTTCTAGGTCGACATGTGCTAGGTCAACCGGTCATAAGGTTGACATGAGGTTTTTGAGGTTTTTTTTTGTCATTTTCTTCGTAGAGTGACCGGGAACCCCAATTAGTGCACCATGTCCCCTCGCATGGCTCGCTTCACTCGCCATGCTTCGGGCAAGGTGCCTTGCTCGGCACAGATTACCGTTCCAATCGTAGTCCACGTGGATCGTTAAGTATGAAAAAGTTCAAACAAAGATTTTTTTTTAAAAAAAACTCATGTCGACCTTTTGACCTGTCGACCTAGCACATGTCGACCTAGAAACCCTGTCGACCTTCCATCCCTGTCGACCTATAGTGGTCGACCTAAACATTGTCAACCTAGACAGTGTCGATCTTCAGACCGGATCCCGTGAAAAGTACAGACGTCACAACAAAATGCCATTTTGCATATTTTAGGCATAGTGCTCCAAAATACAGGGACATAAAAAAACAACTTATGTCCCAAGCATATGTAATAATAGAGTCCACACCCACATTAGACATCAGTCTGGATTTCTGTGCTTTTTAGTAGAGCACCCAGACTGTGTCTTTATACTGTAGCAGAACTGGGAGTATTATATACTATATACACATTCCTAGCACAGTGCCTCATCATCCCATACAGCAGATTGGAAGACTGCATTCAGCTCATTTCCAGCAGTAAGTCATCGGCCTACCTTGTGTTTGAGTTTCACAATGGAACCCAGTCCACCCGCTGGTGCAGTTACATGTGTAACTATTGATCCCATCCAGGCAGCTACCGCCATTCTGACACGGGCTGCTGGAACACTCATCAATGTTCTCTGTACAGTTGGAGCCGTCCCATCCTGGATAACACTCACATATGTAGTTAGAGACGCTGGGCTGGACATGCAGAGCAAAGAGAAACAAATCACATTAATGCACTGTGATAAAATATAGGCTGCTCATTGAAGGTGTGTCAGCGGGATCTAAAGGAGACCCCTTCCCCAGTAAATGTGAGGGTGTACACCATTTAAAATGAGCAAGAAGCAATAATATGAAATATGAGTAGCGTACAAATAGAATATTAAGATTGCAGCAGGGGGTCGGCACAGTCTGCAAATGCTGGAGGTGAGACATGCTGCTGCAGGAGAACAGCGGCAAGGAACAAAGGAAGACGTAAGGAGAGAAAGAAAAGATAGAAAGACAATCGCCACCATATCACTTTAATAATTTTATTGATGGGGCCCCCACAAGTTTGTTGTCCAGGGGCCCCCACAGACCTTAATCCGGCCCTGATACTGACATGCATAAATTCTGTGTAATAACTCACCTTGCACACCCCATTCACACAAGGATTGTGTTTCTGGCAAATGTCACTGACAGACAGGCAGCCACTTGCCCCGTATCCATTGCCAGCGTATCCAGGAGGGCAGACACACACTGGCAGAAGACCCTCTGAGAGAAGATAAAAGCCGCACAAGTTATTTTATGACATTTACCGGAACACTCATAGGCGTGCGCAGGACATTTTATTAGGGGGTGCACGATCAGAAGGGCGTGTTTAGCACCGCCTATTGGGCATGTCTAACACCACCTAATGGGCGTGTCTAGCACCACCTATCAGGTGTGTCTACCACCACATATTGGCACTCAATGCAAACTAAATAATATAGAGAATTGATGCACAGACATATATATATATATATAGAGAGAGAGAGAGAGAGAGAGAGAGAGATACAGATACAGATATATAAAATCTGTTTAATATATGTTCAATTTGTATATTTTATTACCATGGATTATAGCCTAATCTCTCGAAATTTATATTGATATTGAATTTGAACTTGTCCTCCTCCAAGAGGAACGCTGTATTCTGTGGCGTTGGCACATGATGAGGAGAGAGAGGGCATGGGTGGGAGCATGAGCGGGCATGCACGCGGCATGACATCATCACGACACATCCCACAGGTTAGAGGAACTGGGAGTAGGATTATGTCAGTGATGCTGCACCCATACAAATGAATGACAGCCAGACTGAGCAGAGGGGGTGGCGGGCGCAATGGGCGGGAGAACAGAAATGAGCACTCTCAGCGATCGCCGATACTGCAGCAGCAGCAGCAGGTGTGTGTGAGGGGGTTACAGACATTAGGGGGTGCCTGTGCGCACCAGGCACCCCCCCTGCGCACGCCTATGGGAACACGTCAACATTAATTCAGTATAGATTTATATTACACCGCTGGAGCCTTTGGCATGCAGTGTCCCATCTCAGCTGCAGCGTTAGGGAAATCCATGGCAGTGAAGGGTAATGTGATTCCCACCTTTCCTCATGGGAGGAACAGTTCTGAGTTGCTAGTACTACCCCCGGGATGCCTCCCCCAGTGCCCTGGTTACGGTGTGATCTGCAATAACTACTCACAGCAGGAATGTAGGGTGGAGTCTCCCACTCTCCTACCAGCAATGATGGAATGCAGTGACTAACAGACTAAGAGGAGTTCGAAGGGTTAGAGGATTTGTTCCTCCTCTCCAGTGCCTTCACTTCTTCAGCCAATCACCGTGCTCACTTCTCTAGTGATTGGTTGGTGAATAGAGCAATGGGGAACCAGCAATGTACAAGTGCCATCTAGGGTGGCAATAGGGGTGGAATGCCTCTGGTCATACCCCTTCTATACTGGACTACTGTAATCCCCCTGACTGGCATCCCTAACACATACATATCTCCACTCCAATCTACCTTCAATGCTGCTGCCCGGATCATCTTCCTCACCAAACGCACTACATCCACCTGACCTCTCTTACTAGCCCTTCACTGGCTCCCCTTCCCCTTCAGAATCCATTTCAAGCTTCTCACACTCACTTACAAAGCCCACACCTACTCTTCTCCCATTTATATCTCTGACCTTATCTCCCTTTACTCTCCCACCCGTCCTCTTTGCTCTGCTAATACACGCCGCCTCTCCTGCCTTCTGATTACCTCCTCCCACTCCTACCCCCAAGATTTTGCACGCGCTGCTCCCTTTTCCTGGAATTCTCTACCTCTCCCCCTCAAACTCTCAACCTGTCTACAAAACTTCAAACGGGCTCTCAAGACCCACTTCTTCACCAAACCCAGCCGTCTCTCATCCTAAGCCTTCTGTGGCCCACGCTCACTTTCTACCCCATTTGTGTTGCCCCTCTCTGTGTGCCCCTCCCCTTGAGACTGTAAGCTCTCACGAGCAGGGTCCTCTTCCCTCATGTGCTTTTACGTCTCTTACTTAACCTATCTTCTTTTCAGTACTCTCTTTGATGGCAGCAAATCCTTTGGTTTTCTGACACCCCGAAACTTATTTCAGTGCTGTTTACTGACACAGCTATGTTTATATACCCTGTACTTGTCCTATATTGTATTGAACTGTAAGTCACTGTCTTCATGTTTTGCTTATTTGTTTACTCTCTTTTTGGGCGCTGTGGATCCCATGTGGCGCCATATAAATAAATGATAATAATAATAATAATAATAATAATTCTACACAGAACATTCTCAGATGCCCCATCCAGGAGTGGAGCTGCCTCTTGACCCTCATTACTTGCGTGTCTTACTGTAAGTTACTTCTAAAAATAAGTAACATGATGTACATCATATATCTATGGGGGATGCGTGTTCTTTGGGTAAAGTACATTTTCTAAATGATACTGTATCATTCATTTCAAACATTACCTTCCCTTGGAGCACAGGAAGCCAGCGGGTGACAATCTCCATTATGCACTGAGCAGGCATCTATCTGACTGCACGTCCGTCCATCCCCCTCATAACCTGGGGGTGTTATAATGGCACACTATCAGTGATATAGTATGTAGCTAGACAATTACTGTAGTCTTACGTGTTTAAGATAAAATGCATTACCTGGCGGACAGGGGCCACAGTGAAAGGAGCCCATTGTGTTCATACATCTCACCAGTGGGGCCACAGAACAGCCACCGTTGTCCGTCTCACACTCGTTAATATCTTGACAGCTGTATCCATTTCCAATCCAACCTTTACAGATCCACAGTGGAAGAATTTCAGGGTGCAAGTACAAACTGAGTATCCATGATTATTATCACTATGCACAATGGATCAGGGGGTGCGGGCTCCAGCTCCGCAGATAGGATTCCTCCCTGGTCACCCACTGAAACTCATCATTTAATAGGCACAATCGAGTTTGCATTTCATTGGGACATACAGCAAGTAGCTGTAATTAGACAGCAAGCCTCACACTCAGGGCTGGACTAACCTTTGTGTGGGCATCAGAGAAACTAACTTGTGGGGGGCCCCTACCAATAAAATGGTCTATATAATATGATGTTGAGGTAACGAAAAAGTATAATGTGTATATACTCCCAGCAGCACAAATGTGTTAAACACACTACAGTGCCAACATTCACATTTTGCCACACATAAACCCAGGTTCACATATGCCACAGTGCCCCCCATGTTGGTGATGTAGCTATGTGTGTGGTCCCCCCCCTGTAGTTAATCCAGTATTGTTCACTTCACACTCCCAGTGCTTCTGCACTAAGCAGGACCATCTTCCCAATATCCCTGGGATAGGGCCTACCGCCTACGTAAGTAACTGCTCCCACCCAAAGGTCTTGGGCGGAATGTACTAAGCGGGTCTGGGACTCAGGGTCGACACCAATTAGGTCGACACCAATTGGTCGGCACACCTTAGATCGACACCACAAACGTGTCGACATGGACAAAAGGTCGACATGCGTTTTTTATGTTTTTTTGTTGTAGTGTTTTCGGTAATGTGACCGGGAACCCCAATTAGTGCTCGCCATGCTTCAGGCAAGGTGCCTCGCTCCGCTACCGCTGCACTCGGCACAGGTTACCATTCCATACTGTAGTCCACGTGGATCGTCAAGTACGAAAAAGTTCAAAAAAATTAAAATAAAATTTGAAAAACGCATGTCAACCTTGTTCATGTCGGCCTTTTGTCCATGACGACCTATTCCAGGTGTCGCCCTAAGGTGTGTCGACCAATAGGTGTCATCCTAAGTGGTGTCGACCTAATTGGTGTTGACCTGGAGTCCAGATACCGTAATAAGCCTTGAAATGTGATCATTTCATTGTGATAAAGTACCAGCCAATCAGCTCCTAACTGCCATGTCACAGGCTGGATTTGAAAAATGACAGTCAGGAGCTGGTCGGCTGGTGCTTTATCACAGTGAAATTATCACTTTTCAAGGCTTAGTACATCCCGCCCTTTGAGAGAGGTACTGCGGGTGGGGGACACACCAAGCGCACAGGATTGCACAGGGATGGGGACAGCCAAGAGGCAGGTCACAGCTACTATGGCAGCCATGCCACGCCCCCCTCCGCATAAAGCTCTTGACCTCCTTTCTATCAGCGGCCATCTTTGTAATATAGATGATTACGATATTGCCACTGCGTGAAATACACACGTAATTACGAGTATTGTTTCTGACATGTGAGCTTCCAATTGTGGCCCCATGTATGGCTAACTTGATGCACTTGTAGGCAAGAAACGACAAACATTTCTTCCTCTCTCGTGTTTGGTCGATTACTACAAACAAGTTGGAAGTAAAAAAGTACCAGGGCCACGTATACAACCACAGTGACTCTGAGCAAAGGAACGCTAAAACCCAGCAAGACTAAAGCCCTAATTATTTATTAATAAAAATCTCAAATATTAAAGCAAACAAAAATAAAGCATTAGCAATAACTAAAAATAAGAATTTACTTACCGATAATTCTATTTCTCATAGTCCGTAGTGGATGCTGGGGACTCCGAAAGGACCATGGGGAATAGCGGCTCCGCAGGAGACTGGGCACAAAAGTAAAAGCTTTAGGACTACCTGGTGTGCACTGGCTCCTCCCCCTATGACCCTCCTCCAAGCCTCAGTTAGGATACTGTGCCCGGACGAGCGTACACAATAAGGAAGGATTTTGAATCCCGGGTAAGACTCATACCAGCCACACCAATCACACCGTACAACTTGTGATCTGAACCCAGTTAACAGCATGATAACAGAGGAGCCTCTGAAAAGATGGCTCACAACAATAATAACCCGATTTTTGTAACAATAACTATGTACAAGTATTGCAGACAATCCGCACTTGGGATGGGCGCCCAGCATCCACTACGGACTATGAGAAATAGAATTATCGGTAAGTAAATTCTTATTTTCTCTGACGTCCTAGTGGATGCTGGGGACTCCGAAAGGACCATGGGGATTATACCAAAGCTCCCAAACGGGCGGGAGAGTGCGGATGACTCTGCAGCACCGAATGAGAGAACTCCAGGTCTTCCTCAGCCAGGGTATCAAATTTGTAGAATTTAGCAAACGTGTTTGCCCCTGACCAAGTAGCTGCTCGGCAAAGTTGTAAAGCCGAGACCCCTCGGGCAGCCGCCCAAGATGAGCCCACTTTTCGTGTGGAATGGGCTTTTACAGATTTTGGCTGTGGCAGGCCTGCCACAGAATGTGCAAGCTGAATTGTACTACAAATCCAACGAGCAATAGTCTGCTTAGAAGCAGGAGCACCCAGCTTGTTGGGTGCATACAGGATAAAAAGCGAGTCAGATTTTCTGACTCCAGCCGTCCTGGAAACATATATTTTCAGGGCCCTGACTACGTCCAGCAACTTGGAATCCTCCAAGTCCCTAGTAGCCGCAGGTACCACAATAGGCTAGTTTAAGTGAAACGCTGAAACCACCTTAGGGAGAAATTGGGGACGAGTCCTCAATTCTGCCCTGTCCGTATGAAAAATTAGGTAAGGGCTTTTATAGGATAAAGCCGCCAATTCTGAGACACGCCTGGCTGAAGCCAGGGCTAACAGCATTACCACTTTCCATGTGAGATCTTTTAAGTCCACAGTGGTGAGTGGTTCAAACCAATGTGATTTTAGGAACCCTAAAACTACATTGAGATCCCAAGGTGCCACTGGAGGCACAAAAGGAGGCTGTATATGCAGTACCCCCTTGACAAACGTCTGAACTTCAGGAACTGAAGCTAGTTCTTTTTGGAAGAATATCGACAGGGCCGAAATTTGAACCTTAATGGACCCTAATTTTAGGCCCATAGACAGTCCTGTTTGCAGGAAATGCAGGAAACGACCCAGTTGAAATTCCTCTGTAGGGGCCTTCCTGGCCTC
Organism: Pseudophryne corroboree; assembly: GCF_028390025.1. Taxonomy (NCBI): domain Eukaryota; kingdom Metazoa; phylum Chordata; class Amphibia; order Anura; family Myobatrachidae; genus Pseudophryne; species Pseudophryne corroboree. The sequence goes on from NC_086448.1 coordinate 102,584,636, forward strand.
ACACCACGCAACATATTAAATACGGTGATAATGTTGCACAGTTACATCCTTCCTGGCTTTGATCAGGGTAGGGATGACTTCATCCGGAATGCCTTTTTCCTTCAGGATCCGGCGTTCAACCGCCATGCCGTCAAACGCAGCCGCGGTAAGTCTTGGAACAGACAGGGTCCCTGCTGGAGCAGGTCCTTTCTTAGAGGTAGAGGCCACGGGTCTTCCGTGAGCATCTCTTGAAGTTCCGGGTACCAAGTCCTTCTTGGCCAATCCGGAGCCACGAGTATAGTCCTTACTCCTCTCCTTCTTATGATTCTCAGTACCTTGGGTATGAGAGGCAGAGGAGGGAACACATACACTGACTGGTACACCCACGGTGTTACCAGAGCGTCCACAGCTATTGCCTGAGGGTCCCTTGACCTGGCGCAATATCTGTCTATTTTTTTGTTGAGGCGGGACGCCATCATGTCCACCTTTGGTTTTTCCCAACGGTTCACAATCATGTGGAAGACTTCTGGGTGAAGTCCCCACTCTCCCGGGTGGAGGTCGTGTCTGCTGAGGAAGTCTGCTTCCCAGTTGTCCACTCCCGGAATGAACACTGCTGACAGTGCTATCACATGATTTTCCGCCCAGCGAAGAATCCTTGCAACTTCCGTCATTGCCCTCCTGCTTCTTGTGCCGCCCTGTCTGTTTACGTGGGCGACTGCCGTGATGTTGTCCGACTGGATCAACACCGGCTGACCCTGAAGCAGAGGTCTTGCCTGACTTAGGGCATTGTAAATGGCCCTTAGTTCCAGGATATTTATGTGAAGTGACGTTTCCATGCTTGACCACAAGCCCTGGAAATTTTTTCCCTGTGTGACTGCTCCCCAGCCTCTCAGGCTGGCATCCGTGGTCACCAGGACCCAGTCCTGAATGCCGAATCTGCGGCCCTCTAGAAGATGAGCACTCTGTAACCACCACAGGAGAGACACCCTTGTCCTTGGAGACAGGGTTATCCGCTGATGCATTTGAAGATGCGATCCGGACCATTTGTCCAGCAGATCCCACTGAAAAGTTCTTGCGTGGAATCTGCCGAATGGAATCGCTTCGTAAGAAGCCACCATTTTTCCCAGGACCCTTGTGCATTGATGCACTGACACTTGGCCTGGTTTTAGGAGGTTCCTGACTAGGTCGGATAACTCCCTGGCTTTCTCCTCCGGGAGAAACACCTTTTTCTGGACTGTGTCCAGAATCATCCCTAGGAACAGCAGACGTGTCGTCGGAATCAGCTGCGATTTTGGAATATTTAGAATCCACCCGTGCTGTCGTAGTACTACTTGAGATAGTGCTACTCCGACCTCTAACTGTTCTCTGGACCTTGCCCTTATCAGGAGATCGTCCAAGTAAGGGATAATTAAGACGCCTTTTCTTCGAAGAAGAATCATCATTTCGGCCATTACCTTGGTAAAGACCCGGGGTGCCGTGGACAATCCAAACGGCAGCGTCTGAAACTGATAGTGACAGTTCTGTACCACAAACCTGAGGTACCCTTGGTGAGAAGGGCAAATTGGGACATGGAGGTAAGCATCCTTGATGTCCAGAGACACCATATAGTCCCCTTCTTCCAGGTTCGCTATCACTGCTCTGAGTGACTCCATCTTGAATTTGAACCTTTGTATGTAAGTGTTCAAGGATTTCAGATTTAAAATAGGTCTCACCGAGCCGTCCGGCTTCGGTACCACAAACAGCGTGGAATAATACCCCTTTCCCTGTTGTAGGAGGGGTACCTTGATTATCACCTGCTGGGAATACAGCTTGTGAATGGCTTCCAATACCGCCTCCCTGTCGGAGGGAGACGTTGGTAAAGCAGACACAAGGAACCGGCGAGGGGGAGACGTCTCGAATTCCAATTTGTACCCCTGAGATACTACCTGCAGGATCCAGGGGTCCACTTGCGAGTGAGCCCACTGCGCGTTGAAATTCTTGAGACGGGCCCCCACCGTGCCTGAGTCCGCTTGTAAGGCCCCAGCGTCATGCTGAGGACTTGGCAGAAGCGGGGGAGGGCTTCTGTTCCTGGGAAGAGGCTGCCTGCTGCAGTCTTTTTCCCCTTCCTCTGCCCCGGGGCAGATATGAGTGGCCTTTTGCCCGCTTGCCCTTATGGGGACGAAAGGACTGAGCCTGAAAAGACGGTGTCTTTTTCTGCTGAGAGGTGACCTGGGGTAAAAAGGTGGATTTCCCAGCCGTTGCCGTGGCCACCAGGTCCGATAGACCGACCCCAAATAACTCCTCCCCTTTATACGGCAATACTTCCATATGCCGTTTGGAATCCGCATCACCTGACCACTGTCGCGTCCATAACCCTCTTCTGGCAGAAATGGACAGCGCACTTACTCTTGATGCCAGAGTGCAAATATCCCTCTGTGCATCTCGCATATATAGAAATGCATCCTTTAAATGCTCTATAGTCAATAATATACTGTCCCTGTCCAGGGTATCAATATTTTCAGTCAGGGAATCCGACCAAGCCACCCCAGCACTGCACATCCAGGCTGAGGCGATTGCTGGTCGCAGTATAATACCAGTATGTGTGTATATACTTTTTAGGATATTTTCCAGCTTCCTATCAGCTGGCTCCTTGAGGGCGGCCGTATCAGGAGACGGTAACGCCACTTGTTTTGATAAGCGTGTGAGCGCCTTATCTACCCTAGGGGGTGTTTCCCAACGCGCCCTAACCTCTGGCGGGAAAGGGTATAATGCCAATAATTTTTTTAGAAATTAGCAGTTTTTTATCGGGGGAAACCCACGCTTCATCACACACCTCATTTAATTCATCTGATTCAGGAAAAACTACGGGTAGTTTTTTCACACCCCACATAATACCCTTTTTTGTGGTACTTGTAGTATCAGAAATGTTCAAAACCTCCTTCATTGCCGTGATCATGTAACGTGTGGCCCTACTGGAAAATACGTTTGTTTCCTCACCGTCGACACTGGAGTCAGTGTCCGTGTCTGGGTCTGTGTCGACCATCTGAGGTAACGGCCGCTTTAGAGCCCCTGACGGTGTTTGAGACGCCTGTACAGGTAATAACTGATTTGCCGGCTGTCTCATGTCGTCAACAGTCTTTTGTAAAGTGCTGACACTATCACGTAATTCCTTCCATAAGACCATCCAGTCAGGTGTCGACTCCCTAGGGGGTGACATCACTATTACAGGCAATTGCTCCGCCTCCATACCATTTTCCTCCTCATACATGTCGACACAAGACTGATAGAGGACAGGACCCCACTAGCCCTTTGGGGAGACAGAGGGAGAGTTTGCCAGCACACACCAGAGCGCTATATATATACAGGGATAACCTTATATAAGTGTTTTTCCCTTATATAGCTGCTATATAGATTTATCTGCCAAATTAGTGCCCCCCCTCTCTTGTTTTACCCTGTTTCTGTAGTGCAGAACTGCAGGGGAGAGTCAGGGAGCTTCCCTCCAACGGAGCTGTGAGGAAAAATGGCGCCAGTGTGCTGAGGAGATAGGCTCCGCCCCCTTCTCGGCGGCCTTTCTCCCGCTTTTTTAAGGAAAAATTGGCAGGGGTTAAATACATCCATATAGCCCAGGAGCTATATGTGATGTATTTTTTGCCATATAAGGTGTTTTTATTGCGTCTCAGGGCCCCCCCCCCCAGCGCCCTGCACCCTCAGTGACCGGAGTGTGAAGTGTGCTGAGAGCAATGGCGCATACCTTATTGAAGACAGGACGTCTTCTGCCGCCGATGTTCCGGACCTCTTCAGTCTTCTGGCTCTGTAAGGGGGCCGGCGGCGCGGCTCTGGGACCCATCCATGGCTGGGCCTGTGATCGTCCCTCTGGAGCTAATGTCCAGTAGCCTAAGAAGCCCAATCCACTCTGCACGCAGGTGAGTTCGCTTCTTCTCCCCTTAGTCCCTCGGTGCAGTGAACCTGTTGCCAGCAGGATTCACTGAAAATAAAAAACCTATACTTAAACTTTTTTACTAAGCAGCTCAGGAGAGCCACCTAGTGAGCACCCTTCTCGTTCGGGCACAAAAATCTAACTGAGGCTTGGAGGAGGGTCATAGGGGGAGGAGCCAGTGCACACCAGGTAGTCCTAAAGCTTTTACTTTTGTGCCCAGTCTCCTGCGGAGCCGCTATTCCCCATGGTCCTTTCGGAGTCCCCAGCATCCACTAGGACGTCAGAGAAAACATAATGCGTTTGATGCCAATATTCTGAATTTTGCCTTTTTTGTACCATATCCTCTGCAGGGCCCTCTTTGGAGAGCCCAAAAACCAGCCCTGAACACTCAAAATCCTACTGAATAAACGCATCCTGGGGAATGTCTGACATGTAGCTAGTTTTAAATGCAAAGGGACAACGAGAAGCACTCTCACTGTTTTGGGGCACGTTTGCTCAGTGATTAGCGGATACCTGTTGGGCATGAGCCACATGTGAAAGATCCCAATGTGTCAGAGCACTGCACTGGAGGATTCTGGGAGCAGGGAGGACTGGGCTGGGCGCATTCATCAATATTCTCAGTACATGCAGGAGATCCATCAGGTGACATCCATCCCGTATCACAGACACAGCTGTACTTGGGCTGCCAATACACACCACCGTTATTAGAACACGCATACTGTATAATACAAATATTAACACATACAGTATATTCCTATATTGTATACCAGAAATCATATTTGAAATAGACTTTATATGGTAACATTCACATTGGTAGATATTTGTCTGAGTTTTCTTACATATACTCAGTAAGACATCCTTCCTCATCCTGGTACTTTACATTGTTCTGTTTTTGTTTTGTCTTTTATGAGTAAAACCTGGCACAAGAGTGTAACAGGGATATTTAAATAAAGTGTAAAAGCGGGCATTTACATAATTCCCAACCATCCAGCTTTCGGAAGAGCAGTCCCTATTTTGGTGGACTGTGTCCCACCGTCTTGCGTTCAGACGTTCTTCCCAATCTGCTGTTGGAAGCAGTTGCACTGCCGCACACTGTGTAGGCTGGCGTACGTCCCCATGATGTGCACAATAGAAAAATGTGTTTCTCTGAAAGAAAGAAATTGCCTACCTAAACTCCCAACCCACTTTGTTGATCTCTGATTTTGGGATGTACAGAATGCATATACCATTGCCCATGAGTAAAAGGATTCATCTTTAAGGGTTTGTGTAAAAGTCTGCGAGATGAAGGCTCTGGCGAGATTTTGGTGAGTCTGCCTGAATTTGTAAAGTGCCAGTCATATAAAAAGCAAATCCAGGCTGATGTTGCATTTTTAAGTGGAAGCTCGCCAGAGAGTGTTTCTTATACCCCATTCACACTGCAGCCCCAGCTCTGATCTGTGTCCGACCTGGGATACTGAACACAGGTCGGAGCTGGGGCTTCAGATTACTTACCCCTTTCACACTGCCTTGATGGACTTGGGTTATTCCCATATTGTTGCCATTAATACAAGACGCTTAGAGATGACATCATCTCCAAGAGTCCTGAGTGCGCCAATCAGCAGCCTCTTAGCCATGACGTAGGTTGTGGACCTGGGATGCACGACCCACACTGAGCCAGGACCTGGGTCGCTCCAGCTTGCCCTGGCAATAACTCAGGTTCTTAGCCCAGTGTGAAAGGGTTATAACAGGCTATTACAAGAACCCCTTAATTTTAGTAACTGATCCTGGTAAACAAAGTTGCTAAATTTCATGAAGTGAGTTATTCCAAATTGAGCAAAGATCTAGATCATTGGTTCTCAATCTTTTTCCCACGTGGGTAACCCACGGCAGTCCAGTTGCATTATTTGTACCCCAACACTTGCTAAGCAGTACATTTGTAATCAATATAATTGATAACATCTTCAGGCGCTTCTATATATAAAGGCAATAAATGTTCTATACACAATATAATGACACAAGAAAAAAATGCATTGGACAGATATATTTTTCACATATGACAATTTCTGAAAAAAAGAAAAGAAAAAGAAATTGACAGTATAACTACTCTCTATTATTTTTTTTGCTTTCTTTTACAGGGATGCAGGCAGCGCCAGAGCAGGGCTCACAGCTGGCATGCTCTGCCCCCAAACCTGTGACATCACGTAAGTGGGCGGGGCTGCTGGCAAGAGAAAGTGTAGAGCTGCCCAGACAGAGCTATTGCACCCTGATACTAAAGATGGCGGCTGAAGTAAAACAGTGAACAGGATGGCATTCCATGCGCAGGCGCACATACGTTCCACTTACACAGGCATATTCTTGCATTAGCAGAAGCTAGTATATAGGCAAAAGTGGCCGCATACTTAGAATCAGGCCCATAATGTAGGAAATGAAGGAGTACATTTACTAAGATGGGAGTTCTATCTAAGATGGGAGGTTGCCCATAGCAACCAATTAGATTCTAGGTATTATCTTCTAGAAGGTGCTAGATAAATGAGAAGTAGAATCTGATTGGTTGCTATGGGCATCATCCTATCTTAAATAGAACTCCCATCTTAATTTCTCTGACGTCCTAGTGGATGCTGGGGACTCCGTAAGGACCATGGGGATTAGACGGGCTCCGCAGGAGACTGGGCACTCTATAAGAAAGATTTGGTACTATCTGGTGTGCACTGGCTCATCCCTCTATGCCCCTCCTCCAGACCTCAGTTAGATTTCTGTGCCCAGCCGAGCTGGATGCACACTAGGGGCTCTCCTGAGCTCCTAGAAAGAAAGTATATGTTGGGAAAGGCCACAGGTGGACATGATGGCGTCCCACCTCAACAAAAAGCTAAAGAGATATTGCGCCAGGTCAAGGGACCCTCAGGCGATAGCTGTGGACGCTCTAGTGACACCGTGGGTGTACCAGTCGGTTTATGTGTTCCCTCCTCTGCCTCTCATACCAAAGGTACTGAGAATAATAAGAAGGCGAGGAGTAAGAACGATACTCGTGGTTCCGGATTGGCCAAGAAGAGCTTGGTACCCGGAACTTCAAGAAATGTTATCAGAGGACCCATGGCCTCTACCGCTCAGACAGGATCTGCTACAGCAGGGGCCCTGTCTGTTCCAAGACTTACCGTGGCTGCGTTTGACGGCATGGCGGTTGAATTCCGGATCCTAAAGGAAAAGGGCATTCCGGAGGAAGTCATTCCTACGCTGATAAAAGCCAGGAAAGAAGTAACCGCAAACCATTATCACCGCATTTGGCGAAAATATGTTGCGTGGTGTGAGGCCAGGAAGGCCCCTACAGAGGAATTTCAGCTGGGTCGTTTTCTGCACTTCCTACAGTCGGGAGTGACTATGGGCCTAAAATTGGGTTCCATTAAGGTCCAGATTTCGGCTCTGTCGATTTTCTTCCAGAAAGAACTGGCTTCACTGCCTGAAGTTCAGACTTTTGTAAAGGGAGTGCTTCATATTCAGCCCCCTTTTGTGCCTCCTGTGGCACCTTGGGATCTCAATGTGGTGTTGAGTTTCCTAAAATCACATTGGTTTGAACCACTTAAAACTGTTGATCTGAAATATCTCACGTGGAAAGTGGTCATGTTATTGGCCTTGGCTTCGGCCAGGCGTGTGTCAGAATTGGCGGCTTTGTCATGTAAAAGCCCTTATCTGATTTTCCATATGGATAGGGCAGAATTGAGGACTCGTCCCCAGTTTCTCCCTAAGGTGGTATCAGCTTTTCACTTGAACCAACCTATTGTGGTGCCTGCGGCTACTAGGGACTTGGGGGATTCCAAGTTACTGGACGTAGTCAGGGCCTTGAAAATTTATGTTTCCTGGATGGCTGGAGTCAGGAAAACCGACTCGCTTTTTATCCTGTATGCACCCAACAAAATAGGTGCTCCTGCTTCTAAGCAGACTATTGCTCGCTGGATTTGTAGCACAATTCAGCTGGCGCATTCTGCGGCTGGATTGCCGCATCCTAAATCAGTGAAAGCCCATTCCACGAGGAAGGTGGGCTCATCTTGGGCGGCTGCCCGAGGGGTCTCGGCTTTACAACTTTGCCGAGCTGCAACTTGGTCAGGGGCAAACACGTTTGCTAAATTCTACAAATTTGATACCCTGGCTGAGGAGGACCTTGAGTTCTCTCATTCGGTGCTGCAGAGTCATCCGCACTCTCCCGCCCGTTTGGGAGCTTTGGTATAATCCCCATGGTCCTTACGGAGTCCTTAGCATCCACTAGGACGTCAGAGAAAATAACAATTTACTCACCGGTAATTCTATTTCTCGTAGTCCGTAGTGGATGCTGGGCGCCCATCCCAAGTGCAGATTGTCTGCAATATTTGTATATAGTTATTGCCTAACTAAAGGGTTATTGTTGAGCCATCTGTTGAGAGGCTCAGTTATATTTCATACTGTTAACTGGGTATAATATCACGAGTTATACGGTGTGATTGGTGTGGCTGGTATGAGTCTTACCCGGGATTCAAAATCCTTCCTTATTGTGTCAGCTCTTCCGGGCACAGTATCCTAACTGAGGTCTGGAGGAGGGGCATAGAGGGAGGAGCCAGTGCACACCAGATAGTACCAAATCTTTCTTATAGAGTGCCCAGTCTCCTGCGGAGCCCGTCTAATCCCCATGGTCCTTACGGAGTCCCCAGCATCCACTACGGACTACGAGAAATAGAATTACCGGTGAGTAAATTCTTATTAAATGTATCCCTAATTATCAGGTATGGGGGAATGTTTTATTAATATACAGTAATAAGGGGCAAACACAAAGTACATTTTATTAAGAGAGCCATATTATTTATTAATAATATTAATGGGCCAATGTTAATTGTTAATTTGGGGGAAAAAATTTGTTGTTACACCCTGGGGCAATATTAATTAGCTCTTAATTGGGGGGAGGAGGATTTGCTATACCCCTACAACTTTCAGTTGCCTGCTAATGCCATTGCACTTATTTCTCTATATTCCCAAGGGTATATGTAATAAGTGCGATTTTCCTTAAAGGCAACGATCTCGGCAAGTAAGGTTGGTTTTTAAATTATGTGCACTTTAAATCTACAGCTATAATTGTAGGGAACGCGCCGGCTCGGGGAAATCTGACTCTATTACATGTACCCCCCTGAGTTCATCTACTTTCACTTGTTACTTGCTCCTCCTACAAAATGAATGAGAAAAACAGCGACCGCACATTACGGTTACAGCACCCCACTTGCGCCCAGTCCCATTTCAATGTGTCATTTTCAAGTTACAATAACTTAACAGTGCAGCAATTAAAGGGATATGTTTTTTTAATTACTTGTTTCGTTCTGCTGCAGAACGTAACATGAAAGAGGAACACATATTCCGTTCCTCAGCATACCACAATTAATATACAGTTTCTACTTTTTCATTTCTCACAGGGGGGAAAGAAAACACTGATTGTGCCTGAAGAACGCAAACACTGATTGATTTACCTCAGATCTTGTGAATCACTTGACTTTCCCAGGAGGAGAGTCATACTTTATGCTGGACAATAAAGCTACTGTATAACACACACGGTCTAATGCTGGCTTGGGCACTTGGTGCAAGCGAGCATATCATTCTGCATCTCAAGCTGCGACCAGTTCTGCGCCAGACGTACATGTGCCAGGTTTTTGCCAAGTGTGCTTACAACCCGAAACACTTATACACCCAACCACGTCACAAGGACAAGAAAAGGTTTTTTTTTTAACATTTGATAGCGAAAATTGCATTTGTTATTGGGTTTGATTTATGTGGCATTTCATGAAATATAGGATACAATACATGAAAAATAGATTTCACATACCCACTAACATTTTAGTGTATTTATGCTGCTAAAATATGGTAGTATATTGTCTGATAATTGTAAATCAATATATTTATGTACATCGATTTCCCGCGTGTGTAAACACTGAACATATATGGAGGTTGTTGAAGTGGATGCAAAAATGTCTGAGCAGGATGGAGTAAACTGGCAGCACCTGGAAATGACTTCACATAGATACTACTTTTGGGGACTAACCCCATAGGAAATTCCTTTTTGGAGCACTCTTTTAATGAAATGATTATAAAAATAATAATAAGTCAAGATATGATTTTTATAGTTAAAACATAGCTTTTATTTCTTATCAAGATAATATAAATGGGGAAGAGAAAAAATAATAAAAAAATTATTCTTTATTATACGTAATTGTATCCCCTATCGTAATGAGAATCATACACATAGGTGAATTTTGTTCCTGACATGGAGCGATTAAAACCACAGCTCTCCACCTAAGTAGAATCACTGAATGCGTACCCCGATGTGACCCAAATAGCATAGGTTTTAAATCACATTAGGTAGACTCTTGCAGAGTCTTACTACAAAATAGTGAAAAATAACACTAGTGCAATATTGCAGACTTGCATTCCTTATAGATTCTCAATCACATAAAATAAGCAATTTGCAGAGTGTTAGGGCTTCCTACACAACAGTGTATGACGATATGTCTACAATATTTAAAAAAAACTCTTGCATTGAAATGCTACGCAATTAAAGGCAGACAGTAATACACGTTTGCAATTCAAATAATAAATGCTTCCATATATAGATCCATCTGACTAGTTTGTTCAGAACATATAAGTGATAACAAGATTTATCAGAAATTAGATAGAAAGCATTAGTACAGCATATTTTGCAGATACCACCATCTGCTGCCCGTCCTCATCATGAGAGCGGAGAATGGGTGAGAGTAGGGATACTGCTATGCTGAGAGAAAAATAAGTAAAGCCCCAGTGTCTCTCCAAATCCCCGTTTTTGGTGTTAGGGAAGCCCTGTTACTGAATGCATTGCAGGGCTTCAATGCGCCACGGGAACGGAGGGACACCTGTGAAAAAGATCAGCTCAGGGAAAAATATATGAATGATTAATCAGTCGCGTGGTGAGGGACTAATACAAATTGCTTCTGCTTTTTTTAATGTTAAAAATGAAAAAACACAATCTCTTGCATTGCCAATAATGAATGCTTCCATATATAAATCAGTATAACTCGTTTGTTCAGAGCATATAAATGAGAACAAAAATTATTATCAAACAAATAGATAGAAAGCATAGATAAAAGGCATTAGTACAGCACATTTTGCAGATACCCCCATCTGCTGCCCATCCTCATCATGAGAGCGGAGAATGGGTGAGAGTAGGGATACTGCTATGCTGAGAGAAATAAAGCCCCAGTGTCTCTCCAAATCCCCGTTTTTGGTGTTAGGGAAGCCCTGTTACTGAACGCATTGCAGGGCTTCAATGCGCCACGGGAACGAGGGGACACCTGTGAAAAAAAGAGAGATCAACTCAGGAAAAGGTATGTGAGTGATTCTTCAATCGCGTGGTGAGCGGCTAATATAAATTGCTCCTACTTTAGATAGGAACACACAATGTTAGACTCAATAGGGCTATTTACCGTGCACAAGAAAAAACGGGGTTAAAGGGACATATAATACCCAGCCGCCGGCCGCGGCTAATGTGTAGTTGTGCGCGTACACTCCGTTTGTGTGTCCCAGTTGGAGTGTTCTTCAGCGTCCTCCTGCAGAGAGGAGCTGTATGGAGAATCAAGAGCACATCGGCTATCAGCTGGACGTACGTTTCACCTTCTGGGCTTGATCACCAGCCTGGTGATCAAGCCCAGAAGGTGAAACGTACGTCCAGCTGATAGCCGATGTGCTCTTGATTCTCCATACAGCTCCTCTCTGCAGGAGGACGCTGAAGAACACTCCAACTGGGACACACGAACGGAGTGTACGCGCACAACTACACATTAGCCGCGGCCGGCGGCTGGGTATTATATGTCCCTTTAACCCCGTTTTTTCTTGTGCACGGTAAATAGCCCTATTGAGTCTAACATTGTGTGTTCCTATCTAAAGTAGGAGCAATTTATATTAGCCGCTCACCACGCGATTGAAGAATCACTCACATACCTTTTCCTGAGTTGATCTCTCTTTTTTTCACAGGTGTCCCCTCGTTCCCGTGGCGCGTTGAAGCCCTGCAATGCGTTCAGTAACAGGGCTTCCCTAACACCAAAAACGGGGATTTGGAGAGACACTGGGGCTTTATTTCTCTCAGCATAGCAGTATCCCTACTCTCACCCATTCTCCGCTCTCATGATGAGGATGGGCAGCAGATGGGGGTATCTGCAAAATGTGCTGTACTAATGCCTTTTATCTATGCTTTCTATCTATTTGTTTGATAATAATTTTTGTTCTCATTTATATGCTCTGAACAAACGAGTTATACTGATTTATATATGGAAGCATTCATTATTGGCAATGCAAGAGATTGTGTTTTTTCATTTTTAACATTAAAAAAAGCAGAAGCAATTTGTATTAGTCCCTCACCACGCGACTGATTAATCATTCATATATTTTTCCCTGAGCTGATCTTTTTCACAGGTGTCCCTCCGTTCCCGTGGCGCATTGAAGCCCTGCAATGCATTCAGTAACAGGGCTTCCCTAACACCAAAAACGGGGATTTGGAGAGACACTGGGGCTTTACTTATTTTTCTCTCAGCATAGCAGTATCCCTACTCTCACCCATTCTCCGCTCTCATGATGAGGACGGGCAGCAGATGGGGGTATCTGCAAAATATGCTGTACTAATGCTTTCTATCTAATTTCTGATAAATCTTGTTATCACTTATATGTTCTGAACAAACTAGTCAGATGGATCTATATATGGAAGCATTTATTATTTGAATTGCAAACGTGTATTACTGTCTGCCTTTAATTGCGTAGCATTTCAATGCAAGAGTTTTTTTTAAATATTGTAGACATATCGTCATACACTGTTGTGTAGGAAGCCCTAACACTCTGCAAATTGCTTATTTTATGTGATTGAGAATCTATAAGGAATGCAAGTCTGCAATATTGCACTAGTGTTATTTTTCACTATTTTGTAGTAAGACTCTGCAAGAGTCTACCTAATGTGATTTAAAACCTATGCTATTTGGGTCACATCGGGGTACGCATTCAGTGATTCTACTTAGGTGGAGAGCTGTGGTTTTAATCGCTCCATGTCAGGAACAAAATTCACCTATGTGTATGATTCTCATTACGATAGGGGATACAATTACGTATAATAAAGAATATTTTTTTTATTATTTTTTCTCTTCCCCATTTATATTATCTTGATAAGAAATAAAAGCTATGTTTTAACTATAAAAATCATATCTTGACTTATTATTATTTTATAATCATTTCATTAAAAGAGTGCTCCAAAAAGGAATTTCCTATGGGGTTAGTCCCCAAAAGTAGTATCTATGTGAAGTCTCTTCATAAATTCCAGGAGCACCTCCAGCCCAAATATTTGTCTAGGATTTGCCGTTTGATGTATACTAGCTGGTTTCTACTTTAAATTAAATTATTTATATTTATGTATAAAAAAAATCTTTTCTTGTCTGGTGCAGGATTAAAACTTTTGGTTTAGCACCTGGAAATGGCCATCATCACCAGAGGAAATATTCTATACATCTTCACAGTTAATCGGGAAGATAAACAGGCCTGCACTGATCAATTCACGTGGATTCTACAGGTGTGAGTCATTTGTATCAGAGCCCTGTGACTGGGGACAGAAATGTAACGTGAGTCACATCTGTATGTAACGTGAGTCACATGGCAAAACTGATTTTAAGTAGAGTTTGGGTAACATTCAGTTTTTGATAGTGTATCAGGTCTTATAAGTGTATAGCATAACAATCATACTATGGGGGTCATTCCGAGTTGATCGCTAGCTGAAAATGTTCGCTGCGCAGCGATGATGCAAAAAAAGGCATGTGTATGCGGCGCAATGCGCATGCACGACGTACTTTCACAACGGCTGATGTAGTTTCACACAGGGTCTAGCGAAGCTTTTTCAGTCGCACTGCTGGCCGCAGAGTGATTGACATGAAGTGGGCGTTTCTGGGTGTCAACTTACCGTTTTCAGGGAGTGTTTGTAAAAACGCAGGCGTGCCAGGAAAAATGCAGGCGTGGTGGATGAACGCAGGGCGTGTTTGTGACGTCAAAACAGGAACTGAACAGTCTGAAGTGATCGCAAGCGCTGAGTAGGTCTGGAGCTACTCTGAAACTGCACAAAATTATTTTGTAGCCGCTCTGCGATCCTTTCGTTCGCACTTCTACTAAGCTAAGATACACTCCCAGTGGGAGGCCGCATAGCGTTTGCATGGCTGCTAAAAACAGCTAGCGAAAGATCAACTCGGAATGACCACCCATGTTTAGAGAAACACTGTTAAAACTGCTGGTGAAGTCTATAATTATATTTCTATGATACATTCTTATAGATCAGCTTTGTATTGGATCCCTGATATGACTTCAGGGGTTACAGTTTATCTATAAAATCTGTGACATTAGGAATCAAGCTATTCTGGAAGATAACAGCAACATGTTAAACAGTTAAATTAGCGTTCCATCTATTAATCTAATTATTAAATGCTAATATAATACCTGTAGGTATATGTCTACTGTACATAAGTATTTAGGATTTGTCATTTGCCAGGTGCTTCCACATAGCCTCATCCTCTCTGTGTCTCTTCCGCTTCATCCCTTCTCTCCAGTCTCATGTCCCCCTTGTGTTTCTTCAGCCTCATGCCCCCCCCCATGTCTTTCCAGCCTCATGCCACCCTGTGTCTTTCTTACCCCCCCATGTCTCTCCAGCCTCATGCACTCTGTGTCTCTCTAGAGTCTAGCATCATGCACTCCCTGTGTCTCCCCACGCCCCCCATTTCTCTCTAGCCTCATCCTCTCTGTGTCTCTCCAGCCTCATCCCTTCTCTCCAGTCTCACTTGTTTCTTCAACCTCATGCCCCCGTGTCTCTCTTAACCCCCATGTCTCTCCAGCTTCATGCCCACCCTGTGTCTCTCCAGCATCATGCACCACCTGTGTCTCTTGTGTCTCTCCAGCCTCATGCACTCCCTGTGTCTCTCCAGCCCCATGCCCCCATTTATCTCTAGCCTCATGCACCCCCTAGTACAGTGGGCGTAAGTTCGTCACAGTTGCCCGGAGGCAAGATAAATATTGGTGGCCCCTCTTTCCTATATTAAGATAAATGTATGTATGTATTTGTATGTGTGTATGTGCATATATATATATATATATATATATATATCTATGTATATATGTGTGTGTGTGTGTGTGTGTGTGTGTGTGTGTGTGTGTGTGTGTGTGTAGTGTTCAGAGAAAAATGTATATACTGTATTTATACATTTCGTTGTCTTTTATTTTAAATCACACATTTCTTAGCAGTCATACCCAGGATTAGAACCCATGACCTGTTACACTAACAGCAGACACTTTACTGATGGAGTAATTTGCTCCTGTAGAGGAAGCATGAGAATTCTAACTATATGAAGTTACGTGTAATTGTCAGAGAAGTATCTTCATATAGATAAAATCCTCATATTTCCTATACAGGAGCAAACAGCTTCATCAGTAAGGTGTCTGCTTCCAGTGTAATAGGTTGTGGTTTCTAATCCTGGGTATGACACTTGTAAAATGTGTATCTACAGTATAATAAAGAGGGTGTGATCTGTAAAGTGCAGGGACCAGTGAGGAAGTCGGCCACTGAAAAGACATCGACAGCTATCAATTAACTTAATTCAGTGGTCTTACAGAATGGGAGGAGAGGTGCCCCCCTTCAGAGCAGGAGCCCGGTGGCAGATGACTCCGTTGCCTCCCAGAGTTCTGCCTCTGCCCTAGTATCACTCCAGCTTCATGCCCATCCTGTGTCTCTTCAGCATCATGCACTCCCTGTGTCTCTTCAGCATCATGCACTCCCTGTGTCTCTCAAGCACTGTGGCATAAAGCTTGAGAGACAAAGGGAGCATGGGAGATAAGGGGAACAGAGATACACTGGGTATTCCTAGCATACATGTGGTGTTGAAGGGCAAAGGAAAAGCTCACAGAGAAATGATGTGTAAAAGGAGAAGAGATGGGGGCCAAAAACAGACCCTAGAGAGACACCAACTGGTAGGAGAAGAGGATAGGGAGTGGGGATGGGTGCAGAGACACAGAAGGAGCGGTTGGACAACTGGGAGATGTACCAAGAGAGAGCAGTGTTTTGGGTTCTGGAGTGTAGGGCTGCATCCATCTATTATGTAATTAAATGAAATACTGACCTTAGATTCTTGGCAATTATGACAATGTTTGTTAAACATTAGTTTTTTTTTCTTAAATTGGAAACACAATTCTCTCATGAATCGCTTACCTGATCTTTCTCAACTCTCTCTAAATCTACACATACTCCATGGCCACACAGCACTGCGGTGCCTGCTTTGCAGTCGTCATACCTTGAGGTGCACTGTGGACCGTACCACTCTGGGGAACAGGAGCAGCTGCGACAGAGAACATTTAGCATGTAACCATTTCTTCCTTATAGGGCCTGTCAGATTTCTATGTGCCTGACAAAGCATTACAGAACATTTATAAGTATTTCTGTTCCCAGAAGCTCCCTTCTATGGGCCTAATTCAGACCTGATCGCAGCAGCAAAATTGTTCTCTAATGGGCAAAACCATGTGCACTGCAGGTGGGGCAGATATAACATGTGCGTAGAGAGTTAGATTTGGGTGGGGTGTGTTCAAACTGAAATCTAATTGCAGTGTAAAAATAAAGCAGCCAGTATTTACCCTGCACAGAAACAAAATAACCCACTCAAATCTAACTCTCTCTCTGCACATGTTATATCTGCCCCACCTGCAGTGCACATGGTTTTGCCCATTAGAGAACAATTTTGCTGCTGCGATCAGGTTTGAATTAGGTCCTATGTATGTGTATTGCTACTTTATGGATATGCATAGATTTGGCTGCACAGATTGTGGAAGGCGGGAGACTGCGATGGATCACAGAACAAATAGGCTGCATTTTTATGCCCGGCTAAACTTACAAGAGGTGTAAACTACCATTTTCAACAGGACACGGTGACCACCCCACGGTGCAAACAAAGTGGCTGACAGTTGTGTGTATAATTTGGAAGTAATGTGATGCTGAGAAAGGGACATTGTCATAAGACACTACACCTTTTTTGGGATATTACTGTACTCAGGGGGAGAGTTATTAAACCTTTTATAGAGGACAAGTGTATGTGTTGCCATAGCAACCAATCAGATTTTAGCTATCATTTTATAGCATGTATTAGATAAATGTTAGCTATAATCTGATTGGTTGCTATGGGCAAAACCTCAAATCATAGGCAGGTGCATAAGAGAGGTGAGCGGGTGTGGCTATATGGGGGCATGGCTATGTCACACATATCCCTCACTGATAGACCCTGTGCACTCTTATGCCTCCCTTTGCTCTCTTTAGACACCTTGATAAATTTCCCCCTTAATCACAGTGGGCCTGATTCAGAGGTGCATCTGCTAGAGTGGCCTTTGTCGGGACAGCAGGAGATAATGTGCAAATGCTAATGTCAGCCTTCTCCCAATCTCCTTGTGCACCAGCGGGTGACGGACAGTGCAATCGCTTTTAGTGTCCATAGGGGGTCATTCCGAGTTGATCGCTAGCTGCCGTTGTTCGCAGTGCAGCGATCAGGCTAAAATTCGGCACTTCTGCGCATGCGTATGCGGCGCAATGCGCACGCGCGATATACTTTCACAAAAGCCGATGCAGTTTCACACAAGGTCGAGCGACGCTTTTCAGTCGCACTGCTGGCCGCAGAGTGATTGACAGGAAGTGGGCGTTTCTGGGAGGTAACTGACCGTTTTCAGGGAGTGTGCTGAAAAACGCAGGCGTGTCAGCTACAAACGCAGGCGTACCTGTGGAAACAGGGGAGTGGCTGGCCGAAGGCAGGGCGTGTTCATGACGTCAAAACAGGAACTAAATAGTCTTAAGTGATCGCTAGCTAGGAGTAGGTCTGCAGCTACTCAGAACCTGCTAGAAAAATTATTTTGTAGCCACTATGCGATCCTTTCGTTCGCACTTCTGCTAAGCTGAGATACACTCCCAGAGGGCGGCGGCTTAGCGTTTGTACTGCTGCTAAAAGCAGCTAGCGAGCGAACAACTCGGAATGAGGGCCATAGACAGTGTAGCTTCACTGGTGACTCTGACCACTCCACCACTGGCACACCATGGAAACTTATGACAGCCTATGGCCTGCTAAATGTTTCCTTTTCAAATTCGCCTAAGCATGGCCTCTGTAGCTGTGGATCTATGTTTGCCGCATGACAGTCCCATAACACGGCCATGGAGCAGCCATTTATTGTGAACACTTCAGGCCAGCTCCCACACACAGCGCGGGAGTGCCCAGGGGTGTGCACTATTGCAAGCGACTCCGTTTACAACAGTCTGTGTACAGTTCGGAGAACGTGTGCGCCGTAGGGTTTTCAGATGTTTTTGCGCATGTGCAGTAGCAAATAATCGCTCAACCGCACAAACATCAGCACCGCGTCCACCTCTGTATCACGCCCAGGGTGACAATGAAAAGAGCGGTTACCTGACAATATTTTTGGGAATGTTATTTAGACTATAAAACCCCCCCACACAGGCTGTGCATTGACTTGGTTTTACACCATTTCTCACAGAGGGTCTTCATGAGAGATCTTCACATTTCTTTTAAAGTGGGTCCCTAGATGGCTTGTTGAATTGGCTCTAAAGTTAGAGAATTGTTTATGTATTTGCTAACTTTAGGTAAACTAAAAAAATGTAGCAGACGGCCATGTTCCAAATGCTTGAGCTCAGACTTTTATGGTTACGTTGTGAAGTATTTTTACTAAAATTTTGTAATGTTCATTGTTCTAATTTTTTTTATACAGATAATACAATAAAATATAAGAATTTACACTCAAGACAACATGTCAGAGAGTATTATAGCATTTTTGACAGTTTATTTCTTGCATTTTGAAGTTCCAGGTTTTGGAACTTGTATTCAAATTGCAAAACACAGATAGCACAGATCCTCTACTACTGTATCTTCTTTGCCGCAACAAACCCTACTCCCTCTGTATGATGTGTAGTACACCTGCAGCTGCAGGAGATTACAAAATAAGAGGATGTGCTTGCCTGTCGCATAAACCTGTAGTGAGTATTAGTAAAGCTAATATACAAGCACAATATACCACACAAGGTCAATTTCCTAATCATACTGTATCAGTTACATTCTGTTATCGCAGCATTTACCTGTAACTTCCAGGTGTGTTCTCACATGTGCCTCCATTGTGGCAGCCCAGAGCAGTCCCAGCATAAAGCTGACATTCATTCACATCATCAGCACAAGTGGGGCCCTTAACAATAAAGACAAAGAACTTACATAGGGCATAGATATGGGTATATGCAGTAATGTCGTTTACTTGTCAGTGTGAGTGGTGAGGCCAAAGCTGGCAGAGACCCCGAGGGTAAAATGTATACTGAGTGACTGTATATAACCTAGATCTGGGGTTGTATCTGGACAGTCCTCATCCTGGTCTGACTGTGATAAGAATTAGTTGCTTGACTATTCCTTTATAGACCCCCAGGTTGGAGTTAATGATCTGACTGGTGATCAGTGTCTCAGATAGTCCAAAATCATAGTCAGGCTTCTTTACCTAAGCTGAAATATCTTACTAGTCTTGCATTACCACCCTGCAGTGTCATGTGACAGAATGCAGCTTGTGTCATCCAACTGCACGGTTTACAGGTAGACTGTAACTGTATCTGTAACTGGGAGTTGTGGATCCGCCACAGAGTTTCCCGTGAGCAGGCAGCAGATGCGGCCACGTAACCTGCTGGGAAATAAATGTGTATCTTCTCCTGTATTCATAGTTGGCCACATTTATACGGCCACGCCCAGGGCCGCTGAAAGCTGAACAGTCCCTGGGTACTGAGGAGGTGTGGCCAAATAAGGTAGGCGTGGTCACGGCCACCTCCAAATAAACGTTCTCATCCTTCTGACCTTACCGCCCCTATCCATCTGTTAATGACAGTAGCCACCATTGCTATGGCACTCATTTTCACCAGAGCTACCCCTGATATCAGTTGGATATTCTGCCTATGAAGTGCCCTCAGTTTACGTGGGAGCATCCAGTTGTGGCCCAGTTCCACCCACTCAGCCACATGGTGTGGTATAAATTGTAAACAAAATAAATTGGGGTCTATTTACTAAGCCTTGGATGGAGATAAAGTGGATGAAGATAAAGGCCCAGATTTATCAAGCCATGCAGAGTGACAAATAGCATGATGATAAAGTACCAACCAATCAGCTCCTAACTTCCAGGTCACAGGCTGTGTTTGAAAAATGACAGTTAGGAGATGATTGGTTGGTATTTTATCACCATGCTATTTATCACTCTGCAAAGCTTGATAAATCAGGGCCAAAATACCAGCCAATCAGATCCTAATTGTCATTTTACAAACCCAGCCTGTGACATGGCAATTAGGAGCTGATTGGCTGGTACTTTATCACCGTCCACTTTATCTCCATCCAAGGCTAAGTACATAAACCCCATTGAATGTCACTAAAGAGTAGGCAGAGTTGATAGATCCCAACTGACTCGAGGCTCGTATGACGACACTATTGTACCATAACTATATAGAGATTACCAGTGGATTTGGAGACTGTATAACTCCTCAGGTGCACACGGAGAGAGTGTGTATGGAAACGCTTGAGGTGTCCTGTAACACAACCTGACCCTTCTGGCAGTGGGAAATAACACAAGTCTCCACAAATCGCTGGTCATTATTCCACATGTACAGATTATGTTATTTCCTTCATTTTCTGTATAGTTTTTCCACACACAGATGCAACGCAAACCGATGAAACGTTGTGATATTGACAATTGAAATACTAGACGCTGACAAATGCAAACTGTATCTGGTGTGACACCTAACGCATTGGCGAGATACGCCCCAAGCTTGAAGTTCATGAGAACATCATTCAGGCTCCCAGCATGTGATCCTTGCCGCCACTAGAGAGTAATGTAAGTAATATGTATGTAACCAGTTGAAAGTGGTTATATACATTTCTCACTGCATACTTGATCTGCCAATCGCTGTAGGGCTTTTATCTTTGACCAGAAACTGGATCTTGCATGTGAAGAGCCGTGTGGCCTCTCATAGACAGCAATGCTTGGATATAATGGATGACTTTGTGATGTTCCATTCCACGCCGCTCATCATTACAGTTACTACAAAATGACCAGTGACCGCCATGTTGGTTTATATATATCATTTATATGTGATGGCACAGTCAAGTGCCACGGTAAGTTGTTCACACACACTCAGATGTCTTAACAGCACAGTAGACCCTGGGCAACGCAAAGAACTGGGGTACATACCCACCCATAACTTACCACTCCTGCATTCCCGCAACTTCTCTCCACATGCTTCCATACAATTAATGGCTATCAGCACTGTGATAGCTCCAGCCATCCACCAATCAGCATACTCACAGTCATTCACTGTCTGGCTGCAGGTAGAGAATGGTGCCTGGCAGAACTGATTGCGTGGGCAGCATTCTCTACCTGTCTCCCAAGAAGATACGGAGGCACCAGCCCACACCCACTCAAAGACCCTTAAATCTTGGGGCCCTGGGCAGCTGCCCGGTGTGCCTATACATTAAGATGGCCCTGCACACACTGCGAATTAGCACAACTGACAAATGACTGATCACATTGTGCAAAGGAACCAAGTATTGTAATGCTTCATTCTAAATGTCCAAGGTGAATGTATAGGCTTGATACTGTGCAGCTGGTGTCATATCACTGCTTTCATTGGGACAATTGTGTTCCATCCTTACCTGCCATTTACTGTTGCACAAACAGAAGAAGGAATCCAAGAGATTGAGGCACGTCCCTGAATTCTGACATGGGTTACTACTGCACACCTTCCGGCTGATGGTCTGTCACAGATATATAAACAAATACATGTTATTACTAAAAATACCTCGCTAGATTTTGCTTCTAGGAAATACATGGATGACCTGTAAACTCACTGACTTGGTATTTAATTGCAACATTGAATGTGCTGTAAAATGATCTGCGCTATAACAGATATAAAAAGTTTTTGAAGGCTTTAGAAACTTTTAGGGATTTCGGCATTCCCAAAAACTGCTGGCCGCATATCACAGCATTAGTATGCCTAAGGTACAGACGGCGTCATCTCTGATAGCTCATGTGTCGGGCACCTCTGCAATAGCCCCAATACCGAAATTTGCTTAAACCAAACAGATTTTTACTTATGATCTTATACTTCCCAAATAGACCCCTGAAATAGAAATATATACGAGCCCACCCATAGCACGCTTATTTTATTTTGCAGGAACCAAGACGTGTTGTGATGTACAACCGGACTAAGGTGCCTTTGTGCGTTAGTGAGTAACTATGTGGTGAGCTTAGTTTTGGAGCCAGGTCAAGGTTCAGCAACAACTGAGCAAATCATTCCTGATTCATGTAACCTGTGCATAACACCATGATACCGATAAGTTTAAAATGCTACTTACAGCATTTAACGGTGTTGGCAGTCTAACTTGGAACAGGCTGTTTCATTGCCAATCAGGGCCGTCTTAACAGCAGTGTAGGCCCCTGGGCAAAGCAATGCACTGGGGCCCCTACCCATCCTCCAGCGGTAGGGGTGGGACGTACTATCAGCGGCAGATTTGATGTCGCATGGGCGGTAGGGGGTGTTCTATCTTCCGCTCAGAATGTAGGACCTGAAGTAGTAATTTCTGCTTAGTACTCCTTTACTGCACAGATGGTGGGAGATGGGGTGGGGGGTTAAACACTAAACTGTAGAAGGGGGCATTGGGCTGAATGAAGGGGCCCCGGTACATGACTTCCATGGTCCCGCCTTTCAGGAGATACTGGGGACTTGGAGGTCAGAGTTCAGGAGCCAGAGCAATCCACCAACGAATATATAAAATTGCCTAACAGGCGTGTGGAGCTGGAGCAGGGACCAACTGCTAGAAGGCTGCTATCTCTGGTTCTGGGCATGGAAGAGACAAGCGACCAGTGTCCACCGAAACGGTAGAGTTCCAGGGTTTTGAGTATACCCTCAGAAAAACTCTAAGTCAGACAGAACCTGAGATATCTTACTGGGAAAAGCAATTAACTGCCTTGGATGGGGACCAGTGCTTAGAAGTCATATTTCTCTGGTTCCCAATGGCCGATTTAAAAAAATCTGGTACCCCTGAAAAATGGGGACACTCAGCTATTATCCTAGGGCCCTTATACTCCTGGGGCCCCAGGGCAACTGCCCATTGAGCCCATACGAAAAGATGGACCTGGAACCAATAGAGACTTCCTAAGCCCTGTCAACAGAATGCTGCCCTGCAATACTTCCACAGCTCATGCTCACAGCCTAAAAGTAAGTAAAATACTGGGATCACTGATCCCTACGTGTAGTGCCTCATTACACATTACAGGTGTGTATGCGCAACAAAACTTGGTAGGCAGCTACAGGTGTGCAAAATAGAAGTGTATCCCACACATCAACAAAACAGTACATATAGGCAAGAATAGTGAGCATCCAAAAAAGCGCTCACCAATTACCATGATACCCCATGTGTGACATGACGAACATAATAGTATGAAATAATTACATTCACCCTTAATAGGATGGTAATCCTCAATGGTAAAACAGATGGAAATATAATTTTCTGGAAGATCCTTTCCTTCACATGCAGGGGGCACAGGTAGGACTGATTAATCCTTAATTAACCTGAAACAAAAAGTACCTCTTTTCCCAATATGAATGAGAATAGTAAGAGGTACTAAAAACAGCAGACCCTAGTGTAGTATGGATTAAAAACACGCACAGGTTTAATGCCACAGATTAAATTTACAAAATGGTTAAAATAAAACAGCATATCAATTAGGACTCCATGAAATGTCACAACGGATATATCACCAAGAGGGACCCAGAACCACAGATGTAGATGGTGTGGACTGCAGACAGGCTCTCTGGATGCCTAACAGCATGCAGGATCAGTCTCCAGGCAGATGGTTAAGTCCGTTGGTGTCAGAGTCAAATACAAGATAAAACAGGAGCCACACTTAACGCGTATCGGACGTTAAATCCTTCCTCAGAAGTGTGGTTCATTGGCTCCAAAAGTCAGTTTATAAAGACCATCAATTAGGGATCCCAGCTGTCGTCCTTCCCCGTTAAACAATGCACTCCCAAAAGAGCGCATGCGCCGCCGCCATCAATAGTCGGAACCGGAAGTGACTCTTGCGTTCCACATGCGTGCCAGGAAGTGGTGTCTCCGGCTCTCCATAGTCGCAAGACTTGGCTATTCTTGCGCTCCATTGATCAGGAAGTCCTATAGTCCACTCTCCATGGCCGCAATCGGAGTATCTATTTTAATAGAACTCCATAAATTTATAAGGTCCCAAAGATAAAGTCCTGGACTGGTATTAAACATCTTAGTGATATTTGGTGGACCCCTTTCTTTGAAAGTAAAGCATTCATAACCATAACCAGAAATAACGACACTGAGACTTGAATTTTGGCAGAAAATTGCTAGCTATTTATTTGTCCCTAACCATTAGGAAACCTGTAATAAAGAGATTAATTTAATATGCCGCTCCAGCTGGCATATGGTGGCGGCCCAAAAGAACGGCTCACTTAATCTAAATTAAACTTAAATAACTCAACCCTATAAATTTACTAAAACTTACCATAAACCGGTAATAGGTGACAACTCAACCCCCACAGTGACTACCCACCGCTCCTGGGTGCCCTGCCGCTGCCTTCCCGGACGGGTGGTCAAGCGGCCATAAGTCGATGGAGGTGAGTGCACCTAAACCACAACCAACTGTAAAACACTACAGTTTTCTCTACAATACGAAACTGCCGTTCTTTTCCGCCAACAGCGAAAGACTCATCCCCACAGTCTTTCGCACCGCCACCATAAACCTACCCTAACTCCTGCAAAGCGAAACCTAGATCCTCCAGAAAAAACATCATCCCCTCATCGGATAGATGTACTCCATCGCGCCGGAAAAGGTGGCTGTCTCTGAACCGTATCCTCGGGTGGCGAACCACCCTCCCACCGTGGGACAGCACCCACTTTGCCACCGCTCCGTTCACCTTTTTCCGGGCCTCATCAATCTGGCGACCATCCGCCACACCCCTCCAACACAACCTTGGCACCATCATGGAAAAAACCAACACACAATTGGTCCATTGCGCGGTCACACTTGCCAGATCCTGTATCATGGCCCACCGCAGCTCCAAGGATGTCCTCTTCCCCAAGTCGTTGCCACCTAGATGGACAACCAAAACCTTAGGGACTCCATGCTTGCTGGCCTGACTCACTAACCTACTCCTCAGCTCACCCCACATCATCCCGCGCCAGCCAAGCCATCTGACACCCTGTATTCCAAACAATGCCTGAGACCCTTCTGAGGCCACAAACCTGGCCGCCCAGTAAATGTAAGAGTGGCCAACCACCCAAATGGTCAAATTGTCTTCAAACCATCCTGAAGGGAAAAAGAGGGGTAGAATTGATTACTAAGAGGCTTATTCATTGTTTATACTGAAGGATCTGCCATAAAAGAAAACTTTAGGACTCGCTATTGCAGCAGTCACGGCCTAGCCGACTGCACCGTGTTTCGTTGCCAATTTAGAAGTGCAATTAAAGACACAAAGGGGGAAGATCAAATAAAATTAAACAAAATAAAAACAGGGGGGGGGGGGGGTATAAAATGGGAAACACATGTAATAACTCAGCTGGAGATGAAACGTAAAGACCTGCTGAGGGACTCTGATTAGACCAAATTAGCCGAATTATGGATTAGAATTCAGTCCGTCAAGTCAGGCAAAAAATCGCAAATAACTCCAGACCCCCGCTGCCGGCTCAGGCGAGTAGCTAATCCCTGAGTAGGAGAAAAAAAATGGGGTAACACCAACAGACGCACAACACCATAAATTCACATAACTGTAACAACATAATACATTGCAATCTACACAAAGCACCAAGCGCAAACCGACCTCTCATGTGACGGGGCGAATATATCGTCTATAACTTGATGATTTCCATCGCCCCACCGCCTGTATTTCCGTTCTGGAGTAACCCGCCGCAGCAGCCGACGTCGCTGCGCCTATGCGAAAGGAGTGGGTACCGAAAGCAGTGGGTGGGAGGCCCAGGCCCGCCAAACAGCGACTCAGCATCCATCGAAACTGGTATTTCGTGACTGGCAGCCCATCATAATGCAACAGCCAAGACCCCTCCTTAACGGGTCGCACCCCCACGTATTGCATTGCCAGCCTCACCGGGCAAACGCTCTCCTCCTGCGCTGTAACCATTGTAACCCAGCGCCCTCTCCCCACTTGATCCGTTTTGGAGCGTCGTAACCTGCACAGCAAGGACCTCTCACCCACTACCACGTCCTCGACCAGCATACGCGAATCTGCTCTCTTGGAAGGCGCTACCAACTCAGAAACTCGAAAGGCTCCGTGGAAAGCCATTGAGAACGCCAAACTAAACAAAAGCGTCTCAAACCTGGACGACGCAACTCGCCCTACCGCCTTGATTACGGCCGGCAACAACGCCGCATCGATGGGCCGCCTCCTATCTGGTGGCGACGGCGCAACTCGCGCCCACCCTTTCATTGCCTTCCGCAGAACTTCGCTTTTTGTTACGTCAGGGACGCCTCGCAGCTTGCAGAAAAACGAAATGCCTGCCAAATACCGAGAAACCACTGCTCGTGACCTACCGGAGACGTAGAGCTGCCACATAAAAGAAAGCATCAGCCGATGCCTGCTCTTACCTTGATGCTGACGCCCCCGGACAAACTCCTCCCATTCACTCCAAGCTTGTCCGTACGCCTTGAGCGTGGCCGGCGCGATTGACCGCAACGCTAAACCCTCCAGTCCGGTCCGATCACCTGCCAAACATAACCGGGACAGTGAAAACCTTGTTCTTCGGCCTCAGGTGCCAAACCCCAAAATCTCTCCCACTGTCCACGCGACAACGCGTCTGCGATTTCGTTTTCCAACCCGGGCACGTGCTGCGCCCGGAACCATAGGTTCCTGCGCAAGCAAGTCAAAAGCAATTGCCCAAGAACCCGTAGTACAACCAGCGATTTCGCCCTTTGGTTATTAATCGCATGCACCACGCCCAGATTATCGCACCTGAACACTATGCTGCGGTTAGCCAACCGATCGCCCCAAACTTCCAGCGCTACCATAATGGGAAAAAGCTCCAGCAGCACCAGATCCCTTGTAAGACCTTCGCTATGCCAATTCGCCGGCCAAGATGCCGCACACCACGATCCCTCCAGAAAACAGCCGAATCCAGAGGAACCTGCAGCATCGGTAAAAAGCTGCAAACTCTCGCTGTCAACGGCTGGCGCTTGCCATATGCTCACCCCGTTGAAATCCTCCAGGAATGAAGCCCAGACGGCCAAATCCCTTTTTAACTCAGAGGACAATCGAACGAAATGATGCGGCCTGGCACACCCCGCTGTAGCCCTTTCGAGCTTCCGGCAGAAAACCCTGCCCATCGGTATCACCCGACAAGCAAAGTTCAGCATGCCCAGCAAGGACTGAGCTTGCCGCAGCGTGACTTTACGCGAGCCGTTGAAACGGCAAATAATTTCGCGGAGCTTTGACACCTTGTCCTGGGGTAGGCGACATTCTCCCGCCACGGTGTCAATTTCAATCCCCAAAAATGATAGACAGGAGGCCGGACCCTCCGTTTTATCCCTGGCTACCGGAACACCGAAGTGGTAAAAAAGGGCTCGTGTGCTAAACAGCAAGTCGCCGCATCTTGTGCCAGTAGCCGGCCCCGCGCAAAGGAAATCATCGAGGTAATGTGCAACCCCGTGACCGCCTGACGCAGACTCCACGCACCAATGAAGAAAAGTGCTAAAGCGCTCGAAAAACGAGCATGAAACGGAACATCCCATCGGCAGACATTTGTCGATGAAATACTCCGCCCCAATCCGGAAACCCATAAAACGAAATGAGTCCGGATGCAATGGCAGCAATCTAAAAGCTGACTCAACATCAATCTTAGCCATGAGGGCCCCGCTCCCGTAGCTGCGGACCATCCCTAGCGCCTCGTCAAACGACTGATACACCACCGAGCAATGAGCCGGTGGTATTGCGTCGTTGTCCGATGCCCCTGGCGGGTAAGAAAGATGCTGAATGAGCCGGAAGGCGCCCGGAGTCTTCTTTGGTACCACCCCCACCGGGGAGATGACCAAGTCATCCACCGGGGGTGACCTAAACGGCCCCTCCATCCTGCCCAACCTGACCTCCTTATCCACTTTTTCCCGTAACACAGTCGGCAAGGCTCGGGCGGATTGAAGGTTCCTGTGCGCACGCACGAACACTTCGCTTGCAACAGGCAAGCGAAAACCGAACTTAAAACCGTCTAACAAAAACTTTGCATCCCTTTTATTAGGATAAAGACCCAACCATTTACCCATAGTTTCCAACTTAACTGGCGTTGGTGCTCTGCTGAGCGGTCCCGCTCGCGGCCTGCTTAGGGTAGGGTTGTTTCCCCCGATTGCCCTGTCGTCCCCCTTTGAAACAAGAGGAGGCTGGGTGGGTTCCACCGCACTGCTGGCAAGAGTGGCGAAAACGGCACTGTTTGCCAAATGAACATGCTCCGCTGTTAAAAGCGAAGCATTTTCCCCGAGGGGCAGACCGCCCGCCCGTGCGAACGGCCAATCCGCCTGTCTTGGCAAATCCCCCGTCCGCGCCCGTTCCCTGCGCTGACGACCCCCCGCGGCGCCCCCCCGTTCCCTGTTTCTGGGTCTCATCCTCCCGCTGGGATGCCCGGGTCACTTTGAGCCAGACCTCCACGTCTTTGAACCCAAAGTCCATGACCCGTAACCCGTCCTGCTTCTCCCGAAACTCTTGGTCATAACGCCGCCATTCCGAACCCGAGGATGTGCGCTGCATGTCGTGCACGAGATGAAGGTACCGGATGATATTCATGTGCTCTTCCGGCCTGTCCTCCAAATAGCAAGCCGCAAACACCCAAAATCCGGCCAGCCAGTTATCAAACGACCTGAAAGCTTCTGCCCCCATGCCCTTCGTAGCGGCCGCCGCCTTGTAATCCTTCTTCATGGCCTTAGTCAAACCAAATAAGTCCACAAAGTCACCCCTACGTATCTTTTTGCGGCAGCTATCTCGCAGGCCCCGCATAACTGCGGTGTACTCGCAGCGCACTACCCCCGGCAGATCTCGCCTCTTCTTAGCCCTACGCTCCTCTTCACTAATTCGCCTGCGCCGCTTACGCCTCTTCTGTTGCTTAGCCGCTCTTTTGGCAAGTTTCTCGGCCTCCTTCCTTGCCCTAGCAGTACTATCAGCTTCAGACGCTTGCGACGCCAAAGAGGAGGATGAGGAGGAGGACGAAGAGCTACGCGAACTCGAGCTCGCGGTGGAATTTGAAAAAGACTGCACCAACTCACCGGATGCCGTCGACCTCTCCGACTCAGATTGTTCGTCGTCTTTATTCCAATCCTCGTCCACCGCGAAGTCTGCCGAGTCCCTTTCACCTTGGTCCTCTGTGGAAGACAAAACAAAAGAGGGCCCGGCCCGCGCATGCGGCGCACGCCGGGCACCCCGTGTGGAATGCGCAGGGCCCGAGCCTCCCTGCCGCTCGCGCTCTGACCCTAGCTCCAGCTCCGCCGCGGCAGCCCCCATCTCTCGGCAGGCTCTTGCCACTCGCTGCGCCGCTGATGACCTGACCTTGTCTGACCCCCTGCGCCCCGCAGCTTGGCCGGAATCCGCCGTTGCCCTGGGGGAGGCCACTGCAGCTAATGGCCCAAGAGCCTGCACCACCGTGGCCAGCGCCAACGCTATGGCCCCAGGAGGATCCCATGCGGCACGACCCCCGGAAACGCCGCCCAAAGGACGACCGGTCCTTGGTTGGGCGCGAGCCCGCGCCCCCTGACCGCCCGACGCGCCCCGGGGGTCCCGCCCCTCATGTTCCAACCCGAAGGCAAGAGCCCCCCGGCCGGCCCAGTGGCTCTCCCTCTCCGATCCTTCCCCTTCCCTATCCAGGGAAGGAGAAGAATCCCCTGATCCTGGGGAGGACCTGCTGACGCGCACAGCTGCCCGGGCCGCGGCCCTGCGGCCGCTGACCCATTCCCTGTCACCCCTCCTGCCGCGGGCCCCGCCGCGTCCTGCAACGGTGACAGGGACCTGCTGCCCCCCCGCGCGTGCTCCCCCGCGTGTCACCTGACCAGCGAAGGGTGCACCTGGATGATGTTGGCGGCCACCCCTTGTTGGTCCTGCTGTGTCCCCTTCATTTATATTTCTAAACATGCTCCCAGCGCTGCCTCCCTGAGGCACACGCTGCACCCCCCTCAACCTGCCTCTCCCCCTGCCGAACTCCGGCATCCGGGGAGAAGAAGAGGTTGCTGCGTGTACTGCTGGCGCCGCTGCGCGCGCACGTGCGCAGCAAGCGGCGCCCGGAGCGAGCGTGGGCGCGCGCGCACCTCGAGCGCGCGCCCCACGTCCACCCGCCAACTGCCTCCCGGCCTGCTCCTCTTGCTCGGCCGCCGCGCGAGGCTCCTGACTAGTCCCCGCGCGGCGACCGCCAGCTCCCTGAAACCTCCTCACCCCCCGCCCGGCCCGAACAGCCGACCGCGGCGGGGAAGGAGAGACTGCCTCTGCTGCACACTGGCGCCCCCCGCGGCGCGGGCGCCCGCCATGAACCCGGGCTCGGCGGCTCCCGGCGGGGACGGCCGCCGCCCGCCGACACCCGAGCGGCCTGCAGGGACCCCTGGTCCCCCACGCCACCCTCGTCTGGCCGGAGTGTCCGACTCGGCACCCGGCGGCGAGTCCGCCCGGGCCCCGCCATCGCTGCCTGTGGGGGCATCTGATGAGGCCCTAGGGGACGGAGCCCCGTCCCCCCCACCGCCCGCCGCCGCCTCAGGGCCCGCTCGGCCGTCCGACCCACGGAACCGAGCCGGGGCCCTTAGCATGCGCTGGGGGCGAGCGGACATATCAGCAGCCTTTTAATCAAAAACAGTAAGGGACACCCTGGGCTACTGGAGAGGAGAGTACAAGTAGAGGGGACAGTCTATCTCGGTGACACAGCAGGAATACCTAATAAACAAATTTCTGCTGGCACTGCAGCACTCACCAAACCAGATCACCAAGAGACTTGAAATGGCTTCACCTTCCCTATATATATCAAGCCCTCCCCTTAAAGAAGGCTGTACTTTCCTCACAGCTAGGTCCACCCCTCCCCAGATGTTTAACTCTTTCCTCTCCTATGCAGTCAATACTCTCTTCATATTTCATAAAAAACATAAAAACAAAAGAAAAAATTAACAATCTTATACCAAAGGATATATAGAAAAAAGTGCATAATGGTGCAGGTAGGATCTTATATAGACATATGGCTAAGTAAGAAAGCAATTTAATTCGAAGCCACCGTTGAGACCCTTAGGAACAAGGGTGCCCAAACGGTGTATGCATTTCAGCTCAGCCTGAGCAAGTCTCTTTTCTAAATCCTTAGTTCTCCACTTTTGTTGTACCACTTGTACACCCCAAAAATTCCTCAAACAACAAATATTGGAGCCGTGTACTCTCTTAAAGTGGGAGGAGACATTATGGGTGTCCAATCCCTTGCGATTGTTGTATATGTGCTTGGCCCACCTTACCCTGGCACTCCTTCCTGTCCTGCCCACATAGGCAAGGCCACAGGTGCACTCGAGCACATATACAACATTTTTCGTGTGGCACGTGATAAAGTCTTTGATGGGATAGATTTGGCCATTCACAGTGTATTCGGTAAACTTTCTTACTGGTGCTTTGACTGTTTTGCACATCAAACAGTCGCCGCAACGGTGGAAGCCTTTAGTCCTTATACTCTGCCTGATCTCTGTATCCAGACAGCTTCTTACAAGATGATTTTTTAGGGACTGAGCCCTCCTATAAATGAAGGTAGGTTTCTCGGGTAGTATATCACCTATTACCGAGTCCTGTTTGAGAATATTCCAGTTTTTATTGAATATTCTTTCTATTCCTTTAAAGGACCTGCTAAACTTTCAGATTGTCTATCACAAAAGGGTTACACACCAGGAACACTTGATATAGCCAGAAGAAAGGTGGATCACACTGATAGGGCTAAGTTGTTAGAAATAAAAGAAAAAATCTGCCTCTAATGATGATAGATATAAATGGGCTTTCATTAGTCAGTTTAGCAGGTCCTTTAAAGGAATAGAAAGAATATTCAATAAAAACTGGAATATTCTCAAACAGGACTCGGTAATAGGTGATATACTACCTGAGAAACCTACCTTCATTTATAGGAGGGCTCAGTCCCTAAAAAATCATCTTGTAAGAAGCAGTCTGGATACAGAGATCAGGCAGAGTATAAGGACTAAAGGCTTCCACCGTTGCAGCGACTGTTTGATGTGCAAAACAGTCAAAGCACCAGTAAGAAAGGTTACCGAATACACTGTGAATGGCCAAATCTATCCCATCAGGGACCTTATCACGTTCCACACGAAAAATGTTGTATATGTGCTCGAGTGCACCTGTGGCCTTGCCTATGTGGGCAGGACAGGAAGGAGTGCCAGGGTAAGGTGGGCCGAGCACATATACAACATTTGCAAGGGCTTGGACACCCATAATGTCTCCTCCCACTTTAAGAGAGTACACGGCTCCAATATTTGTTGTTTGAGGAATTTTTGGGGTGTACAAGTGGTACAACAAAAGTGGAGAACTAAGGATTTAGAAAAGAGACTTGCTCAGGCTGAGATGAAATACATACACCGTTTGGGCACCCTTGTTCCTAAGGGTCTCAACGGTGACTTCGAATTAAATTGCTTTCTTACTTAGCCATATGTCTATATAAGATCCTACCTGCACCATTATGCACTTTTTTCTCTATATCCTTTGGTATAAGATTGTTATTTTTTTCTTTTGTTTTTATGTTTTTTTATGAAATATATACCAGTCCGGGACTTTATCTTTGGGACCTTATAAATATATGGAGTTCTATTAAAATAGATACACCGATTGCGGCCATGGAGAGTGGACTATAGGACTTCCTGATCAATGAAGCGCAAGAATAGCCGAGTCTTGCGACTATGGAGAGCCGGAGACACCACTTCCTGGCACGCATGTGGAACGCAAGAGTCACTTCCGGTTCCGGCTATTGACGGCGGCGGCGCATGCGCTCTTTTGGGAGCAAGTTGTTTAACGGGGAAGGACGACAGCTGGGATCCCTAATTGATGGTCTTTATAAACTGACTTTTGGAGCCAATGAACCACACTTCTGAGGAAGGACTTAACGTCCGATACGCGTTAAGCGTGGCTCCTGTTTTATCTTGTATTTGACTCTGACACCAACGGACTTAACCATCTGCCTGGAGACTGATCCTGCATGCTGTTAGGCATCCGGAGAGCCTGTCTGCATTCCACACCATCTACATCTGTGGTTCTGGGTCCCTCTTGGTGATATATCCGTTGTGCCATTTCATGGAGTCCTAATTGATATGCTGTTTTATTTTAACCATTTTGTAAATTTAATCTGTGGCATTAAACCTGTGCGTGTTTTTAATCCATACTACACTAGGGTCTGCTGTTTTTAGTACCTCTTACTATTCTCATTCATATTGGGAAAAGAGGTACTTTTTGTTTCAGGTTAATTAAGGATTAATCAGTCCTACCTGTGCCCTGCATGTGAAGGAAAGGATCTTCTAGAAAATTATATTTCCACCTGTTTTACCATTGAGGATTACCATCCTATTAAGGGTGAATGTAATTATTTCATACTATTATGTTCGTCATGTCACACATGGGGTATCATGGTAATTGGTGAGCGCTTTTTTGGATGTGCACTATTCTTACCTATCATTACACATTACGCAGATGACTGAACATGCACTTTTATTGGTCCATCATGTGTTTGGTCATTGCCATGAGGCTCCTGTGACAGCTAAAGCCAATGACAATTGCAATCTCCCCAGTAGCTGGGTAGAAAGACTTCATATCAATATACTGTATATGTGTTATCTTATTGGGTTGTCCACTAAGATATTGTACTTATAGGAGAACGTTTTCAGTCATTATTTTCTTACCTGTTGCAAGGTTTCAATTCTGTTTTCAATACTTGTTAACTGGAGAAGAAAAGATCATATAAAGAAGGGGGGTGCTGTCAGTCAATTGCTGATACTCATAATAGGAATGGGAATAATTATAGCAACAGCAAACTCGCTTGATTAATTAAAATATATCTACAATTAAGAATTGAGCTCCACACTGAAGTACTATAGCTATTGCATGTTAAGAAAGTAACAACAGGGATCACTGATCCCTAACGCATACCACATACAGTAACATCACCCACCACCTGAAGTACTGTAGGCAGGCACTGTCCACCTACTTCGGTGACATCACAAGTTGGACAGAAGTTGGCAGGTTGGTTGGTCTGATGAAAAGTTGGTTAGATGTGTGGAGCACTGGTAAAAAGTTGGTTAGATGTGTGGAGCACTGGTAAAAAGTTGGTTAGATGTGTGGAGCACTGGTAAAAAGTTGGTTAGATGTGTGGGGCACTGTTTGAGTTGAATAGACAAGTTGGATGGTTGGAAGTATGGAGTGTTGGAGAAAAGTTGGTCTGATGTATGGCTAGCATAAGTCTCGATGTTCAACATAAAAAGATTACATAGGCAGCTCTGAGCCATGTGTTTTCTTTAGCCTAAGCTGTAAAAGTAGGGATTAGTTGAGTAAGATACTGTAGCAGCAGTGAAATAAAAAACATTCTGGTTTGCCCCCCCCCCCGATGTGTACTATCAGTCTTATGGATCTACAGTATGTCTACTTCCACCAGCCAGTAGTGGAGGCAGTGTATCCTAGAGGAATCATTAACATAAGATAATACCACCTATCAGTTCACTAGGAGCCAGCGCCATCATGGAGTAGCCTGCACACAATTTCTGCAACCTCCACTGTGTGCAGCCGATGGGCACCATTAGCTTATAAAGACATCGATTTGCAAAGCACAGCCGATTACAAATACTTCAGTACATGTACCTTTGTGTTCAGTTGAGCAATCTGGTGCGTAACAGTCTTATTGTTTCCAATGACACTGGCTTTCACTACAGCAATTTCTTCTTTATTTATACTTATCTGAAAATTATAATAAGAGGTTTTTTTTTTTTAATGGTTTTGCCAGGAAGAGCTCTTCCGTGATAAAGAGCATTTTACATTTTAGCTAAAAGTTAAGTGTTACATGTTGAAAGTGATTTTTAAGACTTCCACACAAGCCTGGCGCTAGAATCCCGATCACCGGAATCCAGAAGGAGCGTGTGCCGGCACGTCTGAGAGGTAAGCCACGTGTCTGTGGAGGGGGGAGGGAGGGTTTAGGTTTAGGCTGCGGGCAGGCGGGGTTAGGTTTAGACACCACCAGGGAGGGTTAGGGTTAGACACAATCGGTTAGGGTTAGACTGTTTAGGCACCACCGGGGAGGTTAGACTGTTTTAGTCACCACCGGGGAGTGTTAGGGTGCATGGGGAGGGAGGGGGGGGGGGAATTAACTTTAGACTGCTAGAAGGGAGGGTTAGGGTTAGGGGACCATTGGGAGATGGTAACTATACTTACCTTCCCCCTGACGGCTGGCTTTTAAATCCCGACCCGTATAAAGTATTGAGCCAGTGGACTATATGGTCACAGAATTGCTGTGGTGACTTCTAGTATGCCTAGTAAAGGGTGGATTGTTCTATACTGGCATTATCCCCTAGTCACTAAAGGAAATAAGAACCTATTTTTTATTATCACAGCAAGTCATCAACTTGTAGTACCGCATAACCAGAATAACAAAGGATAATAAAATTGCCATCACTGTGTATCAACAGCTGTCTAACAATTACAGGACATGGGGGGTCATTCCGAGATGATCGTAGATGTGCTAAATTTAGCACAGCTACGATCATTCACACTGACATGCGGGTGGACACCCAGCACAGGGCTAGTCCACCCTGCATGTCAGTGCCGCCCCCCCCCCCCCGCAGAAGTGCAAAGGCATCGCAGAGCGGCGATGCCTTTGCACTTCAAGAGTAGCTCCTGACCAGCGCAGCTTAAGCGTGCTGTGGCCCGCCCCCTGTTCATTCCAGCCACGCCTGTGTTGGCTGGACCGCACCCACGAAATGGCGGCCACCGTTCCCCCCCCCCCCCCCGCGCGCCCAGTGACCGCCTCTGCCTGTCAATCAGGCAGAGGCGATCGCAGCCCTGCTATGGCCTTCGGCCATCTGGCATGCACCGGCACACTTCGGCGCCGGCGCATGCGCAGTAGGGACCCGTTCGCTCGGCTGCGATAAAAAGCAGTGAGCGAATGGGTCAGAATGACCCCCAAGGTTCCTTGCTCCCCTGAGCACCATTTCTAAACTGGCCAAAAGTTTTAACAGTGACAGCACACACACACAGGAAAAGGTTAAATGCACAATTAACCCACAAATTGCCCTTCCAGGGAGACACAGAGAGAGTATGGAACCAGCACACGGCGCCCTTACAGCTAATGCCAAGCTTAGCCGGGTCGCAGACTAAGTACCTAGATTAGGGACTTAGTCCACTAATAACTGATCCCCCCCTGCTATGACCCCCTGGTACAGCTGAGGTAATCTGGAGTCTCTCTGGAGGAGCTGCGCATCCCTGTCACTCAGCACCTGTGTCAACTGCAGAGGGAAAATAGCGCTGGTGAGCTGCTGGATCCGCTCATAGTGAAGCCCCGCCCCTCCAATGATATGCGGTTTTCCAGCTCTTTTATATACTGGCTGTTTGTGTCTGAGTGCATAAAATGGAGACAGACTACTTTTATGGCTTTGTAGCCAGTCTGTGTACTGTTCCCCGCTGTTCAGCATCTGTGTCGTTATACAGCGGGAGACACAGTCCGCCCCGTTCCGAAGCCGTGCATCTCCGTACCCTCATGCCGTCATAATGGCCGGCGACCCGCTAACCGGTACGCCGGCTTAGTACTCAACACTCTTCTTTCTTCTGGCTCTGTTAGGGGTGGCGGCGTGCTGTGGGAATGTACGCATGCCGTGGTGGGGCTTGCGAATAGTTCCCTCAGGAGCTAGAGTCCTGTCAGCAGTGAACGGGACCATTAACCCTTCAAGAGGTTGGGCCGTTCCTCACCCCAAGTCCCACGAAGCAGGCAGGCTGGTGCCATCCAGTCCTGCCTGAAAATAAACATATAAAACAAATGCAGAAAACTCTTCAGGAGCTTCCAGAGACGCGACCGGCTCCTCCGGGCACATTTTCTAAACTGAGTCTGGTAGGAGGAGCATAGAGGGAGGAGCCAGCGCACACTATCAAATTCTTAAAGTGCCCAAGGCTTCTAGTGGACCCATCTATACCCCATGGTACCAAATGGATTCCCAGTATCCCCTAGGACGTAAGAGAAATTAAGTTAAATAACCTTTATAAATAACACATTCCAATATACTGTCATTCCCAAGATTCAAACCCATAACGTGTTGCATTTCTGTCAAACACAATACTCCATGAGCTACTTGATCCTGCTTATAAACTATGAGAACTATATGAAGCTACTTGCACTTTGTAAAAAAAATAATCAGCATTGCAATTAAGCAGGTCTATGTAGTGTGCAGCCACACAACCAATCCCTTGCAACCACACACTACAATGTAGTGTGTGTGACTACATAGATCTGCTCTGTCGCCATGCTGATAATTTTTTTCAGAGTACAAGGTAAGCTTCAAATAGTTAGAATTCTGTAACTTAAGGTGGGTACACACTAATAGATATATCTGCAGATCAATTGATCTGCAGATATATCTATGGACGAATCGGGCAGTGTGCTGTGCATACACACTGCCCGATCCATTGGGGAGTGACGTCATGAACTGGGCGGGCGTGTACACACGCCCGCCCAGTTCAGCTGTCAATCACCGCCGGCCGCCGCAGCATGTGTACGGGCGGTCGGCCGACCGCCCCGTACACACACAGCGATGCGCCAATATATCGGTAGATATATTGGCCGTCGGCTGTGCTGCGCGGCCGACGCGATACGTCTGTGAACGACGGAGTTCACAGACGTATCGGCCGTACACACTGGCCGACAGTCCCGCGATATATCGGCCGTTCAAGAGAACAGCCGATATATCGACCAGTGTGTACGGGCCTTTAGAATTCTCTACCTTTCTATGCAAGGGCAGATAGCTCAATGAATAGAGTGTCTGACTGCAATGCCACAGGCATTGCAGTCCTGGGGGATGCAGTTAATATACCAGCTGTCAGGATCCCGGCGTTCAGGATACCAATGCCGGAATCCTGACAGCCAGGGAAATGCCGGCAATCGGCATCCCGACTGAAGCCTGGTATTCCCACTCGGGTGGTGGGTCCACGCCACCACCTGAGGGGAATATAACCTGTGGCAAGCGAAGATCCCCACCGAGCCCGTAGTGTGAGGGGGGATTCGCTGCCTTACTGACGGGATTCTTGCTGTCAGGATATTGCTGTCGGTATACTGACAGCCAGCATCCCGTCAGCAGGAATTTTGTATGTATTCCTGACCTGGGTATGTCAACATCTTGAAATGTAATAAAGGACAGTGTGACTGAATAACAAAGAGTTAAGTTTATGAATGTTGTATAGGTATTAGTGACGGAAGGGGTGGGGGAAGGACACAGGGGCAGTCAGGAGATGCTGGGCTTCAAAAAGAGGAGACGCTACAAGTGAAAGCAATTAAAACAGATCATTGACAAGTGCCGCCAACAATGCCCCCTACCCTGTAGTGCTATGTGCGGTGGCACACACCTAGTTATGGCTCTGATTCTCCCCATGCTTGTGTGGGTTTCTTCCCACACTCCAAGCATTTACTGTAGGCTAATTGGCTCCTGACAAAAAAATTAACCCTTGTGTGCATGTACATGGCCACACTAGATGGGCCAAGTGGTTCTTATCTGCCGTTATGATTCTAACATGGAGGATCTGCTGTAGTTGTACCCAGTAGCAGAGTGATAAGAACTTTCCTTTAGCTATCTGTGGTTTTCCATAGCAGTGATATTGTAGCTGGAGAATCTTGCGGAAGTCACAGTTCCTGTTCAGGGTTAACATACCCAACTCATGTGTTATACTGCACTGAATCTGACAAATGGCACATACCCAACCCATGTGCTATACTGCACTGAATCTGACAAATATCACATACCCTACCCATGTGTTATACTGCACTGAATCTGACAAATATCACATACCCTACCCATGTGTTATACTGCACTGAATCTGACAAATGACACATACCCTACCCATGTGTTATACTGCACTGAATCTGACAAATGACACATACCCTACCCATGTGTTATACTGCACTGAATCTAACAAATGGCACATACCCTACCCATGTGTTATACTGCACTGAATCTGACAAATGACACATACCCTACCCATGTGTTATACTGCACTGAATCTGACAAATGTCACATACCCTACCCATGTGTTATACTGCACTGAATCTGACAAATGGCACATAACCTACCCATATGTTATACTGCACTGAATCTGACAAATGACACATACCCAACCCATGTGTTATACTGCACTGAATCTGACAAATGACACATACCCAACCCATGTGTTATACTGCACTGAATATGATAAATGTCACATACCCTACCCATGTGTTATACTGCACTGAATCTGACAAATGACACATACCCTACCCATGTGTTATACTGCACTGAATCTGACAAATGACACATACCCTACCCATGTGTTATACTGCACTGAATCTGACAAATGACACATACCCAACCCATGTGTTATACTGCACTGAATATGATAAATGTCACATACCCTACACATGTGTTATACTGCACTGAATCTGACAAATGACACATATACCCTACCCATGTGTTATACTGCACTGAATCTGACAAATGACACATACCCTACCCATGTGTTATACTGCACTGAATCTGATAAATGTCACATGCCTAACCAATGTGCTATACTGCACTGAATCTGACAAATGGCACATACCCTACCCATTTGTTATACTGCACTGAATCTGACAAATGGCACATACCCTACCCATGTGTTATACTGCACTGAATCTGATCAATGTCACATGCCTAACCCATGTGTTATACTGCACTGAATCTGACAAATGACACATATACCCTACCCATGTGTTATACTGCACTGAATCTGACAAATGACACATACCCTACCCATGTGTTATACTGCACTGAATCTGATAAATGTCACATGCCTAACCAATGTGCTATACTGCACTGAATCTGACAAATGGCACATACCCTACCCATTTGTTATACTGCACTGAATCTGACAAATGGCACATACCCTACCCATGTGTTATACTGCACTGAATCTGATAAATGTCACATGCCTAACCCATGTGCTATACTGCACTGAATCTGACAAATGGCACATACCCAACCCATGTGTTATACTGCACTGAATCTGACAAATGACATATACACCCTACCCATGTGTTATACTGCACTGAATCTGACAAATGACACATACCCAACCCATGTGTTATACTGCACTGAATCTGACAAATGACACATATACCCTACCCATGTGTTATACTGCACTGAATCTGACAAATGACACATACCCAACCCATGTGTTATACTGCACTGAATATGATAAATGTCACATACCCTACACGTGTTATACTGCACTGAATCTGACAAATGACACATATACCCTACCCATGTGTTATACTGCACTGAATCTGACAAATGACACATACCCTACCCATGTGTTATACTGCACTGAATCTGATAAATGTCACATGCCTAACCAATGTGCTATACTGCACTGAATCTGACAAATGGCACATACCCTACCCATTTGTTATACTGCACTGAATCTGACAAATGGCACATACCCTACCCATGTGTTATACTGCACTGAATCTGATAAATGTCACATGCCTAACCCATGTGTTATACTGCACTGAATCTGACAAATGACACATATACCCTACCCATGTGTTATACTGCACTGAATCTGACAAATGACACATACCCTACCCATGTGTTATACTGCACTGAATCTGATAGATGTCACATGCCTAACCAATG
Organism: Pseudophryne corroboree; assembly: GCF_028390025.1. Taxonomy (NCBI): domain Eukaryota; kingdom Metazoa; phylum Chordata; class Amphibia; order Anura; family Myobatrachidae; genus Pseudophryne; species Pseudophryne corroboree. The sequence goes on from NC_086448.1 coordinate 102,625,518, forward strand.
TGCTATACTGCACTGAATCTGACAAATGGCACATACCCTACCCATTTGTTATACTGCACTGAATCTGACAAATGGCACATACCCTACCCATGTGTTATACTGCACTGAATCTGATAAATGTCACATGCCTAACCCATGTGCTATACTGCACTGAATCTGACAAATGGCACATACCCAACCCATGTGTTATACTGCACTGAATCTGACAAATGACATATACACCCTACCCATGTGTTATACTGCACTGAATCTGACAAATGACACATACCCAACCCATGTGTTATACTGCACTGAATCTGACAAATGACACATATACCCTACCCATGTGTTATACTGCACTGAATCTGACAAATGACACATACCCAACCCATGTGTTATACTGCACTGAATATGATAAATGTCACATACCCTACCCATGTGTTATACTGCACTGAATCTGACAAATGACACATACCCTACCCATGTGTTATACTGCACTGAATCTGACAAATGACATATACACCCTACCCATGTGTTATACTGCACTGAATATGATAAATGTCACATACCCTACCCATGTGTTATACTGCACTGAATCTGACAAATGACACATACCCTACCCATGTGTTATACTGCACTGAATCTGATAAATGTCACATGCCTAACCCATGTGCTATACTGCACTGAATCTGATAAATGTCACATGCCTAACCCATGTCCTATACTGCACTGAATCTGACAAATGGCACATACCCAACCCAAGTGTTTTACTGCACTGAATCTGACAAATGACACATACCCTACCCATGTGTTATACTGCACTGAATCTGACAAATGACGCATACCCTACCCATGTGCTATACTGCACTGAATCTGACAAATGACACATACCCTACCCAAGTGTTATACTGCACTGAATCTGACAAATGACACATACCCAACCCATGTGTTATACTGCACTGAATCTGACAAATGACACATACCCTACCCATGTGTTATACTGCACTGAATCTAACAAATGGCACATACCCTACCCATGTGTTATACTGCACTGAATCTGACAAATGACACATACCCTACCCATGTGTTATACTGCAGTGAATCTGACAAATGACACATACCCTACCCATGTGTTACACTGCACTGAATCTGACAAATGGCACATACCCAACCCATGTGCTATACTGCACTGAATCTGACAAATGACACATACCCTACCCATGTGTTATACTGCACTGAATCTGACAAATGGCACATACCCTACCCATGTGCTATATTGCACTGAATCTGACAAATGGCACATACCCAACCCATGTGTTATACTGCAGTGAATCTGACAAATGACACATACCCTACCCATGTGTTATACTGCACTGAATCTGACAAATGACACATACCCTACCCATGTGTTATACTGCACTGAATCTGACAAATGGCACATACCCAACCCATGTGCTATACTGCACTGAATCTGACAAATGGCACATACCGAACCCATGTGTTATACTGCACTGAATCTGACAAATGGCACATACCCAACCCATGTGCTATATTGCACTGAATCTGACAAATGGCACATACCCAACCCATGTGCTATACTGCACTGAATCTGACAAATGGCACATACCCAACCCATGTGCTATACTGCACTGAATCTGACAAATGGCACATACCGAACCCATGTGTTATACTGCACTGAATCTGACAAATGGCACATACCCAACCCATGTGTTATACTGCAGTGAATCTGACAAATGACACATACCCTACCCATGTGTTACACTGCACTGAATCTGACAAATGGCACATACCCAACCCATGTGCTATACTGCACTGAATCTGACAAATGACACATACCCTACCCATGTGTTATACTGCACTGAATCTGACAAATGACACATACCCTACCCATGTGCTATACTGCACTGAATCTGACAAATGGCACATACCCAACCCAAGTGTTATACTGCACTGAATCTGACAAATGACACATACCCTACCCATGTGTTATACTGCACTGAATCTGACAAATGACACATACCCTACCCAAGTGTTATACTGCACTGAATCTGACAAATGACACATACCCAACCCAAGTGTTATACTGCACTGAATCTGACAAATATACCCTACCCATGTGTTATACTGCACTGAATCTGACAAATGACACATACCCTACCCATGTGTTATACTGCACTGAATCTGACAAATGACATATACACCCTACCCATGTGTTATACTGCACTGAATCTGACAAATGACACATACCCAACCCATGTGTTATACTGCACTGAATCTGACAAATGACACATACCCAACCCATGTGTTATACTGCACTGAATATGATAGATGTCACATACCCTACCCATGTGTTATACTGCACTGAATCTGACAAATGACACATACCCTACCCATGTGTTATACTGCACTGAATCTGACAAATGACATATACACCCTACCCATGTGTTATACTGCACTGAATCTGACAAATGACACATACCCTACCCATGTGTTATACTGCACTGAATCTGACAAATGACACATATACCCTACCCATGTGTTATACTGCACTGAATCTGACAAATGACACATATACCCTACCCATGTGTTATACTGCACTGAATCTGACAAATGACACATATCCAACCCATGTGTTATACTGCACTGAATATGATAAATGTCACATACCCTACCCATGTGTTATACTGCACTGAATCTGACAAATGACATATACACCCTACCCATGTGTTATACTGCACTGAATATGATAAATGTCACATACCCTACCCATGTGTTATACTGCACTGAATCTGACAAATGACACATACCCTACCCATGTGTTATACTGCACTGAATCTGATAAATGTCACATGCCTAACCCATGTGCTATACTGCACTGAATCTGATAAATGTCACATGCCTAACCCATGTCCTATACTGCACTGAATCTGACAAATGGCACATACCCAACCCAAGTGTTTTACTGCACTGAATCTGACAAATGACACATACCCTACCCATGTGTTATACTGCACTGAATCTGACAAATGACGCATACCCTACCCATGTGCTATACTGCACTGAATCTGACAAATGACACATACCCTACCCAAGTGTTATACTGCACTGAATCTGACAAATGACACATACCCAACCCATGTGTTATACTGCACTGAATCTGACAAATGACACATACCCTACCCATGTGTTATACTGCACTGAATCTAACAAATGGCACATACCCTACCCATGTGTTATACTGCACTGAATCTGACAAATGACACATACCCTACCCATGTGTTATACTGCAGTGAATCTGACAAATGACACATACCCTACCCATGTGTTACACTGCACTGAATCTGACAAATGGCACATACCCAACCCATGTGCTATACTGCACTGAATCTGACAAATGACACATACCCTACCCATGTGTTATACTGCACTGAATCTGACAAATGACACATACCCTACCCATGTGTTATACTGCACTGAATCTGACAAATGGCACATACCCAACCCATGTGCTATATTGCACTGAATCTGACAAATGGCACATACCCAACCCATGTGCTATACTGCACTGAATCTGACAAATGGCACATACCGAACCCATGTGTTATACTGCACTGAATCTGACAAATGGCACATACCCAACCCATGTGCTATATTGCACTGAATCTGACAAATGGCACATACCCAACCCATGTGCTATACTGCACTGAATCTGACAAATGGCACATACCCAACCCATGTGCTATACTGCACTGAATCTGACAAATGGCACATACCGAACCCATGTGTTATACTGCACTGAATCTGACAAATGGCACATACCCAACCCATGTGTTATACTGCAGTGAATCTGACAAATGACACATACCCTACCCATGTGTTACACTGCACTGAATCTGACAAATGGCACATACCCAACCCATGTGCTATACTGCACTGAATCTGACAAATGACACATACCCTACCCATGTGTTATACTGCACTGAATCTGACAAATGACACATACCCTACCCATGTGCTATACTGCACTGAATCTGACAAATGGCACATACCCAACCCAAGTGTTATACTGCACTGAATCTGACAAATGACACATACCCTACCCATGTGTTATACTGCACTGAATCTGACAAATGACACATACCCTACCCAAGTGTTATACTGCTCTGAATCTGACAAATGACACATACCCAACCCAAGTGTTATACTGCACTGAATCTGACAAATGACACATACCCTACCCATGTGCTATACTGCACTGAATCTGACAAATGACACATACCCTACCCAAGTGTTATACTGCACTGAATCTGACAAATGACACATACCCAACCCATGTGTTATACTGCACTGAATCTGACAAATGACACATACCCTACCCATGTGTTATACTGCACTGAATCTAACAAATGGCACATACCCTACCCATGTGTTATACTGCACTGAATCTGACAAATGACACATACCCTACCCATGTGTTATACTGCACTGAATCTGACAAATGACACATACACCCTACCCATGTGTTATACTGCACTGAATCTGACAAATGACACATACCCAACCCATGTGTTATACTGCACTGAATCTGACAAATGACACATACCCTACCCATGGCCCTCATTCCGAGTTGTTCGCTCGCAAGCTGCTTTTAGCAGCATTGCATATGCTAAGCCGCCGCCTACTGGGAGTGAATCTTAGCTTAGCAAAATTGCGAACGAAAGATTCTCAAAATTGCGATTATAAATTTCTAAGCAGTTTCTGAGTAGCTCGACACTTACTCTGCCACTGCGATCAGTTCAGTCAGTTTCGTTCCTGGTTTGACGTCACAAACACACCCAGCGTTCGCCCAGGCACTCCCCCGTTTCTCCAGCCACTCCCGCGTTTTTCCCAGAAACGGCAGCGTTTTTTCACACACTCCCATAAAACGGCCAGTTTCCGCCCAGAAACACCCACTTCCTGTCAATCACATTACGATCACCAGAACGAAGAAAAAACCTCGTAATGCCGTGAGTAAAATACCAAACTTCTTAGCAAATTTACTTGGCGCAGTCGCAGTGCGAACATTGTGCTTGCGCAATTAGCGGAAAATCACTGCGATGCAAAGAAAATTACCGAGCGAACAACTCGGAATGAGGGCCCATGTGTTATACTGCACTGAATCTGACAAATGACACATACCCTACCCATGTGTTATACTGCACTGAATATGATAGATGTCACATACCCTACCCATGTGCTATACTGCACTGAATCTGACAAATGACACATACCCTACCCAAGTGTTATACTGCACTGAATCTGACAAATGACACATACCCTACCCATGTGTTATACTGTACTGAATCTGACAAATGTCACATACCCAACCCATGTGCTATACTGCACTGAATCTAAAAAATGTCACATACCCAACCCATGTGCTATACTGCACTGAATCTGACAAATGACACATACACCCTACCCATGTGCTATACTGCACTGGATCTGACTAATGGCACATACTGTACCTAACCCATGTGCTATACTGCACTGAATCTGACAAATGACACATACCCTACCCATGTGCTATACTGCACTGAATCTGACAAATGACACATACCCTACCCAAGTGTTATACTGCACTGAATCTGACAAATGACACATACCCAACCCATGTGCTATACTGCACTGAATCTGACAAATATCACATACCCTACCCATGTGTTATACTGTACTGAATCTGACAAATGACACATACCCAACCCATGTGCTATACTGCACTGAATCTGACAAATATCACATACCTAACCCATGTGTTATACTGTACTGTATCTGACAAATGACACATACCCAACCCATGTGCTATACTGTACTGAATCTGACAAATGACACATACCCAACCCATGTGCTATACTGCACTGAATCTGACAAATGACACATACCCTACCCATGTGCTATACTGCACTGAATCTGACAAATGACACATACCCTACCCCTGTGTTATACTGCACTGAATCTGACAAATGACACATACCCTACCCATGTGTTATACTGCACTGAATCGGAAAAATGACACATACCCTACCCATGTGTTATACTGCACTGAATCTGACAAATGGCACATACCCTACCCATGTGTTATACTGCAGTGAATCTGACAAATGACACATACTCTACTCATGTGGTATACTGCACTGAATCTGACAAATTACACATACCCAACCCATGTGTTATACTGCATTGAATCTGACAAATGGCACATACCCTACACATGTGTTATACTGCACTGAATCGGACAAATGACACATACCCCACACGTGTTATACTGCACTGAATCTGACAAATGACACATACCCTACCCATGTGTTATACTGCACTAAATCTGACAAATGTCACATACCCAACCCATGTGCTATACTGCACTGAATCTGACAAATGACACATACCCTACCCATGTGTTACACTGCACTGAATCTGACAAATGACACATACCCTACCCATGTGTTATACTGCACTGAATATGACAAATGACACATACTCTACCCATGTGTTATACTGCACTGAATCTGACAAATGGCACATACCCAACCCATGTGCTATACTGCACTGAATCTGACAAATGACACATACCCTACCCATGTGTTATACTGCACTGAATCTGACAAATGACACATACCCTACCCATGTGTTATACTGCACTGAATCGGACAAATGGCACATACCCTACACATGTGTTATACTGCACTGAATCTGACAAATGACACATACCCTACCCATGTGTTATACTGCACTGAATCTGACAAATGACACATACCCTACCCATGTGTTATACTGCACTGAATCTGACAAATGTCACATACCCAACCCATGTGCTATACTGCACTGAATCTGACAAATGACACATACCCTACCCATGTGTTACACTGCACTGAATCTGACAAATGACAAATACCCTACCCATGTGTTATACTGCACTGAATATGACAAATGACACATACTCTACCCATGTGTTATACTGCACTGAATCTGACAAATGGCACATACCCTACCCACGCGTTATACTGCACTGAATCTGACAAATGACACATACCCTACCCATGTGTTATACTGCACTGAATCTGACAAATGTCACATACCCAACCCATGTGCTATACTGTACTGAATCTGACAAATAACACATACCCAACCCATGTGCTATATTGCACTGAATCTGACAAATGTCACATACCCTACCCATGTGTTATACTGCACTGAATCTGACAAATTACACATACCCAACCCATGTGCTATACTGTACTGAATCTGACAAATTACACATACCCAACCCATGTGCTATACTGCACTGAATCTGACAAGTGGCACATACTGTACCTATCCCATGTGCTATACTGCACTGAATCTGACAAATGACACATACCCTACCCATGTGTTACACTGCACTGAATCTGACAAATGACACATACCGAACCCATGTGTTATACTGCACTGAATCTGACAAATGACACATACCCTACCCATGTGTTATACTGCAGTGAATCTGACAAGTGACACATACTCTACCCATGTGGTATACTGCACTGAATCTGACAAATGACACATACCGAACCCATGTGTTATACTGCACTGAATCTGACAAATGGCACATACCCAACCCATGTGCTATACTGCACTGAATCTGACAAATGACACATACTGAACCCATGTGTTATACTGCACTGAATCTGACAAATGACACATACCGAATCCATGTGTTATACTGCACTGAATCTGACAAATGACACATACCCTACCCATGTGCTATACTGCACTGAATCTGACAAATGACACATACCGAACCCATGTGTTATACTGCACTGAATCTGACAAATGGCACATACCCAACCCATGTGCTATATTGCACTGAATCTGACAAATGGCACATACCCAACCCATGTGCTATACTGCACTGAATCTGACAAATGGCACATACCGAACCCATGTGTTATACTGCACTGAATCTGACAAATGGCACATACCCAACCCATGTGCTATATTGCACTGAATCTGACAAATGGCACATACCCAACCCATGTGCTATACTGCACTGAATCTGACAAATGGCACATACCCAACCCATGTGCTATATTGCACTGAATCTGACAAATGGCACATATCCAACCCATGTGTTATACTGCAGTGAATCTGACAAATGACACATACCCTACCCATGTGTTACACTGCACTGAATCTGACAAATGGCACATACCCAACCCATGTGCTATACTGCACTGAATCTGACAAATGGCACATACCGAACCCATGTGTTATACTGCACTGAATCTGACAAATGGCACATACCCAACCCATGTGTTATACTGCAGTGAATCTGACAAATGACACATACCCTACCCATGTGTTATACTGCACTGAATCGGACAAATGGCACATACCCTACACATGTGCTATACTGCACTGAATCTGACAAATGACACATACCCAACCCATGTGCTATTCTGCACTGAATCTGACAAATGACACATACCCAACCCAAGTGTTATACTGCACTGAATCTGACAAATGACACATACCCTACCCATGTGTTACACTGCACTGAATCTGACAAATGACACATACCGAACCCATGTGTTATACTGCACTGAATCTGACAAATGGCACATACCCAACCCATGTGCTATACTGCACTGAATCTGACAAATGACACATACTGAACCCATGTGTTATACTGCACTGAATCTGACAAATGACACATACCGAATCCATGTGTTATACTGCACTGAATCTGACAAATGACACATACCCTACCCATGTGCTATACTGCACTGAATCTGACAAATGACACATACCGAACCCATGTGTTATACTGCACTGAATCTGACAAATGGCACATACCCAACCCATGTGCTATATTGCACTGAATCTGACAAATGGCACATACCCAACCCATGTGCTATACTGCACTGAATCTGACAAATGGCACATACCGAACCCATGTGTTATACTGCACTGAATCTGACAAATGGCACATACCCAACCCATGTGCTATATTGCACTGAATCTGACAAATGGCACATACCCAACCCATGTGCTATACTGCACTGAATCTGACAAATGGCACATACCCAACCCATGTGCTATACTGCACTGAATCTGACAAATGGCACATACCCAACCCATGTGCTATATTGCACTGAATCTGACAAATGGCACATATCCAACCCATGTGTTATACTGCAGTGAATCTGACAAATGACACATACCCTACCCATGTGTTACACTGCACTGAATCTGACAAATGGCACATACCCAACCCATGTGCTATACTGCACTGAATCTGACAAATGGCACATACCGAACCCATGTGTTATACTGCACTGAATCTGACAAATGGCACATACCCAACCCATGTGTTATACTGCAGTGAATCTGACAAATGACACATACCCTACCCATGTGTTACACTGCACTGAATCTGACAAATGACACATACCCAACCCATGTGCTATACTGCACTGAATCTGACAAATGGCACATACCGAACCCATGTGTTATACTGCACTGAATCTGACAAATGGCACATACCCAACCCATGTGCTATATTGCACTGAATCTGACAAATGGCACATACCCAACCCATGTGTTATACTGCAGTGAATCTGACAAATGACACATACCCTACCCATGTGTTATACTGCACTGAATCTGACAAATGACACATACCCTACCCATGTGTTATACTGCACTGAATCTGACAAATGGCACATACCCTACCCATGTGCTATATTGCACTGAATCAGACAAATGACACATACCCTACCCATGTGTTACACTGCACTGAATCTGACAAATGGCACATACCCAACCCATGTGCTATATTGCACTGAATGTGACAAATGGCACATACCCTACCCATGTGTTATACTGCACTGAATCTGACAAATGACACATACACCCTACCCATGTGTTATACTGCACTGAATCTGACAAATGACACATACACCCTACCCATGTGTTATACTGCACTGAATCTGACAAATGGCACATACCCTACCCATGTGTTATACTGCACTGAATCTGACAAATGGCACATACCCTACCCATGTGTTATACTGCACTGAATCTGACAAATGACACATACTCTACCCATGTGTTATACTGCACTGAATCTGACAAATGGCACATACCCAACCCATGTGCTATACTGCACTGAATCTGACAAATGACACATACCCTACCCATGTGTTATACTGCACTGAATCTGACAAATGACACATACCCTACCCATGTGTTATACTGCACTGAATCTGACAAATGACACATACCGAACCCATGTGTTATACTGCACTGAATCTGACAAATGACACATACCCTACCCATGTGTTATACTGCAGTGAATCTGACAAGTGACACATACTCTACCCATGTGGTATACTGCACTGAATCTGACAAATGACACATACCCAACCCATGTGTTATACTGCACTGAATCTGACAAATGACACATACCCTACCCATGTGTTATACTGCACTGAATCGGACAAATGGCACATACCCTACACATGTGCTATACTGCACTGAATCTGACAAATGACACATACCCAACCCATGTGCTATTCTGCACTGAATCTGACAAATGACACATACCCAACCCAAGTGTTATACTGCACTGAATCTGACAAATGACACATACCCTACCCATGTGTTATACTGCACTGAATCTGACAAATGGCACATACCCAACCCATATGCTATACTGCACTGAATCTGACAAATGACACATACTGAACCCATGTGTTATACTGCACTGAATCTGACAAATGACACATACCGAATCCATGTGTTATACTGCACTGAATCTGACAAATGACACATACCCTACCCATGTGCTATACTGCACTGAATCTGACAAATGACACATACCGAACCCATGTGTTATACTGCACTGAATCTGACAAATGGCACATACCCAACCCATGTGTTATACTGCAGTGAATCTGACAAATGACACATACCCTACCCATGTGTTATACTGCACTGAATCTGACAAATGACACATACCCTACCCATGTGTTATACTGCACTGAATCTGACAAATGGCACATACCCTACCCATGTGCTATATTGCACTGAATCAGACAAATGACACATACCCTACCCATGTGTAACACTGCACTGAATCTGACAAATGGCACATACCCAACCCATGTGCTATATTGCACTGAATCTGACAAATGGCACATACCCTACCCATGTGTTATACTGCACTGAATCTGACAAATGACACATACACCCTACCCATGTGTTATACTGCACTGAATCTGACAAATGACACATACACCCTACCCATGTGTTATACTGCACTGAATCTGACAAATGGCACATACCCTACCCATGTGTTATACTGCACTGAATCTGACAAATGGCACATACCCTACCCATGTGTTATACTGCACTGAATATGACAAATGACACATACTCTACCCATGTGTTATACTGCACTGAATCTGACAAATGGCACATACCCAACCCATGTGCTATACTGCACTGAATCTGACAAATGACACATACCCTACCCATGTGTTATACTGCACTGAATCTGACAAATGACACATACCCTACCCATGTGTTATACTGCACTGAATCGGACAAATGGCACATACCCTACACATGTGTTATACTTCACTGAATCTGACAAATGACACATACCCTACCCATGTGTTATACTGCACTGAATCTGACAAATGACACATACCCTACCCATGTGTTATACTGCACTGAATCTGACAAATGTCACATACCCAACCCATGTGCTATACTGCACTGAATCTGACAAATGACACATACCCTACCCATGTGTTACACTGCACTGAATCTGACAAATGACAAATACCCTACCCATGTGTTATACTGCACTGAATATGACAAATGACACATACTCTACCCATGTGTTATACTGCACTGAATCTGACAAATGGCACATACCCTACCCACGCGTTATACTGCACTGAATCTGACAAATGACACATACCCTACCCATGTGTTATACTGCACTGAATCTGACAAATGTCACATACCCAACCCATGTGCTATACTGTACTGAATCTGACAAATGACACATACCCAACCCATGTGCTATACTGCACTGAATCTGACAAATGTCACATACCCTACCCATGTGTTATACTGCACTGAATCTGACAAATTACACATACCCAACCCATGTGCTATACTGTACTGAATCTGACAAATTACACATACCCAACCCATGTGCTATACTGCACTGAATCTGACAAGTGGCACATACTGTACCTATCCCATGTGCTATACTGCACTGAATCTGACAAATGACACATACCCTACCCATGTGTTATACTGCAGTGAATCTGACAAGTGACACATACTCTACCCATGTGGTATACTGCACTGAATCTGACAAATGACACATACCCAACCCATGTGTTATACTGCACTGAATCTGACAAATGACACATACCCTACCCATGTGTTATACTGCACTGAATCGGACAAATGGCACATACCCTACACATGTGCTATACTGCACTGAATCTGACAAATGACACATACCCAACCCATGTGCTATTCTGCACTGAATCTGACAAATGACACATACCGAACCCATGTGTTATACTGCACTGAATCTGACAAATGACACATACCGAATCCATGTGTTATACTGCACTGAATCTGACAAATGACACATACCCTACCCATGTGCTATACTGCACTGAATCTGACAAATGACACATACCGAACCCATGTGTTATACTGCACTGAATCTGACAAATGGCACATACCCAACCCATGTGCTATATTGCACTGAATCTGACAAATGGCACATACCCAACCCATGTGCTATACTGCACTGAATCTGACAAATGGCACATACCGAACCCATGTGTTATACTGCACTGAATCTGACAAATGGCACATACCCAACCCATGTGCTATATTGCACTGAATCTGACAAATGGCACATACCCAACCCATGTGCTATACTGCACTGAATCTGACAAATGGCACATACCCAACCCATGTGCTATATTGCACTGAATCTGACAAATGGCACATACCCAACCCATGTGTTATACTGCAGTGAATCTGACAAATGACACATACCCTACCCATGTGTTACACTGCACTGAATCTGACAAATGGCACATACCCAACCCATGTGCTATACTGCACTGAATCTGACAAATGGCACATACCGAACCCATGTGTTATACTGCACTGAATCTGACAAATGGCACATACCCAACCCATGTGTTATACTGCAGTGAATCTGACAAATGACACATACCCTACCCATGTGTTACACTGCACTGAATCTGACAAATGGCACATACCCAACCCATGTGCTATACTGCACTGAATCTGACAAATGGCACATACCGAACCCATGTGTTATACTGCACTGAATCTGACAAATGGCACATACCCAACCCATGTGCTATATTGCACTGAATCTGACAAATGGCACATACCCAACCCATGTGTTATACTGCAGTGAATCTGACAAATGACACATACCCTACCCATGTGTTATACTGCACTGAATCTGACAAATGACACATACCCTACCCATGTGCTATATTGCACTGAATCTGACAAATGACACATACCCTACCCATGTGTTACACTGCACTGAATCTGACAAATGGCACATACCCAACCCATGTGCTATATTGCACTGAATCTGACAAATGGCACATACCCTACCCATGTGTTATACTGCACTGAATCTGACAAATGACACATACACCCTACCCATGTGTTATACTGCACTGAATCTGACAAATGACACATACCCTACCCATGTGTTATACTGCACTGAATCTGACAAATGGCACATACCCTACCCATGTGCTATACTGCACTGAATCTGACAAATGGCACATACCCTACCCATGTGTTACACTGCACTGAATCTGACAAATGGCACATACCCTACCCATGTGTTATACTGCACTGAATCGGACAAATGGCACATACCCTACACATGTGTTATACTGCACTGAATCTGACAAATGACACATACCCTACCCATGTGTTATACTGCACTGAATCTGACAAATGACACATACCCTACCCATGTGTTATACTGCACTGAATCTGACAAATGTCACATACCCAACCCATGTGCTATACTGCACTGAATCTGACAAATGACACATACCCTACCCATGTGTTACACTGCACTGAATCTGACAAATGACAAATACCCTACCCATGTGTTATACTGCACTGAATATGACAAATGACACATACTCTACCCATGTGTTATACTGCACTGAATCTGACAAATGGCACATACCCTACCCACGCGTTATACTGCACTGAATCTGACAAATGACACATACCCTACCCATGTGTTATACTGCACTGAATCTGACAAATGTCACATACCCAACCCATGTGCTATACTGTACTGAATCTGACAAATGACACATACCCAACCCATGTGCTATACTGCACTGAATCTGACAAATGTCACATACCCTACCCATGTGTTATACTGCACTGAATCTGACAAATTACACATACCCAACCCATGTGCTATACTGTACTGAATCTGACAAATTACACATACCCAACCCATGTGCTATACTGCACTGAATCTGACAAGTGGCACATACTGTACCTATCCCATGTGCTATACTGCACTGAATCTGACAAATGACACATACCCTACCCATGTGTTATACTGCAGTGAATCTGACAAGTGACACATACTCTACCCATGTGGTATACTGCACTGAATCTGACAAATGACACATACCCAACCCATGTGTTATACTGCACTGAATCTGACAAATGACACATACCCTACCCATGTGTTATACTGCACTGAATCGGACAAATGGCACATACCCTACACATGTGCTATACTGCACTGAATCTGACAAATGACACATACCCAACCCATGTGCTATTCTGCACTGAATCTGACAAATGACACATACCGAACCCATGTGTTATACTGCACTGAATCTGACAAATGACACATACCGAATCCATGTGTTATACTGCACTGAATCTGACAAATGACACATACCCTACCCATGTGCTATACTGCACTGAATCTGACAAATGACACATACCGAACCCATGTGTTATACTGCACTGAATCTGACAAATGGCACATACCCAACCCATGTGCTATATTGCACTGAATCTGACAAATGGCACATACCCAACCCATGTGCTATACTGCACTGAATCTGACAAATGGCACATACCGAACCCATGTGTTATACTGCACTGAATCTGACAAATGGCACATACCCAACCCATGTGCTATATTGCACTGAATCTGACAAATGGCACATACCCAACCCATGTGCTATACTGCACTGAATCTGACAAATGGCACATACCCAACCCATGTGCTATATTGCACTGAATCTGACAAATGGCACATACCCAACCCATGTGCTATATTGCACTGAATCTGACAAATGGCACATACCCAACCCATGTGCTATACTGCACTGAATCTGACAAATGGCACATACCGAACCCATGTGTTATACTGCACTGAATCTGACAAATGGCACATACCCAACCCATGTGCTATATTGCACTGAATCTGACAAATGGCACATACCCAACCCATGTGCTATACTGCACTGAATCTGACAAATGGCACATACCCAACCCATGTGCTATATTGCACTGAATCTGACAAATGGCACATACCCAACCCATGTGTTATACTGCAGTGAATCTGACAAATGACACATACCCTACCCATGTGTTACACTGCACTGAATCTGACAAATGGCACATACCCAACCCATGTGCTATACTGCACTGAATCTGACAAATGGCACATACCGAACCCATGTGTTATACTGCACTGAATCTGACAAATGGCACATACCCAACCCATGTGTTATACTGCAGTGAATCTGACAAATGACACATACCCTACCCATGTGTTACACTGCACTGAATCTGACAAATGGCACATACCCAACCCATGTGCTATACTGCACTGAATCTGACAAATGGCACATACCGAACCCATGTGTTATACTGCACTGAATCTGACAAATGGCACATACCCAACCCATGTGCTATATTGCACTGAATCTGACAAATGGCACATACCCAACCCATGTGTTATACTGCAGTGAATCTGACAAATGACACATACCCTACCCATGTGTTATACTGCACTGAATCTGACAAATGACACATACCCTACCCATGTGCTATATTGCACTGAATCTGACAAATGACACATACCCTACCCATGTGTTACACTGCACTGAATCTGACAAATGGCACATACCCAACCCATGTGCTATATTGCACTGAATCTGACAAATGGCACATACCCTACCCATGTGTTATACTGCACTGAATCTGACAAATGACACATACACCCTACCCATGTGTTATACTGCACTGAATCTGACAAATGGCACATACCCTACCCATGTGCTATACTGCACTGAATCTGACAAATGGCACATACCCTACCCATGTGTTACACTGCACTGAATCTGACAAATGGCACATACCCTACCCATGTGTTATACTGCACTGAATCTGACAAATGACAATACAGCAGAAGCAGGACCCAATAACAGTAATTACTGTGCGTCCCTGTAACATATTTATTATTAATTAGATATCTGGTTACCTGAGTCAGAAGTTCAGAGAGATCAGCATCATTCAATTTAATTTTCCCATAGGAACCGGTCTTAAACTCAATATTTTTTACTTGGCTCACTGAAAATATTAAATTTCCATTTTCAGAAGACATCCGCGGCCTATGAGGGAATAAATACTTTATTATCTCCAATTAAGCTGCTGCTTTACTTTTATAACTTTAGCGCTAAACATTAACTGGTCTCATTTCCCCTCCATTTTTCTGCAACATTTTTAAATGGACTTGACAAAAGCAGCGCAGCGATCATATGCTGCTGTATAATAAAGTAATTTTCAAAATAATTTTGTGGTAAGCAACTAATGGTGCTCCAGCGGTTGTGGGACTACAAGTCCAAGCAAGCCACATCCGCTGGAGGACAAAGCCTTATTTTAACAGTGTGTTCAGCTTTCCATCTGTATAGTATGAGATCACACTTACTGGTCATTGTACGCTTCTCTTTTCTGCCTCGCTTTCACTGGCTCTCCAAGGTGACCTATTAGTCCAGTCAATATTACTAACGCTGCTAAGAAATGCCTAGGAACCTGGCCTGGAGACAGCATGGTGCGGACAACTCTCCCCAGGCAGAGAGACTGAAGCACTCACTGCACTGAGACACCTTTTGCATATGAGGACATGTACTTTGGCCTAAGAGATCTGTCCGTTCCCACAAAACCTGCTGAAGTTAGTCAATGCAAGCTCTTCATTCATATTAATTGTTCAACCAGAGTAATGGAAGAGGACAAAGGGCTGACTAGTTACACTTCAAGTACATTGGAACGCTCTCTAGGTGATACCAGGCAACCTTTGCAACACATAAGAATCACAGTGACTGCACAGGGCTAATACACTGTATAAGGTACAAAGCTGTCCCCAATTAAACCATATATATATGTACGTACGTACGTAAGTGTGTGTATGTATGCATTGCAGCATGTTTAGTAAATAAATAAATAAATAAACTATTAGGGCAATTACAGAGTGTAACACTGCAGGACTGGCAGAGTAAACGCCACTTATACATATACACACCTACTTCTGTGCACGGATCTGGTGGGGGCTACATAATATCACATCCCCCTGATAAGAGTCTCAGGTGTAACTCAGGGAGCTCTTTGCGGAGCGTGGGCTAGGTGCATGAACAGGCCTGCTTACACAAGTGCATACATTGAATTTCATTTTGTTGGATACATCATGCAATTATCTTACATGTGATGAAAGGGATGGAGAAGGTGCACTTAGGGAGCAGTTTCATGTTTAGTAGGTGGATGCAGAGGTTTTTGTCTAGCTGGAGAAAGGGTTAGGCCATAGGCATTTAACAGGATGCCCTCTGCAGCTTCCAGTCGGATTTCTGGGGCTGCTTTAGAGGTGGACGTTGCTTCAAATGTCATTGTTTCATGATGGTTGGAGGACTGCACATGCATCAGAGACCGTGCGCATGCGACTCCATACAGCTGTGATGTCTTTCACAGTACCCATAAGCCTCAGCATGATTGACATATGCAGTGGACGGCGAAAGGGAGCACTGTACAAAGCAGTGGACCCGTTGCCTCAGGCACCCGAAGCATAATCCCCAATAAATGCCAGCACCGGGTGGAAAAGGACACCGGCATCGGGGCTAATAGGATAGCCCCTGGTGATCCTATTAGCAGCGGTAAAGTACCACTTCTAATAATATACCGCCTTTCTCTTACGTCCTAGAGGATGCTGGGGTCCATTTTAGTACCATGGGGTATAGACGTTTCCGTAGGAGCCTTCGGCACTTTAAGACTTTTCAACAGTGTGAACTGGCTCCACCCTCTATGCCCCTCCTCCAGACCTCAGTTTAGAAAATGTGCCCAGGAGACTGGATGCACACTAGTGGAGCTCTACAGAGCTTTGCTGGAAAAATACTTTTAGGTTTTTTATTTAACAGGGAAGCTGCTGGCAACAGCTTCCCTGCTTCGTGGGACTTAGGGGGGGAAGTAGGAAACAACTTTTCAATTAGTTAATGGTTCTGCTTCCGCTGACAGGACACCATTAGCTCCTGAAGGGTACTGAACACAGCCCAAGCCTGGCCAGCGTTCACTCCCACAGCACTGCCGCCACACCCTAACAGAGCCAGAAGTCAGAAGGCTGGTGAGTATATTACCGGAGTCCTGCAGAGAGGGGATCCTCCGGTCATCTTTGGCGGCATACAGGTACAAGCGCAGCGGCGGGACGCTGTGCGCCATGTCTCTCAGCACAAGGGTGCAGAGCGCGCAGGGGGGGGGGCGTGCTCTGAGGGTGAGGGCATGGTTTAAAACCTTACTCTCACTGGCAAAAAAGGGTACATACATGTGCCATCCCCAGACAGTACAAATATTACATTGCTGAGGCTGAAGGGCGGAGCTCCTCCTCAGACTTGCCAGGACACTCACTGGGTGCCATTTTCTCCTGCAGAAACTCCAGTGTGAAACTCCTGAACGCTGTTTCTCCTCATGACAACGCTGATACAAGTACAGGGTGTTATAGAAGGGGCAGAGAGTGTTCATTATAATTAGGTCTGTGGGCCTATTATTGGTATATGCGCTGTAAGTGGGTAATATTTCCACAATTCTCAATAAGGCGCAGTGTGTGGACTGGCAGATCCCTCTGTGTCTCTCTGACAGACTTTAGTGTGGGTCTGTCCCCAATAGCTCCCCTGTGTGATAGGTGTGTGTGTGTGTGTGTGTGTGTGTGTGTGTGTGTGTGTGTGTGTGTGTGTGTGTGTACAAGTGTGTAACATGTCAGACATTGGGGAGGGTTCTTACCAGGAAGAACCCATTTTAGATGCACAAGAGGGTAATGTGGTGGCCCTTCCCTCTCAGAAGGATCCGGAGTGGGTGAGAATGTTGCAAAAGAATATGTCAATACAATTATCTGAGTCTGAACAACAGACTAAATATTGGAGGCAGTCTGTGGAGGATGCACTGTTTACTGACCCCTCCATATCATCCACTCGGGTCCCATCCAGTTCCCAGAAAAGGTCTCTGGCCCAGATAATGCAAGGGGACACAGACACAGATTCCGACTCTGACGTCGACACTAGGGATTTGAGAGGGGTAGACCCCAAATTAGCCAAAAGCATACAATGTAAACAATAAAAGCATACAATAGTTGCTTGTAAAAGCATACAATAGCTGCTATAAAGGAAGTGTTGGAGTTTCCTGAAACAACACTGGTCCCAGAGGAAAGGATTATTTTGAATTAAATAAAAAGCAGGTTGTGACTTTTCTTCCTTCAAAGGATTTGAATGTGTTCTTTGAAGAATCCTGGGCTAACCCTGAGAAGAACTTTACCCTTCTCAGAAGGATACATGTAGCGTACCCTTTCCCTGAGGAAGACAGGCACAAATGGGAGACACCCCCAATGATAGACACCTCAGTTTCTCGGCTGTCTAAGAAAATAGTTTTGCCTGCCCCTGGTTCAGCCTCTTTAAAAGATCCAGCTGACCGTAAATTAGAAACAACCCTAAAATCCATATATACGGCTAACGGAACAGTGCTCAGGCCCACCATAGCTTGTGCGTGGGTAGGTAACGCTGTATAAAAATGGTCTGACAACTTGCTTGTTAACATAGACACAGTTGACAAGGATGAAATAGTCCTAACTCTCGGCCATATTAAAGATGCTGCAGGTTACTTAGTTGAAGCTATGAAGGATATTGGGTTGCTGAGTTCAAGATCCTCCGCTATGGCGATTTCAGCCCGCAGGGCGCTGTGGATCCGGCAATGGAATGCTGATGCAGAATCAAAAAAGAATATTGAGGCGCTTCCTTACAATGGAAAAGCCCTCTTTGGAGACAAGCTGGATGCCATGATTTCAACAACTACATCAAGCAAGTCAGCATTTCTGCCTTCCGCAGCTGCTCCACCTAGGAACGGATTTCATTCTCATACGATGCAATCCTTTCGGCCCAACAAGTCCAAAAAGGCAAAGGGTACCCCCTTCTTCGCCGGAAGAGGTCGAGGAAGATGTAAAAAATCTACAACACCATCAGGCTCGCAGGAGCAGAAGTCAACAGCTACTTCTGCTAAAACATCAGAATGACGCTGGGGCTTCCCTGCGGGAGTACGATCGGGTGGGGGCACGTCTACTGTCTTTCAGCCAGGCCTGGGTTCACTCAGATCTGGATCCTTGGGTATTGCAGATAGTATTCCAAGGGTACAAATTGGAATTTCAGGACTTTCCCCCATGCCGATTTTTCAAATCAGCCTTACCAGCTTCTGTTCAAGACAGAGCAAAAGTCCTGAACGCAATACAGAAATTAGGTCAAGACAACGTAATTTCCTTAGTTCACGTGTCACAACAGGAAAAAGGGTTTTATGCAAGCCTGTTTATAGTGCCGAAACCGGATGGCTCGGTCAGACCGATTTTAAACCTAAAGACTCTGAACCTTTATATGAAAAGGTTAAAATTCAAGATGGAATCCCTGAGAGCGGTGATCTCCAGCTTGGAGGAAAAGGAATTTCTGGTATCGATGGACATCAAAGATGCTTATTTACATGTTCCCATCTACCCGCCGCATCAGGCATACCTGAGGTTTGCGATGCAGGACTGCCACTACCAGTTCCAAACATTGCCTTTCGGGCTCTCCACAGCTCCGAGAATATTCACCAAGGTGATGGCGGAGATGATGGTTCTTCTTCGCAAGAAAGGAGTCAAAGTCATCCCATACTTGGACGATCTCCTCATAAAAGCGAGATCCAGGGAGAAACTAGTGCAGAACATTGCACTTTCGCTGACGGTGCTTCAACAGCACGGTTGGATCATAAACCTTCCAAAATCACAATTGGAACCCACAATGAGGTTATCATTTCTGGGAATGATATTGGAAACGGAAGCACAGAAAGTATTCCTACCGGTGGAAAAGGCTCTGGAGATCCAGAGGATGGTCAAACAAGTTTTAAAACCAGCACGCGTATCGATTCATCAGTGCATCCGCCTGCTGGGGAAGATGGTAGCGGCCTACGAGGCTCTACAATTTGTCCGATTCCACGCCAGGGTGTTCCAATGGGACCTGCTGGACAAGTGGTCCGGATCGCACCTACACATGCACCGTAGGATAATCCTGTCAACAAAAGCCAGTATTTCACTCTTGTGATGGCTTCAAAGTTCTCACCTCCTGGAGGGACGCAGGTTCGGGATTCAGGCTTGGATCCTGGTGACCACAGATGCAAGCCTCCGAGGTTGGGGAGCAGTCACGCAAGGGGAAAGCTTCCAAGGACGACGGTCAAGTCAAGAAGTACTCCGTCACATAAACATTCTGGAATTGAGAGCTGTGTACAACAGCCTTCATCAAGCAGCACACATTCTTCAAGGTCGTCCCATACAGATCCAGTCAGACAATGTAACGGCAGTAGCTTACATAAGAGGTGCAGAGGTGACAAAGATACTCCCCTGGGCAGAAAGACATGCAAAAGCTCTGTCGGCAATTTTCATTCCGGGAGTGGACAACTGGGAAGCAGACTTCCTCAGCAGACACAATCTCCATCCAGGAGAATGGGGCCTTCACCCAGAAGTCTTTGCAGAGGTAGCAGATCGTTGGGGAGTTCCTCAAGTAGATATGATGGCATCACGTCTCAACAAGAAGCTTTAAATCGGACTGGTTTGAGCCTCTACAAGAGGTAGAGTTGAAGTTTCTCACTTGGAAAGTGGTCATGCTGTTGGCCTAGGCCTCAGGTAGACGAGTGTCTGAATTAGGGGCTCTGTCACACAAGAGTCCTTATTTGATTTTTCATGAAGATAGAGCTAAACTGCGGACGTGTCAGCAGTTTCTTCCAAAGGTTGTGTCTTATTTCCATATCAACCAACCTGTGGTGGTGCCAGTGGTTTCTGACACCTCAGCCGTTTCAAAGTCCTTGGATGTCGTCAGAGCGTTGAGGACTTATGTTGCAAGAACGGCTCGGATAAGGAAAACAGTATCTTTGTTTGTCCTCTATGACCCCAATAAGATTGGGGGTCCTGCTTCTAAACAGACTATTGCGCGCTGGATCAGAGGTACCATTCTTCACGCTAATTCCACGGCAGGATTGCCGTTACCGAGTTCAGTAAAGGCCCACTCTACAAGGAAAGTGGGTTCTTCCTGGGCAGCTGCCCGGGGTGTCTCGGCGTTGCAAATTTGCCGAGCAGCTACTTGGTCAGGGGCAAACACGTTTGCTAAGTTTTACAGGTTTGACACCTTGGCTGCTGACGACCTTCAGTTTGGTCAGTCAGTTCTGCAGGAACATTAGCACTTTCCCGCCCGTACTGGGAGCTTTGGTACATCCCCATGGTACTAAAATGGACCCCAGCATCCTCTAGGACGTAAGAGAAAATAGGATTTTAATTACCTACCGGTAAATCCTTTTCTCTTAGTCCGCAGAGGATGCTGGGCGCCCGCCCAGTGCTCATTTTTCCTGCAAATTATGTTTTGTCTTTTTACACAGGTTCTCATGTGTTAAGATGTTTTACAGCAGTTGCTGTTATGTTATGCATGCACGTTAGCATGGGTTATGTTGAAGGCCATGCTAGGCGACATGTTTTTGGTATGGTGTTAGCTGGTGTGAATCTCGCCACTAGTTTAATGTAAATTCTTCTCTCGAAGTTGTCCGTCTCCTCGGGCACAGTTCCTATACTGAGGTCTGGAGTAGGGGCATAGAGGGAGGAGCCAGTTCACACTGTTGAAAAGTCTTAAAGTGCCGAAGGCTCCTGCGGAACAGTCTATACCCTATGGTACTAAAATGGAACCCAGCATCCTCTACGGACTACGAGAAAAGGATTTACCAGTAGGTAATTAAAATCCTATTTTCTTATCTTCAGTTTGCGTTTGTCCTCTTTATATTTTTATTCGTTTTATCTTCTCTCTTTACTTTCTCTTCTCGGTTTGCCGTTGAGCAAACAACAAAACAAAACAAAAAAATGACAGATGAACATGTTTTTTCTTCCTAGCAGTTCATTATACGGTTGATAAACTTATCTATACTTATTTTTCATTTTAACATTATTTAAAAAGAGATGTAAAGATGGCGCTAATGGGTCCATAAAGTGTGTGACCGCTACAAATGTGTTTAGAAGCATTATACTCTGTTGTTCCTGCAATTTAACTAATATCCAACATCGTGATGGAAATATAATTTCTGTGTATTTTGTAGAGATGAAATTGCCGGTTCCCGCAAGGAAAGGTTATTTGGTGATTGCCAGGTGACTGGTGCACAATGATTTGATAGTTTTGGCAGAATAACAGAACAAGTAAGGTGGGTGGACAGTGTCATTGATGAGAACAAGTTAAACAGATTACTGGTATTTGCATTACAATAGATGCAACAAACGTATTTCATTCAGGGTCAGTAAAGGTGGCCTTTACAGCCCACATGTTGTACGTACTTGGGAATCGAAAAAGTGACAGATCTCTGCTTATAAGCTTCAGGAAACATCACAGTATGGCCAAAACTCACTTGTAAGGTGGCACAAGTGATGTATTTTATGACAGCTAAAAATAAGTGCATTTATTATGAATATAAAGTGAACACAATTCAACTGAGTTTGATAGCTGGGAACAGGTCACCTACTGCAGTATAATGTAACGTAACTTGGCTGACAATGGACACACTGACGGATCAGTAGAGTGGGTAGCTTATATAATGAAACAATAAGTGATTTATCTGTCATATAGAATATTAATTGACTTTCAGGAGTTACGTGTGTGAGAAACTTGGTCAATAAATGTGTAGAACAATTATACAACCTGTAGTTTAATCAAGTTATTGTAGCGTTAATGCCCAAATAAATAAATAAATAATGATGACCCTTCATAATAAATCTAATGCGATTAAGCTATTGTCTATTCAAACTGAAGCCATGAAGGATTTATGGTAATCATTAATACTCTTTGATCATGGATTAACAAAACCAAAACCACTAATCTCTCAAAACTATCCCCTGTAATCGGTTTGTGGTGTGGCCTTGTAGTTTGTTGCGCTGTTCTTGTTTTTTTTCTTTACAAATGCACTTTCTTAGGATAGGTATAACTGCATTGTGTTGGGCTACAGTAGGGGTGGCTTTTTCTATTCAATCCTGGAAATGCAACGGTTACAATCATCTCATGCTTCTTTTCCACATTTCCACAGGGAGAAACACTGAGCAGTGCACCTTCCCACATGACGAAACCAGCCTTGCCTTCTACGAATGTTCACTACTGCACCATCAAATGGTTTGGTAACAATGGTTGCACGTCATGACAAGGCTTATTGCAACGGCAACTAGATCACAACAAGTTGATAGGGTCCTACCCATGGCCATCCCTAGGCTACAGACCCAAACCTCTCAAACATTTAGATTGGCAGAATCTGGACACAATAAACACTGCCTGTGACCCACCCAGATCCTCCCCTCCAAAACCCCCACCTGTTTGGAACTCTGTCCATTTTCATGTAAGCCCCATCACTTTTAAAGACCATGGTTCGGGACAATTGGGAGGTATGCAAACATAGGGAGAAAATACAATAATGCTTGGAAAAAAACAGGCTTTACCGCAATTTTTCCCCCAATGTTTATTTTTTGAGGACTTTCGCTATAAATATCTATATCTATATATATCTATATATAGCAAAATACAATTGTTTTCCCCCACTCCTGCACCTGTTTGCGCCCCCGTTGGCAGCTATTAAATTGTTTCTGCCGAAGGGTGCGATAACATTATTTTAGCTCGCTACCCCCGGAGGTGGTGAGCTGAATTGCGAGAAAAGTGGCGCCCAGACGGGAGTTTTCGCAATCGCGCCGATTGGTTTATTTGGGTATTTATGCAGCTCATCACACTTACCAGGATTGGCTCTTTATACTTGGAGCCACCACCAAACTACGTCAATTATAAGCCAAACATATTGCAAAAATAAAAACAAACAAAGTACAATTCCTTTTTTTATTGTTAAATATATTTAAGTTCCATTACATATCTATACATAAATAAAATCGCCATGGTTGTGTTGTTCTTCTTTCCGCCTTGTATCAGTGTGACTGAAGCAGCAGTGTGATGAGTTTAGCTACAATGTGCACATTTAGACTGTTCCCCAGCAGGCGATATTGCTGCTTAATTGTTATTTTGTCAGGAAAACCTAAATGGAAAGAGAAAATGTCAAGGATCATCATGATGCCTATTCTGCTTCATCAGTAGAACCGTAACCAAATACAACCTGTTATAAACATAACGGATCTGTATGGTAACTGCAGCACTATATAGGGGGGGTACACACGGAGAGATCCGTGCATAAATTCTAAGCAATCTGACTAGATTGCTTAGAAATTAAGCATGGATCTCTCCGTGTGTAAGGTGTCGGCAACAGCGATGCACTGTCCCGCGCGTCGCTATCGCTGGCTCTAGATTTGGCATGCACCTAGTGAGATCGCTCATTTCGCCGCTGGGTGAAGTGAGCGCCCCCCCCCCCCTCTTTGCTCAGCCCACATCACGCTGTGTGCTGAGCGGGGGGAGAGATGTGTGCTAAGCGGTCTGTGCTAGATCGCTCAGTACACATCTCCCCCATGTGTAAGGGGCTTAACAATAAATGTAAGCTGATAATGATGTGCAGCTAATTACTGTCTGCTTGTGATCCTAATGGCTAAGGCCACATAACAGGAGTCATTGCCTTTGTGGTTTTTAAATGCCAATAAAACTGCTCATCAAAAGCAATTTATACAACATGCTTGTGTTCTACTAGTTTCCCCAAAGCATTTACTCAGTACTATGCTTTTACTTACACATGCTATTAAAATGCATGCAATAAAATGCCGGTGGGTTGAGCCTTCACAGAGTTGCTGGAAAACTATTACAGCCAATAGGATCGCAAACCTTTACAAGGGTATTTAACAAACCTGCTCTGAACATGCATTGTAATTAGAAAGATCAGTGAGCACATGAAGAGTGTAGGACCTCACTCTGAACATGCATTGTAATTAGAAAGATTAGTGAGCACATGAAGAGTGTAGGACCTCACTCTGAACATGCATTGTAATTAGAAAGATTAGTGAGCACATGAAGAGTGTAGGACCTCACTCTGAACATGCATTGTAATTAGAAAGATTAGTGAGCACATGAAGAGTGTAGGACCTCACTCTGAACATGCATTGTAATTAGAAAGATCAGCGTGTAGGAAGTCAGGCTGCAGCATTCACAGAAGACTGGAGTGGAGCCCAGTCTGTTCAGTGGAAGATCACGAGAGGAGGAGATTACAGCGGTCTAGCCGGGATATAATTAGATTAGAGCTTCTACCTTCCTGTATGTGCAATGTGATACTACACAGAATCAGGCAGATGTTCTTTGACCAAATAACTTTATGCAGCGTATCAGTCATGAAACAGAATGACATTTTTGTGTGAAAATGTGTTGGGTATTTAAATGGACCCATCACCTGGATCTAGTGACATTTGTGTGTCATGCCGTAGTGACGTCACTAGACTTTAGTGAATTTAAAGAGTGAATTTGGGTTCAACAAAGCTGCTGTCTCCGCTGTGTACTGTAGGTGACACTTATAGTTTGAGACATGACATAATATTCTCTTTTTACTATACTGTACCACATACCAAACTCCGGGGGGAATCCGTGCAGGTTTGCGATTTCTCTGGGTGTGAAATATCTCAGTTTCAGTGTGGACAGTTTAGTGAGTTTCTCCTCCTCGGACAATGTCTCCAGTGATTTATACACCGAGCTAATCTGCATCAACATGGGGAAAAGATAACAAGGAGGCCATAAATAGCAAGCATTAGGCCACAGAACAGTGGTATTTCATTACATTGGATGGGGGAAAATGGTTATGTGTTGTTAATGCTGGTGATGTATTAGAGGAACAGTATGCTTTCACTGATCGCAGTGCCCAGGCAGGTTCATAAATTAGCAATCTACCAATATACATATACAGGCCACTAAAATGACACAGTGTTCCCACTCGGCAGAACGTTTCGCTCATCCAACTAATGAGATTACTACTGTCCACCAAGCCTGCGTTATAAATCTGCCATATTATCAAAGCTGGGCAGGGGCCAGACATCAAAGGACTTCAAGTACTGAGACTCACTCAAATCATGTCAGCACAACAACAGTCCTACTGTATAGAGTGGGTTTCTAATCACTCTCATAAATACCCTGGATGAAAAAGCTGCACCCCCCTGCTGACATTCTAAACCCCGGGATCCTGGCACCGGTATGGTAACCGGCGGGATCCCAAACGCTGGTCACCCATACCCAATTCGTCTATAGTAAACCCCTGCTACAGAGCTTCAGGAAACTTTAGCATCCTTAGGGGGAATTCAATTAGCCATGAAAAAGCGATAATTTACTGCAATCAAACTTTTCATAGCTATCGCGCGAAAGGTGCCACAAAAGTATTACATTAGGGCAGTGGTCTCCAAACTTAATAGGGGTGTGAGCTACTTTCGGAAAATAAAACCCCTGAAAGAGCTACCCCCTCCCCCCAATGCGCGCGCTTTCTTGCAAAAAGTAGGTGTGGCCTCGCAACTACAAGTAATGTCCCTCAGCAGTGCCAGATACACAAATAATGCCCCCAGCAGTGCCAGATACACAAATAATGTCCCTCAGCAGTGCCAGATACACAAGTAATGCCCCCAGCAGTGCCAGATACACAAATAATGCCCCCAGCAGTGCCAGATACACAAATAATGTCCCTCAGCATTGCCAGATACACAAGTAATGCCCCCAGCAGTGCCAGATACACAAATAATGCCCCCAGCAGTGCCAGATACACAAATAATGCCCTCCAGCAGTGCCAGATACACAAATAATGCCCCCAGCAGTGCCAGATACACAAATAATGCCCTCCAGCAGTGCCAGATACACAAATAATGTCCCTCAGCAGTGCCAGATACACAAATAATGTCCCTCAGCAGTGCCAGATACACAAGTAATGCCCCCCAGCAGTGCCAGATACACAAATAATGCCCTCCAGCAGTGCCAGATACACAAATAATGTCCCTCAGCAGTGCCAGATACACAAATAATGCCCCCAGCAGTGCCAGATACACAAATAATGCCCCCAGCAGTGCCAGATACACAAATAATGTCCCTCAGCAGTGCCAGATACACAAATAATGTCCCTCAGCAGTGCCAGATACACAAATAATGTCCCTCAGCAGTGCCAGATACACAAATAATGCCCCCAGCAGTGCCAGATACACAAATAATGTCCCTCAGCAGTGCCAGATACACAAATAATGTCCCTCAGCAGTGCCAGATACACAAATAATGTCCCTCAGCAGTGCCAGATACACAAATAATGCCCCCAGCAGTGCCAGATACACAAATAATGCCCCCAGCAGTGCCAGATACACAAATAATGCCCTCCAGCAGTGCCAGATACACAAATAATGTCCCTCAGCAGTGCCAGATACACAAATAATGTCCCTCAGCAGTGCCAGATACACAAATAATGCCCCCAGCAGTGCCAGATACACAAATAATGTCCCTCAGCAGTGCCAGATACACAAATAATGTCCCTCAGCAGTGCCAGATACACAAATAATGTCCCTCAGCAGTGCCAGATACACAAATAATGCCCCCAGCAGTGCCAGATACACAAATAATGTCCCTCAGCAGTGCCAGATACACAAATAATGTCCCTCAGCAGTGCCAGATACACAAATAATGTCCCTCAGCAGTGCCAGATACACAAATAATGCCCCCAGCAGTGCCAGATACACAAATAATGCCCCCAGCAGTGCCAGATACACAAGTAATGCCCCCAGCAGTGCCAGATACACAAATAATGCCCCCAGCAGTGCCAGATACACAAATAATGCCCTCCAGCAGTGCCAGATACACAAATAATGTCCCTCAGCAGTGCCAGATACACAAATAATGCCCCCAGCAGTGCCAGATACACAAGTAATGCCCCTAGCAGTGCCAGATACACAAATCATGCCCCCAGCAGTGCCAGATACACAAATAATGCCCTCCAGCAGTGCCAGATACACAAATAATGTCCCTCAGCAGTGCCAGATACACACATAATGCCCCCAGCAGTGCCAGATACACAAGTAATGCCCCCAGCAGTGCCAGATACACAAATAATACCCCCAGCAGTGCCAGATACACAAATAATGCCCCCCAGCAGTGCCAGATACACAATTAATGCCCCCAGCAGTGCCAGATACACAAATAATTCCCCACTTCAGTGCCAGGTACGCAAATAATACCCCCCAGCAGCGCCAGATACACAAATAATGTCCCTCAGCAGTGCCAGATACACAAATAATGTCCCTCAGCAGTGCCAGATACACAAATAATGCCCCCAGCAGTGCCAGATACACAAATAATGTCCCTCAGCAGTGCCAGATACACAAATAATGTCCCTCAGCAGTGCCAGATACACAAATAATGTCCCTCAGCAGTGCCAGATACACAAATAATGCCCCCAGCAGTGCCAGATACACAAGTAATGCCCCCAGCACTGCCAGATACACAAGCAATGCCCCCAGCAGTGCCAGATACACAAATAATGCCCCCAGCAGTGCCAGATACACAAATAATGCCCTCCAGCAGTGCCAGATACACAAATAATGTCCCTCAGCAGTGCCAGATACACAAGTAATGCCCCCAGCAGTGCCAGATACACAAGTAATGCCCCCAGCAGTGCCAGATACACAAGTAATGCCCCCAGCAGTGCCAGATACACAAATAATACCCCCAGCAGTGCCAGATACACAAATAATGCCCCCCAGCAGTGCCAGATACATGTGATGCCCCCCAGCAGTGCCAGATACACAATTAATGCCCCCAGCAGTGCCAGATACACAAATAATTCCCCACTTCAGTGCCAGATACACAAATAATGCCCCCAGCAGTGCCAGGTACGCAAATAATACCCCCCAGCAGCGCCAGATACACAAATAATGCCCCCCAGCAGTGCCAGGTAATCAAATAATGCCCCCCAGCAGTGTCAGATACACAAATAATGCCCCCAGCAGTGCCAGATACACAAATAATGCCCCCAGCAGTGCCAGATACATGTGATGCCCCCCAGCAGTGCCAGATACAAATAGTGCTCACAATTTCTGAACTGTGCCCCCGCAGCCTCCGCTCTCTTGTGTGTGCCTGAGGGGAGAAGAGCCTCCTTCTCCTGCTCCGTCCTCACTGCTGCAGCTGAAGTTCCGGGCCCCGGCACTGACGTCTCCGGACGCAAGGCCATTTGAAATATGGTGCAGACCGGCAGCCAATCAGGAGTCGGCGTGCGAGCTCTGATTGGCTGACGGCCGGCATCATATTAATATGCACCCTCCGCCGCGCGAGCTACTTAGAAAGCGGTGACAAACTACCCATAGCTCGCGAGCGACGGGTTGGCGACCACTAAATTAGTGGTACATAAAAATGGGTATATATAATATAATTATATATATTGGTCATTTAAAGCCACTTTAAAAAAACTTCCCCAAAAAACTAAAACAATTACTCCCATCTGTAAGCCTGAAAACACTTGTCCCACTCATAAAGCACACCAATATACTTGTCTCATACCTTGTACCGCAATTTACAAATTTTTAACCCCAAAAATGATTTTATTATTGGCCAAACAAAAATAATGAAACACTTCTAATAAAAAAGTGCCCAATTAGTCATTCAGGGGGTTGTCCCAGGGGTTCTGAACCAAGTCCCGCCATTTTTACCTTATAAAAGGGATTTTTTTTCCCCAACTTTTCACCTGTTCAGGAGAAAATAAATTTGTGGTAAACCTATGGAGAATTATTGCCGATAATTTTTCACGGACAGCTGAATAGCGTTTTTTCGCAGGGTCGCGATAGAAAACCCATTTATATTACAATAATGGCATTTTGCGGCTAATTTAATTCCCACTTAGGGGATTAAATCCAGTGCAATCGGATACATCCTAGAACACCTCTCATTAGAAACATTACTGATGACCACTATAGTAATGCATATTGCATGCCGAATAAATGTTCATCTATTTTTGTGGCATCCTATTTATCCAGGATACAGGGGAAGTATTAATGACCTCTATGATGAAAGACGTTCCAGCTGTGTCTACCATATGGCCATGTAGGATCACTAGGACAAACGATCTTCTATTTTCACAGCTGGACATGCCATAAAGGCCATTGTGCCCACAATGCAACAAGCATAGTCTACAGGGAGATGGATGGACAGACAGACAGACATACTGTATATTTACATGCTTCTACCTGATACCCCAAGTGAATAAGAAAGCACAGGAAATGTCATATTCCCATCACTGCAATACAATGAAAGACTAGTACTCCACGATATCCATCATAGAGTGTGTTAGGGGCAGGAATGGACCTTGTTCAATATCTTCATTGTATGTCAACTCGGGTAGCGAGCAGGGGAACACGTGTGCAACCAGGCTCACTGTGCATTGTGAACGATGTGACCCAGAACCCGTTCGCTGAATAGGAAGAGGCGGCGCTTGGAGATCATCTCATCTCCAGGCACCGCCTCCGGGATGTGTCACCGATGACATCACCAACCCGGCATGTTGACAGGTCGGGCCGCAGGTCTGAAAGGGGTCTCAAGCGGGTCGCACTTGGGAAGGAGGCATGTACAAGTACCGGGTGTGACCCGCTTTATGTGGACTGAAAGAGGTACGAGTCTGAATCTGTACAGAAAGTGCAGCAGCTGTGGCTTTTTTCCTTTAGTTCTGTTCTGCTCCATATACAGATTAATAATATCAAATGAATAAGCACAGTCTCCTGACGCTGCGACTAAGACACCATTTTGACAAAAACAAAGATGCACGACGTTAGCAGAGTTGCACGGGACCTGGCGACTCACTTACACCAGGGGGAAATGTAATAGGATCCGAACTTGCCGAGGTCCGGGATTTCAGTAGAGATTGCCCGTATTTTTAAAGCGGCAATCATTTAGAAGGCAAAACCAGGTTGGTTTTGCCTTGTAAATGAATGCCGCTTTAAAAATATACAGGCAATCTCCGCCGAAATCCTGGACCTCGGAAAACTCAGACCCTATTACATTTCCTGTCAGACATCTCACGCTGTATGGCGTATTGAGGCTAGATGTATGAGGATGCATCGGTACCATTCACAAGTGCACATAGCTAGTAACTGTGTAAAAAAAAGTGTAGCTAGACTGTAAACCATGGGATTCACAGAGACACACAAACACTGACTGTGTAAATCATTGTGGAGCTACACTGAAATTCTCAGAGACACTTATATTCCTCGTCTCCTGCACTCCTATACGGCCAGGTCACAGGTCATCTGCAGTCACTCCCAAGGGTCTAATAACAGCAGTAACTTGGTCTGGATGATATTAGCAGTGTGTCTCAGTGTGTATCGCTTTGTACCACTTCATGGGGGTCATTCCGACCCGCTCGCACGCAGCGGAATGTGCATGCACGACGTTGCCCGGCGACAGGGGTTGCCGGGTTACGTCACGGCTACCGATGGAAGCGGTCGCAGAGCCGACCGCAAAGAAGACTGACAGGAAGAAGGCGTTCCAGGGCAGATCCGGACCGTTTGGAGCCGTTTTCAGGGAGTGGTGAGTAAAACGCAGGCGTGTCCAGGAGAACGGAGGGCGGATGTCTGACGTCAAAGCCGGGCCCATCATCGCTGGATCCATCGCACAGGGTAAGTAGGTATAGGCCTAGTCTTCTTTTGCTTGAAATTTGTTTAGCTTAGCAGGGCTGCACAAGCGATCGCAGCCCTGCTAAGCTAAAATACACTCCCCCATAGGCGTGGACTAGTTGATCGCAGCAGCAGCAGCAAAAAGTTGCTGGCTGCGTTCAACTCGGAATGACCAACCATGTCAATTAGTGTACAGCACTACACAATATGCCGGCGCTGTGTTACGTAAAAGATAATAGTTTCTATAATATTACAGATACGAAACAGCAGCTTCAAACCTCTACATCTGTTGCAGCCTGAAGAACAGAGCCCATTCCTTCCACGTAATGCCCGTATCTGCAGAGAGAAAAGATCACAAAGCAGGAAAGATAAAACACTGCCTGAATACAGCTTGGAAATGGCATTACTTTATCCACACCCACCTATGTGTATATAGGTTTGCATCACAGCAAAGGGAACCTCCATCAGGATGATAGTCTTACATAAATCACTAATGACCGAGTCCTCATAAAAAATGAGAAGATAGAATGTGATGGCAGATAAGAACGTACTCGTCTATCCAGAATAAATTTGTTCCATGCATGCTTCACTTTACTGAACAACCAACTTATGTTTCTATCATCCTTCCTTATATTACATAGTAACTAATGTTGAAAAGGTTGAAAAAAAGACAATTGTGCATCGAGTTCAACCTATTTGTGGTCTCCTATGCAGTCTTATTATAGGACTAGTTATTTTTATGTTAGGACTAGTTATATTAATTATAATGTGTGCCTACGCACCATAAACCTGAATAACTGTATCCAATAGGAATTTATCTAACCCATTCTTAAAGGTGTTGACTGAGGCCCACATTCCGAGTTGTTCGCTCGCTAGCTGCTTTTAGCAGCCGTGCAAACGCTAAGCCGCCGCCCTCTGGGAGTGTATCTTAGCTTAGCAGAAGTGCGAACGAAAGGATCGCAGCGCTACTACAAAAAAAAAAGATTGTGCAGTTTCAGAGTAGCTGCAGACATACTCCTAGCTTGCGATCACTTCAGACTATTTAGTTCCTGTTTTGACGTCACAAACACGCCCTGCGTTCGGCCAGCCACTCCTCCGTTTCCCCAGCCACTCCTGCGTTTTAATCTGGCACGCCTGCATTTTTATACACACTCCCCGAAAACGGTCAGTTACCACCCAGAAACACCCACATCCTGTCAATCACTCAACAATCAGCAGTGCAACTGAAAAGCGTCGCTAGAGCTTGTGTAAAACTACATCGGCTTTTGTGAAAGTACGACGCGCGTTGCGCAGTGCGCCCCAAACGCATGCACAGAATTGCCATTTTTAAGCCTGATCGCTGCGCTGCGAACAACGGCAGCTAGCGATCAACTCTGAATGACCCCCTGAGTCCACTGTTACTACTCTCTCAGGCAGGGAATTCCACACACGTATTGTCCTTACTGTGAAAAAACCTTTTCGCCTCAATGTGCGGAAACTCCTCTCCTCTAACCTAAGCGAGTGACTACGTGTCCTCTGTGCTGATCTTAAAAAAAACAGGACCCTCCTGAGCTCTGTGTATTGACCCCTTATATATTTGTAGATGTTGATCATGTCCCCTCTTAGTCTCCTCTTTTCCAATGTAAACATGCCTAGCCTTGCAAGCCTTTCCTCGTATATTACCTGCGGCCTAGTAACTTTGAATGTTTCCAACATATCACCAGTCACTTTTCCACTCAACCTCTACATGTTCAGCTCTTTTATCGCAACGATAAAGAAAAAAAGACACCCCTGCAACGACTGGGATGAAACCAACGCGAGGTGGTTCACTTAGATCCTGGCAAAGGTTTTTAGGGGATATGGGTCCCGGTCGGCCTTCACGGCGGAATGAGCCGGACAGAACTTTGACCAAGGGAGCCTGTTCTGGACATTTTACTGGATGGATTTGGGGAAAAACTTTAGAGTGGTAAAATTGGATCCCAGAAGACATACTCGGGAATTGGGGATCGGTCAGACATCCTGGCAGAATGCGTCGGGCATAACTGTGACCCGGGGTGCCTGTACTGGGCCTTCCACTGGATGGATGTGGATGAAAACTTTAATGAACTGTCATAACTGACCGAAATAACCATAAATCAAAGACAGAAATGGAGGAAGGAAGACATAAAGGGGGTCATTCCAAGTTGATCGCTCACTAGCAGTTTTTAGCAAACGCATTGTCGCCGCACACCGGGGAGTGTATTTTCGCTTTGCAGAAGTGCGAACGCCTGTGTAGCAGAGCACCTGCAAAATATTTTTGTGCAAAACAAGACCATCCCTGTAGTTACTTATCCTGTGTGTTGGTTCTAACGACGGAGGGACGGCTTTTGACGTCACACACCCGCCCAGCGAACGTGTTTTCCCCGAAACGCCTGCGTTTTTCTAAGCACTCCCTAAAAACAGTCAGTTGACACCCAGAAACGCCCTCTTTCTGCCAATCGCCTTGCGGCCGTCTGTGCAATTGGAATTGTCGCTAGAACCAGTGCAAAACCACAATGGACTTTGTACCCGTACGACGCGCGTGCGCATTGCGGTACCTACGCATGCGCAGATTAGCCGTTTTTTACACAGATCGCTGCG
This sequence comes from Pseudophryne corroboree, assembly GCF_028390025.1. Taxonomy (NCBI): domain Eukaryota; kingdom Metazoa; phylum Chordata; class Amphibia; order Anura; family Myobatrachidae; genus Pseudophryne; species Pseudophryne corroboree. Next base: position 102,661,372 of record NC_086448.1, read on the forward strand.
CAGCGAACAACGGCAGCTAGCGATCAACTCGGAATGACCCCCAAAATGTGGGTACCCGAAAGCCTTGGAATAGCAACATTGATAACAAAAGGAAAGCTTTAAATCCATCTTGCAATGGAAAAGTGATTATAAAACTTAACAGAAAGGAAAGCTGGGAATTAGGGCTACTGGCAACACCCCACAGGACCAGAAAAACGACACTGGGCAGCCACCTCATGGGTGTGTTGGAAAAGCCGATAAGCTGCTAAGGGGTCTATTTATGAAGCAGTGAAAAGCGTGGAGAAGTGAGCCGGTGGAGAACTTGCCCATGGCAACCAATCAGCTGCTACGTATTATTTTATAGAATGCACTTTACAAAAGTTACCTCAATGCTGATTGATTGCCATGGGCAACTTCTACACCGACTCACTTCTCCACTCTTTTCACTGCTTCATGAATAGACCCCTAAGTATTTTTAAAATGCTGACAGTTACATCCAGCTCATTGACAACTTTAGAATTTGAAAATTTAAACCCGGGCAACGCCGGGTACTTCATCTAGTTTGCCATATAAATATCTTCGGGACAGCTAAGCGATGCTCCGCTTCCCAGCAATGGTAGCGGTAAGTGGACCCCACTGTCCATAAGTGACCAGACTTTGGCGCTTTACACATGCGTAGTGCACTAAAGGCCCCGACCGAAGCTGCCAGTTGCACTTTCATTAAACAAGGGAAAAAAGGAAGCAATAGAAAATTAAAATAATTCAATAATGATAAAGAATTTAATTGTGAAAACAATGATTTATTTCATAGAGGTCTTGGTCCCAGCATCATCGCTCAGTCCCCACCCCCGCTACAAGGTTCCTGCGTAACTTGACAGAGGGCATATATGTATAACTTTTTTGGGTGGGGTCCTCTTTAACCACTTAACTGATGATTCCCCCCCCCCCCCCCAAGAAACGCTCTGAAATTGTCGGGTTTTTTTTATGAGTGAATTAGGTGAAGAACATGGATTTAACCCTACCCATAATGCTGTGGTTTCCAAACTTTTTTGAATCACGGCGCCCTAGAATATCAGAATTTTTTTCACGGCACCCCTAGGCCAAAAAATTTTTATTGAGAAATTTAGAAATAAATATTACATTAAGTAGATCGCGTTTATATGTCATCCTTAGGGTCAGTTGTGTGGTGAGGGACAAGATTTGCTTCTGTTTGACCACATATTTTATGACTGGCAGCCACCAGCACTGGTTTTGCCTATTATATTGACCATGAATAATTTGAATTGGTCCTGGACCACCAACCTAGGGCACCCCTGCAAGTGTCCCGAGGCACCCCAGGGAGCTACGGCACACAGTTTGGAAACCTCTGCCATAATGATTTTAGCTTAAAAAAGATATATATTTTTCCCCCCTAAAATTTTTCAAACATCGAAACATTGAGTGCGACCATCGGAACATTGCGGTTTTAATTTTGAAAGCTGGGATAGCCTCCAGGTACACAGGGGTGGCTTGGGGGGGGGGGGGGGGGGGGGGGGGGAATTTTCACTCCCCAGCTGTTGCTATTGTCTGCAGCCACTGGAGGGGTCCTGCTGTGCTGACCAATCAGCAGTGATCGGCAGCACGTCAATCAGTGGGGGAGAGTGCAGTAGGCAGAGGGACCTTCCGGTCCCTCTGACAGCAGCAGCGGAGGGAAGTTTCCCTTCCCTGCCGATGCTAACACTCTCTATGTCACTGGTCGCAGCCTGTGCAACCAGGTCAGATAGAGCACTTGCAGGCATGGTCACATCTGATGCCACCATGCCAGGCAAGTAGTTACATTTTAAACAGAGTTTCCTGTTGTCAGCACAGGTTATAAAATCTGCTTTTGCTCCTCAGGGTTAAAATGGCAGGCAAAACATAAGAACAGTCACCATACACAAGCATAAGACTGTAAGTATACTAGTGATTTGCACGCACCCTTTTGTAAAGCACGTCGACCTTCTACATGTCGGTTTGACAATATCCAAAATGAAGGCATATCGCAGTAAGGACTTTGGGGGCAGCAGGTACTGGCCGATCTCCACTTTCTCCTCCAGAAAGCCTTGCAGTGTCTGTACAGAGGAGTCACTGTCCTGGCTGGCTTTTCTCTCCAGCTCCTCAGAGGTTTCCAGCTTATATAGAATGGTCCCTGCTGGGCATTGTGTGTGGCTCCTCTGATCTACATCTGTCTGCGAGTTTCCTTCCAAACACGGAGCAGACCTGGAACAATTCAGTACCGATGGCTTTGTACTTGGAAAGTCTTCAAGTATCTAAGATATAACAGAATACGACTGCTTACTACTGTACAGCCATACATATACCAGTAAATGCTGTTCAGACAGTAACAAGAGCAGGGGCAAAATTGCAGATGGGAAGTTAAAAAAAGGTTTATTTTGCAGTTTAAAGACTACTCGGGGTAAAATTACTAAAGGTCCTTTCTAATTGATTATAAATCGATGTTGTGTTTTAGGGGCTAAAACCGTTTAAAATCGACCCTTAGTAAATTTACCCCCTACTCTCAATGAAGGGTGGTCTTCAGTTTGCCGGCTGTCGGGATCCCGGCGCACAGTATACCGGCGCCGGAATCCCGACAGCCGGCATACCAACACTTTTTCTCCCTCTTGGGGGTCCACGACCCCCCTGGAGGAAGAATAAATAGGGCAAGCGCAGTGAGCCCGCAAGGGGCTCATTTGCGCTCGCCACGCTGTCGGTATGCCGGCGGTCGGGAGCCCGGCGCCGGTATACCATACTACACCCCTCAATGACTAGTGTCCTTAGGAGCAGGTTTCTGTGAGCTTCCATCCAGACAGCGTGTAATGACTCCCTGCAATACAAACCTGCTTACACACAAAACATCAAAGTTTCACAATGGTCTATAAAACTTGCACAGAGTTACTATTGCTTGTATTGTTATAATGACAGTCCTATAAGGTTGCCAGAGATGTGTCAAAGACTGTCTGCTTTATGGCTTCAATTTACAGAACCAGACATACAGCTGCAGCGGTATCCGATCTATAGATCTACACTAAAACAGTCAGTACGTCGGCCACTAATGGTTGACATGCATTACGTCAACATGATCAAAAGGTCAACATGGTCAAAAGGTTGACATAGAAAAGGTAGACAGGTTCAAAAGGTCGACAGGTTCAAAAGCACGGCAAGTGCAGCGAGCCAGCGAGGGGACACAATGTGCTTGCCGTCGGGATCCTGCATATCGGGATTCCGGCGTCAGAATTATGACTGCAGGGATCCCGACCGTCGGGAGCCCATACTGATTCCCTCTCAGTCACTTGCTGCCCAAACAAATGATTTACTTGAAGTCCAGGAATGGATGTGGTCCAATGACTGATCTGGACCAGTAAATTGGAGTGAATCTCTGATTTGCTGATATCAAGTGCAAACTGGTGATTATAATCACGATTTGCAGAAAGTCAGTAGTAAATCAAACTGGCCAAACAGAATTTCTGGGGTTTTAAAACCATCTCTATTCCGCAGATAAAACATTAACACACTTCCCTCCTGCTGACAGATGGGTCACATGGCCAAGCACCAGTTATTCTCTAACGGGCTGGTGAACTCCCTTGCAGCATTAACTCTGCATCAATCAGCACTTTAACAACGATCACAATGAAATGTATTCAGAAGATCTTCTCTGTATGGAATTCGAATTTCAAATCAACCCTACAACATCTGGAAATCGAATCCTCTTTATGCAGACACTAAGGGGGTCATTCCGAGTTGATAGCTAGCTGAAAATGTTTGCTGCGCAGCGATGAAGCAAAAAATCGGCACTTCTGCGCATGCGGTGCAATGCGCACGCGCAACGTACTTTCACAACGACCGATGTAGTTTCACACAAGGTCTAGCGACGCTTTTCAGTCGCACTGCTGACTGCAGAGTGATTGACAGGAAGTGGGCGTTACTGGGTGTCAACTGACTGTTTTCAGGGAGTGTTCGGAAAAACGCAGGCGTGCCAGGAAAAATGCAGATGTGGCTGGGCAAACGCAGGGCGTGTTTGTGATGTCAAATCCGGAACTGAACAGTCTGCAGTGTTCGCAAGCGCTGAGTAGGTCTGGAGCTGCTCTGAAACTGCCCAAAATTATTTTGTAGCCGCTCTGCGATCCTTTCGTTCGCACTTCTGCTAAGCTAAAATACACTCCCAGTGGGAGGCGGCATAGCGTTTGCACGGCTGCTAAAAACTGCTAGCGAGCGATCAACTCGGAATGACCCCCTAAATAACTTCCATAGATTGTAAGCTTGCGAGCAGGGCCTTCCTACCTCTATGACTGTCTGTTATTACCCAGTTTTGTCTAATCATTGTGTCCAGTTGTAAAGTGCAACAGAATTTGCTGCGCTATATAAGAAACTGTTACTAAATTAATTAAATAAATAACTAATGTACTCCATATTATATCATGATACAGTTATTTCCCTATCACATCATGACAGTCATATGATCTATTAAGAGCTTTAATATGGCCTGAAAGTGCTTTTCAGAGTCTTTAACAGATCTATTTTAAAACAGCTCCTCTCCTTCTAAATCAATGCGAGTCTCACTTCTAGTCTGCGCACAAGCACGTGCTATTCCCTGACACGCCTGCGGCTGGGCCGCTGCTGCCAAGGGTTGGCATGTACATGGAATTACCCAAAAGGCCATTCTGTTGTTTTAAGTGGTTTATGTACAAAACCGCACCAGGAAGGTTAAATCACATGCAGCTGGATACAGATTTCATAGTACTGTATAAAGAAAACAAAAGGCTGGAAACTCACTGTATCGATGGTCTGGAAGGCAAATGGTTCTGCTTGGAGCTTTGCAATAATAAAGTATCGCAGCCTTGAATTTGGAATTCCAAGCTAGTAAAGTAACATATAGGGAAAGATGTAGTTAAAAACCTCCCATTAAAATCTGGCAGCCACATTCTGTGTTTAGAGATTGGAGCAAATCTAAACGGAGCAAAACAAGGAGCAATCTGCACCGTGATAAAACCATGTTGCACTGCAGGAAGGGCAGGTTTACAATGTGCAGAGATTTACAGTTGGAAAGAGGTGAATCCTAGGGTAACTAAGTGTAAAACCTAGCTCCCCAGTATCCGTTCACTACATGCAGAAGTAGCCTGGATCTGCGTTTGTACCCTTACATTGCAACATGGTTTTGTTTCAGGAGCAAACTGCTCCCTTTTGTTGCTAGCTCTGAATCAGACCCTATGCATCAGTGCATATGCATATGTATATCCATGTCTTTATTAAAACCACAGTACCGCCTCCAAATCATTAGTACACTATTGGCTATATCTTCATACAGAAAGGCAATGGTGCGCTTTTCATACAGAACACGCAAGTGCTAGTCATGGTTTAGCTTTAGATAGGAAGTGGGATGAAACGTGAAGACAAGTAAAAAGGAGAAAGCGACTATGAGTAAGGAAATCTCGTGAACAATATTTATGACAACCCCAAAAATAGGATTTTAAATACCTACCGGTAAATCCTTTTCTCGTAGTCCATAAGGAATATTGGGGACACATTAGTACGATGGGTATAGACATGGTCCAAAGGAGCCACTGCACTTTAAATTTCTTCCACTGGGTGTGCTGGCTCCTCCCCTCTATGCCCCCTCCCACAGGCAGTTATAGGTAAAACAGTGCCCGAAGGAGAAAGGACATACTTGAGAGAAGGAACATAACAATAAGTGTGGTGAGATTTACACACCAGCACACCATAACATAACTGGGCCAGCAACATAAACAGCAACGGCTGAACAGGTAACACCTAACAGAGAACATGCAGAAAGTCACCGCACAGAAGCGGGCGCCCAATATCCCTTATGGACTATGAGAAAAGGATATACCGGTAGGTATTTAAAATCCTATTTTCTCGAGCATCCATAAGGGATACTGGGGACATATTAGTACGATGGGGATGTCCCAAAGCTTCCAGAACGGGCGGGAACGTGCAGAGACATCTGCAGCACCCAAACTGGGTATCCTCTTTGACGAGGGCATCAAACTTGTAGAACTTCACAAAGGTGTTCTTCCCCGACCAGGTAGTGGCTCGGCTTAGTTGCAAGGCCGAGACTCCACGGGCAGGCGCCTAGGAAGAGCCCATTGATTTAGTAGAGTGGGCCTGTAGACTTAGGAATAGGTAAGGTTGCCGACACATAGGTCTGTTGGATAGTATGTCGAATCCAACGAGCAATGGACTGCATCGAAGCAGGGCAACCCTTCTTCTGTGCATCGTAGAGCATAAACAAGGAATCACTCATTCTGATACGAGCTGTATGCGTGTCATAGATCTTCAAGGCACGCACAGCATCCAATGCCTCCGAAGGAGCAGAAGCGCCAAAACAGAACAGAATCACAATAGGTTGATTCAGATGAAAAGCGGAAACAATCATTGGCAGGAACTGCTGTCTAGTCCTGAACTCCGTTCTATCCTCATAAAAGACCAAATACGGACTTCTATACGATAAGGCCCCCAATTCCGAAACACGTCTAGCAGAAGCCAGGCCAAGTAACATCATCGTCTTCCACGTGAGGTACTTTTCTGCAACCGTCATCAGAGGTTCAAACCAGGAGTACTGTAGAAATCGCAATACCACATCCAAATCCCAAGGAGCCGTAGGCGGCACAAACGGAGGTTGGATGTGAAGCACCCCTTGCAAGAAGGTCTGAACTTCAGGCAGTATAGCCAACTTCTTTTGGACGAAGATTGAAAGAGCCGAAATTTGAACCTTAATGGATCACAGACGTAATCCTTGATCTACTCTAGCCTGCAGGAAACAAAGGAATCTTCCCAAGTTAAAATCAGCAGATGGATAAATGCGTTCCTCGCACCAGGAGACGTATCTCCGCCAGATATTATGATAGTGTTTTGACGTCACAGGTTTCCTGGCTTGCACCATAGTGGCAATCACCTTTTTGGAAAGTCCCTTGTGAGCTAGGATGTTCCACTCAACTTCCATGCCATCAAACAAATCCGCCGTTAGTCCGGGTAGACGAACGGTCCTTGTTGAAGAATATCTCTACTGAGTGGCAGAGGCCAAGGGTCTTTGACGGCCATGTCCAGAAGATCCAGGTACCACGCTCTCCGAGGCCAATCCGGGGCAAGCAGAATTGCTTGTACTCCCTGATGCAGAATCCTCTTGAGCACCTTTGGGATCAACGGAATCAGAGGAAATATGTAGACCAGCTGGTAAGGCCAAGGTGATATCAGTGCATCCACTGCGCACGCCTGAGGGTCTCTGGTTCGTGAACAATAGGAGCGAAATTTCTTGTTGAGGCGAGACGCCATCATGTCAATCTGGGGGCAACCACACCGGTCGATGATCTGTTGAAACACTTGAGGATGTAGGCCCCACTCCCCTGAGTGGAGATCCTGGCGACTCAGGAAGTCCGCTTCCCAATTGTCCACTCCCGGAATGAAGATTGCGGACAGTGCTAGTGCATTTTTTTCCGGCCAGAGGAGTATTCGTGATACTTCTCGCATGCAGGCCCTGCTTTTTGTCCCTCTCAGGGCGAACCTCAGATAGGTCTGGTGAGGAGGCCAAAATTGGGATATGGAGGTAGGCGTCTTGAGATCCAGCGACACAAGGAATTCCTGTTGTTCCAGGCCTGCGATCACTGCTCGCAAAGATTGCATCTTGAATTTGAAAACCTTTAGGTAAGGATTCAAGGACTTCAGATTCAAAATTGGCCTCACAGACCTGTCCAGTTTTGGCACAACGAACAGACTGGAGTAGTAGCCTTGTCCTTGCAGGGGTACTGGAACAATGACTTGGGACTGGACCAACTTTCTGATGGCATGTAGTAGCGTAACACGCATATTTTCCAAAGCTGGTAAGCTTGATTTGAAAAATCTTTGGGGAGGAGCACCGTCGAACTCCAACTTGTAACCCTGAGAAATAAGGTCCGTTAACCAGACGTGGTTGAAGTGATGTAACCGGGCTCCCACCTCGAGATCCTCCTGGGGTGGACGGACACTGTCATGCTGATGTCTTTGCGGATGCTGAACTGGTGCTCTATTCTTGAGAGCCGGCAACGGCTGGTTTCTTAGGTTTACCTCTGGTGCCTCTGGCTGCATTTGATGCACCTCTGGCCCTAGATCGAAATCTGGTACACCGAAAGGACTGAGTAGACGTCCCGGGTAGGTACGTCTAGCGGGCGGAGCCCCCGAGGGATGAAACACGAATTTCCCAGCAGTAGCTTTGGAGATCCATGCGTCCAATTCGCCTCCGTAGAGCCATTCACCCGTAAAGGGAAGAGATTCCACATTGCGTTTGGAGTCAGCATCTGCAATCCACTGACGCAACAATATGGCTCTGCGTACTGACACAGCCATAGCAGTGGTTCTAGCATTAATATTGCCAATCTCTTTTAGGGAGTCACAGAGGATTCTTGCCGTGTCCTGAATGTGTTTTAGGAAAGTCACCATAGTAACTAGGGTCATGTCACCCAAGAGACCCTCCTGAATTTGAGTAGCTCAGGTGTGAATTGCATGTGTCATCCAGCAATCTGCAATGACCGGTCTTTGAGATACCCCTGCAGCAATGTAGACAGATTTCAGTGTGGCCTCAATTTTCCTATCCCCCGGGTCGTTTACCGTAAAGGATCCCGGAGAGGGGAGTACCACCTTCTTAAAGAGGTGAGAGACCGAGATGTCTACAGCCGGAGATTCTTCCCAGAACTTTCTACCCTCAGGGGCAAAGGGGAATGTATGCAAAAACCGTTTGGACACCTGATATTTTTTATCTGGATTCTTCCAGGCTAGCTTAAATAAATCATCTAATTCTTTAGAATTAGGAAATGTGACAGTCAGCTTGTCATGAGGGAGGAAAAAATAAGATTTTACTCACCGGTAAATCTATTTCTCGTAGTCCGTAGTGGATGCTGGGACTCCGTAAGGACCATGGGGAATAGCGGCTCCGCAGGAGACTGGGCACAACTAAAGAAAGCTTTAGGACAACCTGGTGTGCACTGGCTCCTCCCACCATGACCCTCCTCCAGACCTCAGTTAGGATACTGTGCCCGGAAGAGCTGACACAATAAGGAAGGATTTTGAATCCCGGGTAAGACTCATACCAGCCACACCAATCACACCGTATAACTCGTGATACTATACCCAGTTAACAGTATGAAATATAACTGAGCCTCTCAACAGATGGCTCAACAATAACCCTTTAGTTAGGCAATAACTATATACAAGTATTGCAGACAATCCGCACTTGGGATGGGCGCCCAGCATCCACTACGGACTACGAGAAATAGATTTACCGGTGAGTAAAATCTTATTTTCTCTGACGTCCTAAGTGGATGCTGGGACTCCGGAAGGACCATGGGGATTATACCAGAGCTCCCAAACGGGCGGGAGAGTGCGGATGACTCTGCAGCACCGAATGAGCAAACTCTAGGTCCTCCTCAGCCAGGGTATCAAACTTGTAAACTCTTGCAAAAGTGTTTGAACCCGACCAAGTAACAGCTCGGCAAAGTTGTAAAGCAGAGACCCCTCGGGCAGCCGCCCAAGAAGAGCCCACTTTCCTCGTGGAATGGGCTTTTACAGATTTAGGGTGCGGCAGTCCAGCCGCAGAATGTGCAAGTTGAATCGTGTTACAGATCCAGCGAGCAATAGTCTGCTTAGAAGCAGGAGCACCCAGCTTGTTGGGTGCATACAGGATAAATAGCGAGTCAGTTTTCCTGACTCCAGCCGTCCTGGAAACATATATTTTTCAGGGCCCTGACTACGTCCAGTAACTTGGAATCCTCCAAGTCCCAATTAGCCGCAGGCACCACAATAGGTTGGCTCACATGAAAAACTGATACCACCTTAGGAAGGAATTGGGAACGAGTCCTCAATTCCTCCCTATCCATATAAAAAAATTAGATAAGGGCTTTTGCATGATAAAGCCGCTAATTCTGATACACGCCTGGCCGACGCCAAGGCCGACGCCAAGGCCAACAGCAAGACCACTTTCCACGTGAGGTATTTTAGCTCCACGGATTTAAGTGGCTCAAGCCTATGCGACTTCAGGAAATCCAACACCACGTTGAAATCCCACGGTGCCACTGGAGGCACAAACGGGGGCTGACTATGCAGCACTCCCTTAACAAAAGTCTGAACTTCCGGCAGTGAAGTCAGTTCTATTTTGGAAGAAAATTGATAGAGCCGAAATCTGGACCTTAATGGAACCCAATTTTAGGCCCATAGTCACCCCTGACTGTAGGAAGTGCAGAAATCGACCTAGCTGAAATTCCTCCGTTGGGGCCTTCCTGGCCTCCCAGCACGCAACATATTTTCGCCATATGCAGTGATAATGGTTTGCGTTCACTTCTTTCCTAGCTTTAATTAGCGTAGGGATAACTTCGTCCGGAATGCCCTTTTCCTTCAGGATCCGGCGTTCAACCGCCATGCTGTCAAACGCAGCCGCGGTACGTCTTGGAACAGACAGGCCCCCTGCTGCAGCAGGTCCTGTCTGAGCGGCAGAGGCCATGGGTCCTCTGAGATAATTTCTTGGAGTTCTGGGTACCAAGCTCTTCTTGGCCAATCCGGAACAATGAGTATAGTTCTTACTCCTCTCCTTCTTATTATTCTCATTACCCTGGGTATGAGAGGCAGAGAAGGGAACACATACACAGACTTGTACCACCACGGTGTTACCAGAGCATCCACAGCTATCGCCTGAGTGTCCCTTGACCTGGCGCAATATCTTTTTAGCTTTTTGTTGAGGCGGGACGCCATCATGTCCACCTGTGGCCTTTCCCAACGGTGTACCATCATTTGGAAGACTTCTGGATGAAGTCCCCACTCTCCCGGGTGGAGGTCGTGTCTGCTGAGAAAGTCTGCTTCTCAGTTGTCCACTCCGGGAATGAACACTGCTGACAGTGCCAACACATGATTTTCCGCCCATCGGAGAATCCTTGTGGCTTCTGCCATCGCCATCCTGCTTCTTGTGCCGCCCTGTCGGTTTACATGAGCGACCGCCGTGATGTTGTCTGACTGGATCAGCACCGGCCGGTGTTGAAGCAGGGGTCTAGCCTGACTTAGGGCATTGTAAATGGCCCTTAGTTCCAGAATATTTTTGTGTAGGGAAGTCTCCTGACTTGTCCATAGTCCTTGGTAGTTTCTTCCCTGTGTGACTGCCCCCCAGCCTCGAAGGCTGGTATCCGTGCTCACCAGGACCCAGTCCTGTATGCCGAATCTGCGGCCCTTTAGAAGATGAGCACTCTGCAGCCACCACAACAGCGACACCCTGGCCCTTGGAGACAGGGTTATCCGCCGATGCATCTGAAGATGCGACCCGGACCACTTGTCCAACAGATCCCGCTGGAAGATCCTTGCATGGGACCTGGCGAATGGAATTTCTTCGTAAGAAGCTACCATCTTTCCCAGGGCTCACGTGCATTGATGCACCGACACCTGTATTTGTATTAGGAGGTCTCTGTCTAGAGACGACAACTCCTTGGACTTCTCCTCCGGGAGAAACACTTTTTTCTTGTTCTGTGTCCAGAACCATACCCAGGAACAGTATACGCGTCGTAGGAACCAGCTGCGACTTTGGAATATTCAGAATACAGCCGTGCTGTTGTAGCACTTCCCGAGATAGTGCTACTCCGACAAACAACTGCTCCCTGGACCTCACCTTTGTAAGGAGATCGTCCAAGTACGGGATAATTATTTCGGCCATTACCTTGGTAAATACCCTCGGTGCCGGGGACAGACCCACGGCAACGTCTGGAATTGGTAATAACAATCCTGTACCACAATTTTGAGGTACTCCTGGTAAGGAGGGTAAATAGGGACATGCAGGTAAGCATCCTTGATGTCCAGTGATACCATGAAATTCTCCAGGCTTGTAATAATCGCCCTGAGCGATTCCATTTTGAACTTGAACCTTCGTATATAAGTGTTCAAGGATTTAAATTTTAGAATGGGTCTCACCGAACCGTCTGGTTTCGGTACCACAAACATTTTGGGATAGTAACCCCGGCCTTGTTGAAGGACGGGTACCTTGATTTCACCTGCTGGAAATACAGCTTGTGAATTGCCGCCAGTACTACCTCCCTTTCTCCGAGGGCAGCAGGCAAGGCTGATGTGAGGTAACGGCGAGGGGGAGTCGCCTCGAACTCCAGCTTGTATCCCTGTGATACTACTTGCAGAACCTAGGGATCCACCTGTGGGCAAGCCCACTGGTCCCTGTGGAGCCCCAGCGTCATGCGGTGGACTCAGAAGAAGCGGGGGAAGATTTTTGATCCTGGGAACTGGCTGCCTGGTGCAGCTTTTTCCTTCTTCCCTTGTCTCTGTGCAGAAAGGAAGCGCCTTTGATTCGCTTGCTTTTCTGAAGCCGGAAGGACTGTACCTGAAAATACGGTGCTTTCTTAGGCTGTGAGGAAACCTGAGGTAAAAAAATTTCTTCCCAGCTGTTGCTGTGGATACGAGGTCCCAGAGACCATCCCCAAACAATTCCTCACCCTTATAAGACAGAATCTCCATGTGCCTTTTAAAGTCAGCATCACCTGTCCACTGCCGGATCTCTAATACCCTCCTGGCAGAATGGACATTGCATTACTTCTGGATGCCAGCCGGCAAATATCCCTCTGTGCATCCCTCATATATAAAACGACGTCTTTAATATGCTCTATGTTAGCAAAATATTATCCCTGTCTAGGGTATTAATATTATCTGACAGGGTATCAGACCACGCTGCAGCAGCACTATTCATGCTGAGGCAATTGCAGGTCTCAGTATAGTACCTGAGTGTGTATATACAGACTTCAGGATAGCCTCCTGCTTTTTATCAGCAGGCTCCTTCAAAGTGGCCGTATCCTAAGACGGCAGTGTCACCTTTTTTGACAAACGTGTGAGCACCTTATCCACCCTAGGGGATATCTCCCAACGTGACCTATCCTCTGACGGGAAAGGGTACGCCAGCAGTAACTTTTTAGAAATTACCAGTTTCTTATCGGGGGAACCCACGCTTCTTTACACACTTCATTCACTCATCTGATGTGGGAACAAAACACTGGCTGCTTTTTCTCCCCAAACATAAAACCCCTTTTATGTGGTACTTGGGTTAATGTCAGAATGTGTAACACATTTTTCATTGCCGAGATCATGCAACGGATGTTCCTATTGGATTATGTATATGTCTCAACCTCGTCGACACTGGAGTCAGACATCTGTGTCTGCCATCTGAGGTAACGGGCGTTTTTTGAGCCCCTGATGGCCTTTGAGACGCCTGGGCAGGCGCGGGCTGAGAAGCCGGCTGTCCCACAGCTGTTACGTCATCCAGCCTTTTATGTAAGGAGTTGACATTGTCGGTTAATACCTTCCACCTATCCATCCACTCTGGTGTCGGCCCCACAGGGGGCGACATCCCATTTATCGGCCTCTGCTCCGCCTCCACGTAACCTTCCTCATCCAACATGTCGACACAGCCGTACCGACACACCGCACACACACAGGGAATGCTCTGACTGAGGACAGGACCCCACAAAGTCCTTTCGGGAGACAGAGAGAGAGTATGCCAGCACACACCAGAGCGCTATATAATGCAGGGATTAACACTATAACCGAGTGATTTTTCCCCCAATAGCTGCTTGTATACACATATTGCGCCTAAATGTAGTGCCCCCCCCCCTCTCTTTTTAACCCTTTGAGCCTGAAAACCACAGGGGAGAGCCTGGGGAGCTGTCTTCCAGCTGCACTGTGAAGAAAAAATGGCGCCAGTGTGCTGAGGGAGATAGCCCCGCCCCTTTTTCGGCTGACTTTTCTCCCGCTTTTTTCATGGATTCTGGCAGGGGTAATTTATCACATATATAGCCCTGGGACTATATATTGTGATGATTTGCCAGCCAAGGTGTTTATATTGCCCCCCCCCCCCCCCCCCCCAGCGCCCTGCACCCATCAGTGACCGGAGTGTGAGGCGTGCATGAGGAGCAATGGCGCACAGCTGCCGTGCTGTGCGCTACCTTGTTGAAGACAGAAGTCTTCAGCCGCCGATTTTCCGGAACACTTCTTGCTTCTGGCTCTGTAAGGGGGCCGACGGCGCGGCTCCGGGACCGAACATCGAGGTCGGGTCCTGTGGTCGATCCCTCTGGAGCTAATGGTGTCCAGTAGCCTAAGAAGCCCAAGCTACCACCAGTTAGGTAGGTTCGCTTCTTCTCCCCTTAGTCCCTCGCTGCAGTGAGTCTGTTGCCAGCAGATCTCGCTGTAAAATAAAAAACCTAAAATATACTTTCTTTCTAGGAGCTCAGGAGAGCCCCTAGTGTGCATCCAGCTCAGCCGGGCACAAGATTCTAACTGGGGTCTGGAGGAGGGTCATGGTGGGAGGAGCCAGTGCACACCAGGTAGTCCTAAAGCTTTCTTTAGTTGTGCCCAGTCTCCTGCGGAGCCGCTATTCCCCATGGTCCTTACGGAGTCCCAGCATCCACTTAGGACGTCAGAGAAACTACTGATATGCAACATCCTCTAGGGGGAGCTTTAGCACATCCCTTATAGCTAAAATGAGGGGTTCAATACCCTATGTAGAAGTGGAATCCCCACCTATGGGATCCACATTGTCCCCATGATCCTGTATATCATCATCAGTATCTCATAGAAGTGCAGGTAAAGCACGTTTATGTGGACCTGCAGTAGAGGGGGGGGGGATGGGGAACATCAGCCCTGGCAGCTAGATCTGCTACTGCTTTTTGCAGTTCTTGTGCTTTGTTGGCATTTCCAGTGACCTGAGATGACATATCAGACATCATAGTTTTGATAGCCCCCAGCCAGGTGGGCTTGTGACTCTCCCCCTCATTGTCCTCAGCATTTTGTGAGGACTGACTAGACTGCTCACATGATAAGGAACCAGATGAAAGAGGGGAGAATCTGGCATTACATTCACTGGATAACTTCTGTTTCACCAAAACACAACACACATACAACACAGACTGATTACAATGCAAGCCTGCCCTATTGCATGTGAGAGGAGACGCAAAGGAAGAGAGGACCCAGCACACCCAAAACTGCAGAGCCCCAGTGAGGCTGTCAGTGTTTGCACATAACAGTGAGAACTACTTATACCATGTAATTCCCTCAGAGGAATAATATCTGTGCACAATTAGCGGCTCTCCCCTAATCAACACCCTGTACCAGTGATCCAGCATGTGAGGCTGCTGAAGGAGCTGTGTGAGGCTGCTGCTGCTTATGCAGAGGAAGGCGCCAAAATGCCGCTGAGCCTGCTCCAATGTAGCTACGCCCCCCTTACTGGAGTTACATAATTATATTTATACTGGTCCAGTCTCCTAACTATGCTGTAGCCTTACATGAATGTTTGGTACAGTCATAGCTAGCCAGTCTCACGCAGGGGCAAAAGCGGGTCCCCTCCAGGGGAATCCCGTATGCCTCACCCGCGCTTCTGTCGCACCAAGAACCAGGGGACCCCTAGCGGGGTCCCCGGTGTGTACTCACCACCGATGATCACCTTCAGGCAGTGTTAGGGGTGTGTGGCGTGCTGCGGCTGCGACAGTTAAGGCGCAGTGCCCCGCTGAACAAACAACCCCTCAGGGCGGTGGTCCTGCAGCGGGAAAGCAGCTCTGCACCTCACAAGGCCGGTGACGGTCCCTTCCCCTAACTCCCACGGTGCAGGTATGCTGTTGCCCAAACAGTACGAGGAAAGGATTTTGGTAATCAAAGGGCAAGATTCATACCAGCCCACACCATCCACACCATATAACATGGAATATACGCAACCAGTTAACAGTATGAACAAAACAGTATCAGGCAAAGACTGATTACAACTGTAACATAACCCTTATGTAAGCAATAACTATATACAAGCCTTTCAGAAAGTAGTCCGCACTGGGACGGGCGCCCAGCATCCTCTACGGACTAGGAGAAAAAGATTTACCGGTAGGTTTAAAATCTTATTTTCTCTTACGTCCTAGAGGATGCTGGGGACTCCGTAAGGACCATGGGGTTTATACCAAAGCTCCAGACCGGGCGGGAGAGTGCGGACGACTCTGCAGCACTGACTGAGCAAACGCAAGGTCCTCATCAGCCAGGGTATCAAACTTATAGAACTTTGCAAAAGTGTTTGAACCCGACCAGGTAGCTGCTCGGCAAAGCTGTAAAGCCGAGACGCCTCGGGCAGCCGCCCAAGAAGAGCCCACCTTCCTAGTGGAATGGGCCTTTCCCGAATTTGGTAACGGCAATCCTGCCGTAGAATGAGCCTGCTGAATCGTGTTACAGATCCAGCGAGCAATAGTCTGCTTCGAAGCAGGAGCACCAACTTTGTTGGCCGCATACAGGACAAACAGTGCTACCGTTTTCCTAACCCGAGCCGTCCTGGCTACATAGATTTTTAAGGCACTGACTACATCCATGGACTTGGAGTCCTCCAAGTCACCCGTAGCCACAGGCACCACAATAGGTTGGTTCATATGAAACGATGAAACCACCTTGGGCAAAAATTGAGGACGAGTCCTCAACTCCGCTCTATCCATTTGGAAAATCAGATAGGGGCTCTTGTGAGACAAGGCCGCCAATTCGGACACCCGCCTCGCAGATGCCAAGGCCAACAACATGACCACCTTCCAAGTGAGAAACTTTAATTCAACCGTCTGAAGCGGTTCAAACCAGTGAGAGTTTAGGAACCGTAATACCACGTTAAGGTCCCATGGTGCCACTGGGGGCACAAAAGGAGGCTGGATGTGCAGCACTCCCTTTACAAAAGTCTGGACTTCTGGGAGAGAAGCCAATTCCTTCTGAAAGAATATAGATAAAGCCGAAATCTGTACCTTAATGGAGCCTAACTTCAGGCCCATATCCACTCCTGTCTGTAGAAAGTGGAGAAAACGGCCCAGATGGAAATCCTCCGTAGGAGCATGTTTGGCTTCACACCAAGAATCATATTTCCTCCAGATACGGTGATAATGTTTCGCCGTCACATCCTTCCTAGCCTTAATCAGCGTAGGGATGACTTCTTCCGGAATACCTTTCCCAGCTAGGATTCGGTGTTCAACCGCCATGCCGTCAAACGTAACCGCAGTAAGTCTTGGAACACGCAGGGCCCCTGCTGTAACAGGTCCTCCCTGAGAGGAAGAGGCCACGGATCTTCTGTGAGCATTTCTTGAAGATCTGAGTACCAGGCCCTTCGAGGCCAATCTGGAACAATGAGTATTGTCTGCACTCTTTTTCGTCTTATGATTCTCAATATTTTTGAGATGAGAGGAAGAGGAGGGAACACATAGACCGACTGAAACACCCATGGTGTCACCAGGGCGTCCACCGCTACTGCCTGAGGGTCCCTTGACCCGGCACAATACCTCCGAAGCTTCTTGTTGAGGCGTGACACCATCATGTCCATTTGAGGAATTCCCCAAAGACTTGTTATCTCTGTAAAAACTTCTTGATGAAGTCCCCACTCTCCTGGATGGAGATCGTGCCTGCTGAGGAAGTCTGCTTCCCAGTTGTCCACTCCTGGAATGAAGACTGCTGACAGAGCGCTTACGTGATTTTCCGCCCAGCGAAGAATCCTGGTGGCTTCCGCCATTGCCACTCTGCTCCTTGTCCCGCCTTGGCGGTTTACATGAGCCACTGCTGTGACGTTGTCTGACTGAACCAGAACCGGTAGGCCGCGAAGAAGATTCTCCGCTTGTCGTAGGCTGTTGTATATGGCCCTCAATTCCAGTACGTTGATGTGCAGACAAGCCTCCTGGCTTGACAATAGTCCCTGACAATTTCTTCCTTGTGTGACTGCTCCCCATCCTCGGAGGCTCGCGTCCGTGGTTATCAGAACCCAGTCTTGAATGCCGAACCTGCGACCCTCTAGAAGGTGAGCACTCTGCAGCCACCACAGGAGAGACACCCTGGGGGACAGGCTTATCTTCTGATGTATTTGTAGATGGGACCCTGACCACTTGTCCAGATGGTCCCACTGAAATGTCCTCGCATGAAACCTGCCGAAAGGGATGTCCTCATAGGCTGCCACCATTTTCCCCAGAACTCGAGTGCATTGATGAACAGACACTCTTTTTGGTTTTAGCAGATCTTTGACCATGTTCTGGAGGTCCTGGGCTTTTTCCGTTGTTAGAAAAACCCTCTTCTATTCCGTGTCCAGAATCATGCCTAGGAATAATAGTCGAGTCGTTGGAATCAACTGTGACTTTGGCAGATTTAGAATCCAACCGTGCTGTTGTAGCACTCCCAGGGAGAGCGATACGCTTTTCAGCAATTGTTCTCTCGATCTCGCTTTTATCAGGAGATCGTCCAAGTACGGGATAATTGTGACTCCCTGCCTGCGCAGGAGCACCATCATCTCCGCCATCACCTTGGTGAAAATTCTCGGGGCCGTGGAAAGCCCAAACGGCAACGTCTGAAACTGGTAATGACAGTCCTGTACCGCGAATGTCAGGTACTCCTGATGAGGAGGATATATGGGGACATGAAGGTATGCATCCTTTATGTCTAGTGACACCATAAAATTTCCCCCTTCCAGGCTGGAGATCACTGCCCGGAGCGATTCCATCTTGAATTTGAACTTTTTCAAGTACAGGTTTTGGGATTTTAGATTTAAAATGGGTCTGACCGAGCCATCCGGCTTCGGGACCACGAACAGGGTCGAATAGTACCCTTTCCCCTGTTGGACTAGGGGAACCTTGATAATCACCTGCTGTTGACACAGCTTTTGAATTGCAGCTAACACTACTGCCCTCTCTGGGGGAGAGGCTGGCAAGGCCGACTTGAAAAATCGGTGAGGGGGCACCTCTTCGAATTCCAGTTTGTAGCCTTGGGATACAATTTCCATCGCCCAAGGATCCACGTCTGACAGAACCCAGACCTGGCTGAAGAGTCGAAGACGTGCCCCCACTGGTGCGGACTCCCTCAGTGGAGCCCCAGCGTCATGCGCTGAATTTAGTAGAAGCCGGGGAGGACTTCTGTTCCTGGGAACTAGCCGAAGCAGGCGTTCTTTTCCCTCTACCCTTACCTCTGGCGAGGAAGGATGAGCCCCGACCTCTTCTGGACTTATGCGACCGAAAGGACTGCATCTGATATTGCGGAGTTTTCTTTTGCTGCGGGGGAACAAAAGGCAAAAAGGTAGATTTACCCGCGGTAGCTGTTGAAACCAGGCGCGCAAGACCTTCCCCGAATAAAACTTCACCCTTGTAAGGTTAAAACATCCATATGCTTCTTTGAGTCGGCATCACCCGTCCATTGGCGGGTCCACAGGGCTCGCCTAGCAGAAATCGCCATGGCGTTGGCTCTCGAACCTAGCAGCCCAACGTCTCTTTGAGCGTCTCTCATATATAAGACTGCGTCTTTAATATGACCTAAAGTCAATGAAATGGTATCCCTATCTAGGGTATCAATATCAGCTGACAAGGTATCTGTCCAAGCTGCAACTGCACTACATACCCATGCCGATGCTATTGCCGGTCTGAGTAAAGCACCCGTATGCGTATAAATAGATTTTAAGGTAGTTCCTGTCTGCGATCAGCAGGATCCTTGAGGGCTGCCGTGTCTGGAGACGGTAGCGCCACCTTCTTGGACAAGCGCGTTAAAGCCTTGTCCACCCTGGGTGAGGATTCCCAACGTACCCTGTCCTGTGCAGGGAAAGGATACGCCATAAGAATCCTCTTGGGAATCTGCAGTTTTTTTCTGGAGTTTCCCAAGCTTTTTCAAATAACTCGTTCAGCTTATGAGATGGGGGAAAGGTTACCTCAGGTTTCTTTTCCTTATACATGCGCACCCTCGTGTCAGGGACAGAGGGGTCATCTGTGATATGCAAAACATCTTTTATTGCAATAATCATATAATGAATACTTTTGCCACCCTTGGGTGTAACCTTGCATCATTGTAGTCAACACTGGAGTCAGAATCCGTGTCGGTATCAGTGTCTGTTATTTGGGATAGAGAACGTTTTTGAGACCCTGAAAGGCCCTGTGACACAGTCAAAGCCATGATTGACTCCCTGTTTTTTCCCTGGACTCTGCTTTGTCCATCCTCTTATGTAATAAAGTCACATTTGCATTTAAAACATTCCACATGTCCAACCAATCAGGTGTCGGCGTTGCCGACGGAGACACCACAATCATCTGCTCCACCTCCTCCTTAGATGAGCCTTCCGCTTCATACATGTCGACACACTCGTACCGACACCCCCACACACACAGGGATATATTTATATGGAGACAGTTCCCCAATAAGGCCCTTTGGAGAGACAGAGAGAGTATGCCAGCACACACCCAGCGCCAACTGACACTGGAAACAAATTCCCAGATAATATAGCGCTTTTATATATAATTATCTGTATAATACACTCACTGCGCCTTACAAGTCCCCCCCCCCCCCCTCTTTTCAGCCCTGTGTCACCGTGTTCAGCAGGGGAGAGTCCGGGGTGCCAGCTTCTCTGCAGTACACTGTGGAGAAAATGGCGCTGGTTAGTGTTGTGGGACCAAGCTCCGCTCCCTCCAGCAGCGGGCTTCAGTCCCGCTCAATTTCGTATAACTGGCGGGGGATTTTTAAAACTATACTGATATGCCAGTCCTAGAGGTTTACATTGCTGCCCAGGGCGCCCCCCCTGCGCCCTGCACCCATCAGTGCCTGCTCGTGTGTGTTGTGTGTGGGAGCAATGGCGCGCAGCGTTAGCGCTGCGCGCTTACCTCAGGGAAGATCTGAAGTCTTCTGCCGCCTTTGAAGTCTTCTTTCTTCTTACACTCACCCGGCTTCTATCTTCCGGCTCTGTGAGGAGGACGGCGGTGCGGCTCTGGGACGAACGGCGAGGCGAGACCTGCGTTCCGACTCCCTCTGGAGCTAATGGTGTCCAGTAGCCTAAGAAGCAGAGCCTATCACTTAAGTAGGTCTGCTTCTCTCTCCTCAGTCCCACGATGCAAGCCTGTTGCCAGCAGTGATCCCTGAAAATAAAAAACCTAACAAAATTATTTTTTCAGAGAAACTCAGGAGAGCTCCCTGTAATGCACCCAGTCTCCTCTGGGCACAAGATCTAACTGAGGTCTGGAGGAGGGGCATAGAGGGAGGAGCCAGTGCACACCCATTCTAAAGTTCTTTTGTAGTGCCCATGTCTCCTGCGGAGCCAGTCTATACCCCATGGTCCTTACGGAGTCCC
Organism: Pseudophryne corroboree; assembly: GCF_028390025.1. Classification (NCBI taxonomy): domain Eukaryota; kingdom Metazoa; phylum Chordata; class Amphibia; order Anura; family Myobatrachidae; genus Pseudophryne; species Pseudophryne corroboree. The sequence goes on from NC_086448.1 coordinate 102,682,463, forward strand.
CAGCATCCTCTAGGACGTAAGAGAAATATATTGTTATTTTTAATTTATAAAGCCACCACAGGGGTTCTGCGATGCCGTACATTGGGATACATCAAACACTGTCAGTTTCAAACAAACTATCCGTGAGAGAACTCATTGTAATCTACTTACACACGTTGGAGACAGGAGGAACTCTTGGTAACCATACCCACAACTCTGCAATGTTTTGATCAATGCGTCTCTGCAGTAAATGAAATAACTAAGTTAATGTATAGATGCCAAAGCAAAAATAAGAATTTACTCACCGGTAATTCTATTTCTCGTAGTCCGTAGTGGATGCTGGGGACTCCGTAAGGACCATGGGGAATAGACGGGCTCCGCAGGAGACTGGGCACTCTAAAGAAAGATTCAGTACTATCTGGTGTGCACTGGCTCCTCCCTCTATGCCCCTCCTCCAGACCTCAGTTAAGGAAACTGTGCACGGAAGAGCTGACATTACAAGGAAAGGATTTTGGAATCCAGGGTAAGACTCATACCGGCCACACCAATCACACTGTACAACTTGTGATAAACTTACCCAGTTAACAGTATGAACAACAACTGAGCATCACTCAACCGATGCCACATAACCATAACCCTTTGTTAAGCAATAACTATATACACGTATTGCAGAAATTACGCACTTGGGACGGGCGCCCAGCATCCACTACGGACTACGAGAAATAGAATTACCGGTGAGTAAATTCTTATTTTCTCTAACGTCCTAGTGGATGCTGGGGACTCCGTAAGGACCATGGGGATTATACCAAAGCTCCCAAACGGGCGGGAGAGTGCGGATGACTCTGCAGCACCGAATGGGCAAACACAAGGTCCTCCTCAGCCAGGGTATCAAACCTGTAGAATTTTGCAAAAGTGTTTGAACCCGACCAAGTAGCAGCTCGGCAAAGCTGTAATGCCGAGACCCCTCGGGCAGCCGCCCAAGAAGAGCCCACTTTCCTTGTGGAATGGGCTTTCACTGATTTCGGCTGCGGCAATCCCGCCGCAGAATGAGCCTGCTGAATCGTGTTACAGATCCAGCGAGCAATAGTTTGCTTTGAAGCAGGAGCACCCAGCTTGTTGGATGCATACAGGATAAACAGCGAGTCAGTCTTCCTGACTCCAGCTGTTCTGGTTACATAAATCTTCAAAGCCCGGACTACGTCCAGTAACTTGGAATCCTCCAAGTCACGAGTAGCCGCAGGCACCACAATAGGTTGGTTCAAATGAAAAGATGCCACCACCTTTGGCAGAAACTGTGGACGAGTCCGCAATTCTGCCCTGTCCATATGGACACGTTAAGATCCCAAGGTGCCACTGGTGGCACAAAAGGGGGCTGAATATGCAGCACTCCCTTAACAAACGTCTGAACCTCAGGCAGTGAAGCCAGTTCTTTTTGAAAGAAAATGGATAGGGCCGAAATCTGGACCTTTATGGACCCCAATTTTAGGCCCATAGTCACACCTGACTGTAGGAAGTGCAGGAATCGACCCAGCTGGAATTCCTCTGTAGGGGCCTTCCTGGCTTCACACCAAGCAACATATTTTCGCCATATACGGTGATAATGCTTTGCTGTCACATCCTTCCTAGCCTTTATCAGCGTAGGAATAACTTCATCCGGAATGCCCTTTTCTGCTAGGATCCGGCGTTCAACCGCCATGCCGTCAAACGCAGCCACGGTAAGTCTTGGAACAGACAGGGCCCCTGTTGCAACAGGTCTTGTCTGAGAGGCAGAGGCCATGGTTCCTCTGTGAGCATTTCTTGCAGTTCCGGGTACCAGTCCTTCTTGGCCAGTCCGGAACAATGAGTATTGTTTTCACTCTTCTTTGTCTTACGATTCTCAGTACCTTGGGTATGAGAGGAAGAGGAGGAAACACATAGACCGACTGGAACCCCAACGGTGTTACCAGTGTGTCCACAGCTATCGCCTGAGGGTCCCTTGACCTGGCGCAATACCTTTTTAGCTTTTTGTTGAGGCGGGACGCCATCATGTCCACCTGTGGCAGTTCTCACCGATTTGCAATCTGCTTGAAGACTTCTTGATGAAGTCCCCACTCTCCCGAGTGGAGATCGTGTCTGCTGAGGAAGTCTGCTTCCCAGTTGTCCACTCCCGGAATGAACACTGCTGACAGTGCTTGCACGTGATTCTCCGCCCACCGAAGAATCCTGGTGGCTTCCGCCATTGCCACCCTGCTTCTTGTGCCGCCCTGGCGGTTTACATGGGCGACTGCCGTGATGTTGTCTGACAGAATCAGCACTGGTTGGTCTCGAAGCAGAGGCTCCGCTTGACTCAGGGCGTTGTATATGGCCCTTAGTTCCAGGATATTGATGTGCAGACAAGTCTCTTGACTTGACCACAGCCCTTGGAAGTTTCTTCCCTGAGTGACTGCCCCCCATCCTCGGAGGCTTGCATCCGTGGTCACCAGGACCCAGTCCTGTATGCCGAACCTGCGGCCCTCGAGGAGGTGAGCACTCTGCAGCCACCACAGAAGAGACACCCTGGCCCTGGGAGACAGGGTGATCAGCCGATGCATCTGAAGATGCGATCCGGACCACTTGTCCAGCAGATCCCACTGAAAGATCCTCGCATGGAACCTGCTGAAGGGAATGGCTTCGTATGACGCCACCATCTTTCCCAGGACTCGCGTGCAGTGATGCACCGATACCCGTTTTGGTTTTAGTAGGTCTCTGACCAGAGTCACAAGCTCCTGAGCCTTTTCCTCCGGGAGAAACACCTTCTTCTGGTCTGTGTCCAGAATCATGCCCAAGAAGGGCAGACGCGTCGTAGGAATCAGCTGCGACTTTGGAATATTCAGAATCCAGCCGTGCTGACGCAACACTTCCTGAGAGTGTGCTACGTTGATCAGCAACTGCTCCCTGGACCTCGCCTTTATGAGGAGATCGTCCAAGTATGGAATAATTGTAACTCCTTGCTTCCGAAGGAGCACCATCATTTCCGCCATCACCTTGGTAAATATTCTCGGTGCCGTGGACAATCCAAACGGCAGCGTCTGGAATTGGTAATGACAGTCCTGTACCACAAACCTGAGGTACTCCTGATGAGGTGGATAAATGGAGACATGCAAGTAAGCATCCTTGATGTCCAGAGATACCATAAAATCCCCCTCTCCAGGCTTGCAATGACCGCTCTGAGCGATTCCATTTTGAACTTGAATTTCTTCAGATAAATGTTCAGGGATTTTAAATTCAAGATGGGTCTGACCGAACCGTCCGGTTTCGGTACCACAAACATCGTGGAATAGTAACCCCTTCCTTGTTGAAGGAGGGGAACCTGTATTATCACCTGCTGGATGTACAGCTTGTGAATTGCCGCCAGCACTACCTCCCTTTCCGTGGGGGAAGCTGGCAAGGCCGACTTTAGGAAACGGTGAGGGGGCGTCACTTCGAATTCCAGCTCGTATCCTTGAGACACAACTTGTATAGCCCAAGGATCCACCTGTGAGCGAACCCACTGGTGGCTGAAATTTCTGAGACGCGCCCCCACCGCTCCTGGCTCCAGTCGTGGAGCCCCAGCGTCATGCGGTGGATTTAGTGGAAGCCGGGGAGGACTTTTGTTCCTGGGAACTAGCTGCCTGGTGCAGCTTCTTTCCTCTACCCCTGCTCCTGGCAAGAAAGGATGCACCTCTGACTTTCTTGCTTTTTTGAGAACGAAAGGACTGCATTTGGTAATACGGTGCTTTCTTTGGCTGTGAGGGAATGTAAGGCAAGAAATTTGACTTCCCAGCTGTGGCTGTGGACACAAGGTCCGAAAGACCGTCCCCAAATAATTCCTCACCCTTGTAAGGCAAAACCTCCATGTGTTTTTTAGAGTCGGCATCCCCTGTCCATTGCCGAGTCCATAAGACCCTTCTGGCAGAAATGGACATTGCATTTATTCTAGAGCCCAGCAGGCAAATGTCCCTCTGGGCATCCCGCGTATATAGGACGGCGTCTTTGATATGCCCCAGGGTTATTAAAACAGCGTCCCTGTCCAGGGTATCTATGTCCTCCGACAGAGTATCTGTCCATGCTGCTACAGCACTACACATCCAGGCCGAAGCAATGGCTGGCCTCAGTAGAGTACCAGAATGTGTATAAACAAACTTCAGGATAGCTTCCTGCTTCCTATCCGCAGGATCCTTTAGGGCGGCCGTATCCTGTGACGGCAGGGCCACCTTCTTAGATAAGCGTGTCAGCGCTTTGTCTACCCTAGGGGAGGATTCCCAGCGTAACCTGTCCGTTGGCAGGAAAGGATACGCCATCAGTAGCTTTTTGGAAATCACCACTCTCTTATCAGGGGAACCCCACGCTTCTTCACATAATTCATTTAACTCATGTGAAGGGGGAAAAGTCACTTCTTGTCTTTTCTCCCCAAACATATAAACCCTCTTGTCAGGGACAGGGTTTTCCTCTGCAATGTGCAATACCTCCTTCATTGCAATAATCATGTAGCGGATGGCCTTGGTCATTTTAGGCTGTAATTTTGCCTCATCATCATCGACACTGGAGTCAGACTCCGTGTCGACATCTGTGTCAACCAGCTGAGATAGTGGGCGCTTATGAGACCCTGACGGCCTCTGAGCTGCAGGATCAGACATGGGTTGAGACCCTGACTGTCCCAAGGCTCCAGCCTTATCCAATCTTCTATGTAAGGAGCTTACATTATCATTTAAGACCTTCCACATATCCATCCAATCCGGTGTCGGCCCTGACGGCTGCGACACCACATTCAACTGCACTTGTTCCGCCTCCACGTAACCCTCCTCATCAAACATGTCGACACTGACGTACCGACACACTGCACACACACAGGGAATGCTCTGACTGAGGACAGGGCCCCACAAAGGCTTTTGGGGAGACAGAGAGAGAGTATGCCAGCACACACCACAGCGCTATATAACTCAGGGATTTACACTGTAATTAGTGTCCACCCAGTAGCTGCTGATTATAACGTTTTTGCGCCTAAATTTATGTGCCCCCCCTCTCTTTTTTCCCTTCTTGTACCTGGATACTGCAGGGGAGAGCCTGGGGAGCTGCTTCCAGCGGAGCTGTGAAAAGAAATGGCGCTGGTTAGTGCTGAGGAAGAAGGCCCCGCCCCCTCAGCGGCGGGCTTCTTTCCCGCTTTCATGTGTCAAAAATGGCGGGGGCTCGGATATATATTCAGTCCCAGACTGTATATAGGTCTATTTTTGCCAAAAGGTACTTAATTGCTGCCCAGGGCGCCCCCCCCTGCGCCCTGCACCCTACAGTGACCGGAGTGTGCGGTGTGCTGTGGGAGCAATGGCGCACAGCTGCAGTGCTGTGCGCTACCTTAAGTGAAGACTGGAGTCTTCTGCCGCCGCTTTCGATGTCTTCTTGCTTCTGCTGCTTCAGTTCTTCTGGCTCTGCGAGGGGGACGGCGGCGCGGCTCCGGGAACGGACGATCAAGGTTAGGTACCTGTGTTCGATCCCTCTGGAGCTAATGGTGTCCAGTAGCCTAAGAAGCGCAACCTAGCTGCAGTGAGTAGGTTTGCTTCTCTCCCCTCAGTCCCACGTAGCAGAGAGTCTGTTGCCAGCAGAAGCTCTCTGAAAATAAAAAACCTGACAAAATACTTTCTTTTCTAGCAAGCTCAGGAGAGCCCACTAGGAGCACCCAGCTCTGGCCGGGCACAAATTCTAACTGAGGTCTGGAGGAGGGGCATAGAGAGAGGAGCCAGTGCACACTAGATAGTACTGAATCTTTCTTTAGAGTGCCCAGTCTCCTGCGGAGCCCGTCTATTCCCCATGGTCCTTACGGAGTCCCCAGCATCCACTAGGACGTTAGAGAAAATCTCTCTTTAATGTTTATTCTTTAATACAGGCCGGTCACTTACAATGTTTAATCCAGATTAATCACTAATTTATGTATAGTCTTACAATCTGTCTATATAAAGTCTGTTGCTGAGACTTGACCAAGAATATTGCCAAATCCTGTCTCCCCAAAGACACAACTAAAATTGTCATACAAGATGCGGTTATGTAACCGGCGGTGACAATACCGACGCCAGGTTCCCAAGAGATGAATAGCCTGCCAGTCGGCTTGCCAACCAACAGGGACTATTCCCACTCGTGGGTGCCCCTGCAAGGGGCTTCGCTGCGCTTGTCCTCCCCTGCCAGCCATCTAAAAGCCTGGGATGCCACGAACCCAACCCTCTCATACAGTACAGACCCTGATTGTACTTTGTTTGAACAACTACAATCTCCTGATAATTTGCCCAGTTGCTTCTCAACTTCCCCAAATATGCTCTATCCTAATTCTGGAGCTGAGTGTCACCCTTTCCATCAGAATCCATACTACTCACTCTCTACTCCAAGCAGTGGTGGATCCAGCACGGGCGTGCTGGGCAGGAGAGCATTAGCCCACAGTACCAGTTCCTTTTAAATGTTTTTTTTTGCCTTCTCAACAACCAGGCACACCTATATTGTGTGTGGCCGCAAAGGGTACAACAGTAGTAACACACTAATTTGTAAATGGCTATGGACACCAATCAGAGCAGTGGGAGGTCTCCACACTCGGACTGACGAAGAACTGGAACTATCTACCAACAGAATAGTCCATAATCCAGATCCACCCTTGACTCCAATCCCCAATGTGGTTTCCTATGATCTACTGAAAATTATAGGCGCAAATACAGCTATTGAGTGTAAAATTTGCATCTGGAAAAACTATTTTGTGCCACAGTGGAGAAAATGAAAAATGTATAACCTGATTTAGAGTTGTGAAAGTGGAGTGGCCTAGCTCAACTCTAAAATGTAGTGCAAAAATACAAGTGGTCAGCAAGTGTGTGTAACGTGCAACGATTTCCCTGTATACAAATCAGTATTTGTATTTCGACACATTTCATCACAACGTGGACAAAATTTATATATATCTCTAAATTATTCCCATAGTCCTCACTCTTACTTAGATACCCAAAAACATTACATTTATCGGAACCACCATTTCGGGATGAGCATGTTGACAAGTAGTGACGTAAAATGATTTCTTATTTCCCCGTTATCTGGCTATCAGAAATGATAGTTTATGGTGCCCCACTGCCACCAATACTGTACGGGCCCCTGAGAGTTTCTTGAAATGCTCCCTTGCCATGTTTAAATACTTAATGAATTGTAACAGACAGATAGGCAAACGTTACATTCAAATTTCTAAATAGAAAAAAAAAAACATTACCGTGCCGCAGAGGATTCAAATCCTTTCACATTCTCCAGAAGAATATAAGTGGGAGGCCTCTTTAATCTATATAAATTAGTAAATAAGTATAAGATAAAGTGTTTATAGAAGAATCAAATAACCAAAACACTAAAGGCCCATACACACTTGCCGATAAAATGAGCGACTGCGCTCATTTTCCCCCTCCCTGAGCGACGGCGCTCATTTTAATCGGGAAGTGTGTATACCGCCAGTGACTACCGATGCGCGGCCCCGCGGGTCGGCAACGATCGTCGCTGTCAGCAGTGCATGCATTCTCAATCTGGAATGTCGTCCAGAAGCTGCATACACGGCTGGCGGAGGCGTGACGTCACTGAGCGATATGAGCGATCATATCGCTCAGTGTGTACAGTTGGCCGCCGACCGGCAGGCCCAGGAGGGTAAACACTAGACAACGTCGCTCACAGAGCGACATCGTCTAATGTGTATGGGCCTTAAGCACATAATTTATTATGTTTATACAATAAATATATTACAATAACTACAGCTATAGAGGGAACTAGAGTAAAGTCATAGACAAGATATAATTTTCAGTATATGTAATATGGGTGTGTATCATGTTACAGGAGTGTGGGATCCCGGTGGTCAGCATCTTGGATCCCGGCCGCAGAATGCCGGCAGGGTGAGGCAAGCGCATCAAGCGGTCACCGGGGGTTCTATTCTCACTCTATGTCATGTCGTGGGCACCCACGAGTGGGAATAGTTCCTGTTGGTCGGCATGCTGACCGTCGGGATTGTGAGGGGGCGGGATGTAGGGGGAGGTAATGTGTAACATTCCTTATGTAAACTAACGTTTCATACTTTAAAAAGAAAAGAAAATATGCAATTCAACAAAAGAAAAAAAAAAAAACAGCAGTGATTTATCGCAGTTAATAGATTCATGGAATTTGGTCCAAAAATAATCTAAGGTTTATAACTTCAATGTAAGAGCTGACAAAGCACCTTGGGAGGACTTCCAAAACATAGAGGAAACTCTTTGCCCTAGGATCAGACACATCACCTTTCAGGCCGATCCTAAGAGGAGAAAACAAAATAAACAAGCACATGAAGTATGTGCAGTAATTAGCTAATGAATGACAATAGGAAATTATAAATTAAAAGTTTTAGACGCCAACTAAGCATTTTTCACAGACGGCAACAAAAAGATCACTTGGAAGAAGTCCAAGCACTCTACTAAATAAAACTACTGGATATTAATCAGCTAAGCGAAAGGGATACATCTTCTGGACATTAGATTATGCATATTTTAATAAATAAAGGAACTAAGCCTGTAAATAGTAACACTGGTAATATTCATTAGTCAACTTAAGCCTTCCAAGAAAATAAAATGGAGAGATCTTTGCAGAAATATTATCAGCTTTTCTGTTAGGGCCTCATCCGTTTTCTGATGATCCCTACGCCTCTCTGGGCGCTGATGGCAGGTCTGATACAGCAAACATGGGTAACGCTCTATGGTTTCTCAGAACAAACTAGGACGTTATACAGTGAAACATTAATAACTGTGCATTATATTAATTTACTCTAAGATGTGCAACCCAGATAGTTATTTGAGAGGCTGCAGCAATCAAGCCAAGCAGAAATGGTCATTGCTATAATTCTTGGGTTGGTTACCATTAGGAAAATGCAATGACACTGAGGCCTCCATGCGGTGGTAACCAGCACCTGCACTTGTGGTGGTGGTTGGGGGAGGGGAGATGGGTGGAAGAGGGGAATATAGAGAACATGCCTTTAACCACAATAAGCTTGCTTGTAATAAATGTAAGTAAGCAGAGCAGGCTAAAGGGCCACATACACTAGAACGATAATGGTCGATAAATCGGATGGAAAGTGGCAAATCGGATGTGTTTCACATCCGATCTGATGCGCGGTCCTGTGAGCATCGGATCGGAGCCCCTAGGTCGTTAGTGCAGCACTCATGATATGTCGGTTACCGCAGGCATTGCTGGGATCGCATAAGATACATTGGGGCAGATGTATTAACCTGGAGAAGGCATAAGGAAGTGATAAACCAGTAATAAATGCAAGGTGATAAACGCACCCAATCAGCTCCTACCTGTTAATTTACATATTGGAGCTGATTGGTTGGTGCGTGTATCACCTTGCACATATCACTGGTTTATCACTTCCTTATGCCTTCTCCAGGTTAATACATCTGCCCCAATGTATGCCAAAGGACCTCATACGATGTATCCTATGCAATTCTGCGGCCCGGCAGGCTGCCGGGTGGTTCAAGGGAAATCGTATGCGACATGAGGGTCCGTCATGTCGCTGTAGTGTATGGGACCCTTAAGTGACGCTGTGGCTCTACAAAGGCTCCTGGACACAGGTAGATGCATGGGACCTGACACCAGGGGGTAAGGGCCCAAGCGACTATGTTTTTATATGAGCACTGTTCTACCTAAGAATTACACAGTTCAAGGAATATTTTTTAAACATACCGTGTAAATGGTTGGCAGGGCGGGCTCATCAAGATCATATCAAAAGACAAGCAATCCAGCTCTTTTACTGGGATTCCCTGGTACAAAAGAAAGGAAAGTATACATGGAGTGATAAGCACAATACCTAGGGCAGATGTATTAAGCCTGGATGTATTAAGTGATAAAGCAGTGATAAGTGGAAGGTGATAACGTACCGGCTAATCAGCTCCTAACTGTCATTTTTCAAACCTGTAATGACTGGCTGGCGCGTTATAACCTTCCACTTATCACTGCTTTATCACTTCTCCAGGCTTAATACATCTGCCACTTCTATACTGGGTATTTATAAGCTAAGAACAATGAAGTAGATCCAAAAGTTTCTATAAACAGCACAAAATTCCACACACTGTGATTGGGGTTTAAAAGGAAAGGACAAGAATACATGGACACCATGTAGGACTTTTGTTGCAGGTAGAACCTGGAAAACACCTTAGGGTTGCTGTTGCATATAGATACAGACCTATCATCTCCTACTCTATTATATTATATAGCCCCAGCTCACGTCAGCAGCCATCACATACCAAGAATCTGTTCACTTGAATAGTCAGGGACTGATGTGAGTCATTAAACATTTTCTCCCATAAGGCATGCTATAGAAGCTTCTTTAGGATCCCTAATATACCCAGAGATGCTACAGTTCTAGGAAATGCCCCCTTAGTGGCACGGAAATTAGACACCAGTTGAATTCATCAGGAGAGCAGTCTGAATTATTTTGGACCAATATTAAAAAGGTACGTGATCTGTCATTACAAGGAAGACCGCTATACCCATAAAGACACAACCACACCGGGGAAAGGGGAGAGTAAGGGTCCAAAAATTATCAGCACCAAGCTGGGGGGTTTTCATTTATCATTTTATCATTCCCTTGCTCACAGCACTAGGCAGAAGTATATTTTATTGTGTCATCCCCTATCTCAAAAGTCCTATTCTACCGGACAGTCCCATCAAATTAGCACAGTTAGGAGGTACAGAATGTACATAAAGTTCATCGATCTAGCTTCTTCTTACAAATGAAAGCAAAATCAGTTCATGTTAAATTGACATCTAAATACCATTTCCCATATGTTGGTTCATATTTTACACTTGATTATGAATGCATTTAAATAAAATGCATCAGTCTACACAGAGCTTGACCACCATTGGCTACTAACACAGCCCGTCAGATGCAGCCGGTTCCTCACACAATCACGAGTGGAGAGGTCACTGAACACTCCGCTAATTAAATATTCTGTGCTGTTGTGATCATACCAGAGATAAGATATGATACAGGCCCTCTGGGTTTTCTATTCCCACCCATGCAAAATTGGTGATGAGCAGGAGATAAAGGGTGAATAAAAAAAGGTGCCCTGACCCTAGTTTACAGCATTTTAAAAATTATCTTAATGTCATAAATGTAATGGAAAATGATTATTTCACACTACTTTCACTTTATTAAGGCCACAGTCCTGAGCAGTTATTGATACTAAGAGATATCAATGTCTCGATAAGATAGCAGCACTTACAACTATAAGCCAAATAATCAAATACTGTAAGCTGCTAAGGTAATAAAAACATGATATAAACCCTTACACAGCTTTCCCTATAGATTGTAAGCTTACGAGCAGGGCCTTCCTACCTCTATACCTGTTTGTTATTACCTAGTTTTGTCATATCATTGTTATTTCCAATTGTAAAGCGCAAAAAAAAATTGCTGCGCTATATAAGAAACTGCTACTAAATATGAAATGCCTGTAAGCACGTCTGATTCACTACGGGACTGACCATCTACAAATGCCTGTGCTCACACTACTCTCTATAGCAGTGATCTCCAACCCGTAGCTTGCGAGCTACCGGTAGCTCGCCGTAGTATTTTCGGTAGCTCACAGAGCACACGGGCTTGGGCAGTCACCTTCCTTCATTTTTAATATGGTGCCGGCCGTAAGCCAATCAGAGCTCGTGGACCGGCAGTGGCGGCACCTGTTTGGCTGTCGGACCGCAAGTTTTGATTGGTTCACTTATCGGCACCATATTTTAAATGCCCACCGCCGCCGGAGACTCTGTCACCCTCACCGCAGCCGCTCTCTGGACTTGACAGGAGAGGCGCGCGCTGCGCTCTCCTCCCCTTCCGTCCCTCATACAGGAGGAGCAGCACCGGCGGCAGTAGAAAAAGCCAGTAAGGTTTAGAACTGTGTGGGGCACATCATTAAACATCATTTAATGTTCAAATTAAACATCATTTTTTCTGGCGCTGCGGGGGGGGGGGGGGGGGGCATTTTATCTGGCACTGCAGGGGTAATTGTATCTGGCACTGGTGGGGGCATTGTATCTGGCACTGCTGGGGAGCATTATTTGTGTATCTGGCACTATGGGGGGCATTACTTGTAGTTGTGCGGCCACACCCACTTTTGTGAGACCACACCCACTTTCGCAGGAACGCACGTGCATTGGGGGGAGGGGGTAGCTCCTTCAGAGGTTTTATTTTCCGAAAGTAGCTCACACCCCAGTTAAGGTTGGAGACCACTGCTCTATAGCATGCTCTAAATGAAACGCACATCCCTAGACAGCGCTTGGGATCTTTGATCCCTACGGAGATATGAATCATTTGTTTCCACAGCAAACAGTAGGAAGTCTAAAATACAATATAAGATATACTCAGACCAGTTAATGTAAAATTACATTACTCAGTCCAGATTTTTGTTTTACTGCACTATTACAGACAATGCATTGAAAAAAAAGCCTCAAATAAATATTTCCTTCCTGTGGCCGGTTATTATGAGCATGTCCAATAAGTCGCCCTTGTGTGCCAAAGAAGATTTCTGCAGCAAACAGGCTCCGGGAATTGCTGATGAAGAATGGTGGCACTCCACACCATAGAAGTCACAATGTTTTGCTAAACTATGAATCTAGCACAGTGCAGTAGACAAATCTGTTAATAACATAATCCTAATAAAGTAAAATAGTACATAATATTACATATGAAGTGTTTCCCAGCAGTGTCACAGTGACATGCACTGAAAATGATGACTGTAGTAGTTTAAAGCTGACTTATCAGTTAACCTTTGCCCAATGGTAATACTGCTAATGACACAACTAGTTTCCCAAAGTATCTAATTGTACTAACACTGTATGAAAGTGTACGTGTATCCCATATCTTCCCTGTAGAATACGTTACACTAAAATGAACTTTCTCTGAAATGTCTATTCCAGTCTCTGATAGAACGTTACAAGGAAGAGCTGTTTCTTCTCTGCAATAGGTATAAAGGCTCAATTTTATGTACATTGCTTTATCACTCTTACTTTCATTTGTGCTTTAAAGCATGGATTTTATATCACCAGATACTGCTGTCATCGGGTAAGAAACTGAACAGGTTTGTGGATATCACATCTGCCTCAATAAATACAGGGGTCTTGATGGAGGCAAAAATAAATCAACAAGCAGGCTAAAAATTAATAACCCTAAAGCTGGAAAGCAATCAGTGCCTGCTGGTATATATATATATATATATATATATATATACACTGCTCAAAAAAATAAAGGGAACACTAAAATAACACATCCTAGATCTGAATGAATGAAAAATTCTTATTAAATACTTTGTTCTTTACATAGTTGAATGTGCTGACAACAAAATCACACAAAAATTATCAATGGAAATCAAATTTATTAACCCATGGAGGTCTGGATTTGGAGTCACCCTCAAAATTAAAGTGGAAAAACACACTACAGGCTGATCCAACTTTGATGTAATGGCCTTAAAACAAGTCAAAATGAGGCTCAGTAGTGTGTGTGGCCTCCACGTGCCTGTATGACCTCCCTACAACCAACACAAGTGGCTCAGGTAGTGCAGCTCATCCAGGATGGCACATCAATGCGAGCTGTGGCAAGAAGGTTTGCTGTGTCTGTCAGCGTAGTGTCCAGAGCATGGAGGCGCTACCAGGAGACAGGCCAGTACATCAGGAGACGTGGAGGAGGCCTTAGGAGGGCAACAACCCAGCAGCAGGACCGCTACCTCCGCCTTTGTGCAAGGAGGAACAGGAGGAGCACTGCCAGAGCCCTGCAAAATGACCTCCAGCAAGCCACAAATGTGTATGTGTCTACTCAAACGATCAGAAACAGACTCCATGAGGGTGGTATGAGGGTTCGACGTCCACAGGTCGGGGTTGTGCTTACAGCTCAACACCGTGCAGGACGTTTGGCATTTGCCAGAGAACACCAAGATTGGCAAATTCGCCACTGGCGCCCTGTGCTCTTCACAGATGAAAGCAGGTTCTCACTGAGCACATGTGACAAACGTGACAGAGTCTGGAGACGCCAAGGAGAACGTTCTGCTGCCTGCAACATCCTCCAGCATGACCGGTTTGGCAGTTTGTCAGTAATGGTGTGGGGTAGCATTTCTTTGGGGGGCCGCACAGCACTCCATGTGCTCGCCAGAGGTAGCCTGACTGCCATTAGGTACCGAGATGAGATCCTCAGACCCCTTGTGAGACCATATGCTGGTGCGGTTGGCCCTGGGTTCCTCTTAATGCAAGAAAATGCTAGACCTCATGTGGCTGGAGTGTGTCAGCAGTTCCTGCAAGACGAAGGCATTGATGCTATGGACTGGCCCGCCCGTTCCCCAGACTTGAATCCAATTGAGTACATCTGGGATATCATGTCTCGCTCCATCCACCAACGCCATGTTGCACCACAGACTGTCCAGGAGTTGGCGGATGCTTTAGTCCAGGTCTGGGAGGAGATCCCTCAGGAGACCATCCACCACCTCATCAGGAGCATGCCCAGGCATTGTAGGGAGGTCATAGAGGCACGTGGAGGCCACACACACTACTGAGCCTCATTTTGACTTGTTTTAAGGACATTACATCAAAGTTGGATCAGCCTGTAATGTGTTTTTCCACTTTAACTTTGAGGGTGACTCCAAATCCAGACCTCCATGGGTTAATAAATTTGATTTCCATTGATAATTTTTGTGTGATTTTGTTGTCAGCACATTCAACTATGTAAAGAACAAAGTATTTAATAATAATATTTCATTCATTCAGATCTAGGATGTGTTATTTTAGTGTTCCCTTTATTTTTTTGAGCAGTATATATATATATATATATATATCTATATCTATCTATCTGTAGTATATACAGTATATCTATATCTAGAAGCAGCTGACAGCTTGTGCTAAATTGCCCAGGTATAATTCACTGTTACTGACAATGGCTTTACCATAATTATCCTAATGGGAGAGCAACTTCTGGTTACACATTCACACAGTACCTCCTAATAGTTACATATACACATTGGGTGAGATTCAAAAGTTTGAAAAGTCAGTTAGGTGTCTGTTTTTTCCTATCTAATAGACAGGAAACAACAGACACCCAACCGACTTTTCACACATTTGAATCTCACCCATTGAGTCTCCCATATCCAAAATGCTTAGGACCAGAAGTATTCTGGATGTCAGATTTTTCTGTAGTTTGGAATATTTGCATTCCATAATGAGAGATCTTGGGGGTGGGACCCAGGTCTAAACACGAGATGCATTTATGTTTTATATACACCTTATACACACAGCCTGAAGGTCATTTTATACTATATTTTTCATCATTTTGTGCATGAAAGTTTGTGTACACTGAGCCATCAGAAAGCAACGGTGAGAGCTGTTAGCACCCCAGGACAATACTTAGAGGCACCCGGTTCATTGCACTTGCACCTCCAATCGGCACTGACTGTTACATTAGCGATGCCAACTGCATGTGCGGGAGCGGGTACAGCCGGATGCCTCTAAACATTTTCCCAGCATACATAGACTGGCAGCGGATCCTCGGTGAGCCAGTCCTACTCTAAATGGTTATAGTATTCTAAAGCTATTAATGTCCATGTGTTTGATCAACCATTTAAAGAAAAGTAACATATTATATGCAATCACTAACAGGCAGGTAATGGTCTACAGCTGTAAATTAGGTAGAGAGGATAATGGCAGGTGATGCTCCCATTTGGTGTATTTCTGCTTTTTACAGGCAGAGTGATAAACATAGAAGAACCCTAAAATAAGTTTTGTCTTCTCCATATGAGATAAGCCAGCAAGACGATTTACGCAAGAGGTAATTGGGACTATACCCTCGCTCCACTATACCAGTCAGTGAGCGCTCCCAAAACACTGGCACCCGCTTGTTCATATCCCTACACCATTACCCATAGCTGGGTAAAACAAACATGGATTCCTGCATGTGGACAGCCCCCGTCCTGTCAGGCTAGGCCTTTGGATAGCCTATACCAGTGATGGCTAACCTTGACACTCCAGCTGTTGTTGAACTACACATCCCAGCATGCCCTGCTACAGTTTTGCTATTTGGCCTTGCTAAAACTGATGCAGGGCATGCTGGGATGTGTAGTTCAACAACAGCTGGAGTGTCAAGGTTACCACCACTGGCCCATACTGAATCTATAACAAGGTATTACATAAGTGTCACACCTGTTCTGTGAAAACAGAGTTCCCAGAAGGCATTCATTATTTTCCAGAATAAAAACTGCACAGGAATATTAATTGGCTGAGAAACCAGGATGACATATGACAAATGAATCCAGTGCAATAACAGAAACAGGATGCTAAAGAATAGGTAGGTAGCTAGAGAAAATATTGCTCCTGTCCTCTATTGTGCAGAAAAATGACAGGAAAAAAACTATCACAGAATACTATCTTATGATGCGTATGGCGTTAAATAAAGCAATGTCACAGTCTGTGGTATGAGATCTATGCAGCTGCACTTGTTCAGCCAGCACTCACTATTGTGTTATTTACTTATTACAGGTTTTTTTTATAGTATCAAAATACTACACAGCACTTTTTGGCATATCTGACACAAAAGCTGGAAACAATTTAGATTCCACATCCTGCCAAGCAAGATGAATTCAACCAGCGTCTGAGGCCTTAACACAATTCATCCCAAAGGACTATACCAACAGGCTGAAAAGATCCAAAGCATACTTGTTTAGTCCCATATATGCCATGAAATGAAACGTTTATATATTTTGCCATATTACTTGACACGCCTGGCTTCGGTAAGCTAGGAACTTCTCCTGCTCTGAACTTACCTCTTATGAAATAGTTTTGGTCACTGAAACGCGCTAGGTGTTCATTGTGCTAGAATTCCCATTATAGCCGTGAACTTGAGCTTCCTATGAGCTTCACACTGTTGCTATGGCACATCCCCGAGAATACCATGACAGCTGACTACACAAGGTAACAGATACTTCTCCTTGGTTATCTGAAGTCCAACACTGACAGAGTGATACAAGTTGTGGCCACTCTGAATTTAACATACCATCCGGAAGGTAAACTTCATAGGTACCTCACCCATAGGAGTGAATTTAAAGTTGTTGCGGATCTTGGAATTGCATAACTCTCTAGGCTCACTTTGGACCTCACCTTTATCTACTCCTATACCCACTGGAGCTCCGTACAAGTGAGCGAGGACATTATAAACACTGACAATTAGATACATACGTTATTACTCATATCTTTCTCATTGTACCTATTTATATGTGAGGCAGCCTTGTGCCGATATATATACACTATGTATAGGTGCTGGTCTCCTATTTTCTAATGAAGATAACATTCAGTTGTCCTATTAAGCATTTTCAATTTCCTGTTTTGTTTTTTTAAACCTACATTGTATATGGGCGTTCTATTGCTATAGATGGTTTTACATTAAATACATTTTCATAAAATACTCAAACTACTAATAGCAGGAATACATACGATTTGCCGGTGATCGGGATGCCGGCAGCCACATGACCAACCGCGGCATCCTGACACTGAAGATGCCGACATCAGAGGGGGTAAGTATTTTGATGCCCTCCCCGCCGTCTCCTACCCTAACTGTAAGGGGGGGGGGGGGGGGGGGGGGGGAGGGGTGACGGCTAGGTCTACCCGCCCAGTGCCTAAACCTAACCCCCCTGGTGTCTAACCCTAACCCTGAACCCTGATTCTCACCTTAAGGATGACGGCAGTCTGTGATCCAGTGCCAGTCTCCTAAATGTGTTGGGATTCCGGCGTCGATAACATGACCACTGGCATCCCGACAGCTGGGATGCTGAACGCATGCCTTATTGCAAGTGTGTGGTTTTCTCTGGGCGCTAATACTTGTGTTTTTTTCTACTTGCTACTTGGTGGAGACAGTTTTTAGGAAGGGGTTTTGTACAGGGAACCACCTGGCTGTTGTTACTTGTATTATCATTATCCTGTATGTACAGAAAATAAAGTATATTAGTACTTGTCCGTCTAAGTGATTTTGAATGCAGGTACCCACAGCCAGCACATAAGACTCAGCTAGCTCTGAGAGGGCAACAGAGCTAAACATAATACCGGTATGCAATACCCTCATACTTCTCAGGCCTCTCCATTGGTTCATTATTATCCTTTATTAATTAACTTTGTAGTCCCCACTGCATCAAACAGGGAGTCGGGGAGGAAACAGGGACTTGACGCAGCATTTTGTAGGCGTCGACGTGCCGTTCGGGGGGCACAGTCTGGACAACGGAGGCGTGTCTGGACCTTTTGTGGGGCGGGCCATAGCAGCTGCGTGATGTCACATGCAGCCGCTGCGACCCAAAACATGGCTGCCCAGCAACTACCTTGGCCCTGTGCTGGGAGGACCCCTGCATGCTAAAGACATGAGTTGTATTTTTGCGATTTTTCACAAAACTAAAACTTATGCTGAATTAGGCCCTATGTTTTTAAGTAGCATTTCAGAATGAAAATGATGTATCTGGCACTGCTGGGGGCATTATTTGTGTATCTGGCACTGCTGTGGGGCATTATTTGTGTATCTGGCACTACGCGGGGGAAGCGGGGCATTACTTGTAGTTGTAAGGCCACACCCACTTTTGCGAGGCCACACCCACTTTCACAGGAACGCACGCGCATTGAGGGGAGGGGCGAGCTCCTTCAGAGGTTTTATTTTCCGAAAGTAGCTCACACCTCAATTAAGGTTGGAGACCACTGCCCTATAGTTATTACCAAATCACTCTGGAGAGCTACTAAAAACAGAGGAGACTGTCCCCTGTAAAGTAGCACATTTTATCCGCTAGTTAGAAAAACAGAAGTAAGAAAAGTTTATTGGACATATCAATAGCTTTAAAATCAAAATGATAAGGGTAGTCCCAATACAAAGCAGAGTTTTCTAGAGACTGTATTAAAGAGGGGGGGCGGTCTTATTATAGCAGGGAAGACCTTCTTCACGCCTCAGAACTGCGCTAGATCACATGATGTCTTGATCTTAGGTCTACTACATCAGAGAAGTAGGATTATGTATAGTTTGGGGAAGACCTCTCACCACTGCTTGCGGGGAAGAGCAACTCAGCATCTCTAGGAGTGCTAGGCATTCCCCCTGTATAACAAAAAATAAGATTTTACTTACCGATAAATCTATTTCTCGGAGTCCGTAGTGGATGCTGGGGTTCCTGAAAGGACCATGGGGAATAGCGGCTCCGCAGGAGACAGGGCACAAAAAGTAAAGCTTTTTCCGATCAGGTGGTGTGCACTGGCTCCTCCCCCTATGACCCTCCTCCAGACTCCAGTTAGGTACTGTGCCCGGACGAGCGTACACAATAAGGGAGGATTTTGAATCCCGGGTAAGACTCATACCAGCCACACCAATCACACCGTACAACTTGTGATCTAAACCCAGTTAACAGTATGATAACAGCGGAGCCTCTGAAAGATGGCTTCCTACAACAATAACCCGAATAAGTTAACAATAACTATGTACAATTTATGCAGATAATCCGCACTTGGGATGGGCGCCCAGCATCCACTACGGACTCCGAGAAATAGATTTATCGGTAAGTAAAATCTTATTTTCTCTATCGTCCTAGTGGATGCTGGGGTTCCTGAAAGGACCATGGGGATTATACCAAAGCTCCCAAACGGGCGGGAGAGTGCGGATGACTCTGTAGCACCGAATGAGAGAACTCCAGGTCCTCCTTAGCCAGAGTATCAAATTTGTAAAATTTTACAAACGTGTTCTCCCCTGACCACGTAGCTGCTCGGCAAAGTTGTAATGCCGAGACCCCTCGGGCAGCCGCCCAAGATGAGCCCACCTTCCTTGTGGAGTGGGCCTTTACAGATTTAGGCTGTGGCAGGCCTGCCACAGAATGTGCCAGTTGGATTGTGCTACAGATCCAACGAGCAATCGTCTGCTTAGACGCAGGAGCACCCATCTTGTTGGGTGCATACAATATAAACAACGAGTCAGATTTTCTGACTCCAGCTGTTCTTGCAATATATATTTTTAATGCTCTGACAACGTCCAGTAACTTGGAGTCCTCCAAGTCACTTGTAGCCGCAGGCACTACAATAGGCTGGTTCAGATGAAATGCTGACACCACCTTAGGGAGAAAATGCGGACGAGTCCGCAGTTCTGCCCTGTCCGAATGGAAAATCAGATATGGGCTTTTGTAAGATAAAGCTGCCAATTCTGACACTCTCCTGGCAGAAGCCAGGGCTAGAAGCATGGTCACTTTCCAAGTGAGATATTTCAAATCCACCTTATTTAGTGGTTCAAACCAATGAGATTTTAGAAAATCCAAAACTACATTGAGATCCCACGGTGCCACTGGAGGCACCACAGGAGGCTGTATATGCAGCACTCCCTTCACAAAGGTCTGGACTTCAGGGACTGAAGCCAATTCTTTTTGAAAGAAAATCGACAGGGCCGAAATTTGAACCTTAATAGATCCCAATTTGAGACCCATAGACAATCCTGATTGCAGGAAATGTAGGAATCGACCCAGTTGAAATTCCTCCGTCGGAGCACTCCGATCTTCGCACCACGCAACATATTTTCGCCAAATTCGGTGATAATGTTGCACGGTTACTTCTTTCCTTGCTTTAATCAAAGTAGGAATGACTTCTTCCGGCATGCCTTTTTCCATTAGGATCCGGCGTTCAACCGCCATGCCGTCAAACGCAGCCGCGGTAAGTCTTGAAACAGACAGGGACCCTGCTGAAGCAAGTCCCTCCTTAGAGGTAGAGGCCACGGATCTTCCGTGATCATCTCTTGAAGTTCCGGGTACCAAGTCCTTCTTGGCCAATCCGGAACCACTAGTATCGTTCTTACGCCTCTTTGCCGTATAATTCTCAATACTTTTGGTATGAGAGGCAGAGGAGGAAACACATACACCGACTGGTACACCCAAGGCGTTACCAGCGCGTCCACAGCTATTGCCTGCGGATCTCTTGACCTGGCGCAATACCTGTCCAGTTTTTTGTTGAGGCGAGACGCCATCATGTCCACCATTGGTCTTTCCCAACGGGTTACCAGCATGTGGAAGACTTCTGGATGAAGTCCCCACTCTCCCGGGTGAAGATCGTGTCTGCTGAGGAAGTCTGCTTCCCAGTTGTCCACTCCCGGGATGAACACTGTTGATAGCGCTATCACATGATTCTCTGCCCAGCGAAGAATCCTTGCAGCTTCTGCCATTGCACTCCTGCTTCTTGTGCCGCCCTGTCTGTTCACATGGGCGACTGCCGTGATGTTGTCCGACTGGATCAACACCGGTTTTCCCTGAAGCAGAGGTTCTGCCTGGCTTAGAGCATTGTATATTGCTCTTAGTTCCAGAATGTTTATGTGAAGAGACGTTTCCAGGCTCGTCCATACTCCCTGGAAGTTTCTTCCTTGTGTGACTGCTCCCCAGCCTCTCAGGCTGGCGTCCGTGGTCACCAGGATCCAATCCTGTATGCCGAATCTGCGGCCCTCCAATAGATGAGGACTCTGCAACCACCACAGAAGAGACACCCTTGTCCTTGGAGACAGGGTTATCCGTAGGTGCATCTGAAGATGCGACCCTGACCATTTGTCCAACAGATCCCTTTGGAAAATTCTTGCGTGGAATCTGCCGAATGGAATTGCTTCGTAAGAAGCTACCATTTTTCCCAGGACTCTTGTGCATTGATGTACAGACACCTTTCCTGGTTTTAGGAGGTTCCTGACAAGCTCGGATAACTCCTTGGCTTTTTCCTCCGGGAGAAAAACCTTTTTTGAACCGTGTCCAGAATCATCCCTAGGAACAGCAGACGAGTTGTCGGCATTAACTGGGATTTTGGAATATTCAGAATCCACCCGTGCTGTTTTAGCACTTCTTGAGACAGTGCTAATCCCATCTCTAGCTGTTCTCTGGACCTCGCCCTTATTAGGAGATCGTCCAAGTATGGGATAATTAATACGCCTTTTCTTCGAAGAAGAATCATCATCTCGGCCATTACCTTTGTAAAGATCCGAGGTGCCGTGGACAATCCGAACGGCAGCGTCTGAAACTGATAGTGACAGTTTTGTACAACGAACCTGAGGTACCCCTGGTGTGAGGGGTAAATTGGAACGTGGAGATACGCATCCTTGATGTCCAAGGATACCATAAAGTCCCCCTCTTCCAGGTTCGCTATCACTGCTCTGAGTGACTCCATTTTGAACTTGAACTTCTTTATGTACAGGTTCAAGGACTTCAGATTTAGAATAGGCCTTACCGAGCCATCCGGCTTCGGTACCACAAAAAGAGTGGAATAATACCCCTTCCCTTGTTGTAGAAGAGGTACCTTGACTATCACCTGCTGAGAGTACAGCTTGTGAATGGCTTCCAAAACCGTCTCCCTTTCGGAGGGGGACGTTGGTAAAGCAGACTTCAGGAAACGGCGAGGTGGATCCGTCTCTAATTCCAACCTGTACCCTTGAGATATTATCTGCAGGATCCAGGGATCTACCTGCGAGTGAGCCCACTGCGCGCTGTAATTTTTGAGACGACCGCCCACCATCCCCGAGTCCGCTTGAGGAGCCCCAGCGTCATGCTGAGGCTTTTGTAGAAGCCGGGGAGGGCTTCTGTTCCTGGGAAGGAGCTGCGTGTTGCTGTCTCTTCCCTCGACCTTTGCCTCGTGGCAGATATGAATAGCCCTTTGCTCTCTTATTTTTAAAGGAACGAAAGGGCTGCGGTTGAAAAGTCGGTGCCTTTTTCTGTGGGGGAGTGACTTGAGGTAGAAAGGTGGATTTCCCAGCTGTAGCCGTGGCCACCAAATCTGATAGACCGACTCCAAATAACTCCTCCCCTTTATACGGCAAAACTTCCATATGCCGTTTTGAATCCGCATCACCTGACCACTGTCGCGTCCATAAAGCTCTTCTGGCCGAAATGGACATAGCACTTACCCGTGATGCCAGTGTGCAGATATCCCTCTGTGCATCACGCATATAAAGAAATGCATCCTTTATTTGTTCTAACGACAGTAAAATATTGTCCCTGTCCAGGGTATCAATATTTTCAATCAGGGACTCTGACCAAACTACCCCAGCACTGCCCATCCAGGCAGTCGCTACAGCTGGTCGTAGTATAACACCTGCATGTGTGTATATACTTTTTTGGATATTTTCCATCCTCCTATCTGATGGATCTTTAAGTGCGGCCGTCTCAGGAGAGGGTAACGCCACTTGTTTAGATAAGCGTGTTAGCGCCTTGTCCACCCTAGGAGGTGTTTCCCAGCGCTCCCTAACCTCTGGCGGGAAAGGGTATAATGCCAATAATTTCTTTGAAATTATCAGTTTTTAATCAGGGGCAACCCACGCTTCATTACACACGTCATTTAATTCTTCTGATTCAGGAAAAACTATAGGTAGTTTTTTCATACCCCACATAATACCCTGTTTAGTGGTACCTGTAGTATCAGCTAAATGTAACGCCTCCTTTATTGCTAAAATCATATAACGTGTGGCCCTACTGGAAAATACGGTTGATTCGTCACCGTCACCACTGGAGTCATCGCCTGTGTCTGGGTCTGTGTCGACCGACTGAGGCAAAGGGCGTTTCACAGCCCCTGACGGTGTTTGAGTCGCCTGGACAGGCACTAATTGATTGTCCGGCCGCCTCATGTCGTCAAACGACTGCTTTAGCGTGTTGACACTATCCCGTAGTTCCATAAATAAAGGCATCCATTCCGGTGTCGACTCCCTAGGGGGTGACATCCTCATATTTGGCAATTGCTCCGCCTCCACACCAATATCGTCCTCATACATGTCGACACACACGTACCGACACACAGCAGACACACAGGGAATGCTCCTAACGAAGACAGGACCCACTAGCCCTTTGGGGAGACAGAGGGAGAGTTTGCCAGCACACACCAAAAGCGCTATATATATATCAGGGATAGCCTTATAATAAGTGCTCCCTTATAGCTGCTTTGTTATATCAAATTATCGCCATAAATGTGCCCCCCCCTCTCTGTTTTACCCTGTTTCTGTAGTGCAGTGCAGGGGAGAGACTTGGGAGCCGTCCTGACCAGCGGAACTGTGAGGAAATGGCGCCGTGTGCTGAGGAGATAGGCCCCGCCCCTTTTCTGGCGGGCTCGTCTCCCGCTATTTAGAGAAATTAGGCAGGGGTTAAATATCTCCATATAGCCTCTAGGGCTATATGTGAGGTATTTTTAGCCTTTATAGGTAATCATTTTGCCTCCCAGGGCGCCCCCCTCCCAGCGCCCTGCACCCTCAGTGACTGCCGTGTGAAGTGTGCTGAGAGGAAAATGGCGCACAGCTGCAGTGCTGTGCGCTACCTTTTGAAGACTGCAGGAGTCTTCAGCCGCCGATTCTGGACCTCTTCTGTCTTCAGCATCTGCAAGGGGGCCGGCGGCGTGGCTCCGGTGACCATCCAGGCTGTACCCGTGATCGTCCCTCTGGAGCTTGATGTCCAGTAGCCAAGAAGCCAATCCATCCTGCACGCAGGTGAGTTGACTCCTTCTCCCCTCAGTCCCTCGCTGCAGTGATCCTGTTGCCAGCAGGAATCACTGTAAAATAAAAAACCTAGCTAAACTTTTTCTAAGCAGCTCTTTAGGAGAGCCACCTAGATTGCACCCTTCTCGGCCGGGCACAAAAATCTAACTGGAGTCTGGAGGAGGGTCATAGGGGGAGGAGCCAGTGCACACCACCTGATCGGAAAAAGCTTTACTTTTTGTGCCCTGTCTCCTGCGGAGCCGCTATTCCCCATGGTCCTTTCAGGAACCCCAGCATCCACTAGGACGATAGAGAAATGGGGATGTGCCACGAGGCCACGCCCTCATCACAAGGTCACACCCCTTTTCTGCAAGGAGTCCCTACTTTAAATCCCATATGTTGAGAGGTGTGAGATGGACTGCCAATTCTGACAGATCTTTTGAGCCCAGCATGGGATCAGTGTACAGTAAGTCCCAATACGAATGATGCCAGCTGCAGATGGAAAACTAGTGGGCAGAGCAACCTTCAGCATAAAGGAGCAACCTTCAGCATAAAGATGGACAGATAATCAGCATACACGGGCAAATACTTTCATTAGTATAAAGAAGTAAGCAGGGTGCCGCGACCCGACAGAAAAGCATCAGAAAGAGGTCCAGTATGTACATTTATAATGCACTGAGAAGAGCCCTGTAGTCTTAGCAATAATACAGTTAATTAAGCCAACGACTCTTTGCTCCTTTTGATTATACCAGGGAGAAGAACTTACCTCTATAGACTTAGGCCACAGCGGCGTATTAGGAAAATTATACTTGTAGACCTCATTAGCCGTCGTGTTGACGTCCACTGCTGCCACAACTTCCGCAGATACGCCACTCTCTGAAACAATTACACACACATTTCTTCAATAACATCCCACCACAAACTATTTGCAGAGAGTTCATAGAATATGGTTAGCCTAGTAATATAGGATAACTACTTATCATCCTGACGGAACATAACAGTAATGTCAGAACCGGCGGCTGTGAGCGCCCAAATGGAACACCATCATCTCGTGGCCACTGGCGCTCAAAACACTTGAATTCCCCCCACAGAGGTGATGAGCAGCATTAGCCTCTTATTATATAAGATTATTTCTAAATGATTATTTTCTTAGGGGTCTATTTACTAAGCCTTGGATGGAGATAAAGTGGACGGAGATAAAGTACCAGACAATCAGCTCCTAACTGCCGTGTCTCAGGCTGGGTTTGAAAAATGTCAGTTAGCAGCTGATTGGCTGGTACTTTATCTCCAACCAAGGCTTAGTAAATAGACCCCCTTAGTCCATCACACTGCCTCTTAGGGGGGAATTTAAATGTTTGAAAAGTCGGTTGGGTGTCTGTTTTATCCTGTCTATTAAATAGGAAAAAAAACAGACACCCAACTGACTTTCCAAACAATTGAATATCCCCCTTAATGTTTGCATTCTTCTCTCCTAACTTATAATCCATCCCATTTACTTATACTGTCCAATGTCCAGATGGATTCCATTGGTAAACATGCTTATACATGCCTATAAAATGTCCTTAGATTTGAAGTGTGTACACAAATGTACCTTATTTTTATTTTTGCTTACATTATGGGGTATATGCAATTGCGGTCGAATTGCCGCAAATGTCGAAAAACGGGGCATTTTCTACACAAAAAAAATATTCGACAATGCAATACAGTAGTTTTCGACAAAAAAACTGACTTTTCAGATTCGACTTTTTAATATTCGACAGTTGTCAAATTCGATTATGTCTGCAATGGTAAAAACGCGGATTTTCGACAAAAGTATATTCAATTGAAGAATGTCGATTCGACAACAGTGCTTTTCGACAGTAATTTCGTCAATTTCATTCCGCCTCACTTTGCTGGCGGAATCTAATAAAAAAATGTAAAAACATATTTTTTTTGTGTTTTTTTTATTGCTAATAGCGTATCAATTTATATTAGAAGGGATTAGGTACTTGGTTTGTCTATTCGGAGACACAACTATTATTTATATATTTTTTTAAATAATATTTTTTTTAAAACTGACTAAAATAGAGAGAGCATCGTTTTCCGTGGGAAGGGGTGGGAATGGGTTAAAATCCAGGAAAAAAAAATGTGTGGGGTCCCCACTCCTAAGCATAACCAGCCTTGGGCTCTTTGAGCCGGTCATGGTTGTAAAAATACGGGGGGGGGGGAATGGACAGGGGATCCCCCGTTATTTTAGAACCAGCACCAGGCTCTGCGTCCGGTCCTGGTGCAAAAAAAACGGGGGACAAAAAGCGTAGGGGTCCCCCGTATTTTTGAAACCAGCCCCGGGCTCCACTAGCCAGGTACATAATGCCACAGCCGGGGGACACTTTTATACTGGTCCCGGCGACCCTGGCATTACATACCCAACTAGTCACCCCTGGCCGGGGTACCCTGGAGGAGTGGGAACCCCTTAAATCAAGGGGTCCCCCCTCCAGCCACCCAAGGGCCAGGGGTGAAGCCCGAGGCTGTCCCGCCCATCCATGGGCTGCGGATGGGGGGCTGATAGCCTTGTGTAAAATCAAAGAATATTGTTTTTTGCAGAAGAACTACAAGTCCCAGCAAGCCTCCCCCGCAAGCTGGTACTTGGAGAACCACAAGTACCAGCATGCGGTGGGAAAATGGGCCCGCTGGTACCTGTAGTTCTACTGCAAAAAAAATAACCAAATAAAAACAGGACACGCACACCGTGAAAGTAAAACTTTATTACATACATGCCGACACACACATACTTACCTATGTTCACACGCCGACCTCTGTCCACTTGTCCAAGTAGAATCCGGGGTACCTGAAAATAAAATTATACTCACCTAAATCCAGTGTGTCCTGTTCTTTTTTTGTAATCCACGTACTTGGCAAAAAAACAAACCGCATACCCGATCAACGCACTGAAAGGGGTCCCATGCCTTTCCCCGAATGCTGAGACCCCCCGTGACTCCTGTCACAGAGGGTCCCTTCAGCCAATCAGGGAGCGCCACGTCGTGGCACTCTCCTGATTGGCTATGCGCGTCAGAGCTGGCAGACAGCGCATCGCAAAGCCGCTCCATTACATTAAATGGTGGGAACTTTGCGGTCAGGTTACCCGCGGTCAGCGGCTGACCGCGAGTAACCTCACAGCTGACCGCAAAGTTTACACATGGGACCCCTTTCAGTGCGTGGATCGGGTATGCGGTTCGTTTTTTTGCCAAGTACGTGGATTAAAAAAAAAAAAGAACAGGACACACTGGATTTAGGAGAGTATAATTTTATTTTCAGGTACCCCAGATTCTACTTGGAGAAGTGGACAGAGGTCGGCGTGTGAACATAGGTAAGTATGTGTGTGTCGGCATGTATGTAATAAAGTTTTACTTTCACGGTGTCTGTGTCCTGTTTTTATTTGGGTATTTTTTTTGCAGTAGAACTACAGGTACCAGCGGGCCCGTTCCCCCCCCCCCCCCATGCTGGTACTTGTGGTTCTCCAAGTACTAGCTTGCGGGGGAGGCTTGCTGGGACTTGTAGTTCTTCTGCAAAAAACAATATTCTATGATTTTTACACAAGGCTATCAGCCCCCCATCCGCAGCCCTTGGATGGGGGGGGGGGGGGGGGGGGGGGACAGCCTCGGGCTTCACCCCTGGCCCTTGGGTGGCTGGAGGGGGATGACCCCTTGATTTAAGGGGTCCCCACTCCTCCAGGGTACCCCGGCCAGGGGTGACTAGTTGGGGATTTAATGCCACGGCCGCAGGGACCGATATAAAAGTGTCCCCCGGCTGTGGCATTATCTCTCCAGCTAATGGAGCCCGGTGCTGGTGTAAAAAATACGGGGGACCCCTACGTCTTTTGTCCCCCATATTTTTTGCACCAGGACCGGACGCAGAGCCCGGTGCTGGTTCTAAAAATACGGGGGATCCCCTGTCCATTTCCCCCCCATATTTTTACAACCAGGACCGGCTCAAAGAGCCCGAGGCTGGTTATGCTTAGGAGGGGGGACCCACGCAATTTTTTTTCGGGTTTTTTAACCATTTTTGTGCCGTCCGAAAAGTCGAATCCAGGACGCACTTATCCGTCAATTGGTCCATTTTTTGACAGCAGGACTGTCGAATCCGTTTTTTATTGAATATGTCGAATTCCGGCACCCGCCGGCCGGGATTCGACGGTCGAATTTACAAACGGGCGAAAAAAAGCCGCAATTCGCCCGGAATTGCATATACCCCCAAATATGTACAGTGTATATCCATTTTTCACTTACAAATCCCCTTAAACATTACAAGTTCATAATGAAGTTTGCTCTAATTTACAATGTACAGGTAATATTCCAGCACCTGCTGCCACATACACGGAGAGAATGGCGATCAGTGCTATTCCATAAGCATAGAGCAAACACACCTGGACAGGTAACAGAACACTGACATCTAGTGTGTGCTGCAGACACTAACACCAATTTATACAGATTGTTCCATATACTGGTATTTATTCAACTTCCTTCCACCATAGCTATCACCTCTCCCTGATTTGCAGGATCATTTTTTTGTTTTTTTTTAATCTGTCAACACGTCGAACTCCAGAATATTCTCTTTTTTTTTTTTTTTTAAATATGGTCCGACTGCCCAGTGCTATTCCCCACGTTTGGTTATTAACCCCTATGCTGCGGAGGCCATTTTCTGACGTTAGCATACGTTCCAACCTCAGCATTACTGTTTTTTAAAGCGTTACTGACACGTATCAATTTTTTTTAACCTAACTGGCCTAAGAAAGTGTTTTTTATTGAAATTTCAAGAAAGTGAACCATAAGCAAACGTGATTTTTTTTATTTCATCTTATAAGAACCGCAAAGAAATACTTTGTGGTTCTTGTTTCACAAATAATTCACATTTCCAAAATAGTAAACAGCAGGATTCTGGGCCTGAGTCGGAGGTGGAGGCTGCTGCATCCACTCTAGCGTCTGTCGGCGGAGTTACGGGTGTGATAATCTGCAAACGCTAGTTACAGCCTTGTCCTTGTGTAATAGCGTGCGCCTGAGTGTACACCTGAGACTCCCAGCGCCTGTGCATGCAGTGACCCGGCCAGTGGTTTTTTACACTCCACCATCTGCACCATCGACACTTGCGTCTGCCCTAAGGCAAGTGCAGTTTCAACGTCTCTGTGGAAGCAACCATGCATCGGAGAACGCAGCCATTTCCACAAACATGCCCCCAGGAATTACTTTTTTTCGTTCACTTTAGACCACCTCCCACTCACTGCCCAGGAACGCCCATTGCTTTAGCGCTCCATTGATGAGCCGTACACAACGGTAGCAAATGATCTTTCATTGCATGTAATATGTGCACGCCTCTGACACAGGGCCTCTATGTGTACAATCTGCACTTTCAATGAAAATGCTTCTTATTTTTGTTGTCTCAGATTAAACACAGCAAGGCCTACCATTATAAAAACATGACACCCTACCACATTAAATGAGGGATCATTTTTTTGATGGAGGAAATAAAGGCTTTAGCTCCCACTACCCCGATCTGTGGAAAATTGTATTATGTATGTGCTGTTTCAGTCACTGTCTTGTGATCACTGGACAGTAAACACTGAGGGGGCACATTGATTGAAATAGGAGACTCCCCTCTTTCAAGACAGGGTGACCCCATGTGTGTATGGGCCAAAATAGGATAAATGGGGCACAATATATCCCCCTCTTTCTAAAATGGGTGCTCCTGAATTCATGGTTGCCAGGTTAGTGGAGGGGGATATTTTTCCCCATCCCTGGACTCCATGGGGTATAATTACTAAAAATCGTATTTGTACCGATTTGGAGTGAGATTCATCACGAATGACATCGAATGTGTAAATTTGCAACTTTTTGAATTTATTACGCCTCATTTACTAAGCTGCCGTATTTTACATTTTCGTGTTTACCGATGTCATTCGTAATTTTTGCCAGTGTTTTACGGGAGTGAATAGTAAAACACTGCCGACATTACAACAATGAAACTCGGCCGGATCTGTGAGATCCGTGCAGGGTTTCATTGTGCATCTTTAAAAAAATTAAAAATAGTGTAAAATTAGAAAAAAAAATTGCGTGGGGTCCCCCCCCCCCCTAAGCAAAACCAGCCTCGGGCTCTTTGAGCCGGTCCTGGTTGACTAAATATGGGGAAAAGAATGACAGGGTTTCCCCCATATTTCATAAACCAGCACCGGGCTCTGCGCCTGGTCCTGGTTCCAAAAATACAAGGGACAAAAAGCGTAGGGGTCCCCCGTATTTTTGAAACCAGCACCGGGCTCCACTAGCCAGGTACATAATGCCACAGCCGGGGGACACTTTTATACTGGTCCCGGCGGCCCTGGCATTACATACCCAACTAGTCACCCCTGGCCGGGATACCCTGGAGGAGTGGGAACCCCTTACTCACATAATCCACATGCTGGTACTTGTGGTTCTCCAAGTACCAGCTTGCGGGGGGGGGGGGGGGAGAGGCTTGCTGGGACTTGTAGTACTGCTACTCTGAATCGGAGGGATCTAGGCCGGTGCTGCCTGTGAAACGCTGTATCTGGACAGGAACAAAGTGAATGCACGTTCACGGGAGTGTAGAAAGAGTTATGTCCTATCCCGAGTCGTGCGTATACTCAGGGGACGCCTGTTTTAGATGAAACACCTGCACCCAGCATGATAGGGCAGGTGTAAATGACGATACTAATAATGACAGGTACGACTGCGTATGGAAAAACAAATCGGTGGTGTGACTATAGGCAAGAAATCGTACAGATACTCTTGCAAGTATA
Organism: Pseudophryne corroboree; assembly: GCF_028390025.1. Taxonomy (NCBI): domain Eukaryota; kingdom Metazoa; phylum Chordata; class Amphibia; order Anura; family Myobatrachidae; genus Pseudophryne; species Pseudophryne corroboree. The sequence continues at coordinate 102,713,689 of NC_086448.1, forward strand.
AGGTTCCAAATCTGGTTGCAGTGGGTTTTTTTTTTTCTTAATACAGTAAATCGATTAAGTTCAACACATTTACATAAAAAAAACCCAAATAATACAAGGTGCAAAGAAGCTTAGTATGCCCGAAACGTCAGAAGGCCTAACTCCAGTCTAACGCCAGTCTAACGCCACTAACATTTTCTGCAAGTCTGTTTTCTGCAAATATGACGGATTTTGTTTTCTTTGACGTTATCATACTGGTTTTGATTAGTGATGTGAACCGGACATTTTTCGGGTTTTGGTTTTGGATTCGGTTCCGCGGCCGTGTTTTGGATTCGGACGCGTTTTGGCAAAACCTCACTGAAAAATTTTTGTCGGATTCGGGTGTGTTTTGGATTCGGGTGTTTTTTACAAAAAAACCCCTAAAAAACAGCTTAAATCATAGAATTTGGGGGTCATTTTGATCCCATAGTTTTATTAACCTCAATAACCATAATTTCCACTCATTTCCAGTCTATTCTGAACACCTCACACCTCACAATATTATTTTTAGTCCTAAAATTTGCACCGAGGTCGCTGGATGGCTAAGCTAAGCGACACAAGTGACCGACACAAACACCTGGCCCACCTAGGAGTGGCACTGCAGTGTCAGGCAGGATGGCACTTCAAAAAAATAGTCCCCAAACAGCACATGATGCAAAGAAAAAAAGAGGCGCACCAAGGTCGCTGTGTGACTAAGCTAAGCGACACAAGTGGCCGACACAAACACCTGGCCCATCTAGGAGTGGCACTGCAGTGTCAGGCAGGATGGCACTTCAAAAAAAAAATAAGAATTTACTCACCGGTAATTCTATTTCTCGTAGTCCGTAGTGGATGCTGGGAACTCCGTAAGGACCATGGGGAATAGCGGGCTCCGAAGGAGGCTGGGCACTCTAGAAAGATTTATGACTACCTGGTGTGCACTGGCTCCTCCCACTATGACCCTCCTCCAAGCCTCAGTTAGGACACTGTGCCCGGACGAGCTGACATAATAAGGAAGGATTTAGAATCCCGGGTAAGACTCTTACCAGCCACACCAATCACACCGTACAACTCGTGATACTATATCCAGTTTGACAGTATGAAAACAACTGAGCCTCTCAACAGATGGCTCAACAATAACCCTTTAGTTAACAATAACTATTTACAAGTATTGCAGACAATCCGCACTTGGGATGGGCGCCCAGCATCCACTACGGACTACGAGAAATAGAATTACCGGTGAGTAAATTCTTATTTTCTCTGACGTCCTAGTGGATGCTGGGAACTCCGTAAGGACCATGGGGATTATACCAAAGCTCCCAAACGGGCGGGAGAGTGCGGATGACTCTGTAGCACCGAATGAGAGAACTCCAGGTCCTCCTCAGCCAGGGTATCAAATTTATAGAATTTTGCAAACGTGTTTGCCCCTGACCAAGTAGCTGCTCGGCAAAGTTGTAAAGCCGAGACCCCTCGGGCAGCCGCCCAAGATGAGCCCACCTTCCTTGTGGAATGGGCATTTACAGATTTTGGCTGTGGTAGGCCTGCCACAGAATGTGCAAGCTGAATTGTACTACAAATCCAGCGAGCAATAGACTGCTTAGAAGCAGGAGCACCCAGCTTGTTGGGTGCATACAGGATAAACAGCGAGTCAGATTTTCTGACTCCAGCCGTCCTGGAAACATATATTTTCAGGGCCCTGACAACGTCTAGCAACTTGGAGTCCTCCAATTCACTAGTAGCCGCCGGCACCACAATAGGCTGGTTCAGGTGAAACGCTGACACCACCTTAGGGAGAAATTGGGGACGAGCCCTCAATTCTGCCCTATCCATATGGAAAATCAGATAAGGGCTTTTACAAGATAAAGCCGCCAATTCTAACACTCGCCTGGCTGAAGCCAAGGCCAATAACATGACCACTTTCCACGTGAGATATTTCAGATCCACGGTTTTTAGTGGCTCAAACCAATGTGATTTTAAGAAACTCAACATCACGTTGAGATCCCAAGGTGCCACAGGAGGCACAAACGGGGGCTGAATATGCAGCACTCCTTTCACAAATGTCTGAACTTCAGGTACTGAAGCTAGTTCTTTTTGAAAGAAAATCGACAGAGCCGAGATCTGTACTTTAATGGAGCCTAGTTTTAGGCCCATATTCACTCCTGCTTGCAGGAAATGCAGAAATCGACCTAGTTGAAATTCCTCTGTTGGGGCCTTTTTGGCCTCGCACCATGCAACATATTTCCGCCATATGCGGTGATAATGCTTTGCCGTAACATCTTTCCTGGCCTTAATAAGCGTAGGAATGACTTCTTCCGGAATACCCTTTTCCTTTAGGATCCGGTGTTCAACCGCCATGCCGTCAAACGCAGCCGCGGTAAGTCTTGGAACAGACAGGGCCCCTGCTGTAGCAGGTCCTGTCTGAGCGGTAGAGGCCACGGGTCCTCTGAGAGCATCTCTTGAAGTTCCGGGTACCACGCTCGTCTTGGCCAATCCGGAACCACGAGAATTGTGTTTACTCCTCGCTTTCTTATTATTCTCAATACCTTTGGTATGAGAGGCAGAGGAGGGAACACATAAACCGACTGGTACACCCACGGTGTCACTAGAGCGTCCACAGCTATCGCCTGAGGGTCCCTTGACCTGGCGCAATATCTTTTCAACTTTTTGTTGAGACGGGACGCCATCATGTCCACCTGTGGTTTTTCCCAACGGTTTACCAGCATCTGGAAGACTTCTGGATGAAGTCCCCACTCTCCCGGGTGGAGGTCGTGTCTGCTGAGGAAGTCTGCTTCCCAGTTGTCCACTCCCGGAATGAACACTGCTGACAGTGCTAGTATATGATTCTCCGCCCATCGGAGAATTCTTGTGGCTTCTGCCATCGCCATCCTGCTTCTTGTGCCGCCCTGTCGATTTACATGGGCGACTGCCGTGATGTTGTCTGACTGGATCAGCACCGCTGGTGTAGGAGCAGGGATTTTGCTTGACTTAGGGCATTGTAGATGGCCCTTAGTTCCAGAATATTTATGTGAAGAGAAGTCTCCTGACTCGACCATAGTCCTTGGAAGTTTCTTCCCTGTGTGACTGCCCCCCAGCCTCGAAGGCTGGCATCCGTGGTCACCAGGACCCAGTCCTGTATGCCGAACCTGCGGCCCTCTAGAAGATGGGCACTCTGCAGCCACCACAGTAGAGACACCCTGGTTCTTGGAGACAGGGTTATTAAGCGATGCATCTGAAGATGCGATCCGGACCACTGGTCCAACAGGTCCCACTGAAAGATTCTGGCATGGAACCTGCCGAAGGGAATTGCTTCGTAAGAAGCCACCATCTTTCCCAGGACCCGCGTGCAGCGCTGCACTGATACCTGTTTTGGTTTCAGGAGGTCTCTGACTAGAGATGACAACTCCCTGGCTTACTCCTCCGGGAGAAACACTTTCTTCTGGACTGTATCCAGAATCATACCCAGGAACAGTAGTCGTGTCGTCGGAACCAGCTGTGACTTTGGGATATTCAGAATCCAGCCGTGCTGGTGCAGCACCTCCTGAGATAGTGCTACTCCCACCAACAACTGTTCCTTGGACCTCGCTTTTATTAGGAGATCGTCCAAGTACGGGATAATTAAAACTCCCTTTTTTCGAAGGAGTATCATCATTTCCGCCATAACCTTGGTAAATACCCTCGGTGCCGTGGACAGTCCAAACGGCAGCGTCTGGAATTGGTAATGGCAATCCTGTACCACAAATCTGAGGTACTCCTGGTGAGGATGGTAAATGGGGACATGCAAGTAAGCATCCTTGATGTCCAGGGATACCATGTAATCCCCCTCGTCCAGGCTTGCAATAACCGCCCTGAGCGATTCCATCTTGAACTTGAATTTTTTTATGTATGTGTTCAAGGATTTAAAATTTAAAATGGGTCTCACCGAACCGTCCGGTTTCGGTACCACAAATAGTGTGGAATAGTAACCCCGGCCTTGTTGAAGTAGGGGTACCTTGATTATCACCTGCTGGGAATACAGCTTGTGAATTGCCGCTAGCACCGCCTCCCTGTCTGAGGGAGCAATCGGCAAGGCAGATTTTAGGAACCGGTGGGGTGGAGACGCCTCGAATTCCAGTTTGTACCCCTGAGATACTATTTGAAGGATCCAGGGATCCACCTGTGAGCGAGCCCACTGATCGCTGAAATTCTTGAGGCGGCCCCCCACCGTACCTGGCTCCGCCTGTGGAGCCCCACCGTCATGCGGCGGACTTGGAAGAAGAAGCGGGGGAGGACTTTTGCTCCTGGGAACCTGCTGTTTGTTGCAGCCTTTTTCCCCTACCTCTGCCTCTGGACAGAAAAGACCCGCCTTTTCCACGCCTGTTTTTCTGGGTCCGAAAGGACTGAACCTGATAAAACGGCGCCTTCTTAGGCTGTGAGGGGACATGGGGTAAAAATGCTGACTTCCCAGACGTTGCTGTGGAAACTAGGTCTGAGAGACCATCCCCAAATAATTCCTCACCCTAATATGGCAACACTTCCATGTGCCTTTTAGAATCTGCATCTCCTGTCCACTGGCGAGTCCATAAGCCTCTCCTAGCAGAAATGGACAATGCACTTACTTTAGATGCCAGTCGGCAGATTTCCCTCTGTGCATCTCTCATATATAAGACTGAGTCTTTTATATGGTCTATGGTTAACAGGATCGTGTCTCTGTCTAATGTGTCAATATTTTCTGACAGTTTATCTGACCACGCAGCGGCAGCACTGCACATCCAAGCTGACGCAATAGCTGGCCTAAGTATAATGCCTGAGTGTGTATATACAGACTTCAGGATCGCCTCCTGCTTTCTATCAGCAGGTTCCTTGAGGGCGGCCGTATCCGGAGACGGTAGTGCCACCTTTTTAGACAAACGTGTGAGCGCTTTATCCACCCTAGGAGGTGTTTCCCAACGTGACCTATCCTCTGGCGGGAAAGGGAACGCCATTAGTACCTTCTTAGGAATTACCAATTTTTTATCAGGGAAAGCCCACGCTTCTTCACACACTTCATTTAATTCATCTGATGGGGGAAAAACTACGGGTAGTTTTTTCTCTCCAAACATAATACCCTTTTTAGTGGTACCTGTATTTATATCAGAAATGTGTAACACCTCTTTCATTGCCTCAATCATGCAGTGAATGGCCTTAGTGGGCATCAGGTTAGACTCATCGTCGTCGACACTGGTGTCAGTATCAGTGTCGACATCTGGGTCTGCGGTCTGAGGTAGCGGGCGTTTTAGAGCCCCTGATGACCTGTGCGACGCCTGGACAGGCACGAGCTGAGAAGTCGGCTGTCCCACATTTGGCATGTCGTCAAATTTCTTATGTAAGGAGTCTATACGTGCACTCATTTCTTTCCATAAGCTCAACCACTCAGGCGTCTGCCCCGCAGGGGGTGACATCCCTTCTAAAGGCATCTGCTCCGCCTCCACATCATTATCCTCATCAAACATGTCGACACAGCCGTACCGACACACCGCACACACACAAGGAATGCTCCAACTGAGGACAGGACCCACAAAAGCCCTTTGGGGGGACAGAGTGAGAGTATGCCAGCACACACCAGAGCGCTATATAATGCAGGGACTAACTGAGTTATGTCCCCTATAGCTGCTTTTTCTATATAATTTATACTGCGCCTAAATTAAGTGCCCCCCCTCTCTGTTTTTACCCTTTTCTGTAGTGTAGACTGCAGGGGAGAGCCAGGGAGCTTCCTTCCAGCGGATCTGTGAAGGAGAAATGGCGCCAGTGTGCTGTGGGAGATAGCTCCGCCCCTTTTCCGCGGACTATTCTCCCGCTTTTTTCTATATTCTGGCAGGGGTATTTTCCACATATATAGCCTCTGGGGCTATATATTGTGGTATTTTTGCCAGCCAAGGTGTTATTATTGCTTCTCAGGGCGCCCCCCCCCCCAGCGCCCTGCACCCTCAGTGACCGGAGTGTGAAGTGTGTGTGAGGAGCAATGGCGCACAGCTGCAGTGCTGTGCGCTACCTTGGTGAAGACTGATGTCTTCTGCCGCCGATTTTCCGGACCTCTTCTTGCTTCTGGCTCTGTAAGGGGGACGGCGGCGCGGCTCCGGGACCGAACACCAAGGACTGGGCCTGCGGTCGATCCCTCTGGAGCTAATGGTGTCCAGTAGCCTAAGAAGCCCAATCCGGCTGCAAGCAGGCGAGTTCGCTTCTTCTCCCCTTAGTCCCTCGCTGCAGTGAGCCTGTTGCCAGCAGGTCTCACTGAAAATAAAAAACCTAAATCTATACTTTCTTTCTAAGGGCTCAGGAGAGCCCCTAGTGTGCATCCAACCTCGGCCGGGCACAAAATCTAACTGAGGCTTGGAGGAGGGTCATAGTGGGAGGAGCAAGTGCACACCAGGTAGTCATAAATCTTTCTAGAGTGCCCAGCCTCCTTCGGAGCCCGCTATTCCCCATGGTCCTTACGGAGTTCCCAGCATCCACTAGGACGTCAGAGAAATAGTCCCCAAACAGCACATGATGCAAAGAAAAAAAGAGGCGCACCAAGGTCGCTGTGTGACTAAGCTAAGCGACACAAGTGGCCGACACAAACACCTGGCCCATCTAGGAGTGGCACTGCAGTGTCAGACAGGATGGCACTTAAAAAAATAGTCCCCAAACAACACATGATGCAAAGAAAAAAAGAGGCGCACCAAGGTCGCTGTGTGACTAAGCTAAGCGACACAAGTGGCCGACACAAACACCTGGCCCATCTAGGAGTGGCACTGCAGTGTCAGACAGGATGGCACTTCAAAAAAATTGTCCCCAAACAGCACATGATGCAAAGAAAAAAAGAGGCGCACCACAGGTATAGAATGTAGATGGATAGTATACTTAATGACGACACAGAGGTAGGTACAGCAGTGGCCTTCCGTACTGCTATATATAGTATACTGGTGGTCACTGTGTCAGCAAACTGCAAAACTAAAATGCACCACAGGTATAGAATGTAGATGGATAGTATACTTAATGACGACACAGAGGTAGGTACAGCAGTGGCCTTCCGTACCGTACTACTATTATATATACTATACTGGTGGTCACTGTGTCAGCAAACTGCAAAACTAAAATGCACCACAGGTATAGAATGTAGATGAATAGTATACTTAATGACGACACAGAGGTAGGTACAGCAGTGGCCTTCCGTACCGTACTGCTATTATATATAGTATACTGGTGGTCACTGTGTCAGCAAACTGCAAAACTAAAATGCACCACAGGTATAGAATGTAGATGGATATTATACTTAATGACGACACAGAGGTAGGTACAGCAGTGGCCTTCCGTACTGCTATATATAGTATACTGGTGGTCACTGTGTCAGCAAACTGCAAAACTAAAATGCACCACAGGTATAGAATGTAGATGGATAGTATACTTAATGACGACACAGAGGTAGGTACAGCAGTGGCCTTCCGTACCGTAATGCTATATATTATATACTGGTGGTCACTGGTCAGCAAAACTCTGCACTGTACTCCTCCTATATAATATTATACTGGTGGTCCCCAGTCCCCACAATAAAGCAGCACACTGAGCACAGATATGGAGTGTTTTTCAGGCAGACAACGTATACTGGTGGTCACTGTCAGCAAAACTCTGCACTGTACTCCTGCTATATAATACAGCTGCTCCCCAGTCCCCACAATTAAGCAGTGTGAGCACAGATATATGCAGTACACTGTGAGCACAGATATGGAGCGTTTTTTTCAGGCAGAGTACGGATAACTGGTGGTCACTGATCAGCAAAACTCTGCACTGTACTCCTCCTATATTATACAGCTGCTCCCCAGCCCTCCCCACAATTAAGCAATAGTGCACAGCACAATCAAGTTCAACAATAATGGAGAGGACGCCAGCCACGTCCTCTCCCTAACATTTCCAATGCACGAGTGAAAATGGCGGCGGCGCGCGGCTGCTTATATAGAATCCGAATCTCTCGAGAATCCGACAGCGCGATGATGACGTTCGGGCGCGCTCGGGTTACCCGAGCCATACGGGAGAATCAGAGTATGGCTCGGACCCGTGTAAAAAGGGTGAAGTTCGGGGGGGTTCGGTTTCCGAGAAACCGAACCCGCTCATCACTAGTTTTGATTAAGCTGGTTATTTGTAGATAAATCTGACATTTATTTAGCTAAATATCTTATGTCTCTCTTTTAACTTCCTTTTTTTTCTTTTCAATCGCCCTTCCCCTTATATTCCACAGTACTTTGGGAGGGGGATAATAGTCATACATGCAGTGTGTCCACATCACCATCATCTTCAATAATATCATGGGTTCCTAGAGAGATTTTATATTTAATTTTAACACATTATTGGTGTTTGACAGTCCTGAGGTACAACAGAAGTGACTTATATGGTTAATAATAAGATTTTACTTACCGGTAAATCTATTTCTCGTAGTCCGTAGTGGATGCTGGGGACTCCGTAAGGACCATGGGGAATAGACCGGCTCCGCAGGAGACATGGGCACTTTAAGAAAGAATTTAGATTCTGGTGTGCTCTGGCTCCTCCCTCTATGTCCCTCCTCCAGACCTCAGTTAGAGAAACTGTGCCCGGAAGAGCTGACAGTACAAGGAAAGGATTTTGGAAATCCAGGGCAAGACTCATACCAGCCACACCAATCACACTGTATAACTTGTGATAAACTTACCCAGTCAATAGTATGAACAACAGAGCATCAGTTCAACCCTGATGCAACAATAACATAGCCCTTATTGCAGCAATAACTATATACAAGTATTGCAGTAGAAGTCCGCACTTGGGACGGGCGCCCAGCATCCACTACGGACTACGAGAAATAGATTTACCGGTAAGTAAAATCTTATTTTCTCTAACGTCCTAGTGGATGCTGGGGACTCCGTAAGGACCATGGGGATTATACCAAAACTCCCAAACGGGCGGGAGAGTGCGGATGACTCTGCAGCACCGAATGAGCAAACACAAGGTCCTCCTCAGCCAGGGTATCAAACTTGTAGAACTTTGCAAACGTGTTTGCACCTGACCAAATAGCCGCTCGGCACAGCTGTAATGCCGAGACCCCTCGGGCAGCCGCCCAAGAAGAGCCCGCCTTCCTAGTGGAATGGGCCATAACCGATTTTGGCAGCGGCAATCCAGCCGCAGAATGAGCCTGCTGAATCGTATTACAGATCCAGCGAGCAATAGTTTGCTTTGAAGCAGGAGCACCAAGCTTGTTGGAAGCATACAGGATAAACAAAGATTCTGTTTTCCTGACCCTAGCCGTACTGGCTACATAAACCTTCAAAGCCCTGACCACATCAAGTAACTCGGAATCCTCCAAAGTCAGTAGTAGCCACAGACACCACAATAGGTTGGTTTATATGAAAGGTTGAAAAATAAGAATTTACTTACCGATAATTCTATTTCTCATAGTCCGTAGTGGATGCTGGGGACTCCGTAAGGACCATGGGGGATAGCGGCTCCGCAGGAGACTGGGCACATCTAAAGAAAGCTTTAGGACTATCTGGTGTGCACTGGCTCCTCCCCCTATGACCCTCCTCCAAGCCTCAGTTAGGATACTGTGCCCGGACGAGCGTACACAATAAGGAAGGATTTTGAATCCCGGGTAAGACTCATACCAGCCACACCAATCACACCGTATAACCTGTGATCTGAACCCAGTTAACAGCATGATAACAGAGGAGCCTCTGAAAGATGGCTCACAACAATAATAACCCGATTTTTGTAACAATAACTATGTACAAGTATTGCAGACAATCCGCACTTGGGATGAGCGCCCAGCATCCACTACGGACTATGAGAAATAGAATTATCGGTAAGTAAATTCTTATTTTCTCTAACGTCCTAAGTGGATGCTGGGGACTCCGTAAGGACCATGGGGATTATACCAAAGCTCCCAAACGGGCGGGAGAGTGCGGATGACTCTGCAGCACCAAATGAGAGAACTCCAGGTCCTCCTCAGCCAGGATATCAATTTTGTAGAATTTTACAAACGTATTTGCTCCTGACCAAGTAGCTGCTCGGCAAAGTTGTAAAGCCGAGACCCCTCAGGCAGCCGCCCAAGATGAGCCCACCTTCCTTGTGGAGTGGGCATTTACAGATTTTTGGCTGTGGCAGGCCTGCCACAGAATGTGCAAGCTGAATTGTACTACAAATCCAACGAGCAATAGTCTGCTTAGAAGCAGGAGCACCCAGCTTGTTGGGTGCATACAGGATAAACAGCGAGTCAGATTTCCTGACTCCAGCCCTCCTGGAAACATATATTTTCAGGGCCCTGACAACGTCTAGCAACTTGGAGTCCTCCAAGTCCCTAGTAGCCGCAGGCACCACAAATAGGTTGGTTCAGGTGAAACGCTGAAACCACCTTAGGGAGAAACTGAGGACGAGTCCTCAATTCCGCCCTGTCCGAATGGAACATCAGATAAGGGCTATTTCAGGATAAAGCCGCCAATTCTGACACGCGCCTGGCCCAGGCCAGGGCCAACAGCATGACCACTTTCCATGTGAGATATTTTAACTCCACAGATTTAAGTGGTTCAAACCAATGTGACTTTTGGAACCCAAAACTACATTGAGATCCCAAAGTGCCACTGGAGGCACAAAAGGAGGCTGTATATGCAGTACCCCTTTTACAAACGTCTGAACTTCAGGGACTGAAGCTAGTTCTTTTTGGAAGAAAATTGACAGGGCCGAAATTTGAACCTTAATGGACCCCAATTTCAGGCCCATAGACACTCCTGTTTGCAGGAAATGTAGGAATCGACCCAGTTGAATTTTCACCGTCGGGCCTTACTGGCCTCGCACCACGCAACATATTTTCGCCAATTGCGGTGATAATGTTTTTGCGGTTACATCCTTCCTGGCTTTGATCAGGATAGGGATGACTTCATCCGGAATGCCTTTTTTCCTTCAGGATCCGGCGTTCAACCGCCATGCCGTCAAACGCAGCCGCGGTAAGTCTTGGAACAGACAGGGTCCTTGCTGGAGCAGGTCCCTTCTTAGAGGTAGAGGCCACGGATCCTCCGTGAGCATCTCTTGAAGTTCCGGTTACCAAGTCCTTCTTGGCCAATCCGGAGCCACGAATATAGTGCTTACTCCTCTCCATCTTATCAATCACAGTACCTTGGGTATGAGAGGCAGAGGAGGGAACACATACCCTGACTGGTACACCCACGGTGTTACCAGAGCGTCTACAGCTATTGCCTGAGGGTCCCTGGACCTGGCGCAATACCTGTCGAGTTTTTCCCAACGGTTTATAATCATGTGGAAGACTTCTGGGTGAAGTCCCCACTCTCCCGGGTGGAGGTCGTGCTGAGGAAGTCTGCTTCCCAGTTGTCCACTCCCGGAATGAATACTGCTGACAGTGCTATCACATGATTTTCCGCCCAGCGAAGAATCCTTGCAGCTTCTGCCATTGCCCTCCTGCTTCTTGTGCCACCCTGTCTGTTTACGTGGGTGACTGCCGTGATGTTGTCCGACTGAAACAACACCGGCTGACCTTGAAGCAGAGGTCTTGCTAAGCTTAGAGCATTGTAAATGTCCCTTAGCTTCAGGATATTTATGTGAAGTGATGTCTCCAGGCTTGACCATAAGTCCTGGATATTCCTTCCCTGTGTGACTGCTCCCCAGCCTTGCAGGCTGGCATCCGTGGTTACCAGGACCCAGTCCTGAATGCCGAATCTGCGGCCCTCTAGAAGATGAGCACTCTGCAACCACCACAGGAGGGACCCCTTGTCCTTGGTGACAGGGTTATCCGCTGATGCATCTGAAGATGCGACCCGGACCATTTGTCCAGCAGGTCCTACTGGAAAGTTCTTGCGTGGAATCTGCCGAATGGGATTGCTTCGTAGGAAGCCACCATTTTACCCAGAACCCTTGTGCATTGATGCACTGAGACTTGGCTCGGTATTAGGAGGTTCCTGACTAGCTCGGATAACTCCCTGGCTTTCTCCTCCGGGAGAAACACCTTTTTCTGGACTGTGTCCAGGATCATCCCTAGGAACAGAAGACAAGTCGTCGGAACCAGCTGCGATTTTGGAATATTGAGAATCCAACCGTGCTGCAGCAACACTACCTGAGATAGTGCTACACCGACCTCCAACTGTTCCCTGGATCTTACCCTTATCAGGGAATTGTCCAAGTAAGGAATAACTAAAATTCCCTTCCTTTGAAGGAATATCATCGTTTCGGCCATTACCTTGGTAAAGACCCGGGGTGCCGTGGACCCTCCATACGGCAGCGTCTGAACTGATAGTGACAGTTCTGTACCATAAACCTGAGGTACCCTTGGTGAGAAGGGTAAATTTTGACATGAAGGTAAGCATCCTTGATGTCCCGAGACATCATGTAGTCCCCTTCTTCCAGGTTCGCAATCACTGCTCTGAGTGACTCAATCTTGAATTTGAACCTCTGTATGTAAGTGTTCAAAGATTTTAGATTTAGAATCGGTCTCACCGAGCCGTCCGGCTTCGGTACCACAACAGTGTGGAATAATACCCCGTTCCCTGTTGCAGGAGGGGTATCTTGATTATCACCTGCTGGGAATACAGCTTGTGAATGGCTTCCAAAACTGTCTCCCTGTCAGAAGGAAACATCGGTAAAGCCGACTTTAGGAAACGGCGAGGGGGAGACGTCTCGAATTCTAATTTGTACCCCTGAGATATCACCTGAAGGATCCAGGGGTCTACTTGCGAGTGAGCCCACTGCGCGCTGAAATTCATTGAGACGGGCCCCCCACCGTGCCTGATTCTGCTTGTAAAGCCCCAGCGTATACTGAGGGCTTGGCAGAGGCGGGAGAGGGTTTCCGTTCCTGGGAACTGGCTGATTTCTGCAGCCTTTTTCCTCTCCCTCTGTCACGGGGCAGAAATGAGGAACCTTTTTGCCCGCTTATCCACGAAAAGACTGCGCCTGATAATACGGCGTCTTCTCATGTTGAGAGGCGACCTGGGGTACAAACGTGGATAACCCCAAATAACTCCTCCCCTTAATAAGGCAATACTTCCAAATGCCGTTTGGAATACGCATCACCTGACCACTGACGTGTCCATAACCCTCTACTGGTAGAAATGGACAACGCACTTAGACTTGATGCCAGTCGGCAAATATTCCGCTGTGCATCACGCATATATAGAAATGCATCTTTCAAATGTTCTATAGGCAAAAATATACTGTCCCTATCTAGGGTATCAATATTTTCAGTCAGGGAATCCGACCACGCCAACCCAGCACTGCACATCCAGGCTGAGGCGATTGCTGGTCGCAGTATAACACCAGTATGTGTGTAAATACATTTTAGGATACCCTCCTGCTTTCTATCAGCAGGATCCTTAAGGGCGGCCATCTCAGGAGAGGATAGAGCCCTTACAAGCGTGTGAGCGCTTTATCCACCCTAGGGGGTGTTTCCCAACGCACCCTAACCTCTGGCGGGAAAGGATATAATGCCAATAACATTTTAGAAATTATCAGTTGTTATCGGGGGAAACCCACGCATCATCACACACCTCATTTAATTTCTCAGATTCAGGAAAACTATAGGTAGTTTTTCCTCACCGAAACATAATACCCCTTTTTGGTGGTACTCGTATTATCAGAAATGTGTAAAACATTTTTCATTGCCTCAATCATGTAACGTGTGGCCCTACTGGAAGTCACATTTGTCTCTTCACCGTCGACACTGGAGTCAGTATCCGTGTCGGCGTCTATATCTGCCATCTGAGGTAACGGGCGCTTTAGAGCCCCTGACGGCCTATGAGACGTCTGGACAGGCACAAGCTGAGTAGCCGGCTGTCTCATGTCAACCACTGTCTTTTATACAGAGCTGACACTGTCACGTAATTTCTTCCAACAGTTCATCCACTCAGGTGTCGATCCCCTAGGGGGTGACATCACTATTACAGGCAATCTGCTCCGTCTCCACATCATTTTTTCTCCTCATACATGTCGACACAAAAGTACCGACATACAGCACACACACAGGGAATGCTCTGATAGAGGACAGGACCCCACTAGCCCTTTGGGGAGACAGAGGGAGAGTTTGCCAGCACACACCAGAGCGCTATATATATACAGGGATAACCTTATATAAGTGTTTTTCCCCTTATAGCTGCTGTATAGTTAATACTGCGCCTAATTTGTGCCCCCCTCTCTTTTTTAACCCTTTCTGTAGTGTAGTGACTGCAGGGGAGAGCCAGGGAGCTTCCATCCAACGGAGCTGTGAGGGAAAATGGCGCCAGTGTGCTGAGGAGATAGGCTCCGCCCCCTTATCGGCGGCCTTATCTCCCGTTTTTTTATGTATTTTGGCAGGGGTTAAATGCATCCATATAGCCCAGGAGCTATATGTGATGCATTTTTTGCCATCCAAGGTGTTTATTATTGCGTCTCAGGGCGCCCCCCCCAGCGCCCTGCACCCTCAGTGACCGGAGTGTGAAGTGTGCTGAGAGCAATGGCGCACAGCTGCAGTGCTGTGCGCTACCTTGTTGAAGACAGGACGTCTTCTGTCGCCGATTTTCCGGACCTCTTCTGCCTTCTGGCTCTGTAAGGGGGCCGGCGGCGCGGCTCTGGGACCCATCCAAGCTGGGCCTGTGATCGTCCCTCTGGAGCTAATGTCCAGTAGCCTAAGTAGCCCAATCCACTCTGCACGCAGGTGAGTTCGCTTCTTCTCCCCTTAGTCCCTCGATGCAGTGAGCCTGTTGCCAGCAGGTCTCACTGAAAATAAAAAACCTAAACTAAAACTTTCACTAAGAAGCTCAGGAGAGCCCCTAGTGTGCACCCTTCTCGTTCGGGCACAGAGATCTAACTGAGGCTTGGAGGAGGGTCATAGGGGGAGGAGCCAGTGCACACCAGATAGTCCTAAAGCTTTCTTTAGATGTGCCCAGTCTCCTGCGGAGCCGCTATCCCCCATGGTCCTTACGGAGTCCCCAGCATCCACTTAGGACGTTAGAAAAACACTTTTGGCAGAAATTGTGGACGGGTCCGCAATTCTGCTCTATCCGCATGGAAAACCAGATAGGGGCTTTTATGTGACAAAGCCGCCAATTCTGACACACGCCTAGCCGAAGCCAATGCTAGTAGCATGACCACCTTCCACGTGAGATATTTCAATTCCACCGTTTTGAGTGGTTCAAACCAGTGGGATTTCAGGAAACTCAACACCACGTTAAGATCCCAAGGTGCCACCGGGGGCACAAAAGGGGGCTGAATACGCAGCACTCCCTTCACAAACGTCTGAACTTCAGGTAGAGAAGCCAGCTCTTTTTGAAAGAAAATGGATAGGGCCGAAATCTGGACCTTAATGGAACCCTATTTTAGGCCCAAAGTCACTCCTGACTGTAGGAAGTGAAGGAAACGGCCCAGCTGGAATTCCTCCGTAGGGGCATTCCTGGCCTCACACCAAGCAACATATTTTCGCCATATACGGTGATAATGTTGAGCTGTCACGTCCTTCCTAGCCTTTATCAGCGTAGGAATTACCTCATCTGGAATGCCCTTTTTCCGCTAGGATCCGGCGTTCAACCGCCATGCCGTCAAACGCAGCCGCGGTAAGTCTTGGAACAGACAGGGCCCTTGTTGCAACAAGTCCTGTCTTAGAGGAAGAGGCCACGGGTCCTCTGTGAGCATTTCTTGCAGATCTGGATATCAAGTCCTTCTTGGCCAAACCGGAACAATGAGTATTGTTCTCACTCTTTTTCTTATGGGTATGAGAGGAAGAGGAGAAAATACATAGACCGACTGGAACACCCACGGTGTCAACAGTGCGTCCACAGCTATTGCCTGAGGGTCTCATGACCTGGCGCAATACCTCTGTAGCTTTTTGTTGAGGCGGGATGCCATCATGTCCACCTGTGGCAGTTCCCACCGACTTGCAATCTGCGTGAAGACTTCTTGATGAAGTCCCCACTCTCCCGGGTGGAGGTCGTGCCTGCTGAGGAAGTCTGCTTCCCAGCTGTCCACTTCCGGGATGAACACTGCTGACAGTGCGCTTACGTGCTTCTCCGCCCAGCGAAGAATTCTGGTGGCTTCTGACTGAATCAGAACTGGTTGGTCGCGAAGCAGGGTCTGCGCTTGACGTAGGGCGTTGTATACGGCCCTTAGTTCCAGGATGTTAATGTGAAGGCAAGTCTCCTGACTTAACCACAGACCTTGGAAATTTCTTCCCTGTGTGACTGCTCCCCACCCTCGGAGGCTTGCATCCGTGGTCACCAGGACCCAGTCCTGAATGCCGAATCCGCGGCCCTCGAGAAGGTGAGCACTCTGCAGCCACCACAGGAGAGACACCCTGGCCCTGGGGGATAGGGTGATTAACCGATGCATCTGAAGATGTGATCCGGACCACTTGTCCAGTAAGTCCCATTGAAAGGTCCTCGCATGGAACCTGCCGAAGGGAATGGCCTCGTATGATGCCGCCATCCTTCCCAGGACTCGAGTGCAGTGATGCACTGACACCTGTTTTGGTTTTAATAGGTTCCTGACCAGTGTCATGAGCTCCTGAGCTCTCTCTATCGGGAGATAAACCCTTTTCTGGTCTGTGTCTAGAATCATGCCTAGGAAAGGCAGATGAGCCGTAGGAACCCACTGCGACTTTGGAATATTTAGAATCCAGCCGTGTTGCCGTTACATTCCAGAGAAAGTGATACGCTGTTCAGCAACTGCTCTCTTGATCTCGCTTTTATGAGGAGATCGTCCAAGTACGGGATAATTGTGACACCTTGCTTCCGCAGGAGCACCATCATTTGCGCCATTACCTTGGTGAAGATTCTCGGGGCCGTGGAGAGACCAAACGGCAACTTCTGAAATTGGTAATGACAATCCTGTACCGCAAATCTGAGGTACGCCTGATGAGGTGGATAAATGGGGACATGAAGGTATGCATCCTTTATGTCCAGAGACACCATAAATTCTCCCCCTTTCAGGCTTGCGATGACCGCTCTTAGCGATTCCATCTTGAACTTGGACCTTTTCAGGTATATGTTCAGGGATTTTAATTCAATATGGGTCTGACCGAACCGACCGGTTTCGGGACTACAACATGGTCGAATAATAACCCCCTCCTTGTTGAAGGAGGGGAACTTTGACCACCACCTGTTGAAGATACAATTTGTGAATTGCAGTTAACACTATTTCTCTCTCGTGGGGGGAAGCCGGCAGGGCCGTCGGTGAGGGGGCATCTCCTCAAAGTCCAGCTTGTATCCCTGAGACACAATATCAATTGCCCAGGGATCCAACAGGGAGTGAACCCACTTGTGGCTGAAATGACGAAGACGTGCCCCCACCGGGCCTAGCTCCGCCTGTGGAGCTCCAGCGACATGCGGTGGATTTTGTAGAGGCCGGGGAGGACTTCTGTTCCTGGGAACTAGCTGTGTTGTGCAGCTTCTTTCCTCTGCCCCTGCCTCTGGCAAGAAAGGACGCACCTCGGACTTTCTTGTTTCTTTGTGATCGAAAGGCTGCATTTGATAATGTCGTGCTTTCCTAGGCTGTGCAGGAATATAAGGCAAAAGATCAGAATTACCAGCTATAGCTGTGGAGACCAGGTCCGAGACCCTTCTCCACACAATCCACAGCCTTCCATATGCCTCTTAAGTCGGCATCACCTGTCCATTGCATATTCAACAGGACACGTCAAGCAGAAATCGACATAGCGTTGACTCTAGAAACCAGTAGACTAATGTCTCTTTGGGCATGTTTTATTTATATATATATCTTAAGACAGCATCTTTAATATATATCTATCTATCTATATATATATACATACTAGGGTCTCAATCTCTGCTGATAAGGTACCTGTCCACGCTGCTACAGCGCTATAAACCCATGCCGACACAATCGCCGGTCTGAGTAGTGTACCAGAATGTGCACGCTATCTGCAGGATCCCTGAGGATAGCTGTTAAGTCAGGGCTACCTTTTGGGCAAACGTGACACCGTAGGGGAAGATTCCCATCGTATCCTGGCCCTAGTAGGGAAAGGATACTCCCTGAGAAATCTTTGTGGGAAACTGCAGTCTCTTGTCTGGAGACTCCCACTCTTTTTCATCATGAGAGGAGGGAAAATTACCTCAGCTTTCTTCCCCTTAAACATGTGTACCCTTGTGTCAGGGACAGATGAGTCATCAGTGATATGCAAATCATCTTTTATTACAATAATCATATATTGAATACTTTCCTGCCATCTTGGCTGTAACTTTGCATTATCGTAGTCGACACTGGAGTCAGACATCGTGTCGATATCAGTGTCTATTATTTTGGATAGTGAGCATTGAGAGACTCTGAAGGTCTCTGCGACATAGGGACAGACATGGGTAGATTCCCTGTCTGTTCTCTAATCTTTTGTGCAATAAATTCACCTTAGCACTTAATTACACATATCCAAATAGGTGTCGGCGTTGTCGACGGAGACACCCCTCACACACACATTTGCTCCATCTCCTCCTTAGGGGAGCCTTTTACCTCAGACATGTCGACACACATGTACCGACACACCACACACTCAGGGAATGCTCATCTGAAGACAATTCCCCCACAAGGCCCTTTGGAGAGACAGAGAGAGAGTATGCCAGCACACACCCCAGCGCTATTAACCCAGGAATAACACAGTAACTTAGTGTTAACCCAGTAGCTGCTGTTTATATTGATTTTTGCGCCTAATTATGTGCCCCCCCTCTCTTTTTACCCTCTTCTACCATGTATCTGCAGGGGAGAGGCTAGGGAGCTTCCTCTCAGCGGTGCTGTGGAGAAAAAACATGGCGCTGGTGAGTGCTGAGGAAGAAGCCCCGCCCCCTCGACGGCGGGCTTCTGTCCCGCTTAAATATACATTTTCTTGGCGGGGGCTCATACATATATACAGTGCCCAACTGTATATATGTGTACTTTTGCCAAAAGAGGTCCATATGCTGCCCAGGGCGCCCCCCCCTGCGCCATTACAGTGACCGGAGTATGTGAGGTGTGTTTGGTGCAATGGCGCACAGCTGCAGTGCTGTGCGTTACCTCATGTGAAGAACGGAGTCTTCTGCCGCCGATTTCGAAGTCTTCTTGCTTCTCATACTCACCCGGCTTCTGTCTTCCGGCTCTGCGAGGGGGACGGCGGCGCGGCTCTGGGATCGGACGACGAGGTTGAGATCCTGTGTACGATCCCTCTGGAGCTAATGGTGTCCAGTAGCCTAAGAAGCAGGACCTAGCTTCAGAGAGTAGGGCTGCTTCTCTCCCCTCAGTCCCACGATGCAGGGAGTCTGTTGCCAGCAGAGCTCCCTGAAAATAAAAAACCTAACAAAATACTTTCTAACAGCAAGCTCAGGAGAGCTCACTGAACAGCACCCAGCTCGTCCGGGCACAGATTCAAACTGAGGTCAGGAGGAGGGACATAGAGGGAGGAGCCAGAGCACACCAGAATCTAAATTCTTTCTTAAAGTGCCCATGTCTCCTGCGGAGCCCGTCTATTCCCCATGGTCCTTACGGAGTCCCCAGCATCCACTAGGACGTTAGAGAAAATACCTTTTTTCACTGTCCCAACTCTAACGGGTCCTACACATTAGGCGATATCACTGAGAGACATTAATGTACGAGATAGCGTTCATATCTTTCAGTGGGGGTGCAGTCAGTTTACCTCCAATCAAAATCCCGACATTCAAAATCCCGACAACAATTGACCAATGGTCAAAATCCCGACAAGGTCAAAATCCCGACATGGACAAAGTACCGACATTTAAAATACCGACAAGGTCAAAATACCGACATGTAAAATGCCGACAGGCCAAAATACCGACATGAGTTTTTCATGATTTTTTTTCATTGAAACCGACTTGTTCATAGTTTACCATCCCAGTGGACCTGGAGGGGGAATATAATAGTGTGCCGAGCGCAGCATGGCGAGCGCAGCGAGCCATGCGAGGGGACGCGGTACACTTTATATGGTGTCCATGTTGACTTATGTCAACATACACACACAAAAACAACAAAAATGCATGTCGGTATTGTGACCTGTCTGCATTTCACATGTCGGTATTTTGACCTTGTCGGTATTTTAAATGTCGGTATTTTGTCCATGTCGGGATTTTGACCATCGGTCAATTGGTGTTTGGATTTTGAACGTTGGGATTTTGATTGGAGGTATTTCATACCGATCCCCTTTCAGTGTGTAGGCACCAACGAGGAACGATGCGCGACCCCGCGCTCGTTCATTGTTGGTGCCGGGTCGCTTATGCATGCAGGCTAATATGGACAATCTCGTCCATATTAGCATGCTATGGAGCAACTTCACTCCCCCTGTCACCTCCCCCCCGCCGAGTCGCCCTTTGGCCGTATCAGCCGTCGGGCACCTTGGCGGCATATCACCTAATGGGTAGGGACCTTTAGAATAGAACAAGGGTAAATCCATGTCTGAGAATCATTTAATGTATATACAGTATAAAATGTTAGACAACAGAATAATGTAAGAGGTAAAGAGTCTTGGGTCTATGGGGGTCATTCCGAGTTGATCGCTAGCTGCCGTTATTCGCAGCGCAGCGATCAGGCTAAAAATCGGCATTTCTGCGCATGCGTATGCCCCGCAATGCGCACACGCGACGTACGGGTACAAAGCCCGTTGTGGCAAAGTTTTCAGTCGCACTGACGGCCGCAAGAAGATTGACCGGAAAGGGGCGTTTCTGGGTGTCAACTGACCGTTTTCAGGGAGTGTTTGCAAAAACGCAGGTGTGTCTAAAAAAAAGCAGGCGTGGCTGGGCATTTGATGGCGGGTGTATGACGTCAAAACCGGACACGAATAGGCTGAAGTGCTTGCAAGCGCTGAGTAGGTTCAGAGCTACTCAGAAACTTCACAAACTGTTTTTGCAGAGCTCCGCTGCATATGCGTTTGCACTTCTGCTGAGCTACAATACATTCCCCAGTGGGCGGCGGCATAGCGTTTGCACAGCTGCTAAAACTAGCAAGCGAGCAATCAACTCTGAATGACCCCCTATGTACTAAGACAGATAAAGAGCAGATAGCGGTGTATTTACTCTTCCACCATAAGTGCCTCCTCTCAATCGCTTTGCACGTCTAGCTATCATTTATCTAGCACAGCCTATGCAATGATATTCAGAAGCTGATAGGTTACTATGGGCAACCTCTCCACTTTATCTCTCTCTAAGGTTTAATAAATCTCACCCATAGTGTTGGAAGCCCCCTCATTACTGAGAGTACTTACAAATAAAGGGAAGGATGCGTACAGGGTTGGATTAGACATTGCATGTTACTCAGCCTTATGCTAATGTTAATGATAATAAATCAGGCCCTAGTCTTGCATATGTAATCAAAGATGCAAGGCACCTTAAAGTCGGTGGTGCCTATACAAGTACAAGCCTATAATCACTTAGGCATCCTTTATACAGATGTAGCAAACTTTAAATGAGCATTTAATCCATCACATACTACTGGAATTAAATAATAATAATAATTTTATTTATATAGCGCTCTTTCTCCAACAGGACTCAAGGCGCTTTACAGACATCAGAACAATGCACATGATACAGAGGATTTGAGTAATACAGCAATAGATGGGTGTGGTTCGTTTTATCGACAGTATCTAGGTCGACAATGTTTAGGTCGACCACTATAGGTGGACAGTCACTAGGTCGACATGGATGGAAGGTCGACAGGGTTTCTAGGTCGACATGTGCTAGGTCGACAGGTCTAAAGGTCGACATGAGGATTTTTTTTTTTTTTTTGGTGTCGTTTTCTTCGTAAAGTGACTGGGATCCCAAATTAGTGCACTGCGTCCCCTCGCATGGCTCCCCGCTCGGCACACTTTACCGTTCCAATCGTAGTCCACGTGGATCGTAAAGTATGAAAAAAAAAAAAATGTGAAAAACTCATGTCGACCTTTAGACCTGTCGACCTAGCACATGTCGACCTAGAAACCCTGTCGACCTTCCATCCATGTCGACCTAGTGACTGTCGACCTATAGTGGTCGACCTAAACATTGTCGACCTAGACACTGTCGATTTGATGAACCACACCCAATGCAGGATTGGTGTAGGCATTTTGTGTAATAACTTCCAAGGGTTGTGTATTCCACCCTCACAAGGTACCAAGTGCGGCAGCCATCTTGGGCGCTCAGCGTAGGATTACCCAGGGTGGAATAGTCCACCCCTAGAAGAGATGACACAAAATATTAATTTAAATGGGCAGATTCACAGTGGGAGTAACGCGGGAGGGTAATCCTTGCTAGTTTTTGCAGCAATAATGAGTGAGTTTATCCTGTGCTGGTATTTGTATGCTGTGTACAGTATGTCTTGGTCTGCCTCACATCCCTTATCCAGTCGCTGATCCTCAGCCATACTGCCGGTATGCCGTACTCAGCCCTTTAATTCTACATACACTGTACAAAGTGTACATCTCTTGTCACAAAGGTCTAGGCATCCCAGCTGTTCATGTAAATAATAGTAATAGTCATCAGCGAAGGTAGTTCACGTTTACCAGCCATCCTTTCCCATAGAATTAAATGTGTTTACCAGTACTCAGGTGACCTCCAACCATTTATTAGATCAAAAGCCCCAAACCAGCAGTGTTATGAATTCCTAAGGCCACTGAACCCTGCAAACCCAAAATCTCCTGCACATTCTCCCATCTTCCACCTATTCAGTAATATGTCATTGTCACCAGACATATATCACCTAGGGATAATTACTGTTAGTGATATATTGCAGCGAAATAAATCCCACTGCAAAACACATAACATAAAACAAGACCCCAAACCACATATTGCAGATACACACAACTATCAGCCACTTTCTGCACATTCATACGGTCACTAGAGACCCCAACCACTGCCAGCTAACTTGTTGCACAAAAACCCCACAACCATCCCTGCAACTTGCCATGCAATTTTTTTGGTCATTCAGAAATGAGTGAGCATTTACCGGTTCTGAATGTGCCACCATCCGAGTCATACAGGTCTATGGGCATTTACCAATCACAGGTTGTGACGATCGTGGCACAGTGGAGCCATAGTAGAGGTGATGGCATGTGTGGCTGATCACTCTGCCGACAGGAGTCAGTGCCCAGTGTTGGTGCATAGTGAGCCAAAGTCTTAATAATCATTGTCCTGTGACTGATCAGTAGATAATGGGTGGTAATCAATTCTTTTCCCCACCTTCCACACCCATTCTGTTTCTGCTGATGGCCATGGTATAATTATTTCAGCTGTCTACCCCTGCGGTAGCGAGGGTACCCAACCCGTTACGCAGCTAGACCTGATTACTATGGGCACAATATGTGCTTTAACAGGGATCACTTTAGAAAGGAGATTGGGTGTGATAAATCATTTGAATAGCGCCCAATGTGTGACCACTCGGGCACCACTAGTTTACAGTCTTATGGGGATAGAACTATAAATAAAATGTAATAAAATGTAATAGTGTTTGGAGAATGTGATGGATATGCTTATTGCTTTCATTTGGGGTATGTGTGTCTTACTGGCCCTACACACTGGTCGATCTGACTGAAAGATATGAACGATCTCGTTCATTAATGAACGAGATACTGTTCATATCTTTCAGTGTGGAGGCACAAGCGATGAAAGATGCGCGGCCCGCGCTCGTTCATCACTGGTGCCCCGTCGCTTGTGCATGCAGGCCAATATGGACGATCTCATCCATATTTGCCTGCACTGCTATGGAGCCGGGTGACGGGTGGAGTGAAGGAACTTCACTCCCCCCGTCACGGCCCCCCTGCCGCCGGGTCGCCCGTATCCACCGTCGGGCAGCTCGGCGGTGGATCGTTAAATGTGTAGGGCCTTTTAGTCTAGTCAGATGGATCCTCTATTTAATGTCACTTGTTCAACTGGTGGCTTGTTAATCTGCTTGTACACTTATTACATTGTTTGGTCTTTGGCGACTGTAATTTTACTTAAAAAAAACAAAAACAAAGAATGGGTCATTATCACTATCCTATATGATGATCCTGAAGATTCTACAGACCTTCTCATTACAATAAAAACAAAGAAAATATGGGAAGCCCACTCTTGCCCTCAGCAAAGGTCACATTGGGAGTAGTTTTCCGCACAATTACTACACCACAGGAGAATAATGAGCACGCTGGCATGAAATGGGCGATATAATAACATCTACGAGCAATATTTATTAGGCAACAAGCGCAGGAGTCAAGGTCTATTAGCTATGATGAAAGGGAAGTATTTCAGATCAAAGCATTACTCTCTCAGAGAGACTCATCGTAGAACACAATGGCTTCAGCAGCATATAATATTAGTGGAAAGGGATCTAAGGGATAAATAACATTCTTTAATAGTTACGTCACTAACAAACTATATGCCAAAATCACTTGGGTTCAATGGCACAGTGGCTAGAAATGTATCCCAAAGCAATACGTTTCTATGCTAAACTGTGACTGGTGGCTATGGATTACCCTACACCAGTGTTTTTCAACCACTGTGCCATGGCACACTAGTGTGCCCTGAGCAGTCTCCAGGTGTGCCGCCATAGAAGCAGAGCCAGGCCCGTCAGTGTATTGCCGCTACTGAGGCCCTGGAACGATCAATACTGGTGGGTTTAGTGGTTGCAGAGCCAGTTCTAATTTTGGGCCCGGGCAGTGTTGGACTCTTCTGGCATTCTCAGATGTGGCTCAGGCAATACCTATGGAGAAGTTGCGACATGACATCCTAGGACACGCAACTGCACCATGCATCACCATTATATTTGAGTTTTAAAAAAATGGTGTGCCTTGGCAATATTTAAATCTTGTTCAGTGTGCCGCGAGTTGTAAAAGGTTGAAAATCACTGCCCTACACTATCTTCCAGAAATGTCAATCAATGATGCTGTCCAAATAAATACCAGCAGCAAGAAATTGGCCAAAAGTGAACACATAAAACTGTGTTCCTGGCAGTCTCATTAACCACCGAGGAAATTTCATTCATTCGCTTTGCAAACTGTACCTTAAATAACCAAAGCCTATCAAGTCACAGGGCTCGGGATGTTATCTAGTCCCTACCCATACACCCCCCCTCCTTCTCCCGCAATCTTATGATCTTTAGAGTTACAGAAATGAGATGGATTCTGCAGTGTCTGTTCAGTGGAAGCATATTTAGCCAACATCACTTGCTCATCAGTGGCCGGTGCAGAAATGAAGAATCTGCAGATTCCCTGTCTCTCGAATCACTTCAGAAATTAATTCAAGTTGCTCATCTTCACTTAGAAAGCCCATACTGATGCTGTAAAGCCCTGCCATACATTGCTGGCTTCCTACAACCTAATCACGTGCTACTCCTCACCTTTGCCACTCCCTACCTCATCCAATCAGACTCTTCTCTAACTTACAAGTGCCACATCCTACCTCCATAACTTCACCTTAATCACTCACACACTACTTTCTCCTCCTGCCATCCACGCTTGTGTCCCATTTGATCCTGTTTCTGATATCCACCTTCATCTTGATTTTAAAATCAGAAGGATTGGCGCATAGCTGAGGTAGTGCCTTTATAAAAAGGGAACTAAAAATAATCCTGGTAACTATAGACCAGTTAGTTTAACCTCTATAGTGGGTAAAATATTGGAAGGTATTTTGAGGGATAGCATAGAGGATTATCTGCAGGTTAAGAAGATTATAAGCAAAAATCAGCATGGGTTTGTAAGGGACAGATCATGTCAAACTAACTTAATTAGCTTCTACGAGGAAGTGAGCAAGAATCTTGACCAGGGAAAAACAGTGGATGTGGTGTATTTAGATTTTGCAAAAGCCTTTGATACAGTGCCTCACAGGAGACTGATCATCAAATTAAGGGAACTTGGCCTAGGATATACTATTTGTACATGGATAGGTAATTGGCTGGATAACAGAGTACAACGAGTAGTGGTCAACGGGATGTTCTCCAGCTGGGCACCAGTAGTCAGCGGAATACCACAAGGGTCCGTACTTGGCCGCTACTGTTCAATATATTTATCAATGATCTAGGAATAGGCCTGGAAAGCAGAGTGTCAATCTTTGCACATGATACTAAACTGTGTAAGGTAATTGATTCAGAAAGCGATGTGGAGTCTCTACAGAATGCTGTTTTAGCAGACGCTAAGTCAGCCACTATCTTGTTGAGGTCGAATGTCTCCTTTGAAGGGGAGTACCTCCAAGGTTTTCTTAGAGTCCATGTCCACAGACCAGGACCGTCACCAGAGAGTTCGGCGAGCCAAAATGGACGTAGTAGAAGCCTTGGCTGCCAGAATACCGGCATCAGAATCCGCCTCTTTACTGTAATGAGACGCTGTAACAATATACGACAGGCATTATCTAGCATGATCGGAAGCATTGGAAGGCAACTCCGCCTCCAGTTCCTGAGCCCACGCTTCCACAGCTCCTGCAGCCCATGTCGCTGCAATAGTGGGCCTATGCACCGCACCGTTTAGGGTGTAGATTGCCGTCAAACAACCCTCCACACGCTTGTCCATCGGCTCTCTCAAGGACGTGACAGTAGTTACAGGCAGAGCTGAGGATACTTCCAGCCGCGCCACTTGCGAATCCACTGGCGGGGGTGTTTCCCAATTTTTACTAAGCTCCGCAGCGAGGGGGTAGCGAGCCAGCATCTTCTTGTGAGGCGTGAACTTCTTTCCTGGATTTTCCCAAGACTCCTGACGTATGTCAACTAAATGTTCAGAGCGAGGTAAAACTTGTTTAACCAGCTTCTGACGTTTAAACCTGTCCAGTTTCTCAGGGGCAGCGTCAGGCTCTGGTTCATCATCAACCTGAAGAATGAGCCTAATAGCCTCCAACAAGTCAGGAACATCATCCACCTGCGAAACAACTTCCCCATCAGAAGCATCAGGATCAGAATCTGTGGGGTCCGTATAAACGCCATCCTCATCAGACGAGGTGTCTGGGACGTTGGTGGATTGTGAGGACGTAATTGCCCGCTTAGAGGTCCCCTTGGTCTTAGGCGGGCGAGGGTTAGACTTTTGAGCAGTCAGTGATTGGTTCAATTGCTGTAACTGATTGGACAGTTGATCTGCCCACGGCGGGTTAACCGCGGGAACCATAAGCGGTTGTACCGTCCGTCACAGGAGGTCCCATAGGGGGCGTTAGTCTAATTACCAGCGTATTAAATAGCGTGGAGAAGGTAGCCCAAGGTGGGTCATTTTGCATCCCTGTTGCTACAGTCCCACTGGGGGGTAAGGAACCCCCAGAACCTGAACCCTCAGCTGCTATGTTATCCTCAAATGTGTCTGCAGCGTCAACACCACGCAATGTGGGATAAGCCCCAGCTCTGTTGCCCCTTATAGCTGACATAATCAAAAGCTCAATGCAAGGCAACACAGTACAATATCAGCAGCACAATACCCGACAAGAACCCCCTGTGTAGTGTATCAGCACAAACAAGGAATTCAAGATGTATATGGTGACTAAAAATCACAGAGAAAAATACACACTGAGTATATCCTGTAAACTGCCTATATTATGATAAACCTGACACACTTAGCCCCCTCAGGTTATAGAATATAGGGATAGCAATCTGAGTGAGATACACGAAATGGAGGTCACACAGTAGCTATATGCACACACACAGAGTCACAGTTTGTACAATGCAGAAATTATGACATGCAATAAACCTGCACTGGACTAGCAATACAGAGTAGTACTATGTATAGCTATACACTGAATAGATATAACAATGTACAGTAAAGACTGGATGTATATCACAGGGTACTTGTATTAAATAACCCTGACTAAATGCACTTTTTCCTAACTAACTGTCAGCAGACATGTAGAATACTTAAGTGTACTTTAAAATGCACAGCGCTGACAGGCAGGCGGCTTTACAGAGGAGGATTTGCCCTAACAGTCCCAGGATCAGCTCTGCTTGCTATATTGGCGCCCAAACGCTGACAGGGAGTGAGGGAGAGAGAGATATGCAGCTCCAGGGTGGGAACATTTGCATAAATGGCACCCTGGGGCTGGGGGAGGGGCTACAGGTCAAAGCCTTATCCACCTGCACTTCACCACCAGGTACTGGGGGCTTAATAAAACGGTTTTAGGAGAGAAAACCGACCTGTGCCCATGCCCTGGTGGTCTAGTGGGGTTCCCGTACTACCACAGTGTCCACGCCAGCGCGCGCGGTCCGCCTCCCACCGGCCGCGCGGGATTGCGATTTACAGCGGACCCCATCGAGGGGAACCCTTACCTCCTCCCTGAGTGCGGCCACGCGATCCGGGAGAACAGCAGTCGGGTGTGTAACTAACTTTGAAGAAAACCGGAGCCTCCGCTGTAGGTACCCGGCAACCAGGGCGCGGGACTGTACAGCGCCTCTGGGGGGAGGTGATGGAGCTGCAGCAGGAGATGTCTGACTGACATCTAACACAGTCAGTGTCTCTGCTGCAGCCCTTGAAGTCTTCAATATTCTTTAAAAGCTTCTCTGAGGGCTGCTGGAGCAGCCCCCGTTATGTGCCTGCTTACTGCATGGCACCAACTACAAAACTGAGCTCCTGTGCACGGAGGCGGAGTTATAGAGGAGGCGGCGCTATGCATTTTGGGAAGAAGGTAAAATCTTTGAGCCTGTTGGTGCCTCGGATCAAGATCCTACTCTACACCCCAATGTCATTCCCTGTGGAGCCCAGTGTACCCCACAGCAGAAATGATAGCTAGAAGCTCCTTGGTTGCTATGGGCAACAAACTCTTTAGAAGGTTTGCTACATCTCTCCCTCTGGCATTGCCGCAATGACCAGCTGAGCACATATCGGGCACTTATGGTAGTGCCCAAATATCAGCGCTCGACCCGAGAGCTTGCCACCATTCAGCCACAAAACCCCTTATTAAATGATACATTCCAATATACTGTCACAACCGGAACTCTAAACCTGCTACCTGCTGTATCCCAGCCAAACACCCCACCCGCCGAGCCACTTGATCCCGCCTAAAAACTATGAGATTTCTAACTATATGAAGCTACTTGTATCCCATAAAAAAACAGCACCATAATTGAGCAGATCTATGTAGAGTGCAGCCACCCATCCAATCCCTTGCAGCCACACACTGCATAGATCTGCCCAGCCGTAACACTGATCACCCCTACACAAAGTACAAGGTAAGCGTCAAATATTTAGAAATCTCCATCTTGGAATTCTCTAGATTTCTTTGCAAGGGCAGATAGCTCAATGAATAGTGTCTAACTGCCATGCCATATGCAATGGGTTCGAATCCCGGGCACATCAGCATCCCGAAATGGTATAAAGAACAGTGTGACTGAACAAAGAGCTATCAAGTCAAGTACATGAATCTATCTATCTATCTATCTATC
This sequence comes from Pseudophryne corroboree, assembly GCF_028390025.1. Lineage (NCBI taxonomy): Eukaryota > Metazoa > Chordata > Amphibia > Anura > Myobatrachidae > Pseudophryne > Pseudophryne corroboree. Next base: position 102,742,948 of record NC_086448.1, read on the forward strand.
TATCTATGGTTGAGTATCCCTTATCCAAAATGCTTGGGACCAGAAGCATTTTGGATAATGGATTATTCTTTATTTCGGAATATTTAATAATTTATGCCCCCCTACCCTCCCACCCCCCTATAATGCCAGATACAAGTAATGCCCCCAGTATAGTGCCTCTGCCACCATCACCCATTCACATTCCCCCTCTCCCATTCACCTGCCCTCTGCCATCAGCAATCAGGGTCAGGTATCGCCGCTGAAGTTGCCAGGGACACCACTGGGTTGCCAGGAGTGGGGCCGGTGAGATGCTGTTTGGGAGGTGATGGAGTCGCTCCCCTGCTCGCTGGCCGTGTTGTGTGTGCTGCGGGCCGTGCTGCTGGCCTGTGCTTCAGCCTGCTGCCCTGGCTCCAGCCCACTCCCCTCCTCGCTCTCTGCTGCTGTCCGGAGCCCGTTCCAGCCCGCGGTGCTGCTGGGGATGGGGCTGCTGAACCGGTGCCTGGTCATCCTCCGGAGCCTGGACGAGGTGGGCTACATCCTGGAACGGGGGCCGGAGCCGGGTGTACACCGCTAACCTGGTCAGCGTTCTGACTCAATTCCCTGCAACGGGCCACATAAGGAGCCAGGGGCCGCAAAAGGATGCGGTAGAGGCCGCATGCGGCCCATGGGCCACGAGTTTAACACCCCTGCTGTATAGGTATTAGCAACAGAAAGTGTGGGGGGTAGGAGACAGGGACGGTGAGGAGATGCTGGGTTTCAAAAAAGGGGGAAAGCTGCAAGTGAAAGTAATTAAAACAGGTAATGAACAATTGCTGGTAACAGCGCCCCCTCTGCACACACCTAGTTAATGCCCTGGCTGCAGCACATGAAACACCAGTGACAGCCAGGACAGCACCCATAACACAGCACAGGTACACCACAGTGACTACAGCAGTACCCCTACAGAGTACACACTAACCCCACCTGACACCACCATCCACAGAGAGAGACAGAGGTCTGTCTCCCTCACTCTCCAAGTCTGGAGTGAAAATGGCGCGACGTGCGGCTGTTTATATGGGATCCAAAACCCGCAAACTTCTAACAGCGGGATGATGACGTTTTGCCTCATTCTTGTTTCCGAGTCTAGCGGGAAATCCCAAGTCAGACTCGGATGCGGGCTCAGAGCATGAAGTTCAGGGGGGTTCGGTTCTCTGGGAACTGAACCCGCTCATCTCTAGTCACAACCTTGCGTTTCATTGAATATGTCCCATTATCCTAATGTACTTAGATGAATGAAATTAAGAATGGATTTATCTAGAATTATTTATCCTTTTAGAGTTATGGGTTGCATAGTTATTTGTAAGGCGATACCATTTAGACAGCTGCTGCGGATAAAAAGGCCTGTCTGCAATAATGAGAGGCACCCTGTTTGATATCGCAGTCCTAAAGATTTCAGAATGAATATTGTCACTTGTTATGTGCAGAACAGTGATTTAGTGATGTTACAGCATGCCATGTGTGGAAGACATGTATGTATTTATCATGTATCATTCATGTGTCAAACTCCACTGGAGGAAGAAAGAAGCCACTGAGCAAGGCAGAAGCTAAGCTGGAACCTATTCACTCCCATGGGATTTCAATAACATATAAATTACATGTATGTGAGCTCCTGACAGTATCCATACAGACACACACACACGCGTGACGCATGTAAAACGCATGGCATTTGTGAGTGCGGCCTCAGTGGCGCTGCCGTTACCTGCCAGCCCGCAGTGCATGCCCCCGATGCCGCTGTACAGCTCCAGCACTCGGAGCGGAGCCATAACTCTATTCCCCGGTCTGTGCGGCCTTTCCGGAGCTCCCCCTTCACGCACCACAGCACAGGACGGGGACTTCCGTGTAGCAGTACAGAGCCGTCCCAGGTGCTCTCCCGTCTCAGAGCTGGGAGCGAGGCGGATACTAGGTGTCAGTGTGTGTCTATGGGGGAGAGCTGACTCTCATGTACAGTGATGGGAGTGCAGTGTGCAGGCCGGGACAGCCATTATCAATGCACCAGTTGTTACTATGATTATTATTATTATTAGTGGAGGGGGTTTGATTTTTTTAGGGAGTTTCAATTAAACTGCACATGTAACTTACAACTATGCACTTGCAGCCAGTGGTGTATAAATCAGAGGAGATATGCCAGAGCTATGCCAGTTACCATCTCAGCATATTTATTTAGTAACAGTTTCTTACACCCATTCTAATTCTAAATACTTACCTCTCCATCAGGTATCTCCGGGAACGAACATGGTGAGAGCACCATATTTACAGAGATCTGCGCACGTGCACTACAGAAATCCCTGGGAAAATGGCATCTGAGTCTGAGAAAGACCCTGCCCGTACCCAGGGACATTTATAGGGAATGCGGGGGTGGTGTTACAAAGATGCACATACATTCCCTCATCATGGCGAGCCCATGCCTCCCCAGTCATCATGTTGGGAACTGACATTTGTATTGGCGGCCCTGGCCCTACCCCCAAATACAGGTACTCCCACAAATTTTTTACAGGGAGTTATATGATAAATGAAAATGGGATGATTCTTTATACCTTATTTGTAGAACACCACGCCAGCCAAGACACTGACCTAAAAAGGTGCCTTAGATGTGACCAAATTAAGACTTATAAATTCTATATTCAAGGTCCATGTAAACATTTGTTTAACAAACCTTTTGCACCAAGCACCACACATAGAATGAGGTGTCATCAGGTTTAAATAGAAGTATCAGAAAATGTGGGCTATCCAATTACCTGCGGCACATTACCACCGGTAATGGTATTGCCTGGGGATAACCACCACCCTTAGTGCCTAGCCCTAATATCCCCCCCCCCCCCCGGGATCTAACACTAGCCTGTACCCTGATACTCACCTTTGGGACATCGGCTGTCGCTGTTCCGGCGCCGGTCTGTTGAGTGGTGCCGAGATTCCAGCGTCGGTCACATGACTACCGGCATCGCCATAAAATGTGCATGTGCATTTTTCATGGGTTTGCGGCCCCACTCAATGTGAGTTCTCCTTACACATTTTTGAAAGTATGTGTGACACCAATGCACAATGTATCAGGGCCGGAGGTTGGCTCACAGGGTCATAAGGGGAGTTGGGGAGACAGGTACCATTTTAAACCATTTTACTTATTTTTTTTATCTCTGTTTAGAGTAATCAATTATCATTATGACCCATTTGGCGCCAGGTAAGGGAAATACAAACATTGTGTATAGTGATTGTTTACCTGGAGAGTAAATCAAATGTTTCCTGAACATAGATATGGAGCTAGGGTCCCTCACTGAAAACTTGAATAAAGCGTCAACAGAGGATGAAGGACTTGTCAGCTACCGTCATGATAGGACATTCAGCTATAGCTTGTCAGAACTCTAACTGGAAGAAGACTATTGGTTAATGGTCGGAAAGAAATAATGTGTTTATTTTGCTACCACATCTTGCATTTCAGTTTATTAAACATTATGGATTATCCAAAATATGATTCCACGGATTCATGCCAGCCGGGAAGATGCAAGCCTCCCCATTTCTGGCAAGCATGCTCAACCATATTAGGTATTACAACAGGGAAACAAAAGCAGTACAGAGATACTAGCTGATGTGCCCAGGTTCAAATGGGCAAAGATTTGCTGGGTGGTACATTTTACCCCTTTTAACTTCCTTAGGAGTCGATTTTATCAAAACTTCCTGTTTAGTGGGTTGCTGCAAATAACTGTCACAGTTTCAAAACAACCAGCAGGTCTCATGTTCCAGGTCACCTAGCAGGTGCACAGGGAGAGTTCACAAAACTGTCACATTTTCCAGAGTACAATGGTGATGGATTGTAAAAGGCAGACAAACGTTTTGCCAAATAACTCCAAAACAAAGCAACCAATTACAACACCAATATTTTTCCTGCAAATCTACGAGCCAAGACTTTTAATTTGGTGTATGCTCAGACAACGGCTATTAACAGTGCCGTAACTAGACATTTCAGCGCTGTGTGCAAGAAACAGCATCGGCGCCCCCCCATATACAAAAACAGGGCCAGTGCGCTCAAAATATAGGGGGCGTGGCTTCATGGGGAAGGAGCATGGCCACAGAGCTCCGTTTTACACATTACGGCCAGGGCCGTCTTAACGGCAGTGTAGGCCCCTGGGCACAGCAATGCATTGGGCCCCCTACCCATCCTCCAGCGGTAGGGGTGGGGGGTGCTATCAGCGGCAGCTTTGATGTCCCGTGGGTGGTAGGGGGTGTTCTATCTTCCGCTCAGCATGTAGGACCTGGAGCAGTAATTTCTGCTAATTGCTCCTTTACTGCACAGATGGGGCGGGAGGGAGAACACTAAACTGTAGAAGAGGGCATTGGGCTGAATGAAGGGGCCCCGGTACATGACTTCCGGGGTGGTAGGGGGTGTTTAATACACAGGGGAGGGATGGATAGTGGAGTAGGCTTAATATTCATCATTTTCTGGTGGGAGGGCAGCTTGCTTGATTGCAGATATCTCAAGTTCCTGAAAATATATTTCTTTGTTTTGAATGGGATAAAAAACTAGAGATTCCCACCTTTCAGAAGGTTTTGGGGACTTGGGGATCAGAGTTCAGGAGCCAGAGCAATCCTCCAATGAATATATAAAACTGTATACCAGGCGCGTGGAGCTGGAGCAGGGACCAGCTGCTGGAAGGCTGATATCTCTGGTTCTGGGCACAGTAGAGACAAGCTGCCAGCGTCCAGCAAAAGGGGAGAGTCCCAGCTTTTGGATTATACCCTCAGAAAAACTCTAAGTCAGACAGAACCTGAGATATCTGGCTGGGAAGAGCAATTAACAGGCTCGGATGGGGACCACTGCTTTCACGTTGGATATCTCCGGTTCCCCAAGGCCGATTTTCAAAAATCTGGTACCCCTGGAAAGAGGGGACCCTCAGCTATCAGCCTAGGGCCCTTATACTCCTAGGGCCCTTGGGCAAGAGCCCATTGAGCCCATACGGAAAGACGGCCCTGATTACGGCAGGTATAGTACCCTTTTTACACATTACGGCAGGCAGAGTCCCCGTTCTACACATTACGGCTGCAGAGTCCCCCTTTTTACACATTAGGCAGGCAGACAGTCCTCCTTTTACACATTACGGCAGCAGAGTCCCCCTTTTACACATTGAGGCAGCAGTCCCCCTTTTTACACATTACGGGAGATACAAGGAGGGTGACGATAAGGGTGCTGAGGGGGAGGTACAGGGAGGGTGAGGATCAGGCTGTTGAGGGGGAGACAGGGAGGGTGAGGATCAGGGTGCTGAGGGGGAGACAAAGGGAGGGTGAGGATCAGGATGCTGAGGGGGAGACAAAAGGTGGGTGAGGATCAGGGTGCTGATGGGGAGACACAGGGAGGGTGAGGATCAGGGTGTTGAGGGGGAGACACAGGGAGGGTGAGGATCAGGGTGTTGAAGGGGAGACACAGGGAGGGTGAGGATCTGGGTGCTGAGGGGGAGACACAGGGAGGGTGAGGATCTGGGTGCTGAGGGGGAGACACAAGGAGGGTGAGGATCAGGGTGCTAAGGGGGAGACACAGGGAGGGTGAGGATCAGGGTTCTGAGGGGGAGACACAGGGAGGGTGAGGATCAGGGTGCTGAGGGGGAGACACAGGGAGGGTGAGGATCAGGGTTCTGAGGGGGAGACACAGGGAGGGTGAGGATCAGGGTGCTGAGGGGGAGACACATGGAGGGTGAGGATCAGGGTGCTGAGGGGGAGACACAAGGAGGGTGAGGATCAGGGTGCTGAGGGGGAGACACAGGGAGGGTGAGGATAAGGGTGCTGAGGGGGAGACACAGGGAGGGTGAGGATCAGGGTGCTGAGGGGGAGACACAGGGAGGGTGAGGATCAGGGTGCTGAGGGGGAGACACAGGGAGGGTGAGGATAAGGGTGCTGAGGGGGAGATGCAGGGAAATAGGAGGCAGGAGGAAACGGAGCGCAGCATCAGCGGCTGTGTGTATGTGCTGTCAGTGGGGACTCGGACTTTACTAACCAGAGTCGACAGCAGCACACAGGCTCTTCCAAGTTCCACGTTCTATAGGCTCCAGGGCTCCTCGCTGTGCAGCAGGAGAGTCAGGGCGCCGGGCAGTGTGGGAGAGACGTCTGACATCATCACGTGACGTCTCTCCCGAATTGCAGGGGAAGGGGGCCGGGCTGCCGCTGGGCCATCTGTTATACTGATGCCGCAGCGCTGCACTGAGCTTACAGCAGCAGCGGCGGCTTGAAAACCTCCTCTGAAATAAAGCCGCCGCTGCCCGCCCGCCCGCCCGTGTCCAGCTGAAGCCTTCAACTAGACACAGGCAGGCGGGCGGTGGCGGCTTCAACTTCAGTTCAGAGGAGGTTTTCAGAGGAAGTTGCGGGCCGGTGAGCGGGCAGCGGCTGCAGAGGGACATGGGCGGGTGGCGGCGGCAACTTCAGCAGGATCATGCAGGCGGCGCAGCCATCCGCGGGACACAGGCGGCGCCGCCGCCATCAGCAGTCAGTCGGAGCTAGCGGGTGTGATGGCCGATGGTGCGTCCTCAGTGCATTTGCGCTGTGGGCAAGGCACCATCGGCACACACCTAGTTACGGCTCTGGCTATTAATATAAAGATAGGGTGGAACTGAACTGTGCCTGATACATTTTCAGGTGAAAAAAATGGGCTTTAGCTCAATTTCTCATACGTCCTAGAGGATGCTGGGGACTCCAAAAGGACCATGGGGTATAGACGGATCCGCAGGAGCTTGGGCACACTATAAAGACTTAAACTGGGTGTGAACCGGCTCCTCCCTCTATGCCCCTCCTCCAGACCTCTGTTAGACTTTGTGCCCAGGAGTTTTGGGACACACACTAGGAGAGCTCTCCTGAGTTTCTCCAAAAGACTTTATGTTAGGTTTTTTATTTTCAGGGTGACCTGCTGGCTACAGGCTCCCTGCATCGTGGGACTGAGGGGAGAGAAGCAGGACCTACTTCTTCTTAGTTTAAAGGCTCTGCTTCTCGGCTACTGGACACCATTAGCTCCAGAGGGTTCGATCACTTGGTGCGCCTAGCTGCTAGTTCCCGGAGCCGCGCCGTCACCCCCCTCACAGAAGCCAGAAGAAAGAAGCCGGGTGAGTATGTGAAGAACAGAAGACTTCAGTGACGGCAGAAGACTTCAGTAACGGAGGTACAGCGGTCGCTCCATGCTCCCACACACCAATGGCACTCACAGGGTGCAGGGCGCTGGGGGGGGGGGGGGGGGGGCGCCCTGGGCAGCAGGTTGCTGATTTCTTCTTGAGGCTGGCATAAAAGCATTTCGGTGCCTGGGCACCGTGTATCATACCCCTGCCGGCATATAACTGTGCGCTGCGCGCCATTACTTCCCCGCTGCCGGCTCCCACGGGTGCAGGGCGCAGGGGGGGGAGCGCCCTGGGCAGACATTTTATAGTTATCTCTGTGACACTCTGGCGGTGCCAGGGCTCCGTGTCCCGGACGCCCGCCAGCACGTTGTAGCGCACTACACGCCATTTCTTCCCCGCCGCCGGCTTTCACGGGTGCAGGGCGCTGGGTGGGGGAGCGCCCTGGGCAGCATTTTACAGGTGCTTGTGTATAGTTAAGCTGGCGGTGCCGGGGCTCCGTGTCCCGGACCCCCGCCAGCGTGTTGTAGCGCTCGGCGCGACATTTCCCCACCGCCGCCGGCTCCATGGGTGCAGGGCGCTGGGGGGGAGCGCCCTGGGCAGCATTTCTGGAATCATCCTGGGCGGGGGAACATACCCGGACACCGGGTGTCTTCACCCCGCCAGGGCACCTCAGCGTGCGCGCTGCGCTTCATCGCTCCCACACACCAACGATTTCCGTGGGTGCGGGGCGCGGGGGGGGAGGGGCGCCCTGGGCTGCGTTTTGTTCATATAGGGGTATATACAGGTGGTTAATCCCTGTATATATGCCCCCAGCTCCATTTTCAGGTTATGTATTGTATATATATATATATATATATATATGTTGGAGCGGGCTTAAGCGCGCCGGGAAGGGGCGGAGCTTAGCCCTCATAGAGTCAGCGTCATTTTCCTCAGATCCCCGCCAGGGTGGGGGGGGGGGGGAGTGTTTTTAATGCTATATGGTTGTCATATAGCATTATGTTTGATAATGGACGCATAATCACTCTTATATTACATAAATTCCCTGTTTCCCTGTTTGTACCCACTATTGGTTAGTCGACATATGTCGGCAGGTGTGAGGGCTCTGTCATAAGCTGCTGTGGGGATAATTGTCGGCTTCGCCGGCGTATGACGGTACTTGATTCAAAAAATTAAGTATTAGCTAATGTGTGTTTGTGTGCTTAAACAGTAAACACGATAGGGGAGATACAGTTGTTTATGGATGCCCGGTCGGCATCAACGGTTTTTCCTGCGTAAAGAATTATCAGGCTGTCATTGCCTTGTACATGTATATATATGTATATTTATAGGTATATGTGGGGGGAGTGTTATCAAAATGGTATTTGTATGCTTCCCTCAGACCCCTCGGGGTTCCGTGGTTATTAGTATTTTTTGTCCACTTACTATTCCTTGCTGTCGACATATACTAAGTTTCTGTCGACCATAAGGTTCCTGGTAGATCAACATCGGGGGCATGTCAGTACATGGCCATACACATTCACAACACATTACTGTCACTAGAGACCTGACAGGTTGGGACAATCCTCTTGCGTATAGGTTATATCTATATGTATATATATGTAGATATAGGTTATATATGCATAGTTAGGATATGTGTTTTATTGTGTATTACATGATGTATATCCATGAATGCTGAAATAATGGTATTCTTATCATGTGCTGATCTCTCTGTTGATTAAGCTCTAGATTGGCCGGGAAGAGTTGGTTTCGATCCTCTCAAGGAGTCCAAATATTCTTCTCTTCACAACGCGGAGAGAAAGTCATGACAGTCAACTCCTGGTCGACGCAGAGCCCGGTCGCAAAGGATCATACACAGGCAGCTAAGTGAAATTTTATTTCTATACTTTGACCTTATTTGCACTGTATGCACTTGAGGGACTGTGGTGTTCGGGTAGGCATCCGACAAAATTACCCTACCCAGAGTGGGTAGGCTTGCCTATGTTTATTCTACCGTATAACATTACAGCATGCTGCCACGTGACAGCAGGAGGTGTGACCGGAAAAATGCGGAGGATGTCTCCGGGAGATGCTGGTGGGAGGTATACAGCTGTTTGGTGTGGCCTATGGTCAGTCAATCTCGGCGGATACCACTGGTAAGTCTAACTTCGTGAGTTAGCCTCCTTTGCAACGGTTGGTGACGCATTCTTTTGTGGGATGCAGTCGTTTTAACAGGTTCAATACCGTTCTTTTTTTTTTTTTTTTTTTTTCCTATTCTGTGCAGACAGTGGAAGGTGAAAAGGTGAGTGTTCTGCAGCCTTGTTAGGTTAGCAGAAGTGGATGTCGTTTTCTGTTTCCACTACATCCACCACTTGTCGCTGAGTCTATCGGGCTGTTCCTCACTCCGGTGGGCTCTCGTCTACTAATTTTCAGTTAGTCCAGGAATAGACTAGGACCTGCGAGTTATTTATAGAATCCAAGGGGAACATTCTGAATTACGGTTGGTTCCCCTTACCGTTTTTTCTAATAGATCTTGCCGTTCCCCTCTGGAAGGGGAGGTAGTACGCGACGCCATACAGAGGTGCGTCAGGTTCAGGACATTGTCTGATTGTCCCTGTATAAAGGTGCAAATCGTTGTTTCTCTCTGACTGTTGTTTCTCTCTGACTGTTCTTCCCAACGACGCAGAGGTCGAGAGTGGGTTTCAGAGTAGATACTGACCGGTTAAGGTTCAGTGTTTTTCCTGTGGAAAGAGGTCTGAGGATCCAGAGTTGGATCGGCTTTGAGGGACACCTCATCAATATGTTCTATTAATAAAACAGATGGGTGCGGCCTAAGAGGCCTTTTTTGGTGAGCAGGTCTAATACCAGAGTGGTGTTCAAGGGACAAGTTCGAAGTGTGTTCCGGGTCTCACATGCGCATGCACCAGAATATAATCCTAACGGCCGGGACATCACTAATGTGGTGTCGGCTCGGTTCTCTCCTTCTAGAGGAATGAAGGTTCGGGATCCAGGTTTAGATCCTGGTGTCTGTGCATACAGATCTCCGAAGCTGGGGAGCAGTCCTTTGCAAGGGACGTATTTCCAGAGGATAAGGTTAAGTTGGGAAGCTTGTCTGTTATAAGCTTTCGTGAATTAAGAGCTATTTTCGACGTACGTATTTTTCGTGTTCTGCCGTGTTAGTTCTGCCAGACGACTTGTCAGCAGGGGCGTAAGTAAGACGCTATGGCGGAACGAGGAGCAAAGCGTCAGTGGCGGAAGTTGCACAGTTTGCAGTTGAGTGGGAAGTCTGGTAAACGCTATGTTAGCAGTCTTCGTTAAGGAGGTAAATGGAGGTGAAATAGATTTCTTCTGCTGACGCGATATCCAGCCGGGAAAAAAATTCAGTCGTCATCGAGAAGTTTTCCCTGACGTGCCAGGTATTTGGGGAGTGTCACAATTGGACATGTTGGCGTCTCGCCTCACGAGAGGCCTCAGGGAGATTGTTCCAGGTCAAGGGACACTCAAGATATATCAGTGCCATCCTCGTGACACCGTGGGTGTTTTTAGTCGGTCTATGTGGCCTCTCCGCTTTCACTTTTCGGACGATGGTAAGCGTAAGTAAATCAAAGGTTCCGGTGATCCTCTTGAATCCGGTCTAGCCAGCGAGGGTTGGTTATCCAGTTTTTCAGGGTTCACTCATAGAAGATTACTGCCCTCTTCCTCTACGTGAGGTTATGTTACAACAAGATCAGGGCGTGTAGCATGACTTACCGCGGCTGCGTCTGACGGCGGGGCGATTGAATGCCATATCCTAAACCGAACGGGTGTTCCCAGTGAAGTCGTTTCCTCAATTCTTCAGGCTAGGAGAGAACTAATGGCAAAGCGTTACCACCGTAGTTGGAGTAGTTATGTGTCTTGGTGTGTATCCAGGAAGGCTCCTATGACAGACTTTCAGCTAGGTCGCGCTTATCCATACTTTACTAGCCGGTGTGAATGTAAGCCTAATAACTTTCTTTACAAGATTTGTCTCTTAGAAAGTGGTCATGCTATTGGCTTTGACGTCAGCAAGGCGGGTGTCGGAAGTGGTGGTTGTGTCTCACAAGTGCCTTGTTTGATCTTTCAGGTGGATAGAGAGGAATTGAGTACTCGGTCGGTAGTTCTACCAAGAGTGGTTTCTGGTTTTCGCAGAAATCGGCCTATTTTGATGCCAGGGGTTAATTAGGCATTAGCTGCTTCAAGTTCCCTCGATCTAGCCAGGGATTTGAGTATGTAGGTCGCCAATTTTGGCTCGGTTTGGAGAAACAGAGGCTCTGTTTGTCTGGCATGTTCACAACATGGTTTGGGAGACTGCGTTCTGCAGTCTTGTACACGCTGAATCTGTGATGCGGTTTGGCATGTTCGTTCTACGGCTGGATTGCCGTTACCGAAGTCGGTGGAAGCCCATTCTGATGGAAAGATGGGCTCTTCTTGGGCGGATGCCCGAGTAGTCTCTGCGGTTCAACTTTGCCGAGCGGATTCTGGGTCGGGATAAAACGATTTTGCTATGCTCTACAAGTTTAATGCCCTGTTTTTTTGGGGACCTTTGTTTGCTCATTCGGTACTGCAGAGTCGTCCGCACTCTCCCGCCCGTTTTGGAGCTTTGGTATAAACCCCATGGTCCTTTTGGAGTCCCCAGCATCCTCTAGGACGTATGAGAAAATAGGATTTTGGTACCTACCGGTAAATCCTTTTCTCTTATTCCGTAGAGGATGCTGGGCACCCGTCCCAGTGCGTACTGTGTCTGCAGTTATTGCTTTTGGTTACACCCTGGTGGTGTGTCTTCTCTGTCTGGCGGTTGCTACCGTTGTTCATGCCATGGCATGCGGGGTCTTATTTTTGCTTACACGTTTTGTGTTATACATTCTCTCAGCATCTGGCTGTGTTTTGTTCATGCCGTTGGCTGGTATTCTACTGAATGCGACACTCTGCGGTGTGTTTGAGGTGTGAGCTGGTATGACACTCACCGTGTTTATAACAATAAATTCTTTCCTCGAAATGTCCATCTCTCCTGGGCACAGTTTTCTAACTGAGGTCTGGAGGAGGGGCATAGAGGGAGGAGCCGGTTTACACCCACACCTGCGGATCCGTCTATACCCCATGGTCCTTTTGGAGTCCCCAGCATCCTCTACGGACTAAGAGAAAAGGATTTACCGGTAGGTACCAAAATCCTATTTTTCTCTGACGTCCTAAGTGGATGCTGGGACTCCGTAAGGACCATGGGGAATAGCGGCTCCGCAGGAGACTGGGCACAACTAAAAGAACGCTTTTGGTCTACCTGGTGTGCACTGGCTCCTCCCTCTATGACCCTCCTCCAGACCTCAGTTAGAATCTTGTGCCCGGCTGAGCTGGATGCACACTAGGGGCTCTCCTGAGCTCCTAGAAAAGAAAGTATATTTTAGGTTTTTTTATTTTCAGTGAGATCTGCTGGCAACAGACTCACTGCTACGAGGGACTAAGGGGAGAAGAAGCGAACCTACCTGCTTGCAGCTAGCTTGGGCTTCTTAGGCTACTGGACACCATTAGCTCCAGAGGGATCGAACACAGGGCCCGACCTCGATCGTCCGGTCCCGGAGCCGCGCCGCCGTCCCCCTTACAGAGCCAGAAGCAAGAAGATGGTCCTGAAAATCGGCGGCAGAAGACTTCGGTCTTCAACAAGGTAGCGCACAGCACTGCAGCTGTGCGCCATTGCTCCTCATGCACACCTCACACTCCGGTCACTGATGGGTGCAGGGCGCTGGGGGGGGGCGCCCTGAGCAGCAATATTAACACCTTGGCTGGCAAAAACTCACAATATATAGTCCTAGAGGCTATATATGTGAAAAATACCCCTGCCAGAGATCCATAAAAAAGCGGGAGAAGCCCGCCGAAAAAGGGGCGGGGCTATCTCCCTCAGCACACTGGCGCCATTTTTCCCTCACAGCTCCGCTGGAAGGATCGCTCCCAGGCTCTCCCCTGCAGTTTCAAGACTACAAAGGGTAAAAAAGAGAGGGGGGGGCACTAAATTTAGGCGCAGCAGTATATATATAAGCAGCTATAAGGGAAAATCACTCAGTTATAGTGTTCATCCCTGTGTTATATAGCGCTCTGGTGTGTGCTGGCATACTCTCTCTCTGTCTCCCCAAAGGGCTTTGTGGGGTCCTGTCCTCTGTCAGAGCATTCCCTGTGTGTGTGCGGTGTGTCGGTACGGCTGTGTCGACATGTTTGATGAGGAGGCGGAGCAGATGCCGATAAATGTGATGTCACCCCCTGCGGGGCCGACACCTGAGTGGATGGACTTGTGGAAGGAATTACGTGAAAGTGTCAACTCCTTACATAAAAGGTTTGACGACATACCAAATATGGGACAGCCGGCTTCTCAGCCTGTGCCTGCCCAGGTGTCTCAAAAGCCATCAGGGGCTCTAAAACGCCCACTACCTCAGATGGCAGACACAGATGTCGACACGGATACTGACTCCAGTGTCGACGACGATGAGACTAATGTAACTTCCAATAGGGCCACACGTTACATGATTGAGGCAATGAAAAATGTGTTGCACATTTCTGATGTTACCCCAGGAACCACAAAAAAGGGTATTAAGTTTGGAGAGAAAAAACTACCAGTAGTTTTTCCTCCATCTGAGGAATTAAATGAAGTGTGTGAAGAAGCGTGGGCTTCCCCCGATAAGAAACTGGTAATTTCTAAAAGGTTACTAATGACGTACCCTTTCCCGCCAGAGGATAGGTCACATTGGGAAACATCCCCTAGGGTGGATAAAGCGCTCACACGCTTGTCAAAGAAGGTGGCACTACCGTCTCCGGATACGGCCGCCCTAAAGGAGCCTGCTGATAGGAAGCAGGAGGCTATCCTGAAGTCTGTTTATACACACACAGGTATTATACTGAGACCAGCTATTGCTTCAGCATGGATGTGCAGTGCTGCAGCTGCGTGGTCAGATTCCCTGTCGGAAAATATTGATACCCTAGACAGGGACACTATATTGCTAACCGTAGAGCATATTAAAGATGCAGTCTTATACATGAGAGATGCACAGAGGGATATTTGCCGGCTGGCATCTAAAATAAGTGCAATGTCCATTTCTGCCAGGAGAGGGTTATGGACTCGGCAGTGGACAGGTGATGCAGATTCTAAAAGGCACATGGAAGTTTTGCCTTATAAGGGTGAGGAGTTGTTCGGGGATGGTCTCTCGGACCTCGTTTCCACAGCAACAACTGGGAAGTCAACATTTTTACCCCATGTTCCCTCACAACCAAAGAAAGCACCGTATTATCAGGTACAGTCCTTTCGGCCACATAAGGGCAAGCGGGTTAAAGGCGCGTCCTTTCTGCCCAGAGGCAGAGGGAGAGGGAAAAAGCTGCAGCATACAGCCAGTTCCCAGGAGCAAAAGTCCTCCCCTGGTTCCTCCAAATCCGCCGCGTGACGCTGGGGCTCCACAGGCGGAGCCAGGTACGGTGGGGGCCCGTCTCAAAAACTTCAGCAATCAGTGGGCACGCTCACGGGTGGATCCCTGGATCCTTCAAGTAGTATCTCAGGGGTACAAGCTGGAATTCGAGACGTCTCCCCCCCGCCGTTTCCTCAAATCTGCCTTACCTACAACTCCCTCAGGCATGGAGGCAGTGTTAGAGGCAATACACAAGCTGTATTCCCAGCAGGTGATAGTCAAGGTGCCCCTCCTTCAACAAGGACGGGGTTACTATTCCACAATGTTTGTGGTACCGAAACCGGACGGTTCGGTGAGACCCATTTTAAATTTGAAATCCTTGAACACATATATAAAAAAATTCAAGTTCAAGATGGAATCGCTCAGGGCGGTTATTGCAAGCCTGGACGAGGGGGATTACATGGTATCACTGGACATCAAGGACGCTTACCTGCATGTCCCCATTTACCATCCTCACCAGGAGTACCTCAGATTTGTGGTACAGGATTGTCATTACCAATTCCAGACGTTGCCGTTTGGTCTGTCCACGGCACCGAGGGTATTTACCAAGGTAATGGCCGAAATGATGATACTCCTTCGAAAAAAGGGAGTTTTAATTATCCCGTACTTGGACGATCTCCTGATAAAGGCGAGGTCCAGGGAGCAGTTGTTGGTCAGGGTAGCACTATCTCGGGAGGTGCTACAACAGCACGGTTGGATTCTAAATATTCAAAAGTCACAGCTGGTCCCTACGACACGTCTACTGTTCCTGGGGATGGTTCTGGACACAGAACAGAAAAAAGTGTTTCTCCCGGAGGAGAAGGCCAAGGAGCTGTCATCTCTAGTCAGAGGCCTCCTAAAACCAAAACAGGTGTCGGTGCATCACTGCACGCGAGTCCTGGGAAAGATGGTCGCTTCCTACGAAGCAATTCCATTCGTCAGGTTCCATACAAGGACTTTTCAGTGGGACCTGTTGGACAAGTGGTCCGGATCGCATCTTCAGATGCATCGGCTGATAACCCTGTCTCCAAGGACCAGGGTGTCTCTGCTGTGGTGGCTGCAAAGTGCTCATCTTCAAGAGGGCCGCAGATTCGGCATACAGGACTGGGTCCTGGTGACCACGGATGCCAGCCTTCGAGGCTGGGGGGCAGTCACACAGGGAAGAAACTTCCAAGGACTATGGTCAAGTCAGGAGACTTCCCTACACATAAATATTCTGGAACTGAGGGCCATTTACAATGCCCTAAGTCAGGCAAAACCCCTGCTTCAAAACCAGCCGGTACTGATCCAGTCAGACAACATCACAGCAGTCGCCCATGTAAACCGACAGGGCGGCACAAGAAGCAGGACGGCGATGGCAGAAGCCACAAGGATTCTCCGATGGGCGGAAAATCACGTGTTAGCACTGTCAGCAGTGTTCATTCCGGGAGTGGACAACTGGGAAGCAGACTTCCTCAGCAGGCACGACCTCCACCCGGGAGAGTGGGGACTTCATCCAGAAGTCTTCCAACTGATTGTAAACCGTTGGGAAAGGCCACAGGTGGACATGATGGCGTCCCGCCTAAACAAAAAGCTAGAAAGATATTGCGCCAGGTCAAGAGACCCTCAGGCGATACCTGTGGACGCTCTGGTGACACCGTGGGTGTACCGGTCGGTGTATGTGTTCCCTCCTCTTCCTCTCATACCCAAGGTACTGAGGATAATAAGGAGAAGAGGAGTAAGAACTATACTCATTGTTCCGGATTGGCCAAGAAGAGCTTGGTACCCGGAACTTCAAGAAATGATCTCAGAGGACCCATGGCCTCTGCCGCTCAGACAGGACCTGCTGCAGCAGGGGCCCTGTCTGTTCCAAGACTTACCGCGGCTGCGTTTGACGGCATGGCGGTTGAACACCGGATCCTGAAGGAAAAGGGCATTCCGGAGGAAGTCATTCCTACGCTGATTAAAGCTAGGAAAGAAATGACCGCAAACCATTATCACCGCATTTGGCGAAAATATGTTGCGTGGTGTGAGGCCAGGAAGGCCCCAACGGAGGATTTTCAGCTGGGCCGTTTTCTGAACTTCCTACAGTCAGGGGTGACTATGGGCCTAACATTGGGTTCCATTAAGGTCCAGATTTCGGCTCTATCGATTTTCTTCCAGAGAGAACTGGCTTCACTACCTGAAGTTCAGATTTTTGTTAAGGGAGTGCTGCATATTCAGCCCCCTTTTGTGCCTCCAGTGGCACCTTGGGATCTCAACGTGGTGTTGGATTTCCTAAAGTCACATTGGTTTGAGCCACTTAAAACCGTGGAATTAAAATATCTCACGTGGAAAGTGGTCATGCTGTTGGCCTTGGCTTCGGCCAGGCGTGTGTCAGAATTGGCGGCTTTGTCATGTAAAAGCCCTTATCTGATTTTCCATATGGTTAGGGCAGAATTGAGGACTCGTCCCCAGTTTCTCTCTAAGGTGGTATCAGCCTTTCATTTGAACCAACCTATCGTGGTGCCTGCGGCTACTAAAGACTTGGAGGCTTCCAAGTTGTTGGACGTAGTCAGGGCCCTGAAAATGTATGTTTCCAGGACAGCTAGTGTCAGGAAAACTGACTCGTTGTTTATCCTGTACGCACCCAACAAGCTGGGTGCTCCTGCTTCAAAGCAGACTATTGCTCGCTGGATCTGTAGTACGATTCAGCTTGCACATTCTGCGGCTGGACTGCCGCATCCTAAATCAGTGAAAGCCCATTCCACGAGGAAGGTGGGCTCTTCTTGGGCGGCTGCCCGAGGGGTCTCGGCTCTACAACTTTGCCGAGCAGCTACTTGGTCGGGGTCAAACACATTTGCTAAATTGTACAAGTTTGACACCCTGGCTGAGGAGGACCTAGAGTTTGCCCATTCGGTCATGCAGAGTCATCCGCACTCTCCCGCCCGTTTGGGAGCTTTGGTATAATCCCCATGGTCCTTACGGAGTCCCAGCATCCACTTAGGACGTCAGAGAAAATAAGATTTTACTCACCGGTAAATCTATTTCTCGTAGTCCGTAGTGGATGCTGGGCGCCCATCCCAAGTGCGGATTGTCTGCAATACTTGTATATAGTTATTGTTTAACTAAAGGGTTATTGTTGAGCCATCTGTTGAGAGGCTCAGTTATTGTTCATACTGTTAACTGGGTATAGTATCACGAGTTATACGGTGTGATTGGTGTGGCTGGTATGAGTCTTACCCGGGATTCAAAATCCTTCCTTATTGTGTCAGCTCTTCCGGGCACAGTATCCTAACTGAGGTCTGGAGGAGGGTCATAGAGGGAGGAGCCAGTGCACACCAGGTAGACCAAAAGCGTTCTTTTAGTTGTGCCCAGTCTCCTGCGGAGCCGCTATTCCCCATGGTCCTTACGGAGTCCCAGCATCCACTACGGACTACGAGAAATAGATTTACCGGGGAGTAAAATCTTATTTTTTGCCCGATGTTTTTTTGAGCAATTCAATTGCAGTTCTTTATTTTTATTTTTTTGCATGAAAATCGACCCATTTTCGGGAGATAACACACAGGAACCGGGATATGTTCTTGGATCTATGCAATAACAGGTCAGTTATTGGGGATTTTTTGCCACTGTCCTCTGGGCAGGTGAAAAAAATAAATCCCTGATAGTGCCGGCTTTCGGGGACAATTGAATAACCCCTGGTGGATAAATTAATCATGGTCATTTACCACAGCTAATTAAATTCCACCTCATAGCCGTTTATTACCCTGGTGCAACAAGGTTAATACAATTGTTCATCCTCCATATCTATC
The DNA here is from genome assembly GCF_028390025.1 of Pseudophryne corroboree. Classification (NCBI taxonomy): domain Eukaryota; kingdom Metazoa; phylum Chordata; class Amphibia; order Anura; family Myobatrachidae; genus Pseudophryne; species Pseudophryne corroboree. The sequence continues at coordinate 102,761,230 of NC_086448.1, forward strand.
CACAAACACGAATAAAGTGGGGTACAGCACACACAATGGGGGTAATTCCAAGTTGATCGCAGCAGGAACTTTTTTAGCAGTTGGGCAAAACCATGTGCACTGCAGGTGTGGCAGATATAACATTTGCAGAGAGAGTTAGATTTGGGTGGGTTATTTTATTTCTGTGCAGGGTAAATACTGCCTGCTTTATTTTATTGCAAATTAGATTGCAGATTGAACACACCACACCCAAATCTAACTCTCTCTGCACATGTTATATCTGCCTCCCCTGCAGTGCACATGGTTTTGCCCAATTGCTAACAGAATTCCTGCTGCGATCAACTTGGAATTACCCCCAATGTGTACAAAATTTTTTAACACCTTCAATGTGGCACAATAAGTGTATAAGTAATAAATAGTATTCAAACACTGTGGTTTAATATCATCAACAGTGTGGCACAATGCGTATATGAGTACGAAATAATAATCAAACACTGCGGTTTAATTAGAGATGAGCGGGTTCGGTTCCTCGGAATCCGAACCCGCCCGAACTTCATGTTTTTTTTCACGGGTCCGAGCGACTCGGATCTTCCCGCCTTGCTCGGTCAACCCGAGCGCGCCCGAACGTCATCATGACGCTGTCGGATTCTCGCGAGACTCGGATTCTATATAAGGAGCCGCGCGTCGCCGCCATTTTCACACGTGCATTGAGATTGATAGGGAGAGGACGTGGCTGGCGTCCTCTCCATTTAGATTAGAAGAGAGAGAGTGAGATTGATTTGAGACAGAGACACTTGATTTACTGGAGCTTAGGAGTACTGTAGAGAGTGCAGAGTTTAGTAGTGACTGACCACAGTGACCACCAGACAGTGCAGTTTTATTTAATATAATCCGTTCTCTGCCTGAAAAAAACGATACACAGTGACTCAGTCACATACCATATCTGTGTGCACTGCTCAGCCCAGTGTGCTGCATCATCTATGTATATATCTGACTGTGCTCACACAGCTTATAATTGTGGGGGAGACTGGGGAGCAGTGCCAGTTATAGGTTATAGCAGGAGCCAGGAGTACATATTATTAAAATTAAACAGTGCACACTTTTGCTGCAGGAGTGCCACTGCCAGTGTGACTGACCAGTGACCTGACCACACTGACCACCAGTATAGTTAGTAGTATACTATATTGTGATTGCCTGAAAAAGTTAAACACTCGTCGTGTGACTTGTGTGGTGTTTTTTTTTTTATTCTATAAAAAACTCATTCTGCTGACAGACAGTGTCCAGCAGGTCCGTCATTATATAATATATACCTGTCCGGCTGCAGTAGTGATATATATATATTTTTTATATCATTATTTATCATCCAGTCGCAGCAGACACAGTACGGTAGTTCACGGCTGTAGCTACCTCTGTGTCGGCACTCGGCAGTCCATCCATAATTGTATACCACCTACCCGTGGGTTTTTTTTCTTTCTTCTTTATACATACATACTACATCTCTTTATCAACCAGTCTATATTAGCAGCAGACACAGTACAGTAGTCCACGGCTGTAGCTACCTCTGTGTCGGCACTCGGCAGTCCATCCATAATTGTATACCACCTACCCGTGGTTTTTTTTTCTTTCTTCTTTATACATACATACTACATCTCTTTATCAACCAGTCTATATTAGCAGCAGACACAGTACAGTACGGTAGTCCACGGCTGTAGCTACCTCTGTGTCGGCACTCGGCAGTCCGTCCATAATTGTATACCACCTACCCGTGGTTTTTTTTTCTTTCTTCTTTATACATACATACTACATCTCTTTATCAACCAGTCTATATTAGCAGCAGACACAGTACAGTAGTCCACGGCTGTAGCTACCTCTGTGTCGGCACTCGGCAGTCCATCCATAATTGTATACCACCTACCCGTGGTTTTTTTTTCTTTCTTCTTTATACATACATACTACATCTCTTTATCAACCAGTCTATATTAGCAGCAGACACAGTACAGTACGGTAGTCCACGGCTGTAGCTACCTCTGTGTCGGCACTCGGCAGTCCGTCCATAATTGTATACCACCTACCCGTGTTTTTTTTTTCTTTCTTCTTTATACATACTACATCTCATTATCATCCAGTCTATATTAGCAGCAGACACAGTACAGTACGGTAGTCCACGGCTGTAGCTACCTCTGTGTCGGCACTCGGCAGTCCGTCCATAATTGTATGCCACCTACCCGTGGTTTTTTTTTTCTTTCTTCTTTATACATACTACATCTCATTATCAACCAGTCTATATTAGCAGCAGACACAGTACGGTAGTCCACGGCTGTAGCTACCTCTGTGTCGGCACTCGGCAGTCCGTCTATAATTGTATACCACCTACCCGTGGTTTTTTTTTTCTTTCTTCTTTATACATACTACATCTCATTATCAACCAGTCTATATTAGCAGCAGACACAGTACGGTAGTCCACGGCTGTAGCTACCTCTGTGTCGGCACTCGGCAGTCCATCCATAATTGTATACCACCTACCCGTGGTTTTTTTTTCTTTCTTCTTTATACATACATACTACATCTCATTATCATCCAGTCTATATTAGCAGCAGACACAGTACAGTACAATAGTCCACGGCTGTAGCTACCTCTGTGTCGGCACTCGGCAGTCCATCCATAATTGTATACTAGTATCCATCCATCTCCATTGTTTACCTGAGGTGCCTTTTAGTTGTGCCTATTAAAATATGGAGAACAAAAATGTTGAGGTTCCAAAATTAGGGAAAGATCAAGATCCACTTCCACCTCGTGCTGAAGCTGCTGCCACTAGTCATGGCCGAGACGATGAAATGCCAGCAACGTCGTCTGCCAAGGCCGATGCCCAATGTCATAGTACAGAGCATGTCAAATCCAAAACACCAAATATCAGTAAAAAAAGGACTCCAAAACCTAAAATAAAATTGTCGGAGGAGAAGCGTAAACTTGCCAATATGCCATTTACCACACGGAGTGGCAAGGAACGGCTGAGGCCCTGGCCTATGTTCATGGCTAGTGGTTCAGCTTCACATGAGGATGGAAGCACTCAGCCTCTCGCTAGAAAACTGAAAAGACTCAAGCTGGCAAAAGCACCGCAAAGAACTGTGCGTTCTTCGAAATCCCAAATCCACAAGGAGAGTCCAATTGTGTCGGTTGCGATGCCTGACCTTCCCAACACTGGACGTGAAGAGCATGCGCCTTCCACCATTTGCACGCCCCCTGCAAGTGCTGGAAGGAGCACCCGCAGTCCAGTTCCTGATAGTCAGATTGAAGATGTCAGTGTTGAAGTACACCAGGATGAGGAGGATATGGGTGTTGCTGGCGCTGGGGAGGAAATTGACCAGGAGGATTCTGATGGTGAGGTGGTTTGTTTAAGTCAGGCACCCAGGGAGACACCTGTTGTCCGTGGGAGGAATATGGCCGTTGACATGCCTGGTGAAAATACCAAAAAAATCAGCTCTTCGGTGTGGAAGTATTTCACCAGAAATGCGGACAACATTTGTCAAGCCGTGTGTTCCCTTTGTCAAGCTGTAATAAGTAGGGGTAAGGACGTTAACCACCTCGGAACATCCTCCCTTTACGTCACCTGCAGCGCATTCATAATAAGTCAGTGACAAGTTCAAAAACTTTGGGCGACAGCGGAAGCAGTCCACTGACCAGTAAATCCCTTCCTCTTGTAACCGAGCTCACGCAAACCACCCCACCAACTCCCTCAGTGTCAATTTCCTCCTTCCCCAGGAATGCCAATAGTCCTGCAGGCCATGTCACTGGCAATTCTGACGAGTCCTCTCCTGCCTGGGATTCCTCCGATGCATCCTTGCGTGTAACGCCTACTGCTGCTGGCGCTGCTGTTGTTGCTGCTGGGAGTCGATGGTCATCCCAGAGGGGAAGTCGTAAGCCCACTTGTACTACTTCCAGTAAGCAATTGACTGTCCAACAGTCCTTTGCGAGGAAGATGAAATATCACAGCAGTCATCCTGCTGCAAAGCGGATAACTGAGGCCTTGACAACTATGTTGGTGTTAGACGTGCGTCCGGTATCCGCCGTTAGTTCACAGGGAACTAGACAATTTATTGAGGCAGTGTGCCCCCGTTACCAAATACCATCTAGGTTCCACTTCTGTAGGCAGGCGATACCGAGAATGTACACGGACGTCAGAAAAAGACTCACCAGTGTCCTAAAAAATGCAGTTGTACCCAATGTCCACTTAACCACGGACATGTGGACAAGTGGAGCAGGGCAGGGTCAGGACTATATGACTGTGACAGCCCACTGGGTAGATGTATGGACTCCCGCCGCAAGAACAGCAGCGGCGGCACCAGTAGCAGCATCTCGCAAACGCCAACTCTTTCCTAGGCAGGCTACGCTTTGTATCACCGCTTTCCAGAATACGCACACAGCTAAAAACCTCTTACGGCAACTGAGGAAGATCATCGCAGAATGGCTTACCCCAATTGGACTCTCCTGTGGATTTGTGGCATCGGACAACGCCAGCAATATTGTGTGTGCATTAAATATGGGCAAATTCCAGCACGTCCCATGTTTTGCACATACCTTGAATTTGGTGGTGCAGAATTTTTTAAAAAACGACAGGGGCGTGCAAGAGATGCTGTCGGTGGCCAGAAGAATTGCGGGACACTTTCGGCGTACAGGCACCACGTACAGAAGACTGGAGCACCACCAAAAACTACTGAACCTGCCCTGCCATCATCTGAAGCAAGAAGTGGTAACGAGGTGGAATTCAACCCTCTATATGCTTCAGAGGTTGGAGGAGCAGCAAAAGGCCATTCAAGCCTATACAATTGAGCACGATATAGGAGGTGGAATGCACCTGTCTCAAGTGCAGTGGAGAATGATTTCAACGTTGTGCAAGGTTCTGATGCCCTTTGAACTTGCCACACGTGAAGTCAGTTCAGACACTGCCAGCCTGAGTCAGGTCATTCCCCTCATCAGGCTTTTGCAGAAGAAGCTGGAGACATTGAAGGAGGAGCTAACACGGAGCGATTCCGCTAGGCATGTGGGACTTGTGGATGGAGCCCTTAATTCGCTTAACAAGGATTCACGGGTGGTCAGTCTGTTGAAATCAGAGCACTACATTTTGGCCACCGTGCTCGATCCTAGATTTAAAACCTACCTTGGATCTCTCTTTCCGGCAGACACAAGTCTGCTGGGGTTGAAAGACCTGCTGGTGAGAAAATTGTCAAGTCAAGCGGAACGCGACCTGTCAACATCTCCTCCTTCACATTCTCCCGCAACTGGGGGTGCGAGGAAAAGGCTCAGAATTCCGAGCCCACCCGCTGGCGGTGATGCAGGGCAGTCTGGAGCGACTGCTGATGCTGACATCTGGTCCGGACTGAAGGACCTGACAACGATTACGGACATGTCGTCTACTGTCACTGCATATGATTCTCTCAACATTGAAAGAATGGTGGAGGATTATATGAGTGACCGCATCCAAGTAGGCACGTCACACAGTCCGTACTTATACTGGCAGGAAAAAGAGGCAATTTGGAGGCCCTTGCACAAACCGGCTTTATTCTACCTAAGTTGCCCTCCCACAAGTGTGTACTCCGAAAGAGTGTTTAGTGCCGCCGCTCACCTTGTCAGCAATCGGCGTACGAGGTTACATCCAGAAAATGTGGAGAAGATGATGTTCATTAAAATGAATTATAATCAATTCCTCCGCGGAGACATTGACCAGCAGCAATTGCCTCCACAAAGTACACAGGGAGCTGAGATGGTGGATTCCAGTGGGGACAAATTGATAATCTGTGAGGAGGGGGATGTACACGGTGATATATCGGAGGATGATGATGAGGTGGACATCTTGCCTCTGTAGAGCCAGTTTGTGCAAGGAGAGATTAATTGCTTCTTTTTGGGGGGGGGTCCAAACCAACCCGTCATATCAGTCACAGTCGTGTGGCAGACCCTGTCACTGAAATGATGGGTTGGTTAAAGTGTGCATGTCCTGTTTATACAACATAAGGGTGGGTGGGAGGGCCCAAGGACAATTCCATCTTGCACCTCTTTTTTCTTTGATTTTTCTTTGCGTCATGTGCTGTTTGGGGAGGGTTTTTTGGAAGGGCCATCCTGCGTGACACTGCAGTGCCACTCCTAGATGGGCCCGGTGTTTGTGTCGGCCACTAGGGTCGCTTATCTTACTCACACAGTCAGCTACCTCATTGCGCCTCTTTTTTTCTTTGCGTCATGTGCTGTTTGGGGAGGGTTTTTTGGAAGGGCCATCCTGCGTGACACTGCAGTGCCACTCCTAGATGGGCCCGGTGTTTGTGTCGGCCACTAGGGTCGCTTATCTTACTCACACAGTCAGCTACCTCATTGCGCCTCTTTTTTTCTTTGCGTCATGTGCTGTTTGGGGAGGGTTTTTTGGAAGGGCCATCCTGCGTGACACTGCAGTGCCACTCCTAGATGGGCCCGGTGTTTGTGTCGGCCACTAGGGTCGCTTATCTTACTCACACAGTCAGCTACCTCATTGCGCCTCTTTTTTTCTTTGCGTCATGTGCTGTTTGGGGAGGGTTTTTTGGAAGGGACATCCTGCGTGACACTGCAGTGCCACTCCTAGATGGGCCCGGTGTTTGTGTCGGCCACTAGGGTCGCTTATCTTACTCACACAGTCAGCTACCTCATTGCGCCTCTTTTTTTCTTTGCGTCATGTGCTGTTTGGGGAGGGTTTTTTGGAAGGGACATCCTGCGTGACACTGCAGTGCCACTCCTAGATGGGCCCGGTGTTTGTGTCGGCCACTAGGGTCGCTTATCTTACTCACACAGCGACCTCGGTGCAAATTTTAGGACTAAAAATAATATTGTGAGGTGTGAGGTATTCAGAATAGACTGAAAATGAGTGTAAATTATGGTTTTTGAGGTTAATAATACTTTGGGATCAAAATGACCCCCAAATTCTATGATTTAAGCTGTTTTTTAGGGTTTTTTGAAAAAAACACCCGAATCCAAAACACACCCGAATCCGACAAAAAAAATTCGGTGAGGTTTTGCCAAAACGCGGTCGAACCCAAAACACGGCCGCGGAACCGAACCCAAAACCAAAACACAAAACCCGAAAAATTTCCGGCGCTCATCTCTAGGTTTAATATCACCAACAGTGTGGCACAATATGTGTATGAGTATGAAATAACACAGGCCTGTCATGAAAAGGCTTTTTTAACAAATTTATGTGATACTTATAGATTTTGGGGTTCTGAACATGAAAATGACTCCCGATTTTGCATGTCACCTCCTGTTTTTCTGCAAAACGTGTATTTATGAATGAGTAATTTTTTCATATTAATTAAAGTAAGAAATGTATTCTGCCTACATTTACAGTATTATAAAACATTGTCTTAAATTAATTCAGTCGGTAGTATAGAACGTTGCAATTCAGTTTGCGTCATAAAACTTCCCCCCGCCCAGTGCCAGATTAAGGTCCACGTGGGCCTGGAGCTGAAATTTACAAAGGGCCTAAACCTCATACTGTCTAAAGGAACATTGCACACACACAACAGCTACAAGGTGAGCTGACGAAGGTGGAACCAAATACAACAGATGCAACACAGTTTTGCCCTGTGTCGGCTCATTTTAACCCCTGCCTACCACCACATATACGCACACAGTACACACTACAAACATAGGGGGTAATTCAGATCTGATCGTAAATGTGCTAAATTTAGCACATCTACGATAAGTTTCTCTGACATGCGGGGGGACGCCTAGCACAGAGCTAGTCCGCCCCGCATGTCAGGCCCTAACCCCCGCAAGGGTGCAAAAGCATCACACAGCGACAATGCTTTGCACTCGCTGAGTAGTCCCCTTCCAGCACAGCTCCTGCGCACTTGCAGGTGGCTACCTGCCGCGTCCCAGGGCGCAGCGGGTGCGTGAGACGTCCCCACAACGGTCCGGACACACCTGCGTTGTCCGGACCGCGCCCGATGAGCATCCTCAGGACGCTCAGACGCTGCCCGGCTCCTGCTCCCCCTGCGCAGCTTGAGGTGCAGTCACAGGTCATGCTGCGCAGTCTGCTGTCACCCGCAGCCTTGCCAAGGCCGCAGGATGACCTGCTACCAACCCGCCGCAGGATGACCCGCCGCCAAGCCCGCAGGATGACTCGCAGAGCCCGCAGGATGACCCGCCGTCGGCCGCGACCTAGCCCTCAGGATGACCCGCTGCCGACCCCGCAGGATGTGTGCCTACCTCCTGTCCCCGTCATATGGGGAGTTATGTGTGCAGGGTGGGAGGGGCGGGGTGGGGCAAGAGGGGCGGACACATAGAAAAAAGCCAAACCCGGGATCGACCATTTTTCAATCCCTATACCCGGGATTGAAAAAATGACCCGGGATTGGCCTCACTATTTACAGCACTTCTAAAAAATAAAATAAAAATTGTACAGTACACTGGGTTAAAACACAGACAAAAAAGATATATATATTTTTATAATTATATTTTAGGCTTTTTAGCTTTTATTATTTTAAGTTTACCCTGGACTGATACTGATATAGTGCATCCGGAAAGTATTCACAGCGCTTCACTTTTTCCACATTTTGTAATGTTACAGCCTTATTCCAAAATGGAATAAATTCATTTTTCTCCTCAAATTTCTACACACAAAACCCCATAATGACAATGGGGGTCATTTCGAGTTGTTCGCTCGTTAAAAATCTTCGCATCGCAGCGATTTTCCGCTTAATGCGCATGCGCAATGTCCGCACTGCGACTGCGCCAAGTAAATTTGCTATGCAGTTAGGAATTTTACTCACGGCTTTTTCATCGTTCTGGCGATCGTAATGTGATTGACAGGAAATGGGTGTTACTGGGCGGAAACAGGCCGCTTTATGGGCGTGTGGGAAAAAACGCTACCATTTCCGGAAAAAACGCAGGAGTGGCCGAAGAAACGGGGGAGTGTCTGGGCGAACGCTGGGTGTGTTTGTGACGTCAAACCAGGAACGACAAGCACTGAACTGATCGCAGATGCCGAGTAAGTCTGGAGCTACTCAGAAACTGCTACGAGGTGTGTATTCGCAATATTGCGATTACATAGTTCGCTATTTTAAGATGCTAAGATTCACTCCCAGTAGGCGGCGGCTTAGCATGAGCAAATCTGCTAAAATCCGCTTGCGAGCGAACAACTCGGAATGACCCCCAATGTGCAAAAAGGTGTTTTTATTTTAGATTTTTGCAAATTTCTTAAAAATAAAAAACCAAGAAATTACATGTACATAAGTATTCACAGCCTTTGCCATGAAGCTCAGATTTGAGCTCAGGTGCATCCTGTTTCCACTGATCATCCTTGAGATGTTCCTACAACTTAAATGGAGTCCAACTGTGGTAATTTCAGTTGATTGGACATGATTTGGAAAGGCACACACCTGTCTATATAAGGTCCCACAGTTGACAGTGCATGTCTGAGCACAAACCAAGCATGAAGTCAAAGAAATTGTCTGTAGACCTCCGAGACAGGACTGTCTCGAGGCACAAATCTGGGGAAGGGTACATATCTGCTGCTTTGAAGGTCCCAATGAGCACAGTGGCCTCCATCATCCGTAAATGGAAGAAGTTCGGAACCACCAGGACTCTTCCTAGAGCTGGCCGGCCATCTAAACTGAGCGATTGGGAGAGAAGGGCCCTAGTCAGGGAGGTGACCAAGAACCCGATGGTCACTCTGTCAGAGCTACAGCATTCCTCTGTGGAGAGAGGAGAACCTTCCAGAAGGACAACCTTCTCTGCATCAATCCACCAATCAGGCCTGTATGGTAGAGTGGCAAGACGGAAGCCACTCCTTAGTAAAAAGCACATGGCAGCCCGCCTGGAGTTTGCCAAAATGTATCTGAAGGACTCTCAGACCATGAGAAACAAAATTCTCTGGTCTGATGAGACAAAGATTGAACTCCAGGCCAATACCATCCCAGTGAAGCATGGTGGCATAATTCTGTGGATATGTTTTTCAGCGGCAGGAACTGGGAGACTAGTCAGGATAGAGGGAAAGATGAATGCAGCAATGTACAGAGACATCCTGCATGAAAACCTGCTCCAGAGCGCGCCAGGCCTTAGACTGGGGCGTCGGTTCATCTTTCAGCAAGACAACGACCCTAAACACACAGCCAAGATAGCAAAGGAGTGGCTTCAGGACAACTCTGTGAATGTCCTTGAGTGGCCCAGCCAGAGCCCAGACTTGAATCCGATTGAACATCTCTGGAGAGATCTCAAAAAATGGCTGTGCACTGACGCTTCCCATCCAACCTGATGGAGCTTGAGAGGTGCTGCAAAGAGGAATGGGCAAAACTGGCCAAAGATAGGTGTGCCAAGCTTGTGGCATCATATTCAAAAAGACTTGAGGCTATAATTGCTGCCAAAGGTGCATCAACAAAGTACTGAGCAAAGGCTGTGAATACTTATGTACATGTGATTTCTCAGTTTTTTATTTGTAATAAATTTGTGAAAATATCAACAAAACTTTTTTCACATTGTCATTATGGCGTATTGTGTGTAGAATTTTGAGGGGAAATGAATTTATTCCATCTTGGAATAAGGCTGTAACATAACAAAATGTGGAAAAAGTGAAGCGCAGTGGAAAAAGTGAATAATTTCCGCATACGACACACCAGCCCCTGGATGTATACACACTTTACACACAGTATACTGGGTTTTATTTAACACTGGGGCAGAACCCATGGATGTATATGGACAGATCACCCCTTGTCAGGTACACTAGACAACAGACAGAGCACCCCTGAACTGATATTGATATATGCCACACACCAGCCCCTGGATGTATACACACTTTACACACAGTATACTGGGTTTTATTTAACACTGGAGCAGAACCACTGGATGTATATGGACAGATCACCCCTTGTCAGATACACCAGCGCTCCTGGACTGATATGATTGAAGTCAGATCACCCCTTATCACTGGATGCAAACAGCAGCCCCATGCCACACGCCTCAGCACTGAGACGGACTCGTCCGTTCAAAGGGGGTCATTCCGACCCGTTCGCACGCAGCGGTTTGTCGCTGCGGTGCGAACGGGTCTGTAATGCGCATGCGCGGCGGCCGCACTGCGCATGCGCGGCGGCCGCACTGCGCATGCGCGGCGTTGCCCAGCGACAGGGGTTGTCGGGTTACATTGCGGAGAACAAAGAAATCGGTTGCAGAGGAGACCACAAGAAGATTGACAGAAGGCGTTCCTGGGCATCTCCAGACGGGTTTAGTATGGCTGACTGGCGGTCTCCTGACCGCCGGTCAGCTTACAGACGCTGGGATCCCGGCAGCATACCGACGCTCGGCAGCATACCGACGCTCGCCACGCTGCAGGCTCGGTGGCGACCTGCGGTCGCCACGGGTTCTATTCCCACTCTATGGGTGTCGTGGACACCCACGAGTGGAAATAGTCCCTGTTGGTCGGCATGCCGACCATCGGGATACTGAGCCGGCGGGATGGTGGAGGAGGTCATGTGACTGTCGGTCAGCAGACCGCCAGTCACATGAATACCACCCCTCCAGACTGTTGCCTGCCGTTTTCAGGGAGTGGTGAAGAAAACGCAGGTGTGTCCAGGAGAATGGAGGGCGGATGTTTGACGTCAAAGCCGGCCCCAGCATCGCTGAGATCGTCGCACAGGGTAAGTATGTCCAGGGCTAGTCTTGTTCTGCTTGAAATTTTTTCAGCTTAGAAGGGCTGCACAAGCGATCGCAGCCCTGCTAAGCTAAAATACACTCCCCCATAGGCGTGGACTAGTTGATCGCAGCAGCAGCAAAAAGTTGCTGGCTGCGATCAACTCGGAATGACCACCAATGTACTCTCCACAGAGTGAAAATGGCGCTAATCACCGGGACCTATATAGAATTAAAAACTCTGCGAGAATCCGACAGTGGGATGATGAAATTTTGCCTCGTTTTGGGATCCAAATCTGTCAGGAAGTCCCGAGCCGGACTTTGGGCCTAATTCAGATCTGATCGCAGCAGCAAATTTGTTAGCTAATGGGCAAAACCATGTGCACTGCAGGGGAGGGGGGCAGATATAACATGTTGCAACAGAGTTACATGTGGGTGGGGTGTGTTCAAACTAAAATCTAAATTGCAGTGTAAAAATAAAGAAGCCAGTATTTACCCTGCACAGAAACTATAAAACCCACCCAAATCTAACATGTTATACTAGGTGCTTCATCGCGCTCTTCACACCGTCGCAAGGGGCTATGCCCCCTTAACCCTTGCATGCCTTTCTGGGGTTCAATATTTGTATTATATGGAGTATTACCTGCATGCCTTTGTTAGTGGTTAAATATTGCACAATGAAAGGGCGTGCGATGGTGAAGGAGGCGCAGCCCCTTGCGACGGCATAAACAGCACCTGCAGGACATGATGTACAGAATATAGCGGGTGCGGGTGGGACTGCGGATGGGGGAGGGTGTCTGTAGATGCACCGGGTGGAGGGGGGGGGCGGATGCGCGGGGGGGGGGGACCGGATAGGGAAGGGTCGGGAGGTGCTGCAAGTGGGGGAGGGGCAGAGGAGTGGGGGCTGCAGATGGGGGAGGGGTCCGGAGGCACTGCAGGTGGGGGAGGGGCAGGGGTGCCACGGGTGGGGGAGGGGCAGGTGCGGGGATGTTGCGGATGGGTGAAGGGTTCTGGAGGTGCTGTGGGATGGGAAGGGGCGGGAGTGCCGGGGGTGGGGTAGGGGGTCAGGAGGCGCCGTGGGTGGGGGAGGGGCAGGTGTGGGTGGTGCGGCGGATGGGGAAGGGGATCCGGAGGCGCTGCAGGTGGTGGAGGGGCGGGTGCGGGGGTGCCTTGGGTGGGGGAGGGGGGAACCGCGGATGGAGGAGGGTGTCCGCAGATGCTGCGGGTGGAGGGGGGGCAGGTGTGGGGGGAGACATATATGGGGTGTGGATGGTGGAGGGGGTCTGGAGGTGCTGTGGGTGATGGAGGGGCGGGGGCGGGGGAGTGGGAGCCGCGGGTGGTGTAGGGGGTCTGGAGGCACAGCGTTTGGGGGAGGGGTAGAGTGCTGCATGTGGTGGAGGGGAAGGTGCGGAGGTGTGGTGCATTGGGGAGGGGTCTGGAGGCGCTGCGGGTACTGTACTTGCCAAAAAAATAGTTGGAGGGTATGCAGTAACAGGGCCAGGACAGGGGTGACAGGGTCAGAACAGGGGTGACAGGGCCAGGACAGGGGTGACAGGGTCAGAACAGGGGTGACGGGGCCAGGACAGGGGTGACGGGGCAAGGACAGGGGCGACGGGGCCAGGACAGAAATTACAGCGACAGGATAGGGGTGACAGGGAAAGCACAGGGGTGACAGGGCCAGGATAGGGGTGACAGGGCCAGGATAAGGGTGAAAAAGCCAGGATAAGGGTGACAGGGCAAGGCCAGGGGTGACAGGGCAAGGCCAGGGGTGACAGGGATATGACAGAACACAGGGCACGGGAGAAATTGGTATTAGGGAAAAAACAGTGGTGACAGACAGATGTGTCTTACCGGAGTCACTGCTGCTGGCTGCTGCTGTTCCACTCCAACCTGTTGGGATCTGCTGCTGGTGGAGACTTGGCATGGCTGACTCAGGCTGGAGTCCTGCTTCCACTGCCCGTCCGCATACCTCCCCCCCACTCCTCAGTCACACACCGTGGACCTCGCCCGGCTGCCGGGCACTGTAGTAAGGGGAGACTGGGAGTGACTGGTTAGCCCCCAGTTGACGCTGCGGCTGGAGGGAGGAGGGGGTCGGAGCCTGCAAGCAGCGCGGACTTCTGCAGCGCTGCCCGCCGGCTAAAGTGTGTGAAGGAGCTGGGTGCACCTCACTGCGGGTGGCAGCGCTGCAGCTAGCGGTAGGGTTGCCGGGGCTGGAGATAACAGAGGCAGTATGGAACCTGTACAGCGGCAGGTGCCCCACAAAACTGCAGCTAAGAACCATGGAGTGTGCCAGAAAGTGACGCTCCTCCGCGCCAGAGAGCCCCTGCTGAGTATGCTGGTGTGGGGGGTCAAGCACACAGTGAGCCGGTGCCCTTCTGTCTGTACGGCATACCCCCTCACACACCCCCATACCTCCCAACTGTCCCGATTTTCGCGGGACAGTCCCATTTTTTGGGGTCTGTCCCACCCGCAGGCCGCAGTGTCCCGCGGTGGGGAAGGGGGCAGTTGGGAAGCTCCTGTACTCGCTGTTCTGCTTAGCAGCACAGCGGTGAATAGACGCTGTGCGCATGCACACAGCTGGAGTAGCTCTGTCCCAGCTCTGAAGCTCCCCCGTCCTGCCAGCAACAGCAGCAGCATTGTGCTACAGTCAGCACACGCTGCTGCGTGTTGGCAGGTCTGTGGTGTTGCAGGGAGGCAGCAGCCTCCCTGCTTTCTTCTGCCTGTGTGGGTGTGTAGGGGGGAGCGACCACCCCCTCTGGATTTACCCCTAGCTGAGGGGCCAAAATCCCATTAAAAAAAACACCAATTCCCGAAATTTGCGTAAGGGGGCGTGGCCACGCGTGACGCGATTAGGCCACACCCCTGAACCCGCAGCAGGCACAGCAAGTCCCCCTGTCTCAAGTGCTCTGGGCCTCCTGGACTCATAGGGGGTCATTCCGAGTTGTTCGCTCGGTAAAAATCTTCGCATCGCAGCGATTTTCCGCTTAATGCGCATGCGCAATGTCCGCACTGCGACTGCGCCAAGTAAATTTGCTATGCAGTTAGGATTTTTACTCACGGCTTTTTCATCGTTCTGGCGATCGTAATGTGATTGACAGGAAATGGGTGTTACTGGGCGGAAACAGGCCGTTTTATGGGCGTGTGGGAAAAAACGCTACCGTTTACGGAAAAAACGCAGGAGTGGCCGGAGAAACGGGGGAGTGTCTGGGCGAACGCTGGGTGTGTTTGTGACGTCAAACCAGGAACGACAAGCACTGAAATGATCGCAGATGCCGAGTAAGTCTGAAGCTACTCAGAAACTGCTACGAGGTGTGTAATCGCAATATTGCGAATACATCGTTCGCAATTTTAAGATGCTAAGATTCACTCCCAGTAGGCAGCGGCTTAGCATGAGCAAATCTGCTAAAATCCGCTTGCGAGCGAACAACTCGGAATGACCCCCATAATCCGCCCCTGGGGCATGCCAGCAGCACAGAGCGCTGGGCATGCCCCCTCACTGACGAAACGGGTGCGTGGCTCACGATCACGAAGCCACGCCCCCTGTTCATTTGCCACACCCCCTTTTCACCACGCGTGTTTCCCTCCTTCTGCCTGAAGAAACCTGGGAGGTATGCACCCCTGTCTGCCTGAAGAAAGCTGGGAGGTATGCACCCCTGCCTGTGCCATGCTTATACCATCTGCTTCTGCTCCTAGTCTCCTATAGATTTGCCCAGATCTGTGACTCATTTGACTAACTCCGCCCAGTGGTGTGACTCCGCCCAGCGTTAGCAAATGAGGCACAAAGTCACAGATCTCGGCTAATATATAGGAGATATGCCCCACCTGCAGTGCACATGGGCCCTCATTCCGAGTTGTTCGCTCGCAAGCTGCTTTTAGCAGCATTGCACACGCTAAGCCGCCGCCTACTGGGAGTGTATCTTAGCTTAGCAGAATTGCGAACGAAAGATTCTCAAAATTGCGAATAGAAATTTCTTAGCAGTTTCTGAGTAGCTCGACACTTACTCTGCCACTGCGATCAGTTCAGTCAGTTTCGTTCCTGGTTTGACGTCACAAACACACCCAGCGTTCGCCCAGACACTCCCCCGTTTCTCCAGCCACTCCCGTGTTTTTCCCAGAAACGGCAGCGTTTTTTCACACACACCCATAAAACGGTCAGTTTCCGCCCAGAAACACCCACTTCCTGTCAATCACACTCCGATCACCAGAACAAAGAAAAAACCTTGTAATGCCATGAGTAAAATACCAAACTTCTTAGCAAATTTACTTGACGCATGCGCAGTTAGCGGAAAATCGCACCGATGCGAAGAAAAATAACGAGCGAACAACTCGGAATGAGGGCCATGGTTTTGCCAATTAGCTAACAAATTTGCAGCTGCGATCAGGTCTGAATTAGGCCCTTTGATCTCCAAGTTAGGGTGGGTCCGGTTTTCCGAGTAACAGACCCACTCATCTCTACCAGGAACACATAAAAAATAAAAAAAATAAAATAACCTTGCAATTAACATCTGAAACTTTTTTTTTTCTCTAATATTGTGTAAATAGGATTTTGGTTACCTACTGGTAAATCCTTTTCTCGTAGTCCGTAGAGGATGCTGGGTCCACATTAGTACCATGGGGTATAGAGTATAGACGGGTCCACCAGGAGCCATTGGCACTTTAAGAGTTTGAGATTGTGGGCTGGCTCCTCCCGCTATGCCCCTCCTACCAGATTCAGTCTAGAAACTATGCCCGAGGAGACGGACATCTTCGAGAGAAGGATTTAACACAGATAGTGGCGAGATTCATACCAGCTCACACATACAAGGCACATCAAGCTAACTAGCTTGAAAAACTCAGCAACCGCTGAAACATTACTTACCAAGTAACAATGCAGTACATAACTAAACAAAGTTGTACTGAACCAGATAACGGTTGCAGGAAAACGAAGCGCTGGGCGGGCGCCCAGCATCCTCTACAGACTACGAGAAAAGGATTTACCGGTAGGTAACCAAAATCCTCTTACATCCTAGAGGATGCTGGGGTCCACATTAGTACCATGGGGATGTACCAAAGCTCCCAGAATGGGAGGGAGAGTGCGGAGGCTCCTGCAGAACTGATTGACTGAACTTCAGATCATCAGAGGCCAAAGTATCGAACTTGTAGAACTTAGCAAACGTGTTTGACCCAGACCAAGTAGCTACTCGGCAAAGTTGTAACGCCGAGACACCCCGGGCAGCCGCCCAGGAAGAACCCACCTTACGAGTAGAGTGGGCCTTAACAGATTTTGGACACGGCAATCCTGCCGTAGAATAAGCATGCTGGATAGTGAACAGTAGCGGATCTTGCCACGGGCAAGCAGTACTTTTGCCCGGGGCGCCGCCTTCCGGAGGGTGCAGGGCGCCGCCTTCCGGAGGGCGCAGGGCGCCATCCGGAGGGCGCCGCACCAGGGCAAGATCCGCTGCTGCAGTGTGTGCCCCCCGGCCCCCGCTGTCGCCCTGCTGCCGCTGGCCGCTGGGAAGGGAAACTAGACGCGTACGCGTCTAGTTTCCCTTCGTGGAGAGGTCCTTTACTGTGCGGTGCGCGATGACGTCATCGCGCACCGCACGGCCAAGGTCCTCTCCACGAAGGGAACTAGACGCTACGCGTCTAGTTTCTCTTCGTTGAAAGGACCTTTGATGTGCGGTGCGCGATGACGTCATCGCGCACCGCGCATCATTCCAGTCTGTACAGGGGGCGTAAATGACCACGCCCCCTGTATGAAGCCACGCCCCCCCCCAATGCCGCCCGGGTCGCCAGAAGCCCTGGAACCGGCCCTGATAGTGAACCTAATCCAGCGAGATATAGTGTGCTTTGAAGCAGGACTCCCAATTTTCTTGGGATCATACAGGACAAACAAAGAGTCCGATTTCCTGTGACGAGCAGTCCTCTTCACATAGATTCTCAAAGCCCTCACAACATCCAAGGACTTTGACGAAATTGAGGAGTTAGTAGCCCCTGGCACCACAATAGGTTGGTTGATATGAAATGCCGACACAACCTTTGGGAGAAACTGCTGACGTGTCCGGAGCTCAGCTCTATCTTCGTGGAATATCAAGTAAGGGCTTTTACAGGACAAAGCACCCAATTCTGACACACGTCTAGCAGAAGTTAAGGCCAACAACGTGACAGACTTCCATGTAAGAAATTTTACCTCAGCCTCCTGTAGAGGCTCAAACCAGTCCGACTGGAGAAACTGCAACACCACGTTAAGGTCCCAAGGCACCGTAGGCGGTACAAAGGGAGGTTGGATATGCAGAACTCCCTTCAAAAAGGTCTGAACCTCAGGGAGGGCAGCCATTTGTTTCTGGAAGAAAATGGGCAGGGCCGAAATCTGGACCTTCACAGATCCCAACCTCAGGCCCATATCCACACCTGCTTGCAGGAAGAGGAGAAAACGTCCCAGTTGAAACTCCACCGCAGGAATCTTCTTGGACTCACACCAAGAGACATATTTCTTCCAAATACGATGGTAATGTTTAGACATTACCCCTTTCCTAGCCTGTATCAGGGTAGGAATGACTTTCTTCGGAATGCCCTTCCAAGCTAGTATCAGGCGTTCAACCTCTATGCCATGAAACGTAGCTGCGGTAAGTCTTGATAGGCGAACGGCCCCTGCTGCAGCAGGTCCTCCCGAAGAGGAAGAGGCCTCAACTCTTCCTGCAAGAGATTCAGAAGGTCCGCGTACCAAGCCCGCCTTGGCCAGTCTGGAGCAATGAGGATTGCTTGAACTCTTGTTCTCCTTACGAGCTTTAGAAATCTTGGAATGAGTGGAAGTGGAGGAAACACGTACACCGACTGGAACACCCACGGAGACACCAGGGCGTCCACTGCCACTGCTTGTGGGTCCCTCGGCCTGGAGCAATAGCGTTGAAGCTTCTTGTTGAGACGAGAGGCCATCATGTCTATTTGGGGTAACCCCCAAAGGTCTGTTATTTCCTTGAACACCTCCGGATGGAGACCCCACTCCCCTGGATGGAGATCGTGTCTGCTGAGGAAGTCTGCTTCCCAGTTGTCCACTCCCGGAATGAAGATTGCAGAGAGTGCCAACACGTGTTTTTCTGCCCAGAGGATGATTCTTGTCACCTTTGACATCGCAGCTCTGCTTTTCGTTCCGCCCTGTCGGTTTATGTAAGCCACCGTCATTACATTGTCCGACTGTACTTGAATGGCCCGATTTCTTAGAAGTTGGGCCGCCTGAAGCAGACCGTTGTAGACGGCTCTTAGTTCCAGGATGTTGATCGGCAGGCCGGCTTCCAGACTTGACCACCTTTCTTGGAAGGTTTCCTTTTGAGTGACTGCGCCCCAGCCCCCGGAGGCTCGCATCCGTGGTTAGAAGGACCCAGTCCTGAAATCCGAACCTGCGGCCCTCCAGAAGGTGAGGCAATTGGAGCCACCAGAGGAGTGAAATCCAGGAGATCTAGTTGGAAGGCCCGAGCATGGAACCTCCCTTATTGGAGAGCCTCGTAAGAGACCACCATCTTCCCCAAAAGGCGAATGCATCAATGAACCGACACCCGGGCTGGCTTCAGGACATCCCGGACCATTGTTTGTATCACCAACGCCTTTTCCTGCGGAAGAAACACCCTCTGCACTTCTGTGTCGAGGATCATCCCCAGAAAAGACAACCTCCAGGTTGGTTCCAAATGAGATTTTGGAAGGTTCAGAATCCAACTATGGACTCTGAGTAGGCGGGTTGTGAGTACAATGGACTGCAACAGCTCCGCCTTGGACGATGCCATTATCAGTAGATCGTCCAGATACGGAATGATGTTTACCCCCTGTTTTCGGAGTAGAACCATCATCTCCGCCATCACCTTGGTGAACACCCTTGGTGCTGTAGAGAGGCTGAATGGCAGGGCCTGGAACTGGAAATGACAGTCCAGTAATGCAAAACGGAGATAAGCCTGATGCGGTAGCCAAATCGGAATGTGGAGGTATGCATCCTTGATATCCAGGGATACTAGGAATTGCCCCTCTTCCAGACCTGATATCACCGCCCTGAGAGACTCCATTTTGAACTTGAACTCCTTCAAAAAAGGGTTCAGTGATTTTAGGTTCAGAATGGGCCTGACCGAACCATCCGGTTTCGGTACCATGAAAAGGTTCGAATACTAACCCGTGGCTTGCAAATGAGGAGGTACTGGCACAATGACCTGTGCCTCCACCAACTTCTGGACCGCTGCTTGTAGGACAGTCCTGTCAGCTAGCAGAACTGGCAAGCCTGATTTGAAAAATCGGTGAGGAGGGAGATTTTGAAATTCCAACCTGTATCCCTGGGACACAATATCTGTCACCCAGGGGTCCAGGCCGGACGATACCCAGACGTGACAGAACTGTCTGAACCTCGCTCCCACTGGCCCCACCTCCAGGCCGCATGGTCCACCGTCATGCGGAGGACTTTGGCGTACTGGAAGCAGGCTTAGTTTTCTGGGAACCTTCCGCAGCAGGTCTCTTGGATTTAGCTCGACCTCCCCTAAAGAAGGTATTCGACGGTTTGGCTTTTCTAGGCTTGTTACACCGAAAGGACTGTGATGCTGATGAAGAGAAGGATTTCTTCGGAGCAGGTGCAGCTGAGGGAAGGAACAGAGACTTACCCGCTGTAGCCGTGGATATCCACGCATCCAAAACTTCCCCAAAGAGAGCCTGGGGTAGGGTAGGGATTCCACACTTTTTCTGGATTCCGCGTCGGCCGACCACTGGCACAGCCACAGTCCCAGACGAGCTGAAACAGACATGGAAGAGATCCCCGCAGCCATGTAACCGAGGTCTTTCATGGATTCTACCATAAAACCATTATCCATTGTATCCAAATCCTCAAGTAAGGTGCCTGAACATTTTACTATAGCTTTTGCAATCCATGCACTAGCAATAGTGGGACGTAATATGGCCCCCGAAGCGGTGTACATTGATTTAAGTGTATTATCAATTTTTCGATCAGCCGGCTCCTTAAAGGCGGTAGATCCCAGAACAGGTAAAACCACCTTTTTGGAGAGTCTGGACACAGATGCGTCAACAATTGGCGGGCTTTCCCCATTTTTTCCTATCCTCTTCAGGGAAAGGAAACGCCATCTGGACCCTTTTAGGGATCTGGAATTTTTTCTCAGGGTTTTCCCATGCTTTCTCAAATATAGCATTTCATTCCTTTGACGCAGGAAAGGTTAGCGAGGCTTTCTTATTTTCAGTGAAAAAAGCCTCCTCAACCTGCTCAGGTGTGGTATCATCAATATTCAATACATCCCTGATAGCCTCTATCATCAATTGCACCTCCTTTGCAAGAGAGGCAGACCCCCGCAACACATCCCCAGTACCGTCTGTGGTATCAGAATCGGTATCCGTGTCATCTTGCATGACATGAACAAGCGCACGTTTGTGGGGGTATATAGCGGAGCGTCCTGAGGTATCAGAATCGGGCCATACTGCCATAGAGTTCTGTAATACCTGGGTTGCGGATTCATTACTTGCAACCCTATCTGAAATCTGAGAAATCCAAGATTTGATAGAGGAAAACCACTCAGGTTCTCTTGCTGGAATCTGTGCTAAAACAGTGCTGTCCTGATTACATGGAATGGGATCATCCTGGGAGGATATATCCTTGGCAGCATATGACACAGTGTCCCTGGACATAGCTAAAGGAGGCCACAAAACACCCCACACACACACAGGTGGGGGCAGACAGAGTTTCACCCCCAAGAATGGCAAGCGAGACACAGAGATTGGAGTCAACCCACACACAGCGCTTTTAACCAAAGGGAGACCCCTTGTCAGCGCTGACTGTGCACCTTAATAGGACACACAGTCGTATTGCAGCCTCCACCCCCTTCTACAACCCACTGGTACCGTGAGAGATAGCTGGAGTTGGTGTGGAGGGACCTTCTTTCTCCTGATCATCGCAGTGCAGGCAGGAAAATGGAGCTGAACGCTGCTGGGTCCGCTCTGAGGAGAAGCTCCGCCAACCCAAAATGGCGCTGTCTTCCCGCTCTTCATCTGATTATACTGGCCGGAGGATTGATGCTGGCTGAGATCCTGGGACCCCGACAGGCTTTGTGACCAGTGCAGGGTGTAAGCGCTGGCCCAGGGCGCCCCTCAATGCGCCGCACTATGTACCGCTGAGCCACCCGGGAGCGCAGTTAATACTGCGCTCCTACCCTGCTGCCGCCATCTTAACACCGGCCCCCCGCTTGCAAGAGGGGGTCGGTGTCTTACTCGCCACAATCTTCAGCTCTATAAGGGGGTGGCGGCATGCTGCTGGGGTGAGCGATCCCCTGTGGCGGGGAGTGATCTATCCCCTCAGGAGCTCAGGGTCCTGTCAGCGGAGAGAGTGGCTCAGACCCCGCTGGGCGGACACTACTCCACCCCTTAGTCCCACGCTGCAGGGAGGCTGTTGCCAGCAGCATCCCTGTAAAATAAAACATTCTAAAATAACTTTTTTCTAGAAAAGCTCTGTAGAGCTCCCCTAGCTGTGACCGGCTCCTCCGGGCACATTTTCTAAACTGAGTCTGGTAGGAGGGGTATAGAGGGAGGAGCCAGCCCACACTCTCAAACTCTTAAAGTGCCAATGGCTCCTGGTGGACCCGTCTATATCCCATGGTACTAATGTGGACCCCAGCATCCTCTAGGACATAAGAGAAATATGTAGTCATTGTAAGCTGTAAGATAAACTACTGCAGGTAATTGGAAGTGGTTATAAGGCTACACACTCTTTGGTGTTAGAATTAGGCATTTAGCATGCATATGTTATGAAAGTTAAATGAGTGTAATTGGATATTAAACTGTGACTCAGTTGTTGTTTTTTCAGTCCCTACTATAATAGATTCTTTTTCTTTTAAACTGAGTAGTAACTAATAGGGACAGTCACTAAGAATTGCTGTCCCTGCGAGTAACATAACTGGCACATCGAAGCAGTCTTTCACATTTTCAAAACCCTCCTCCTAAGATTCTGACAATAGGATAAATTTACTAACATTCGTGTTGCATCCGATTTCAGCCGAGATCAATCCTGTTTTACATCGGCCGTTTGAGATTGCAACTTTTTGAGAAAAAAACCCACAGTAATTTACTAAACTACTGTGAGCGGGCACCGTGCTGGGGGAACAAGGGAGGTCTCTCACCTCCGTTTCCCCCGGGCGGGCGGCGGGATGTGGTGGCGCGGCGATGTTCCGGGACGGAGGGGCTTGCATTCGTTGGGATTCAAGCCCCTCCAATCACATCGCGGCCATTTGAGTTTGGCGCCGGGCGTGAGCCAATCGGGGCTCGCGCCCGATCAGCCAATAGGAACGGGCCGCGACGAGCCAATCAGGGCTCGTTGCGTCATAGCTCTGCCCCCTCCCAGCGTCATATAACTGACGCTGCGGAGCGGTAGAAGTCAGTCGAGCTTCGCAGCCGGAGCTTGGAAGAGCTCCAGAAGAGAGGCAGGAGCCAGCGGCGGAAGAAGACCCGGCGGCTGGAAGAAGAGGAGGCGGCGGCCGAGGACCAAGAGGAGGCGGAGCCCAGGATCCAGCGGCGGAGGTCCGGCAGAGAGTGCTGCAGTGTGTGGGCAGCAAAAGAGCTAACGAAGCTCCCCACTGCAGCCTCTCCCTACAAACCGGGTAGGAGGCCTTGGGCCGTCAGCACAATCCTCTAGACCACCAGGTGTTCAGGCAATAGGCCTGTGGCCATAAACAGGCAATAGGCCTGAGTTGCAGATAGGAGTACGGGCCACCATCTTGTCAGTAGTAACCTTGACAATAGGCCAAGGTTACTTCTACCCTTTGTTAGGCAGTCAGTAGGCCTGGACGCACTACAGACTTAGGGCCTGCGGGGACATAGGAGCATTAGGCCAAGGTGACCTCTACCTTCTGTTAGGCAGGCATTAGGCCTGGGCGCACTACAGGCTTAGGGCCTGCGGGGACATAGGAGTATTAGCCACAGGTATAATTTGTAATCTTGGCGCTAGGCCAAGGTTACAGCATCACTAGGCAGGCAATAGGCCTGAGGGGCAATTACCGGCCTTAGGTTAGTTAGGAAAATAGGATTTGGATTGTGGTCTTTTCTCTAGGCCAGGACCACCATTGATAAAGTAGAGG
Organism: Pseudophryne corroboree; assembly: GCF_028390025.1. Lineage (NCBI taxonomy): Eukaryota > Metazoa > Chordata > Amphibia > Anura > Myobatrachidae > Pseudophryne > Pseudophryne corroboree. The sequence goes on from NC_086448.1 coordinate 102,784,926, forward strand.
GCTCTAGGTCCACCGGGTTATTCCAGGGTTTTCACCCCCCGCAAGTGGGAGAAGTTCACAGTACAGACCCCCCTCTTTGGCTGGGTACCCTCAGCGGGTGGGCTGTATAGTAGCTCGCTCGGGGCCAGCTGCAGGTCGGGTGCGGAGGGCCGGCTGGCCCTCGTATTCTCTACACAACTTTAGTGTTGGGGAGGCTGTGGAGAGACTGTCCAGCCTCACACGGCCTACCCTGTGACTCTGGAGGAGGCAGCAGCCCCCGTATGGAATTAGATTACACAGGCAATTGTCCACCGGCGCGAAGCGGCTGAATCTTCCACCAAACCGGACTAGAGCGGTAACTCACATTTTGTTCTATTGTCACTTTGTTGCCTTGTACTGTATGTGCTTGTACTGCTTGCTGGAGTTAGGTGTAGTAGCTAACCAAGTTGCACTGTTTAGAGTTTGTAGTAAATAGGCTCAGTTCCGTTGTTTGCCTATTTATTAGTTTGTAGGTAGGCTGCTGTCATTCTCTTTCCAGGAGCAGAGACCCGCAACAGGCAAGCTGACAAGAGTGCCAGTGTGAGTATACTCTGTGTGTGTGTCCTGGTCCGCGTTGAATGCTGGTTTGCGAGACCGCGCTAGGCCTAGTGGGCTCGCTTTTACCTAGGGGCGCAAGTGCCGAGTAGGTGACGTTTCGGTGGCTGAGGCCTTAGGGCCAGTGATGACATTCACTTAACCGGTGAAAGTCGTGGCCACCCTGGTGTGCCCTCTTTCCCATCGCGGAAAGAGTTGACACACGGTGTTAGTGTTTCTATTCCCCCTAGCCGTCGGGCCCTCCAAGCAGAGTCCCCGTCTTGAGGTTTAAAGGAAGGATTTCCCCAGACGAAGAGAACACGCGGTCGGGAACTGAGGAAAACAACTTGTGGTAAGGAGCGCGGTACACCTGCACGGCAGCAGGCACTACACTGCACCGCCACCCTTACATTTGGTGTTGTCGGCAGGATCCTCTTGTAAGGATGGACCGGAAAGACAAGTCAGAGGGCCTTAGTAAAGCAGAGGTAAACAGGGTGGAGCAGATGCTATGGGCACGACAGAAATCATTTTCATGTAACGAGGAAGACTTCGGTCACACGACGGAGATAGAGCATGAAATTAACACTGGAGACAGTCCGCCTGCTCGGGAGCGATATCGACAGATTCCCCCAAAGCTGTACCAGGAGGTCAAAACTATGATTCAACAGATGCTAACCAATGGTGTCATCAAGGAGAGTAAGAGTCCATGGGCTGCACCGATTGTTTTGGTGAGAAGAAGGATGGGACGATTCGGTTTTGTGTGGATTATCGGAGGTTGAACAGCTGCACCGTTCGGGATGCCTATCCATTGCCCCGTATCGAGGAATCACTGGCGGCTTTGGGAAGGTCTCTGTATTTTTCCACACTGGATCTGGCTAGTGGGTACTGGCAGGTTCCTGTGGTGGAAAAAGATCAGACGAAAACAGCGTTCATCACTCCCATGGGACTCTTTGATTTCTGTTGAATGCCCTTCGGGCTCTCCAATGCACCGGCCACGTTCCAACGCCTTATGGAGCGCTGCCTCGGGGACTTAAACTTTGAGGTGATTCTTATCTATCTGGATGACATCATAGTGTTTGCCCCTACTTTGGTAGAACAATTGCACAGATTAGAACAAGTGCTCCAACGATTGGAGCAGTATGGTCTATGAATGCCAAATTGATTTTTCACAAATATTTAAAATGCCCGCTCTAATATATATTGTAAATGCCTGCACCTCTTATTACCATATCCCATGAATGTGCGCTATACATCGCAAAACACTGCATCCCATAAGAGAAAACAATACACCCACACATTATCTGAGTTCCAAAGCTCATTGATGTATATATTTGTTATTAAAAGGATATGGGTTCAATATATATTACAAAGTACAGTATACCTATAGTTACATGATTACAACTCACATAGTAAGCAGTTAATACATACAGTTACATGCCATTACATACAGTTTCAGTTACAGGCCAGCGATACAATTACCATTCCCTCCAATGCATCTTATGTCTCTCTCTCTCTGTAAATAAATACAGGAACTGATCTGCCAGCAACTCCTTCATCCTCTGGTCCCAAAAAGCAACTGAGCTCCTGTGTGATCAATGTGTTATCTAGTTTCTGGGGGAGGGGTTCACGATGAGTCACCAGTCCCTTTGTATATGGTAATCAGGTTCAGCCTTGAAGACATCCAAAGGGCTGGCCTGAGTTTCCTGTCCACTGTCCTAATAAGAGTGATTTTAGCTTTTATACATTTAATCATAATTATCCGCTGCAATGTCCCACAACTTCACAACAAGCATCAAATGAATCTACACATCAATCTGGTTGCTTCAGTAGTAAACATGACCGGGCTATCTTGTTTCGTTCAAATAATACACATACATGACACCACTCCATCATATACAATTCTAAATCATCATGATGTCTGGCGCTTGATACCACCACAATTATGTACTGCATGAAATAAGTATCGAATCCATCTCTGTGGCATGTCCGTGTAAATGCGTGTGTTACCATAAATTGCTGTGCTCGCTGCGCGTATTTACAAGTATAGCGACTTATATGTGTGTAGAGTTTGTATGTTCTCTTTATGTAAGATTTTTCACTTCGACAGTCCACCCTTTGGCAGCAAACAATAACTGCCATCAATTATTAACATAACAAAAAATATTTTATACAATAATCGATGACCTATACACAAGTATGTATGCATTTCGCAAATCAGACACTTGACTATATTTGGGGAAGACAGGGAGGAGGACGAGACATCCTCTATATGCACTCGGCGGTCACGGGACCACTGGTTGGGTGTGGGACAACATTCAACCTATAGAGTATGCTGGGACAGTGCTTTGGCCTATAATGTCTGATTTGCGACGAACATTTCACACATACATGTACCTACGTCTTTGTACACTGATGTTTGGATTCGATTGAGGTTCTGCTGGGTAGATGAAGAAGACACAAACAAATCGTGACAGTGACATATAAAATTTTCATGATCTATATATTCCTATCATTTTCTGAACATTGTTTCCATTTCTGGAACGTATGCTAGGTCTGTTTAATAATTGAACAAGGGTTCATAAGTAGTGTCCTTCCTAAATAACATAAACCTTCGGAGTTCGGGGAGAGCCACTCATAAACCTTTCTTCCACATATATTAATGAGCTCTTTATCTGCAATGTGTGAACAGCCATTGTCTGATTTTTTTCTGATTACCTCTGAACTCCATAACTACTAGACCTTTGATTTTTCTCTGATTTTAACAAACTGATCGGCTAATCCTGGGATCCTATAAGGAAATCACTCCTTCCTACAGAACCAGTTCTAGTCCCACACTCGACTCCTCATAAAAAAACCTCGCAAAAATAGAATATCCTGAAAGAAAATGTTTGTCAGCGGGAAAGAGAGAAAAGAGAAATAGAACAAAACAACTCTTGTTCATAACAAATCAATTACAATGACTGGTCTTTCTGCAATCCTTTAGTACGCTCAGGTAGTGTTCAACAGTGCCGCCTCTCAGTCTTCACGGAACAGAGTCTCTGGTGACACGAGGTTCTCTTTGCTTTGCTGAACACACAGTTCACAAACTCGATGAATGTGAGCCATAAACTACTTTGTCACGAGTTCTCTCCGGGTCAGCGACCTTCTTGCAGTGGGACGAGTGGACCCAAATCTCTCTTTCGGCGACCTTTAGTGCTGTCAAAAAACTTGGTATGGTCCTTCCCACCTGTCTATTAGGCAACCTGAGCGTAAGAACAATCACACAGTCTCTTGGTTCACAATCAAGATAGTTAGCATTTGGCATACCAGCAATCAACAGTTTCAAGTTCTTTTGTCAAGTTCTCAAATGCTGGCTCATCTCAATAAGGTACTGTACTGTCACCTCATTGGTGTATTTCTGATCATTGTGCGGATCAATCATGACATGAGGTTGTCTTCCAAAAACAACCCCAAAAAACCCCCCACAAATACCAAAACCAAATTTCGAAGAGGGTGATTCGTTAAGTGAAGATCTGGGAGTGGTTCCGAAGCTACATAATACTAGTGGCAGTATCTATGATCACAATAGTACAATTTCAGGCTTTGCTCCTACTTCTAGGGGTACCATTATCTACACACAAATTTCTGCGCAATTTTTCTTTGCGGTAAACACAGCAGCATCCGTGGCGGCAGGAAATGCCTCTACCCAGTTTGAGAAAACATCAGTGCACACCAATACATAATAATTCCTAAAGGGTGTTAACTGTACGAAGTCGATTTGTATTTCCTGAAAAGTCTGCAGGAGGGATATGGGATGGCTCTGTTGGTATTGCTTTACCAATATTCTTCCTCAAGCAAGCAAAGCAGGTCATTGCTCTCTTACCTGCATGAGAATAGAATCCTGGCGCACACCAGTAGGCTCTCATCAGCCTGCACCTACCCTTTTTGCCTAGATGAGTCAGACCGTGTGCCACCTCAGCTAGACTTGGAAGGTATGCTCTGGGGGCTACTGGCTTACCGTGTCCACCTGCCCACAGTCCTGAGGACTCCTGGTCATACCTCTTTGTCCTCCAGACTGCCTCTTCCTGCAGGGAACACAATTTTTTTGTATCTTAATTTAACTATCGTGTGTTTGCAATGTAGAGTACCATGAGTATAACTCAAAAAAAAGAAAAGAAAAAAGAAACATCTCTAGAGGAGAGAAAGAAGAAGAAAATGAAAAAGAAAATGTCAGGTATGCCATTCACCAACAGGCATATCAGTGTCTTTACAAAATTTCCCTTCACCAGTATTCCCATTCTCCACCCTTTGTGCATGACAAGGCACACTGCAGTAATACTGGTGTCATCGTGCTGTTGAGATATACTGGGTTTGGGCAAAACTCTGAAGGACCTAGGCATGTGGAGTTTGAACTGTACTTGGGTCCATGTATTGTACCACCCTGTGTGAACGCAAAAGATGAAGAGGAAACTGTAGAGAAACAGAATAGAGGTTGGTGACAGATGAGTTTGTAGAGGTGAAGAAGATTTTATAAAAATTTGACAACTGGATTGGGCACTACGGGGAAGTGATTCTCTACTTGGTCTATACCCCTTAAAAAAAATTCTGTGTGTCTTATCTCTACTGGGACTATCCCAGCCATCAATCCAGTGTCCTGTCCATCCTAAGTTCATAGGGAACCCGGTATCTGTGAGATAATTTGCTCTACCTGTGATGGACATGCATCTAGAACAGTAGAATGCGACATTAATCTTCAAGTTTTGTCAAAGGGTAATGTTGCATTTATTTTGTTCTTCCCATTAGCCGAATCTGTGTTTTCTATATGGCTTATGATTCCTTACTATATGTCCCTTGGTCCCGTCTATGTGTTTAATAATGTGGCTTGTGTTTTCTGTCTAGGGGATCTATATTGACTATGTTTCCTACTACTCCCACAATCTCTGGCAAAATGCCCTTCCTTCCTACAAGTGTAACATATTATTGACCATTAGGGATCTGGGGTTTGGACTGATGGGTCTTTCCTGTATGTGCCAGTATACTTACCGTCCTCAACCTCTCCACCTGTTGTTCTCTGCGCCTAGCACTATTCTTGTGATGTTCAATAGCACACTATCTAAGATTAGCTACTGTGACCCCTTTCCAATTTTGCAAAGAAGTCTGCACCCTGACACTCAATGCCTTATTGAGCCGGTCCATTTGCACAGAGACAGCCACCTCCCATTTGCCGAATAAGTGTTTACCAGTGGTCTTATCCAGATGGAGAGTTTTCTATTACTGCAAAAAACAAAAAACAAAAAAAAGTTTAACAAGCTTCTATGTCATGCGAAGTATTTCATTCAATCCTTCTCATCCCGTATTAAGGGTCTGTACATGGTCCAACAAACATTTCCGAGCTCATCTTGACTAGGGGCATTACTAGGAATGAATACTTCTTATATGGTAACTGAAAGAAATACCCTGGGGTTACCTTGTCTCTGTCCGCTTTCCTACTGGCAAATACTAATGTGCGGACAGGTTTTTCTCCATTTCTGACGTTACTTTCTTGATTTTTTGTTTTGTTTTATTTTTGGGTTTTACTATATATGTACACAAATGATACCATACTTACCTGTTCCACTGGTCTCAGCCACTTCCCCCACAGGCTACTGCTCTTCTTTTATCGGTTGGATACTCCTCTGGGTACATGAGAAATGGCTGAAAACAATCAGGTCACCTTCTCCTCCTAAATAAAACTTCAACATTCATTAGTACATATATAGGTTACAGTCATATTTTTCATATTTTTATTATTTTCTATAGTTTGTATGCTGGCCGTAACTGCTTCCACATCTACATATGGCGGTGTACTTGCATTCTCTTTTTTTTTCTTCCTTCTTATTTATTGTTGCTACAAGTTCAAACAATTCTTATATTTCCATTCTTGTCTTATATGACTTTGGTTAAACATACCACCTGCAATACCTTAGGATCAAACTCACCAACCCCTCTTGCTGCCACAGGTTTAAACACTTTGTATGTCTGACCCTTTGTTTTCGGGATTTTATCAGACATATTCTTATCCTTAAGTTCTGCAATACCTCTGGTTCAAAGCTGCCCACCCTAGGGAATGGTACCCTATCTTTGTCAGTCATACATAACCATTCATTGCATAAAACTTCTGTGTGTGAACCATCACTTAGACCACTTCAGATTTTTCACACACGACCTTCTCGGTCCTAACTCTTCTGCTGAACCCTGGCTACCATACGTCCCTTAGTTGAGCAACTGGCTCCCATAATTTGTGGGTCTTGCCTTCTCGGCTATTCCCACAAATACCAAAATACTCAATATAAGGCGACGGTGAAAGTTCTCCGAGCGCTTCCACCCGCTCTCGCCCACGCTGGCCAGTACTACCATACACTGTTGATAGCGAAGGCAATGTACCCAACTTAGGGCTCCTATCAGACCTTACAACACTGTAATTTCTTTCTGTGGAAGTTCTGTTTGGAATATTTTCCTGAGAGAGGCAGCGAAAAATTCCTTTTCGGTATCTTTCAACTGGAATTGTTTGCAGGGTGAAAAACAGAGAAATTAGATAACTATCCTTCACCCTTTCCGATGAAGCCCACCAGGGAGATTTCCCGACGTTGTCAAGGAAAACCCCCTTTGTCTATACAATCACGTCTGCGTATGCTCTTCCACAGCGCATATAACACAATAATATCACGTTGCGCGGTGCAGAACAAACGGACATGTGATGCAATAGCACAGCCTATATATACTAGTTATCTACAGTATATGCCCTACGGTTGCTGTAGACCACTTAGCCTAGACCACTCCAGACCACTTTAGTTGTATGGAATACCACTTCAGACCACTTCAGACCACTTCAGTTCCTAATAACGCAGGGTAGCGAACCCTACGCCACCGGGCCTCTGCTAACCCGGTGTTACCACTTCAGACCACTTTAGACCACTTTAGACCACTTTAGTTCCTTAAGTTCAATATCCACTCACTCCTACGTTCGCTCACTCAAATACACTTCGATTTTTCTGTACAGAAAATTTTAATTCATTCAGATAGGCAGCTTTACCCCCATAGGCAATACAGTTTTTAAAGTATATTTAGAGTAACCTACTTTTGAAATCTGATAGTTTTGTGCTATTGTATTAAATGTCTCCCACCTTTGAACTAAACTACACTATTGTGTAATTTGTACTTAGCGCCCGCATTCTTATGCAGTTTGCGTAAACACGCGACCGTGCGTGTCTCTTACGCTGCGTGCGCAGTCCTTTACTTTGTCTGAGACACGTGTACAAAACCCTGCGTCTGCAATAAAACAAATCCCACAACTTCTATAAATGTGAGCAATACTAACTATAATCGCTCACTTAACACAACACACAGTTTCTTTCTGTATAAACCTTTACAACCAGGCCAGACTGCGTTTGTGCTTTAAAACATTTATTTTAGTTTTAACTATATAGCAACAAATGTATTCGGTTTCACACAGATCTATAATGACTCTAGCAATGATCAATAATTTAAATGATATGATTCAGATTGGATAGCTATCCTGCAGAACATACACTGATATAAACACACACATAATTGTAATAATATTATATATAATATATATATATATATATATATATATATACCACTTGACTCTCATAGAACCCCCACACAGTACACACCTACTGAATGAATGCATTTCCTTCAAAGTCTCTAATTTGCATAACATAGGTTCATATGCCTGTTCAAGAGGGTAGTGGGACAGGTTAATTAACATTTCAATGGCTATCCTAAACTAGCAAGCAGATTTAACTAAATCCTGGAGGATAAAGAAAAAAACTTTGTTTATATCTGTGTGTAATTCATACATCAAGTATTCATCTATTAACTCTCACTAGGCCCAGCTGAAACTATTTGTAATTGACTATGGCATGGGTTAAATAAATGCATTGGTAACTCATAAATGGTGTTTCATGTGACCAAGGAATGCTGATTATTCTGAGCAGTGAAAATCAGCCATTTAGAAAATGACCTTCCCAAAATGGCCGCTGCTCCTCCCCCTTCCACATCCATGAGGGTTACACAAAATGGTGGACAGGCCATGTGGTTAGTCCAAAATGGAGGACAGACCATGCGGCTTCCTTTGTCACAAAGAAATCACACATCATACAAGCACCAGAAGTTATTTTAGGCCTGAGTTAAAAATAAAAACTATATCAAGGCTATGCAGCAACTTTTAAATATACTTTTAAACCTAATTAAACAGATAAACAATCCAATCTGAATCAAACACAATATGACTTATTTGAACCTTGTTTTGCAACAATAAAAATACATTTTAGCATCTTAAATATTATGACAAACGCATTGTCCCTTGAATTTCATATCAGCGTCTTACTAATAACACAACAATACACACGGATATGATTTTCTCAGCTTTAGGATGTGTCCATCACAAGCTGATCGACCACAGCATCGCGTTTATAATGTACAGTGCATCATTAAGAACGTGATATCGCGGACTAGCCCCCATCTGTGAATGCCAAATTGATTTCTCACAAATATTTAAAATGCCCGCTCTAATATATATTGTAAATGCCTGCACCTCTTATTACCATATCTCATGAATGTGCGCTATACATCGCAAAACACTGCATCCCATAAGAGAAAACAATACACCCACACATTATCTGAGTTCCAAAGCTCATTGATGTATATATTTGTTATTAAAAGGATATGGATTCAATATATATTACAAAGTACAGTATATCTATAGTTACATGATTACAACTCACACAGTAAGCAGTTAATACATACAGTTACATGCCATTATATACAGTTTCAGTTACAGGCCAGTGATACAATTACCATTCCCTCCAATGCATCTTATGTCTCTCTCTGTAAATAAATACAGGAACTGATCTGCCAGCAACTCCTTCATCCTCTGGTCCCAAAAAGCAACTGAGCTCCTGTGTGATCAATGTGTTATCTAGTTTCTTGGGGAGGGGTTCACAATGAGTCACCAGTCCCTTTGTATATGGTAATCAGGTTCAGCCTTGAAGACATCCAAAGGGCTGGCATGAGTTTCCTGTCCACTGTCCTAATAAGAGTGATTTTAGCTTTTATACATTTAATCATAATTATCCGCTGCAATGTCCCACAACTTCACAACAAGCATCAAATGAATCTACACATCAATCTGGTTGCTTCAATAGTAAACATGACCGGGCTATCTTGTTTCGTTCAAATAATACACATACATGACACCACTCCATCATATACAATTCTAAATCATCATGATGTCTGGCGCTTGATACCACCACAATTATGTACTGCATGAAATAAGTGTCGAATCCATCTCTGTGGCATGTCCGTGTAAATGCGTGTGTTACCATATATTGCTGTGCTCGCTGCGCGTATTTGCAAGTATAGCGACTTATATGTGTGTAGAGTTTGTATGTTCTCTTTATGTAATATTTTTGACTTCGACAGGTCTCAAACAGAAACCGAGGAAATACCGTCTCCTGAAGTCCAGTCTGGAATATCTGGGACATGTGGTCTCGGAGGAAGGGGTGAGGCCCACCCCGACAAACTTGCCACAGTCCAAGGGTGGAAGACTCCGGGCAGTGTGACGGAGTTGAGAGCATTACTTGGATTGGTGGGCTACTACAGGCGGTTTATACGGGACTTTGCTAAGATCGCGGGACCACTACATGAATTACTGCGAGGTGTTGCTACCGATGTACGGAACCAGGCAGTGGCATGGAATCATGCTCAGGAGGATGCCTTTTCTTGTCTGAAACAGGCCCTCACCCAGGCTCCAGTACTGGCTTATGCCAACTTTGATAAGCCATTTATATTGTACACCGACGGGAGTCACCAAGGGCTGGGGGCTGTACTCTCCCAGATACAGGAAGGCCAGGAACAAGTGATTTTTATGGATAACAACCCTTTGTCACACCTGAACACAGACAAGTTGGGAGCTTTGGAACAATGCTGGGTGGTTCATTTGGCAAAATTCTCGTTCAAGATTCGATACCGGCCAGGAAGGGTGAATACGAATGCTGATGCCCTGTCCGGCTATCCAGTGGAGTCACCTACTGGTCCCACGGATGAGGAGCAAGAAGGGCAGGAGATCCCTGACCTCACCAGGATGATTCCCCCTTCGGCAGACCCAAAGATGATGTGTGGAATTTTGGTACGGAAAACCTTGCCGGACTGGGCTGTGGAACAAGGGCGGGATCAGGATGTGCAATTTGTCCGCAGGTGGAAGGAAATGGATCACTGGACTTTCTCTTCGGAAAGACTACAACTTAGCCCGTGGGGTAGGAAGCTGCTCCATCAATGGGATTGGATGTCCATACGGGAGGGGGTGTTATGTCGACAGGCTTACCTTGAGCAGGAGCTTCGGAAGGTGTGGCAGATCGTTCTTCCTAAAGATCTGGCCTGTGCTCTGGTGACCGAAGCACACGAAGAAGGGGCCCATTTCGGAGCTGAAAAGACGCTACAGTGGATCCGTTGGCAGTATTTCTTCCCAGGCTTGCAGACAATGGTTGAAGAGGTGTGCCAGACGTGTAGAAGATGTGCCGTTATGAAGGGTGGCGAGCAGCGGGCACCGGTACAGACCATTAGGACCACAAGACCCCTCGAACTCCTCATGGTGGACTATGTTTTGATAGGGGAGTTGGTGCATAGGTATCAATATGCCATAGTGATGACCGACCACTTTACTAAATTTACAGTAGTTGTCCCTACCATGTTGTTGAACATTTTATCTGCAGATATGGCTGCCCTGAGCGCATCCATTCCGATCAAGGTGCGTGTTTTCAAGGCTGGGTAATAGACCGACTGTGCCGCACCTATGGCATGCACACCATACCACCCGCAGGGACCACACCATACCACCCGCAGGGAAATGGTGCCTGTGAGCGATTTAATCGGACTTTGCTACAGATGTTGAGGGTCCTAGAGGCCGAAAAGAAGTGGAGTTGGCCTGACTTCGTCCCAGAATTGGTATGGGTGTCTAACAATCAAGTACACCGGACCACTGGTTTCTCGTCGTATTTTTTGCTGTTTGGCCGACCAGGGAAGGAATTACAAGACCTTGATCTGTCCCCACCCACGGATGACGATCAGTGGAAACACAGTGGATGGATCGAGGAGCAGAAATGGCGCCTAAAACTTGCCAGGGATGTGGCGGCGCGGAACATCGGGTCCAAACGGCACCCTAGCCCTGAATGGACATTGGGAGGACCATTTGCTGAGGGTCAAAGGGTGCTAGTCCGAGAGAAGCGACTTGGGAACAAGCTGAGCGAGCGATGGGAGGTGATGCCTTATGTTGTGCAGCGGCGGGTGTCTCCTGACAACCCGGTCTATGAAATGAAGGCGGAGGACAGTAGCGGTCATGTCCGCACTTTACATCGGAACATGCTGCGGCCGTGCTTCTTTGAGGATTTGCTTCCCCTAGAGGCGATCCCAGAGGTCACCCCGGGACTGGATGAAGATGATTGGTGGGTCCCGCCATCTGACGTAATACAAGAGCCCTTGCTGTCGGAGGGATTAGCAGTGGCCACGGACCCAGTAGGATCTGTTTCACCCCCACCTGCTCTGCCCAGGCGCTCTACCCAAACAACGTTGGAAATGCCAGCCCCCCTCTTTGCGGATCCAAACTTTGAGTGGATGACGGCTCGCATCTTTGTAGGGACTACAAAGGAAACAGGGGGGGGGGGGGAAATGTTAGCGGGCACCATGCTGTGGGAACAAGGGAGGTCTCTCACCTCCGTTTCCCCCGGGCGGGCGGCGGTACGTGGTGGGATGCGGTGGCGCGGTGAGCTTCTGGGACAGAGGGGCTTGCATCCGTTGGGATTCAATCCCCTCCAATCACATCGCGGCCATTTGAGTTTGGCGCCGGGCGTAAGCCAATTGAGGCTCTCGCCCGGTCAGCCAATAGGAACGAGCCGCGACGATCCAATCAGGGCTCGTTGCGTCATAGCTCCGCCCCCTCCCAGCATCATATAACAGACGCTGCGGAGCGGGAGAAGTCAGTCGAGCGTCGGAGCCGGAGCAGGGAAGAGCTCCAGAAGAGAGGCAGGAGCCAGCAGCAGAAGGAGACCCGGCGGCTGGAAGAAGAGGAGGCGGCGGCCGAGGACCAAGAGGAGGCGGAGCCCGGGATCCAGCGGCGGAGGTCCGGCGGAGAGTGCTGCAGTGTGTGGGCAGCAAAAGAGCTAACGAAGCTCCCCACTGCAGCCTCTCCCTACGAACCGGGTAGGAGGACTTGGGCCGTCATCACAATCCTCTAGACCACCAGGTGTTCAGGCAATAGGCCTGTGGGCATAAACAGGCAATAGGCCTGAGTTGCAGATAGGAGTACGGGCCACCATCTTGTCAGTAGTAACCTTGGCAATAGGCCAAGGTTACTTCTACCCTTTGTTAGGCAGGCATTAGGCCTAGACGCACTACAGACTTAGGGCCTGCGGGGGCATAGAAGCATTAGGCCAAGGTGACCTCTACCTTCTGTTAGGCCGGCATTAGGCCTGGGCGCACTACAGGCTTAGGGCCTACAGGGACATAGGAGTATTAGCCACAGGTATAATTTGTAATCTTGGCGCTAGGCTTCGATGCTCCATTTTAGGGGCGCGGTCCAGACAATGCAGACGTGTCTGCGTGACGTCACATGCAGCCGCTGCGACCTTTAACATGGCAAGTAGTTGTCTGCCTTTGCAGCTAGGCTGCGCAGGCAGAGGGCTACTCGAAACATGCAAAAACATTGCTGCTGTGAGATGTTCTCGCATATCTGTGGGGGAGAGGGGCTGGATCCGGGCATGTGTTTTTTCGCACATCTACGATCAAGTCTGAATTAGGACCATTGTTACATAGCGGTGATACATATTATGCAGAAACTGCAGAATGAACTGAATTATAAAACTGCCCTAGTTTTATAATTTTATTAAAAATATTTCCCCAAGTGGCCTAATTATTATCAATTATTTTCTTTGGGTTATCATCTGAAACCGCTTGTGTTAGGTGGGAACCTGCAAATATTACATTTTCCCCGAATGTATCTACGGGGTACCACTGTTTGCTGCAGCACCCCATTTTGGACTGAAAAACAACCCCCACAGACTTTGCATTCCGGATCTTGGCCCCAGTAATTAACACCACCTTATGATAGCGTTAGCCAATGTAGCTTATAAGCTACATACCACACAATTTAATGGGAGAGGGATCTGTAGGCTCCCTCTCTGGCACTCTCCAATCACACTTTACTTTAAAACATCGCTAGGACAAGCTCCTATTGGAGACCCTGTCTCTCCATGTGTTTAATGATACATGCTGACGATACAGTATTTTGGGGTAGAAGTATTAACCTAGAGAAGGCATAAGGAAGTGATAAACCGCTGATAAAGCAGTGTTAAGTGCAAGGTGATAATGCACCAGCCAATCAGCTCCTAACTGTTAATTTACATATGGGAGCTGATTGGCTGGTGTGTTTATCACCTTGCATTTATCACTGGTTTATCACTTCCTTATGCCTTCCCCAGGTTAATACATCTGCCCCTCTATTTCTTATTGCCCCAAACAGCGGCGATAGAAAGTTATAATTATCGGGTCACAAACCCACAACCTGTAATGGTTTACAAAGTAGCATCTTTTAAATCTAATTTTAATCTCAAAATGCAATGTCTGGAGAGTTCATGGAAATGAGCAGCATTATCAAGGGGAAACCAGTGATGACCGAGCACTGGAACCAGCAATATGCTACTTGTGTTATAATGGTAAGGCCAACACACTCTAAAGCGTGAAGAGTGATGACCTGCTCAGCATTTAGCAATAGCAGCCACAGTGGTATCTGGTTTAGGTTAATATAATAATATAGGGTAGAAATTGGCAGTGTAGTCATCAATTAAATTAACCAGACCACAAGATAGAGGGTTAGTACTATAAATAGAGAACATGACCCTTTTATATATGATTCCTAATATGCAAACTGCGAACAGCTCTTCCCAGCCAACCTTGGCTCTGAGCTTCACAGTAATATTAGCAGTACAAGTACCAGAGTTTAACATTAATTCCACCTGTCTGGGCCCTGTTTAAATAGCAAAAGATCAAAGCAATTATTCTTCAAAAAAGTTATGTATAAAGTAAAAGAAATAATTAAAAAATCGAATATTATACAAAAAAAGTTACAATGAAAGCACTTTTTTTCTTTATAAATATAGGTGAATATCCTATTAGCAGAAAAAAACAGGCTGATATCGCGGTTTTAGCCCGATGGTGAGCATCGGACTAGCCTATTACAGCCCGTTTTGTTTGTCCGAAAAATGTGCCGCGATCGCCCAATAACACATGGGATATGGGATAAGTTCCCAAACCCATGTGTTATGGGTCTGAAGGGCTGCTTATTGCGGATTATGCTTTAGATTGTAAACTCTCACGAGCAGGGCCCTCTTCCCTCATGTGCTTATCCTTTGTCTTACTTTAATAATCTTCAACTGTACCACATCCAGCAGTCTTCTGCCACCTGATACTTATTCCAGTGTCATCTGCTGATGTAGCTATGTTTATTTACCCTGTACTTGTCCTATATTGTCATCAACTGTAAGTTGCTGTTTTCCTGTTTGATTATTTATGTACTCTGTAATTGGGCGCTGCGGAACCCTTGTGGGGGCCTTATAAATAAAGGATAATAATAATAATATTATGCTCCGCATACATGAGGCATGCAAAGCATAATACCCGATAAGTGCTGACATTGATGGATGCGGCATCGTGGCTAATAGGATAGCCCCCAGCGAACCTATTAGCAGCGGTTAATTACCGCTGCTAACAGGATATCCCCCAGGGTATTGCTTCCTTAAAGGGGGTACTCACGGAGTGATATTCTAAGCAATCTGACTAGATTGCTTAGAATATAAGCCTGATCGCTCCGTGTGTAGCCCTTGCAGCGATAGCGATGCGCAGCCCCGCGCATCGCTATCGCTGCTAGATTGGCCTGCCGTGCAGGCCACTCTAGCGGGTCGCTCACTTCACCCGCTGGGTGAAGTGAGCGGCCCCCCGTCTCCCCCCGCACGCTCAGCACAGGTCGCGCTGTGCTGAGTGGCAAAAGAGATGTGTACTGAGCGGTTCGCTCAGCATACATCTCTCGCCGCATCGGCCCGTCTATATGGGCCTTTACAGGGGAAGGCTCCTAAAACAATGTGCAATAATTAAATAAAAGCAAGCCCATTATTTTCATCTTTGCTGTATTTAAAATTTTACTAATGATTACCTGATGTTAACACTATAATGCAGGGTAAATAGTCCTATTGCTGATAGCACTATAATGCGTCACTTCAATTAGCGGCAGTAGTGGGCTGAGGTGCAGAAATATGATTTGGCCCCCCCACCATCACTACGCTCAAAAAACAACCTGTAGATACAGGAGTTTACAAATCTTCTTTCTCTTGCGTTTATTACACTATGGGCAGAATGTAATGGAGTCCAAGTCCGACCGAATTTAGGCTTTTTTTAAAAGGGGAAATCATTTGCAAGGCATGGTTATACCTTGTAAATGACTGACCCTTTAAAAAAAAAGTCTGAGTTCAGACGGCATCCCGCACGTCGGGCAAACTTGGACTCCATTACGTTCCACTCTTTATGTGAGATATATAGTGTAGTAAATGCAATACAAATAAAATTTGTAATCTCCAGAGACGACAACAAGCACAAACTCATACCCCCATCACAGCTCACTTACCCCTCATAGCTCACCTCCCCCTCACAGCACAACACTAACAGCATACCTCCCAACTGTCCCGATTTTCGTGGGACAGTATTGTTTTTTTGGGTCTATCCCGCTGTCCCTCCAGCGGGCCGCAATGTCCCGCGGTGGGGGAGGGGGGGGGTGCAGTTCGGAGGCTCCTGCACTCGCTGCTCTGCTCAGTTCAGAGCAGAGCAGCGGTGAATAGACGATAGTCTATTCCAGTGAGGCAGAGGGACTGGGGGCGTGCCAGCAGCTCACAGACATGCCCCTTTTCAATATGCCATGCCCCTTTTCGGTGGCGCGCAGCTGCGCCGCGCGAGTTGTCCCTCCTTCGTAACAGCAAATGTTGGGAGGTATGCTGACAGTCAGTGGTGCAGAGGAGGGGGGGGGGGGGGGAATACTTTTTACCCACGCCTGTTGTAAGGGCCCAGGTCCTGCTGCCCACCCCTCCCCTTTTGCAGAGGCACGGTTGGCCGCACTTAGTATGTAATTTTTAATATTCTCTAAGGAGGGGGTCTGGCCACACCTCCCCCACATTGGATACACCCCCTCCCTGTAACAGGGCCTGGCAAAGTTGTCTGCGTCCCTGCTCACAGCTTACCTCCCACTCACAGTGCAACCCTGACTGATCCACTCACAGCTCACCTCCCCCTCCCAGCGCAACACTGACTGACTGATCCCCTCACAGCGCATCACTGACTGATGACTTCACAGCGCCACGGTGACTGATTCCCTCACAGCGTAACACTGACTGATCCCTTCACAGAACAATACTGACTGATCCCCTCACAGCGCAAACTGACTGATTCCCTCACAGGCAGGGCCAGCTCTACCATTAGGCAACTTTAGGCGGCCACTTAGTGGCACTGGCCCTTGGAGGGCGCCACTGAATTCATCTAGCAAAAAACTGAAGGATGTCGCTGTTTTTACCCTGCGCTGGCTGCTATTGCGGGTCTAATCAGTTTCAGCTCAGCACTTCTTCCGTGCTGACACGTGTAACATCAAGTCAGGTTAAGGCACATAAGAGCCGGATGTAACTATGGCTCTCAAGGGGTGCCCCCATGGCTGCTACTCATAGCCCAGATGCACCTCCTCCGGGCCCCTGGATCCCAGCTCTCCAGCAACAAGCAGCACCTGATTACATATCTGCACCCAGCAGCGTCGCTGCAATGCTGCTACCGTCTGTAAGAGGAACCATGCAAATTAGGAGGAAAACAAGGAAACAACTTTTAAGTAAGTAACCCAGGGAGGATTCTGCAGGACTACAGACAGTACAGACCTTACAGCGCATTGGGTGGTATGGACTTGTAAACAGCATAATAGGGAAAACACAGGCACTGGGGCACAATACAGTACATATGGAGGGGGCTCAGCAATAAACTTACAGATGGGGGTATGGAACACAGTAAGAAGCATACAAATATATGTATGTATGTATGTATGTTGTATGTATGTATGTATATATATATATGTATGTATGTATGTATGTATGTTGTATGTATGTATGGTATACACCATACTTGCCTACTTTTGAAAACTAGTTTCAGGGAGATTGTAGGTGTAAGCAGAGTGCAGCATGTCACAGTCCACCCAAAGGGTGTGTCTAGCTCCACCTATGGGCGTATCTATTGCCACTAAGAGGTGTGTCCTGCAGTGGCAGGTGCGCACTCCAGTGACTATAAGCAAATTAGTATGTTTTAATTGTTTTGTCTCACCCAAAATGGCCATCTCCATATAGGACACAATCCTTAAAACATGGATTTTCAGGGGGCTGCATTTATAGTGAATCTAGCTTTTACAACAGACCTGCTAAAACCAGAGCTGTAACGATGTGTGTGCCAGTTGTGCCTCGCACACAGCCCAGTCGCCCTGAGGGCGCAACGGCCAGCATTCCATGTCAGCGGCTTGTAATGAGTCAGAATGACTCATTACAAGCCGCCTGTGCAGTGTGCGCCAGAGGAGAAGAAGAGCAGAGTCAGGGGAGGACCCGGAGGAGGAGGAGGGAGGGGGACTGGAGCCGCAGCAGCACTATGTAATTGGTAGCGGCGCCGCTGCAGCTGTCCCTCTCCTTCCGCATTGGCTATCTATCTATCTATCTATCTATTTTTTCTGCCTTACTGTGTAAAAGGGGACGCTGTTTGCTGTACTGTGTAAAAAGAGGGACGCTGTCTGCCGTAATGTGTAAAAAGGGGACGCTGTCTGCCGTAATGTGTAAAAAAGGCACGCTGTCTGCCGTAATGTGTAAAAAGCTTGTGTGCATTTCCTCAAGGGGGATCCGGTCTGAAGATCAACAGTGTCTAGGTCGACAATGTTTAGGTCGACAGTCACTAGATCGACATGTTTTCAAGGTCGAAAGGGTTTATAGGTCGACATGTTCTAGGTCGACAGGTCAAAAGGTCGACATGAGTTTTTCACATTTTTTTTCTTTTTTTCGAACTTTATCATACTTAAAGATCCACGTGGACTACGATTGGAATGGTAACCTGTGCCAAGGGCAGCGGTAGCGGAGCGAGGCACCTTGTCCGAAGCATGGCGAGCAAAGCGAGCCATGCGAGGGGACATGGTGCACTAATTGGGCTTCCTGGTCACTGTACGAAGAAAACAACACCAAAAAAACATGAAAAACTCATGTTGACCTGTCGACCTAGAACATGTCGACCTAGAAACCCTGTAGAGTTTCAAACCCTGGCGACCTAGTGACTGTCGACCTACAGTGGTTGACCTAAACATTGTCGACCTAGACACTGTCGATCTAATGATCCACACCCTCCTCAAGGTACTGCGGTTTCCTCCCACAATACAAAAATATACTTGTAGTATAATTAATTAGGCTCACAGTTAATTGGCTCCAAGTAAAAATAACCCTATCGTGAATGTGTGTGCCTGTACATGTGGTAGGGAATATCGATTGTAAGCTCCACTGGAGCAGGGACTTACGTAAAACCAAATATTCTCTGTAAAGCGATGCGGAATATGTGTGCTATATAAACTGGCCATAAAAAATAAAATAGAAAAACAAAAACAGCATTTAAATTTAAACATTACTTTGGCCTATACAACCATTGAAGAGCAATTTGACATAAAATCGATGCAAGGGACGACATAAGCCATGTTTAGGGATACCCATGCTTGAAAACAGACCGTGACATCACATTTGCTCTAAATTAACCCCCAAAACTATTAGATCACCTGTGCTCAAGCAGGAATATACTTAAAACATGGATTTCAGGGGGCAGCATTTAAATCTAGCTTTTACAAAAGATCTACTAACACTTGACAAGCCTAAACAATAGCGTAGACTAGAGCATCCCTATCCTAACCCTAAACATTAACCCTAATACCCTATAACTGGTCCAACTGTCATTCCAAACATCTCCCTTACCATAACCCCTAACCTTAATATCTAAACTAGGGGGTGGGTTAGGATTAGGCTGTGGAGAAGGGGGTCCTGATGATCGGCATGCCACTGTCGGTCTTTTGACCACCGGCATGGTAAGCACCGGGATCCCGTACCAAACCCATCCCTATAACACTGACCCTATACTGTAACACTAACACTGTCCCTATAACATTGACCCTATACTGTAACACTGACACTGTCCCTATAACTCTGACCCTATACTGTAATATGGACACTATCCTATAACACTGACACTATCCCTATAACACTGACTGTATACTGTAATAATAACACTATCCCTATGATATTGACCCTATCCTGTAACACTGGCAGTTCTCCTCCTAGGATGAGTGATGAATAATCACAGCAACACAGAAAGAGGTCTGTCAGTAAACACTGGCTCATGTTGGTAACACACTGAGTTGACACTCAGCACCCACTTTGTTCCTTTTTTCCAGCCAAGCCATGCCCTCCATCCATGATGCAAGCTTCTTTATGTGATTTTCTTACATTTTAAATAGGTCACCACTGCTGTGCTGCTGCTGCTGCCGCCTCCTCCGCCACTGTCACCTCTGCCATGCACACAGCCTCTCCTGCTACTGCTATGCAGCCACTGCTACCCATAACCCCGTCGGCATTTAAGTAACACAATGTCACAGCCCACGCTGGCCCCGCCCCTGCACTTCTGGACTGGCGCATGACAGGGAGATAGTGAGTGTACTTGCAGAAAGTTGGCGCCCACAGTGTGTGACCCTGTCCCAGTGCTTTCCCACCACCGGCTCCCTGTTTACCTCATATCGCTGCCAGTGGTGACAAGGAGATAGTGAAGGACTGAGGAGGTAGGAGTGATGGGGAGATAGTGGGTGACTGGGGAGACAGGGAGATAGTGGGTGACTGAAGAGGTAGGGGTGACAGGGAGATAGTGGGTGACTGGGGAGACAGGGAGATAGCGGGTGACTGAGGAGGTAGGGGTGACAGGGAGATAGTGGGTGACTGGGAGACAAGGAGATAGTGGGTGACTGGGGAGACAGGGAGATAGTGGGTGACTGAGGCAGGAGTGACGGAGATAGTAGGTGACAGGTACATAGTGGGTGACTGAGGCAGGGGTGACAGAGAGATAGTGAGTGACTGATGAGGCAGGAGTGAAAGGGAGATAGTGGGTGACTGATGAGGCAGGGGTGACAGGGAGATAGTGGGTGACTGAGGCATGAGTGACAGGAAGATAGTGGGTGACTGAGGCAGGGGTGACAGGAAGATAGTGGGTGACTGAGGCAGGGGTGAAAGAGAGATAGTGGGTGACTGATGAGGCAGGGGTGACAGGGAGATAGTGGGTGACTGATGAGGCAGGGGTGACAGGGAGATAGTGGGTGACTGATGAGCCAGGAGTGACAGGGAGATAGTGGGTGACTAATGAGGCAGGGGTGATAGGGAGATAGTGGGTGACTGATGAGGCAGGGATGACAGGGAGATAGTGGGTGATTGAGGCAGGGGTGACAGGAAGATAGTGGGTGACTGAGGCAGGGGTAAAGGGAGATAGTGGGTGACTGATGAGGCAGGGGTGACAGGGAGATAGTGGGTGACTGATGAGGCAGGGGTGACAGGGAGATAGTGGGTGACTGATGAGCCAGGAGTGACAGGGAGATAGTGGGTGACTAATGAGGCAGGGGTGATAGGGAGATAGTGGGTGACTGATTAGGCAGGGATGACAGGGAGATAGTGGATGACTGATGAGGCAGGAGTGAAAGGGAGGTGGTGGGTGACTCATGAGGCAGGGGGACAGGGAGATAGTGGGTGACTGATGAGGCAGGGGGACAGAGAGATAGTGGGTGACAGGTAGATAGTGGGTGACTGAGGCAGAGGTGACAGGAAGATAGTGGGTGACTGAGGCAGGAGTGAAACAGATATAGTGGGTGACAGGTAGATAGTGGGTGACTGAGGCAGGAGTGAAAGAGACATAGTGGGTGACTGATGAGGCAGGAGTGAAAGGGAGGTGGTGGGTGACTGATGAGGCAGGAAGACAGGGAGATAGTGGATGACAGGTAGATAGTGGGTGACTGAGGCAGGGGTGACAGGAAGATAGTGGGTGACTGAGGCAGGAGTGAAACAGAGATAGTGGGTGACAGGAAGATAGTGGGTGACTGTGGCAGGAGTGAAAGAGAGATAGTGGGGGACTGATGAGGCAGGAGTGACAGGGAGATAGTGGGTGACTGATGAGGCAGGAGTTAAAGGGAGATAGTGGGTGACTGATGAGGCAGGAGTGAAAGGGAGGTGGTGGGTGAATGATGAGGTAGGGAGACAGGGAGATAGTGGGTGACTGATGAGGCAGGAGTGAAAGGGAGGTGGTGGGTGAATGATGAGGTAGGGAGACAGGGAGATAGTGGGTGACTGATGAGGCAGGAGTAAAAGGGAGGTGGTGGGTTACTGATGAGGCAGGGGGACAGGGAGATAGTGGGTAACTGATGAGGCAGGGGTGACAGGGAGATAGTGAGTGTGCTTGTAGAAAGATGGTACCCACAGTGTGTGACCCTGTCCTAGTGCTTTCCCATGACCGGCTCCCTACTTACCTCATCTCACGGTCCTGGCACTCTTTGTGGGCAGTGCAGCAGAGATGCAAGCACATCTCGGGAGGCTGCAGTGGAAAGCAGTCGGGATGGAGAAGGCAGGGTCAGCAACAGAAATCTTGAATCCCGGCACACTGATACCTCTGGCAGACGGTAGTTCTAGCTCCCATTAGGTTGCCCAGGGCACAACAGCAGGTACAGAACATGGAAGGGACGGCGGCGCAGCACAAAGTATAATTATGTTGTGTTATTCATATGTGCAACGCAGCACATGACTAGGGGGGACAGGGGTAACTTTGGAAGGAAGCGGTGTCTTGATAAAAAATTTTTTTCGAAAGTGCATTGCTCTGGACAAGCGGTCGGCACAGTTTCTAAATTGGCCGGTGCAGTAGATACGAGAGGGGGAGGGGACGACAACATTGGAACAAGAAGGAGGCAACATCTAGGGAACAGTAGAGGGAGGGGGGATGACTAGGGAACAGTAGAGGGAGGAGGGATGACTAGGGAACAGTAGAGGGAGGGGGGATGACTAAGGAACAGTAGAGGGAGGGGGGATGACGGGAACAGTAGAGGATAGGGGGGATGACTAGGGAACAGTAGAGGGAGGGGGGATGACTGGGGAACAGTAGAGGGAGGGAGGATGACTAGGGAACAGTAGAGGGAGGGGGGATGACTAGGGAACAGTAGAGGGAGGAGGGATGACTAGGGAACAGTAGAGGGAGGGGGGATGACTAAGGAACAGTAGAGGGAGGAGGGATGACTAGGGAACAGTAGAGGGAGGGGGGATGACTAAGGAACAGTAGAGGGAGGGGGGATGACTAGGGAACAGTAGAGGATAGGGGGGATGACTAGGGAACAGTAGAGGGAGGGGGGATGACTAGGAAACAGTAGAGGGAGGGGGGATGACTAGGGAACAGAAGAAGGGGGGTGACTAGGGACAACAGAACTTTCCCAAATCTATATTAGACACTGCAGACTGGCCACACTGTAGGTAATAAGTGACCAATTACTGTGCAAGTTGTGTGACCCTCCAGACCCCAACCCTGTGATCCTAATCCTCCCTCCTGCCCAGGACAGGGCAGCAGCCTGCCCACAACGTCTGCTGCTTTATTACACCGAGCAGCTGTGGTCCCTTCCCACCAACGTGTTAATGGGAGAACGCGCATCACAACTCTCCTGGCTTCCTCCGCTACAAAGCGCTGCCGCTGATCCACTCTCTCCTCCATCCCTCACCTACCCACTCTTCTCCGAGAAGGCAGTGGTGCTGCCATCCACATGTGGCGCTCTACGCGGCTGCGT
Organism: Pseudophryne corroboree; assembly: GCF_028390025.1. NCBI lineage: Eukaryota > Metazoa > Chordata > Amphibia > Anura > Myobatrachidae > Pseudophryne > Pseudophryne corroboree. The sequence continues at coordinate 102,808,453 of NC_086448.1, forward strand.
AGTTAGTGTAACGGGCGAACTGGCCCTGCTTGGGGGGAAGGAACAGATCACCACTGCCGCTTTCAAGAAAATCCTCTTCTAAACGGCCACCGCTGCTCAGTGCACGGAGGACAGAGCCCCGCGGTGGCCGGCATTTACATAAAATTACGTCCACGTCATGACATCGCCCGTGAAACCCCGCCCCCCAGCATTCAGAAAATGCCGGGGGCGGGGACTGCACAGGTCATGTCATGATGTGGACAGGCCCGCCCATCAGCATTCCGGACTCGCCCATGCTCAGTCCGCATTTTCTGTGAGCTGTACAGAAAAACCGTGAGGACTCTGTGGTTTTACGGGGCAGCGGGAGGGTCACTTAAAAAACGGGAGCCTCCCGCTGAATGCGGGAGGGTAGGCAACCCTGGTATACACATACAATGAAATCCTGAGTCTTGTTGGAGAAAGAGCGCTATACAAATAAAATTATTATTAATTATTATTATTATCATTATTATTATTATTATTATTATTATTATCATTATTATTAAATAGCCCAACCAGGCCCTAAAACGTGAAATTGGCCTCAGTGTCCTATACAATTCCTAACATGCCAGCTAGCGTGTATGCATAGGAAGAAAGAATGGTCGTCACGTAAGGATTTGAAAGTGAAAGTATATTGTGAACAAAGTTTGTACCCTGTATACTTTTTGACTTTAAAAGTCCTTGAGTGTTGCCACTTTTCTCTGTATATGTATAATGATGCAATCCACCCCAGCCCTTCTAGTGGCCACCTGCATCTCCCCTCTGGTCTGTACCAATTTTTCACTCTCCAAATTTCTATTGAAAGTATAGGAAAGCGGGTGACCACGCCCCTTTTACCTGTGACCACGCCCCTTCCTCAATGTGTACCGATTTTTATGTGTAAAGTGATGGAGGGTATGCACTGACTGATCCCTTCACAGCACAACACTGACTGATCCTCATGTAGTTCTGTTTTCATGAAGGGGAATGGTAGGGTTGGACTGGGCTAGCCTCACTGCCTGCCCCCCCCCCCCCCCCCCCCCTCTATGGATCAGGTCCCAGACTATGCAATTGAATTATACATTATACATATGTTACCTTATACTGCACAGAACTATGGTGTATTCTCTACAGTGCATTTCACTTATAATTCTGGTAAATTATCATGCATGCACTACCAGCATTTACTATATATCATTATCAAGGGGCCCAGACAATGCACTCTCTAATGGTTAGGCAAACCATTGTAGTGGCTGGCCACACCCCCTCTGAAGGCTGGCCACACCCCTAAACATGGGCCCCTACTACGGCATCCCCCCGGTGGGCCCCTCATGCCCCAGTCCAACACTGGGGATTGGCCCTCATTCACTTCTCCATCCTCTACCAGACTGCCTACTGCACACCTCTCCTTCGTCCTGGTCCACGTCGGCGTAATCATTACAGTACTGACTCATTACAGTACTGCTGACATTGCTGCTGATTGAATGGGCTGGCCCATTCATTTCCGTGGACCCCAGCGCAACACACCATGGTTGCGTATATACAGTATTTACCATATACGATACCCCTCCGGTAATTGAGTGAAAAATACATATTTTTGTATGCACCTCTATGGGACCAACTTGGTCCGACCAAGTGAAAATCCGTGATGAATTCACCTCTAATTATTAAATAGAACTTTGCATAACATGAATCTTACCGTGTGCCCAACCTCTGTTTGAGATTGGTTCGATTAACCAGTTAGAAAACCTGTCCATCCATTTTCCAAGTATCTTGTTGGCGGGAAATTCCTTTAGTTGTATTAATCTCTTGTGTAATAATGCTGGCTCTAGTCTAGCCGTGATTATGTATTTTAGGCTGTTCAAAATACCTTTTTAAAAGTAATTTAGTTTATAGATTTCTTGGATTAGTAATATACCACATGTACAATGAATCTGATCTGAGGAGACACACGTCTCCATATATGGTCTGTATATATTGTGCTATTTAAAGAGGTTGTTTTTCTTGGAATCTGTTTCTTGTAAAGGTTTCCCATTATACAAAGAAGCCAAAAATATAAAATATAGGATTACAGAAATGATAAAAAAATATTTAGTTCCATGCAGCACTGATTACTAATACAGACATATCAATAGTCATAATTCTCTTGAATCATTCCATCTAGTGATAACTTCATCACATTTGAAGTTCCCCAGCCTACTTCTTATATAGAAGTGATTCCACTATGGGCCGCCTGATACATGTTTGTAAGTAAAGCAAAAAAGCAAGCAATGAGGCAAAACCATGATGCACTGCAGGTGGAGCAAATGTAACATGTGCAGAGAGTTAGATATGGGTGGGGTGTGTCCAAACTGAAATCTAAGTTGCAGTGTAAAAATAAAGCTGTCCAGTATTTGTGGGCTACAGTACATGCAGCCAGTATTTACCTGCACAGAAAAAATATAACCCTCCAAAATTTAAATCTCTCTGCACATTACATCTGCCCCACTTGCAGGGCACTATGGTGTTGCCCATTTGGTCGCTTTTTGCTTTACTTACAAACATGAATCAAGCTCTATGTGAGTAAGATTTTGTACAGTAATGCAGACATTTCGGAATTAATGTAATATGGTAAATATGCTACAATTCCCTGCGATCAATCAGGTCTTTGCTTTCATTAGACCATTTTGCAGTTGCACTAGAAATATCAATCCTAATACCTCATTGGTTGCAGGGGCTGGCTGGGCAGGGGGGCAGGGTGCCATCTGCCCCCCGGGCCAGTGCAATTTAGGCAGGGTCGGACTGGCCCACAGGGGAAACCACCAGTGGGCCCTACTGCCTGTGGACCCTCCTCCTCCTCTAGGGATCAAGTTCCAGGCAGAGGCAGAACTCTGGGAGGCAACGGAGTCAGCTGCCGCCGGGCTCCTGCTTTGAAAGGGGGCACCTCTCCTCCTGTTCCATGTGTTCAGCGACATTAATCAATTAAGTTAATTGACAGCAGCAGGTATTTCTTCCGTAGCCGACTTCCACACTAGTCACTGCACCTTACAAATCACACCCTCTTTATTATAGATACACAGGAAGCAGACACCTTACTGATGAAGCTATTTGCTCCTATAAAGGAAACATGAGAATTCTAACTATACGAAGTTATTTCTCTGACAATGACACGTAACTTCATATAGTTAGAATTCTCATACTTACTATGCAAGAGCAGATATCTCCATCAGTAAGGTGCATGCTACCAGTGTAAAAGGTTGTGGGTTCTAATCCTGGATGTGACACTTGCAAATTAATTGTCAGAGAAATAATCAGCATTGTGAGTGACTGAACAGATCTATGTAGTGTGTGGCTGCACCCCTACATAGATCTGCCTAGTTGCAACGGTTTTGTAGTAGCTTCATATAGTTAGAATTAGAGATGAGCGGGTTCGGTTTTACTCAGTGTTACCCGGATCTCAAAACGGCATCTTGTTGGCTCACGGATGATATATAGGGGGGGGGGGGGACCAATATTTTTCTTGCCTCTGGGATAAACTTACGCCACTGGTTCCAGACTATCCTAGTGCACTGGATTTATGCATTATACATATGCTACATTATACTTCACAATAAATTGGTTTGTTATATATTTACCAAGGGGCACAGAACATGTAATGGTTATCCAAACCTCTGTGGTGTCTGGCCACGCCCCCACTGGAACCTGACTACACCTTTAAGCATGGGCCCCTACAGCAGCATTCCCCCGGTGGACCCTTCACACCCCAGGACGACACTGAATTTAGGTGTTCCAGGGCCACATGACTGCAGATTCCCTGAGAAAAAAATGGGCCGCTTGCTCGAGTCTGCCCCCCAGGCTGAAAGTTGCCAGCCAGCTCCTGATTGGTTGCAATGTTTTATAGCATCTTTGTACCAGCTGCACTATGTTATCACACAATAACCTCACAGTTTTATTAAATCCCCCTCTCTTTCCAGAAAGGCACACCACCAAAGGACATACTGTAGCTGCAGAACACACTATGGGGGTCATTCCGAGTTGTTCACGCATTGCCGATTTTCGCTATACTGCGATTAGTCGCTTACTGCACATGCGCAAGGTTCGCAGTGCGCATGCGCTTAGTTATTTAACACAAAAGTTAGGTATTTTACTCACGGCATAACGAAGCTTTTTCATCGCTGTGCTGATCGTAGTGTGATTGACAGGAAGTGGGTGTTTCTGGGCGGAAACTGCCCATTTTATGGGAGTGTGTGGAAAAACGCAGGCGTTCGAGTTGCAAAACGCAAGAGTGACTGGAGAAATGGGGGAGTGGCTGGGCTAACGCTGGGTGTGTTTGTGACGTCAAACCAGGAACGAAAAGGACTGAGCTGGTCGCAATGGCTGAGTAAGTCTGGAGCTACTCAGAAACTGCAGGGTAATCGTTACGAGAAAATTAGCGAAGCTTTCATTAGCAAATCTGCTATGCTAAGATACACTCCCAGTAGGCGGCGGCTTAGCGTGTGTAATGCTGCTAAAAGCAGCTAGCGAGCGAACAACTCGGAATCACCTCCTATGAACACAAACACTGCAACAGAATTTGTCCACTGGATATAATGATTACACAAGTTAAAAAAAAACTGAGTACTTAGAACACTACATATATCAGCAAGATATGTCCACTTGACTTGTTCATAATATAATTATTACATTCTGTAGGGAAATCTGCCTGGCAACATGATACCACCCAACTGTCCCAATCTGGGCAGAACGTTACAGATTTGAATGGACTATCCCGTCATCAACACAATTGTCGCAATGTGTCAGCGAAGTATTTACTCTGCTGCACACAGGGAGGCGTGGTCATTGTCACTATGTCACAGTCATACCCCCAGCATGTCACTGCCACGCTACTCTCTCCCTGATTTGTAATCTCCCAATGTTGGGAGGAATGCAGCATTACTTAACCACCAGGCATACCCATAAGGAATTTGTATTCTCTGCAGACACAGAGTAACATACCCGTCTCTGTACATGATCATGATACAATTTTATTACTCCACACACACACACACACACACACACACACACACACACACACACACACACACACACACACACACACACACACACAACATTGTTGTATTAATATATATATATATATATATATATATATATGAGGAGTAATGAAATTGTATCATGATATATTATAAGAACACTACACCTAGCCAACATCACCTGTCGATTGGCCAGCAATGACAATGTATGCATGCATTGAGCTGTAAGAATAGTGAGCTGTGTCAGGTAGGTCGTACATTGGGGGTAATTCCAAGTTGATCGCAGCAGGATTTCTGATAGCAATTGGGCAAAACCATGTGCACTGCTGGGGAGGCAGATATAACATGTGCAGAGAGAGTTAGATTTGGGTGGGGTGTGTTCAGTCTTCAATCTAATTTGCAGTGTAAAAATAAAACAGCCAGTATATTTACCCTGCACAGAAATAAAATAACCCACCCAAATCTAACTCTTTCTGCACATGTTATATCTGCCTCCCCTGCAGTGCACATGGTTTTGCCCAATTGCTATCAAAAATCCTGCTGCGATCAACTTGGAATTATCCCCATTGCTCCTTATATAGCACTGTCATGCACTATTAGATTAATTGAAGCCTAATTTATCTTGAGAATATCAAAATGCATGCTGACGATGAGCCGGAGAGCAATGCCCTATAGTTTGTAACACACAGACTGATCCTTTGCTCACAATATAGAGATTTTGAGCCTATTTTTGTTGTGTCATTGACATTTATTGCTATTTTCAGCTCTGCGTGAACCCAGAATGAACATACAGCCCTTTGTAGTAATGTGAGAGTATATCACTGCAAGAAATTGTATGCAGGTTCTGAGGTCAAGGATAATTCTGTTTAAAATGAACTTGTGGTACTAGATGGAGTTAGCCTCTATCGCAAAATATGACTTACCTACCACTTGCCTTCCCTCCACTCTATCAGAGGAGGGGTGGAATGTTTTGCTTATCTGACTATTGTTCAAAACAAATGACAATTCTAATAATCTGCACACAATGCAGGAAGCGTTCTAGTGACCAATACACACTATGCACCTCTATGCAGTACAGTGAGCTTTATACAGTACATAGAGCATTCTAGGGAACTCTATACAGTGCATAGAGCATTATAGTGACATCTGTACAGTATATAGAGAATTTTAGCGACTTATATACAATACAGACAGGGCCATCTTAACGTATGGACACACTGGCCAGCTGCCCAGGGGCCCCACAATTCTAGGTGCCTTTGAGCAATCTGCCCGGCTTCTCTAATTATGAATTACACACAGTCAGAGCAGCCAGGCAGCATTTTCTACCTGCCTTCCAGTCTGCAGTCAGACAGAGAATGGCATGCTGATTGGTGGATGGCTGGAGCTACCCGCTAATCAGAGTGCAGCATTCTCGACCTGCCTCCCAGCCTGCAGCCAGACAGAGAATGGTTGTCAGCATGCTGATTGGTGAATGGCTGGAGCTACCTGCTAATCAATGTGCAGCATTCTCGACCTGCCTCACAGCCTGCAGCCAGAGAATGGTTGTCAGCATGCTGATTGGTGGATGGCTGGAGCTACCCGCTAATCAGAGTGCAGCATTCTCGACCTGCCTCCCAGCCTGCAGCCAGACATAGAATGGTTGTCAGCATGCTGATTGGTGGATGGTGTACACTGTACAGTATATAGAGAATTTTAGCGACTTATATACAATACAGACAGGGCCATCTTAACGTATGGACACACTGGGCAGCTGCCCAGGGGCCCCACAATTCTAGGGGCCTTTGAGCAATCTGCCCGGCTGCTCTAATTGTGAATTACACACAGTCAGAGCAGCCAGGCAGCATTTTCTACCTGCCTTCCAGTCTGCAGCCAGACAGAGAATGGCATGCTGACTGGTGGATGGCTGGAGCTACCCGCTAATCAGAGTGCAGCATTCTCGACCTGTCTCCCAGCCTGCAGCCAGACAGTGAATGGTTGTAAGCATGCTGATTGGTGGATGGCTGGAGCTACCTGCTAATCAGAGTGCAGCATTCTCGACCTGTCTCCCAGCCTGCAGCCAGACAGAGAATGGTTGTCAGCATGCTGATTGGTGGATGGCTGGAGACAACCAGTCACTGTATGGAAGCATGTTGAGAGACAGCTGGGGACTGAAGGAGGGGTCAGTTATATATTGTTTTAAGAAAAATGTATTCCCATTAATGGGTCGGTAGGGGCCCCAGTACATTGCTTTGCCAATGGGCTTCAATGCTGAATACAGAAGCATTATATGTCACCCTATTTCTATGCTTTACAGTATGTAAGTAATTCTTGTAACTTTTATACATGATACCAGGGTTGACACCTCCTTATCTAGAGATTATGGTCCAGACTATTCATTTGTATTATACATTACACATGTTACCTTATACTGCACAGGACTATAGTGTATTTTGTACAGTACATTGCTGTACTTAATCTGGTACATTATCATGCATGCACTAACAGTATTTACTATATATATTTATCAAAGGGCCCAAACCATGTACTCTTTAATGGTTAGCCAAGCTTCTGTGGCAGATAGGCACACCCCCTCTGGAAACTGACCACACCCCAAAACATGGGCCCCTACTACTACATTACCCCGGTGGGCCCTTCATGCACCAGTCCGACACTGCATGATACAGATTTTGGAATTTATCACAACCTGATTTGCCTTTTTAAGTATTGCTGCTTTAAATCTGCAGCAGTGGGGCACTCAAGTTGGATAATGCCGGTTCTTGCAACTAAGCACCCAGTTTAAGGCACGAGTACCAGCATTCTCCAACATAGCAGCGCGTTGAATTGAATATCTGCGGTACCTTGTTCCCGGCACTATTAACAGTTCACTGAATTGAATTGATCCCAATGTATTGGATTTAGGCAAACTGTGATTTTTTTACTGCTATGGAACTGCAAGTCTCAGCATGCAGCAAGCCGTTCCAATATGACTCGATTTATATATTTTACTGCAGATTTTATTTCAGGTTTACAAAACATGCTTTTTCTCTAAGTTTCCACTAGAAAAGTGGATTGTCATTGTGGGACTTGTAGTTCTACAATAGCTGGAGATTTACAGCTGTTTAAATATTCCATATATGCATTTGTAGTGCAATTACCTACTCATCCTCTTATGAATTGACTGGTTTTAATTGTAGTATTTGTAGAGATTTGATATGAGAACTACAGAACGCTCACCGCCCCATCTGTCTTTTGCTAGTAGTGACTGACTAGAACTGCATACTCCTCATTATTAGTCATGGAAACTTCTAGTCGGAGACCATGAATAATTGTGGGAGGAAAGGTTAATCGCCACCAGTATTAGATGAACATTTCAGAAGGCTGAAACTCTTTTTTTTCTTTTTTTGGAATCCCTCCCAAGATTTCCCGCGCTGTGGTGAAGGAAATGTCTCAGAGATGGGATGTCCCCTTAAGGAGGGACCACCACGCCTCAAGTCTGCCAGATGCTCTGCATCTTTCTTAACCATTGCTGCACCCTCCTCAATCTCTGTAGCACCGCAACAATCTAAAGCCTTTTTAATGTCCCAGTAGATTGAAAACCATGATCTCATAATACACTTATTTGGTGCCACACAATCATTTGTGGGTCCTACACCAAACCTGGCGTGTTTGCTCCATCTGCAATCAGTACCAGTAGGACAGAAGTCATTTTTTACTATCTGGTACATTAGTCTGACATATATACAGTCACTTTAGCCTCATTTTCCAAATCATATAACTGCCTGGGCAAAATCATTATAAAGTCATTTTCTGGGGGAGATGTCTTAAATCTTTGAGAAAAATAAAGTGGAGAAATTTCTCATCATAACCAATCAGTTTCTGTCATTCTACAGGCTGTGCTAGATAAATAATAGCTAGAAGCTGTTTGGTTAGTATGGGCAACTTCACTTTATCTTTCTCAAAGGTTTGATGCATCTCCTCCTACCCTGTGCTGCTGGATCCCATTGAAGTTGCATGAGGTTCTAGACTAGAGTCATGGGGGGTAATTCCAATTTGATCGCAGCAGGAATTTTGTTAGCAGTTGGGCAAAACCATGTGCACTGCAGGGGAGGCAGATTTAACATGTGCAGAGAGAGTTAGATTTGGGTGGGGTGTGTTCAATCTGCAATCTAATTTGCAGTGTAAAAATAAAGCAGCCAGTATTTACCCTGCACAGAAATAAAATAACCCACCCAAATCTAACTGTCTCTGCAAATGTTATATCTGCCCCACCTGCAGCGCAAATGGGGGGTAATTCCAAGTTGATCGCAGCAGGAATTTTGTTAGCAGTTGGGCAAAACCATGTGCACTGCAGGAGGGACAGATGTAACATGTGCAGAGAGAGTTAGATTTGAGTGGGGTGTGTTCAATCTGCAATCTAATTTGCAGTGTAAACTTAAGCAGCCATTATTTACCCTGCACAGAAACAAAATAACCCACCCAAATCTAACTCTTTCTGCACATGTTATATCTGCCTCCCCTGCAGTGCACATGGTTTTGCCCAACTGCTAACAAAATTCCTGCTGCGATCAACTTGGAATTACCCCCATAGTGTTGCGCCCTTGAACAAAATAACTCTGTAACTTTGGTATTCAGCAGAACTTATTGCATGGCATGGCTCTCTGTATAAAAAGCAATGACACATTTGCATGTTATACACTTCTGTTTCCTGCTGATAGTAGTTACTAGGAAATATCTCCATCTGTTGCTAACTATAAAACATAAAGCATATTTTTCATTATTAGCCATGGGTACACATGTGGATAGAGCTCCCATGAAATGCTTATGTGCAATGGAGGATGGTTTGGGAAGGAGTGCAGCTGGCTGGTCCCTGCACCTCCCCACTCCCCCCCCTCCCCCGGACTGAGCCAGAATTCTGCCTGTGATCCTTTGTCTAAAGAGCAGCATGACTGGATGATGCCTCTGTATGGCTGACTCTATCCCACTGCAAAATGATTAGACTAGACGCAGATTGCTTGTCCTTCCTAATGCATATATAAGGTGGCACTGGCAACTCATAAAAGTATAATACACATAATTATCTTCCAATAAGACACTTTTTGTCTTGATATCTGATGTTGAGATGACAATGTCACTGGAAACATAAGACTAATGTGGAACAACAAGTGCCAGCATGACTGTGCCAGCTACACACTTTCATGGCATTCTGGGACTTGTAGTTTCATATCAGCTTCAGATACGCAGTTTGGTGGCTTCTGTCAACGGAGCACAATGCTTAGGAGCAGTTTCCACAATCAGATCGTGTGATTATAATATGATTAAAAAGATCTTAAATGTTTCACGATGTGCACTGTGCATGGTGGAAAGTGTTACATTGTGTCTAGCATGCACTTTGCTAGGACTACGTATCGCAGCTGAATTTACTGCATGTACGTTTTTGTCTGCTGCCTCTGGTCCGAGAGAGAAAAGAAAAAAAGAAAAAAAAAAAAAAAGTAGAACTAGCACAAACTTTAGATGCTGCCAGGAGAAAAAACTCTTCGCTCCAGCTAGGGTGGGTGTATGCATAGCCCATCCCTGCACGATGCTATTGGCTGCGCATTAGAGCAGGTCCTCTAGTGGGATTGCGCATTGGTCGCCTTTGGCATCGCTCAGTCCCCTGCACCGTTATCTTCTGTATAAATACCACCCTTAGTGCCAGGGCTCTTTCCTGCTAAAGCATTGGCTGGAGTGCACAGGGGGACCAGGCAGCACCATCTATTGAGCTCTCAGGATTTACAAAAACAGCAACTTTACAACAGCCATGGCCACGAAGTCTTCATACAAGAGATTGTTCGGGGGCAACCCCAGATCCAGCTCATCTGGAGGGCGCTATGCCACTTCGAGCAGCAGCAAGTACTCCCTGGGCAGTGCCTACCGCCCAGGTGGTGGCATCAGCAGCCGGACAGTCTACACAACCTCTTCTTCCCCGGCTGTCTTCAAGTCCTCCTCGGTCAGGCTGAGGAGCAGCCTCCCCCCAGCCAGGATGCAGGACAACGTGGACTTCTCCCTGGCAGATGCCATCAACCTTGAATTCAAAGCCAACAGGACCAACGAGAAGGCTGAGATGCAGGAGCTGAATGACAGGTTTGCCAACTTCATCGATAAGGTCCGATTCCTGGAGCAGCAGAACAAGATCCTATTGGCTGAACTGGAGTCTCTGAAGGGGAAAGGGACCTCCAGGGTGGGGGACCTCTATGAAGAAGAGATGAGGGATCTCAGGAGGCAAGTGGACATCCTCACCAATGAGAAAGGCAGGATAGAAGTTGACAGAGACAACCTCAACGATGACCTCCAAAGACTCAGAGAAAGGTAAGTCATCCTACTGAATTACACCCTAGAATGTAGATCATCACACATTTCATAATGAACCCATTAGCCTTTATGTTGAGTTCTGTGTTAACTTTCCTTAATCCATAAACAATAGATATTTCAGATAATTCAGTCTGCAGAGGTCTGTAGTGGAGAGTTTAAAATGAACTTAATACAATGTAACTCAGAGGTCTGTATTGGACAGTTTAAAATGAACTTGATACAATGTATGGCTTTGCAACAAAAATATGGAAACAGTTAACTTTCTGGATTCTATACATGTCATGCTGGTAGAAGTGCCCCAGCCTTGTATAACTGAGGCCACATGATAAAAATTTTTTTATTTCAATGTTGTCAAAACAAGGGTAAAAAAAAGTTACTTGCCAAAAGTTTGTTAACGTATGTAGGTCAGACTTCTGGCTCTCATTAGGGTTAATGCTTTGGCTCTGAGCAAAGGGGCAGTTTATCCATCAGTGTTTAGACTGCTGGTCCAGCAGAAAAGATGAAAAACTCCAGCCATGCAAGATAATAGCAGGACAGGGAATGGAGAGGGCAGCCAGGGGTTCTAGCTGTACCATAGTCAGTATCTTGGCTACAAAACTGTCTGGTATCTAGCTCCACGTCTGGATGGGTGTGGCAGGTCATTCAAGCTGAACTATGACTATTATCTGTCCCTAATAGTCCTGGTGGAAGCTGCAAAGTTCTTGCTGTTATATAGATTAATATTTAAAATAATCATGTACGATACAATGGTATAATTACTTATTGTCGTTTATATATTATCATTAATTAATTTTATATATTGTTTAGTCTTTCACCTTATGCTGTAAATATTAGACCTATTATATTAAGTACAATAAATTGCGGTCAAGATAATTTCACAATATTAAAGGGAACGGGTACACAAGTTCCTTAAAGAAACTGCCTGCAGAGGTATTGTTCCCTTAAGAGCTGCAGATGTTCAGGAAGGGAGGAGTCACAAATTAAGTTTTAAGAGTATTAAGCTCCTCCAGATGTAACACTACGGATGTGCCAGTGGTTGTTCCGCACATTTTGGGGGTTGGGTTTACCAATTGTGTAAAAGTTATTAGTGCCAGTTAGTGTAAGTAAGCTTTGCAAAGGGGTTATAAAATTCAGGTAGTCCCAGTTTTTTGTTTGTTTTATTACGTCTTTTTTTCTGTAAGCAGTGTATACACTTGCATCTTTGCCTTTACATTGTGTTCAAATATATATTTTATCCTCATTTAATTCATTTTAACTAACAATGTGGTGAAGACATCATGCAGTACTGGTTTTCACAGATAGGGGGACTTTTCAGTGCAGTTTTCTGAGCAATTGAGTTTCGGAACTTGTGATCTGTTATCTTTTCATCCTGTGTGATGCTTAACTGAGATCTCTCTCTGCTTTCAGGCTGCAAGATGAAATGATTCAGAAGGAAGAGGCAGAGAATAACCTGCAGTCATTCAGACAGGTTTGTGGCTAAGGAAGTGTGACACTCAGGAAATGGTGCTCACCACCCATTCTTTCCTGTCTGCTCAGTAATGCTGCCTCCTGTGCAGGGCCCACTACTGGCCTACACAGTGGAAGGGGTTAATCATGCCTGTCAAGTTGCACAGGCCGCATGTATGAGCATCTGGTTAAACAGGATTTCTATAATTCTATCACTGTACAGGATATTCCCTGGAGCACAAACTTCATCATTCCAGCTCCCAGTTAGAACTATGGGGGTCATTCCGAGTTGTTCGCTCGTTGCCGATTTTCGCAACGGAGCGATTAAGACAAAAATGCGCGTGCGCATGCGGTTAGTATTTTAGCACAAAACTTAGTAGATTTACTCACGTCCGAACGAAGATTTTTCATCGCTGAAGTGATCGGAGTGTGATTGACAGGAAGTGGGTGTTTCTGGGCGGAAACTGTCCGTTTTCTGGGAGTGTGCGGAAAAACGCAGGCGTGTCAGGGAAAAACGCGGGAGTGTCTGGAGAAACGGGGGAGTGGCTGGCCGAACGCTGGGCGTGTGTGTGATGTCAAACCAGGAACGAAACGGCCTGAGCTGATCGCAATCTGTGAGTAAGTCTCGAGCTACTCAGAAACTGCTAAGAAATTTCTATTCGCAATTCTGCTAATCTTTCGTTCGCAATTCTGCTAAGCTAAGATACACTCCCAGAGGGCGGCGGCCTAGCGTGTGCAATGCTGCTAAAAGCAGCTAGCGAGCGAACAACTCGGAATCACCCCCTATGGGCCTAAATCAGACTTGATCACTCCTCTGCAAATGTGCAAAGGTTTTCAAACAGATAGTCGCTGCCAAGAAAGAGTGAAAATCCGCCCCGTGCTAGTCTGCGTACGGCGGTCGAAAAGCTTTGCAAACGTCGGTCAGCTGCAAATCCGTTCGCAACTCACTCATTATTTAATGATTTTTCCAGTCTGTGCAGTCTATGCGTAGCCCAGGACTTACTCCTACAATGCGATGAGAACAGGCTGATTGGGGCCGGAGCTGACGTCACACACCCGCCCTGAAAACACTTGGGAAAGCCTGCGTTTTTCCTGACACTCCCAGAAAGTGGGCAGTTACCACCCACAAACATCTCCTTCCTGTCAATCAGCCTGCGTTCGCCTAGCGATCAAAAAAGATGCTGATTTCTTTCACACTTTGGCCTCGCACGTGCGCATTACAATCTGTACGCAGGCACAGTCGATCAATAATTGGCCGCCTTGCGAATTCGCACAACCGTGATCATTTCTGAATTAGGCCCTATGTGCTGTCAACATGTACAGTTTTAAGTTGTTGCTACTGCGTTATGTACAGAGAGCAGTTATTTTGCATTAGGTACTCATCAACTCTCCCGTACGTGGGACACACTTTGTGGCTGATGCAGTGTTGAACATACGCCAATCTGCGGAGCTTACTAGACAGGACCACTACACGGCACATATTAGACAGGACCACTAGGCAGCACACAGTACATACTAGACAGGGCCACTAGGCAGCCACAGCACATACTAGACATGACCACTATGCAACACACAGCACATACTAGACAGGACCACTAGACAGCCACAGCACATACTAGACAGGACCACTAGGCAGCACACAGCACATACTAGACAGGGCCACTAGGCAGCCACAGCACATACTAGACATGACCACTATGCAACACACAGCACATACTAGACAGGACCACTAGGCAGCACACAGCACATACTAGACAGGGACACTAGGCAGCCACAGCACATACTAGACAGGACCACCACACGGCACTTACTAGACAGGACCACTAGGCAGCCACAGCACATACTATACAGGACCACTAGACAGCACACAGCACATACTAGACAGGACCACTAGACAGCACACAGCACATACTAGACAGGGCCACTAGGGAGCACACAGCACATACTAGACAGGGCCACTAGGCAGCACACAGTACATACTAGACAGGGCCACTATGCAGCACACAGTACATACTAGACAGGGCCACTACGCAGCACACAGTACATACTAGACAGGGCCACTATGCAGCCACAGCACATACTAGACAAGACCACTAAGCACCACACAGCACATACTAGACAGGACCACTATGCAGCCACAGCACATACTAGACAGGACCACTATGCAGCACACAGCACATACTAGACAGGACCACTACACAGCACATACTAGACAGGGCTACTATGCAGCACACAGCACATACTAGGCAGCACACGACACATACTAGACAAGGCCACTAGGCAGCACACAGCACATACTAGACAGGACCACTAGGCAGCTCACAGCACATACTAGACAGGGCCACTGGGCAGCACACAGCACATACTAGACAGGACCACTAGGCAGCTCACAGCACATACTAGACAGGACCACTAGCCAGCACACAGCACATACTAGACAGGACCACTACACAGCACATACTAGACAGGACTACTATGCAGCACACAGCACATACTAGGCAGCACACGACACATACTAGACAAGGCCACTAGGCAGCACGCAGCACATACTAGACAGGGCCACTGGGCAGCACACAGCACATACTAGACAGGGCCACTAGGCAGCACACAACACATACTAGACAGGGCCACTATGCAGCACACAGCACATACTAGACAGGGCCACTATGCAGCAAACAGCATATAATAAACAGGACTACTAGGCAGCATGCAGTAGATAGTGGATAGAACCATTGTGCAGCACATACTAGACAGGACCACTAGACAGCCACAGCACATACTGTACTAGACAGGGCCACTGCAGCATGCAGCACATACTAGACAGGACCACTGTGCAGCCACAGCACTTACTAGATAGAACACTGCACATACTAGACAGGGCCACTAGGCAGCACACAGTACATACTAGACAGGGCCACAAGGCAGCACACAGCACTTACTAGACAGGGCCACTAGGCAGCACACAGTACATACTAGACAGGGCCACAAGGCAGCACACAGCACTTACTAGACAGGGCCACTAGGCAGCACACAGCACATACTAGACAGGGCCACTAGGCAGCACACAGCACTTACTAGATAGAACCACTAGATAGAACACTGCACATACTAGACAGGGCCACTAGGCAGCACACTGCACATACTAGACAGGGCCACTAGGCAGAACACAGTACATACTAGACAGGGCCACTAGGCAGCACACAGCACATACTATACAGGGCCACAAGGCAGCACACAGCACTTACTAGACAGGGCCACTAGGCAGCACACAGCACATACTAGACAGGGCCACTAGGCAGCACACAGCACATATTAGACAGGGCCACAAAGCAGCACACAGCACTTACTAGACAGGGCCACTACGTAGCATACAGTACATACTAGATAGGGCCACTAGGCAGCACACAGCACATACTAGACAGGACCACTATGTAGCACACAGAACATACTAGACAGGGCCACTAGGGAGCACACAAAACATACTAGACAGGGCCACTATGCAGCACATAGAACATACTAGACAGTGCCACTAGGCAGCACACAGTACATACTAGATAGGGCCACTACGCAGCACACAGCACATACTAGATAGGGCCACTACGCAGCACACAGCACATACTAGCCAGGGCCACTATGCAGCACACAGAACATACTAGACAGAGCCACTAAGCAGCACACAGAACATACTAGATAGGGCCACTAGGCAGCACACAGCACATACTAGACAGCATGCACTACTGGCTACGGTAGGGAATTGGCATTTGCAAGCACAGTTATATTAATGTAAGTGTAAATAAAGCAGGGAGAATTAGACATCTTGTATTTCTGTAAATAAGGTACTATACAAGGCCGGGCTCTGATTAACATTCTGTGTGTATGACCACACAATGGAACATCCATCAGTGTACAGTCCTGTAGAAAAGGACTCTAATGGTCAGTCTGTTAATATTCTCTGATGTATAGTTAGCTCTCTACAACAATATTGTAAATGATCACATTTACATACAGACATACATTCAGTGTCGGACTGGGGTATGAAGGGCCCACCGGTGTAATGCAGTGGTAGGGGCCCATGTTTCGGGGTGTGGCCACTCTCCAGAGTTGGTGTGGCCAGCTGCCACATAGTCCTGTGCACTACAAAGTTACATATGTATAATGAATAATTTTGAGTGCACAGTCTAGAACCTGATCCCTAGAGGAGGAGGTGGGCCCCTAGGCAGTGGGGCCCACCGGTGGTTTTACCTGTAGCCCTGTGGGCCAGTCCAACACTGCATACATTCCATGTTTTATAGGGCAACTAAAACCTTTAAAAACTTTTTTTTTTAATTTTTTTTATGCGAGATACGGATTAAACATCAATGATTCCCTGCTGTTGCAAAAAAAAAAAACCCACCACACCCACAGTATGAAGTCATCCAATTAAGCGGGTTTGCAATGGTCCAAAAATCTTGGCAAGAAAGAGAGCAAGTCCTTTCAAGACTGCAGGGACATCACTGGTCAGGCCCGTATATTTGAATCCAGCAAACTTTAGCATTGTAAACAACTTTACAGAGAACGGCACAGTACTTGTGTGTATTATTTAGGCCTGAATTTCTAGAACAAGGACTGTTACATAATATTACAACCTCTTGCTTGTCAAACTATTTAAAAATGAGCCTATCACCCCTCCCCCCAAAAAAACAAAAAACAAACAAAAAATATTATGCTGTTATCAACCAAGTTTTAGCCTTGATTTAAAATGTTTTGATTACTTAATCGTACTCCACTTAGAACTAAAAGACATATAGGACATTCAAATGCATATTGAACTCAGGGGTCTCTGTTGCTTTGCGGCGCAGTTATTCATGCTCATTACAGCTAGCAGTCACAAGTCACTTACTCTGCAGGCCGCAAAACAATGGCCCAGTTTTCTGCAGAGTACACGACCCCCTAAAAATCAATTTATAGTTCTGTCAGGCTGACACACAATAGGAAGCCACTTGTGTGAATGTTAAGCAGTTTCCAGGCTCTGCCCTCACCCCACTTCTATTCCTTCACTGAAGCATCCCACCTCTGCCAAGCACAAAAGTGTTTGAGGCTGGAGGGAGCTCCAGCAGTAGAGTCATGATCCCATCTGTTTCCTTCCCTGACACAAGTCTTGCTGGTTTCTCACGCTCTCACTGTGGAATGCAGATCCCGGAATTATACCAATAGCCTGGAATAATAGCTCTTTGTGGCCTAGTGGCATTCTATCGCTGGCAGCGTTTCATTGTGTGCTGGATGCAGGGGGAACCCTTTCTTTTTATTAATTTCTTGAGGAGCAATGAATGTTTCATTATGTTGCTTCCTTATTAATGTGACAAATGGCAGGATTATTCTGTGTTTGCTGTCTTGTTTAAATCCTGCAGCAATCTTTCCGGATTGTGGCTTATTCTGGTTATAGAAGGGAGCAGGCCGTATTTATTGCATAACTTTCTGCCGGGGATTCTCCAGTTTATGTGGATGAAAAAAAATATTAAGTTGTGCAATCTGAAGATAGCTGATGTGGCAGCGGTCCCGCCCATACCAAATCCTTAACCCTTTCCATTATTGCATAGCGAAATACATGCTTGCCTAAATTCACAATAGTAATGCCAGTTGCATTGCATTTACATGTAACAGCTGTGCAGGGGAGATATATTCAAAAGATGTTTCTTATTATGACATTGATAATTGTGCAAACGCAGACGTTCCTGTAGTTTAATGAAATATAATGATAATTATTATTTCTTAACAGTATTTATATAGCACATATATATTCTGCAGAGAATATTTCACCATTCACATCAGTCCCTCCACCAGTTGAGTTTACAATATATATTCCCTACCACATGTACACTAGGGTTAAAAGATCCTATTAAACCTAACACCATGTTTTTGGATTGTGGGAGGAAACCAGATTACCCCCATGCAAACACAGCGGGGACATACAAACTCCACACAGTTTGGCCGTTGGCAGAAACAAAACCCAAGCTGGACCAGATTAAAGTGTATAGGGGCCCCAGGGCAAATATCTTGTTTGGACCCATACCAATAAAATTGACACTATAATATACTTTCTAACGTTATTGAAAAGTAATTCAAACTCTCAGCAGCACAAATGTGTAAAGATAACACTGTAGTGCCTCCAGTTCACATTATGCCACACAGAAACCCCAGTTCACACTATACATTACCCCAAGACCTCAGTGCTGTGATGCAGCAATGCTAACCAATACACCAACCATGCTGCCCATAATATATAAGACCAAGAAAGCATAAAATTATAGGGCATACTTACTAAGCGTATGCAGTATGGGAAGAAAAATCTTTTAAAGACACACGTTATTATCTTTTGAGTAGGTGATAATGCAGTTAATAATATACTGTCAGTTTTAAATTGGAGGTAATCAGTGACAGAGTTCCATTATATCAGGGACGGGCAGCGAGACAATGGTAGAATAATGGCTGCCACTTGTTGTACTCTGTGCACACAGGGTGCTTGGCAATGCTCTTGTATAAGTAGTCACAGAAGTGATGCGTTCAGAGGAGACTAGCAGTCACACTCAGAGGACATAATTGTCAGCTCTTATGTTAGGAGGCATTTCTAATGTTTAATCCTTCTGAAAGCACAGAAGACGCAGCGTTTGTGCAATGCATTTATGTAGGGGTTTTTAAGAGCTTCTTTTGTTTAAAAAAAAATCTTAACGACTCATGGAATGAAGACTAAATGCTTTCCTCGCCATTCTTCCCCATCCTACGCCCCCTCAGAAGATACATTTAGACTCAATAAAATGTTCTGAAGAAGTAGAATTATTTAGAAAAGATAAAAGTTTTTTTTGTGCCATATTGAAATTTAAAGAGTGTCCACATTCCCGTAAGTAATTTATTGGCCTACATGTATTACTAAATGCGTTGCTGTCTTCCTTCCTTCCTCTGTTGGCAATAGTATTATTTTACAAGACGTTCTGTCATGAACTATGTATCCGAGACAATGCAGAGAGCTGATGTCTGTTGTATACCAGAGCAAAGTAATAAAGTCATGGCTGAAAAGCAGAGGGAAGGACTAAAAAAGAATACAGTATAAAGTAAAGGTTGAAAAGCACAGAAGAAGGCTACAAACGAATACAGTGCAAAGTAATGTCTGAAAAGCACAGAAGAGGTCTAAAAAGGAATACAGTATAAAGTAATGGCTGAAAAGCACAGGAGAGGACTAAAATTAATACCCTATAAAGTAATGGCTGAAAAGCACAGAAGTGGGCTACAAAAGAATACAGTACAAAGTAATGTCTGAAAAGCACAGAATAGGGCTAAACATGAACACAGTATAAAGTAATGGCTGAAAAGCACAGAAGAGTACTAAAGAGGAATAAGTTTGCAGGAGGAACCCCTCTAATTGTGGTGTACAGATCTGCAAGTACACTGTAATAATTTATTATTTATTTATTAACAGTTTCTTATATAGCGCAGCATATTCTGTTGCGCTTTACAATTAGAACAACAGTAGTAAAACAAACAGACAGTCATAGAGGTAGGAAGGCTTAAGTTGCTTGGAGTAATCGTATAATGAGTAATGGAGTTGGAGCCTTGTTTGTCCCTAATTATCTGCAGAAAAATCTGGCTATCACTAATGGGAGTCCTAGTGCAGAACGTGTTCTCATTGGTGCCGGAGGTGAAATTGAACTATTATCTTAGTGTAATTGCTGCCAAATACATTAACCAGGCACACAGACACATAAACAACACTGGCCTAGGACAATTCAGCTATATTTTTAGATAACATCCCAGGTTTCATTGGGCTACAACAGGACTCCTAAAGTGGTTTAAAATAGAAGATAAATTTGAGACCCCAGCTGAGGTGCTGCCCTGCACTCTACGCACTTGTGTTCTAGAACAGTGTACAATACGCATTGCCTTGAGGTAAAGGAGCCCAGTCACAGGCCCCTCGGCAGATACAGGCTAGAAGTAACATTACCGTTTATGTATGTAATGTGTACATGTCACTTGCACACGGATGAGGCACCCATTGTGTGAATTTAATATGTAACCTCTCCATTTACAAAGAGTTAGTAACATGACTGAGGCATGAAGCACAACATGCCTAATCGCCGTTCCTTGTGAATTGATAAGCTGCCTCATTAACATTTGGTCCAGCCTACAAAATGTGTAGACATCGAGTACACTACAAACTGCATGGTTGCGTACTTAAGTGATGTCGCAGATTAATAAATAGCAATCATTTCTTTAATTTTTCTTACACTCAGGATGTGGACAACGCCTCCTTGGCACGCATTGACCTGGAACGCAAACTGGAATCCCTGCAAGAAGAGATTATTTTCTTGAAGAAGTTACATGATGAAGTAAGTCCACAGCTTTTGCTCTTGCAGCCATTTAGTTTTATCATTATGCCTTTGTCTGCTGTAGACAGGTCCATGCCTTTGTTTTATTGATCAGGTAAGACCGATATCTAGCCAATTGCACGGGGATAACTGAGAATTAGTGGGTCCTGGGGTACACTTCCAACAAGAAAATGAAGGCTATCAAGTTAATTAATCTGTTACTTCCATAGTCCGG
Organism: Pseudophryne corroboree; assembly: GCF_028390025.1. Taxonomy (NCBI): domain Eukaryota; kingdom Metazoa; phylum Chordata; class Amphibia; order Anura; family Myobatrachidae; genus Pseudophryne; species Pseudophryne corroboree. The sequence continues at coordinate 102,829,803 of NC_086448.1, forward strand.
CTCTGCTAACCCATGACATAGATTACACTGTGGGTCGTACGGTACTATCCGCTCTAGCTCATTACCCCAGACTCTCTGCTTTTATTTGTTTACATCTTTTCAGTGGCGTAACTAGAAATTTTTCTCCCCCAAGCCAAAAAATTCTTCGGCGCCCCCTCCTTCCCCCATATCCCCCATAATTGGCACTAGTAAAGGGACAAACATGTGCGCGCGCCACCAAAAAGGGGGCGTGGCTTCGTTGGAATGGGCGTGGCTTTGCATAAAGGGGCGTGGTATTGCAGGAAAAGACTACCTTATACCTCAGTTTTGCAACCTGCACGCCCAGACTTTAGCCACCACAGGAAAGAAAAATAATCCTGATTCATGCCGCTTACATTATTTGTCATTTTTCCTCCTTATAGTAATGCCCAGTATACATTATGCCACATACTGCAATGGCCCTTAGACATTATGCCACACACAATAATGCACATGACACAATATGCACACACCGTAATGCCCCCGACACATTATGCCACACACCGTAATGCCTGTGACACATTATGACAGGAATCGCAATGCCCGTTATACATTATGCTATACACTGCAATGCCCCTGATACATTATAGCACATACAATGTCTGTGACACAGTATGACACACACTGCAATGATCCTGAGACATTATACCACATACCACAATGCCCGTGATATAGTATACAACACACCGTAATGCCTGACACATTATGCCACACACCGCAATGTCCGTGATACATTATGCCACACACTGCAATGACTCTGAGACATTATACCACATACCACAATGCCCGTGATATAGTAAACCACACACCGTAATGCCTGTATCACACACCGCAATGCCCGTTATACCCTATGCCACACACCACAATGCCCGTTATACATTATGCCACATGGCAATGCCCCCGAGACATTATACCACATACCACAATGCCCGTGATATAGTATGCCACACACCGTAATGCCTGTGACACATTATGACACACACCGCAATGTCCGTGATACATTATGCCACACACCGTAATGCCCATTACACATTAAGTTCTACAGTAAGGCTTCTAATTACTTTTAAATTACCTGCTCGTTGCCAGGGGTTTCATGCTCTTGGTTCCATGCACGGTGCCAGGGATTTTCATGCTCAGGGTGTCATGCTCGTTGCCAGGGGTTTCATGCACTGGGTGTCATGCTCGTTGCTAGGGGGTAGTGCTTGTTGCTAGGGCCGTGCACCCAGTGTCGCATATGCCCCCAGTGCCAGGTATTCCCCCACAGTGCCAGGTACTCACATGCCCCCAGTGCCAAATATAGCCCCCCCCCATGTGCCAGGTACACATATACCCCCCCCAGTGCCAAATATACCCCCCCAGTGCCACATATGCCCCCAGTGCCAGATATTCCCCCACAGTGCCAGGTACTCACGTGCCCCCAGTGCTAAATATACCCCCCCAGTGCCACATATGCCCCCAGTGCCAGATATTCCCCCACAGTGCCAGGTACTCACGTGCCCCCAGTGCTAAATATACCCCCCCCCCCCAGTGCCACATATGCCCCCAGTGCCAGGTACTCACGTGCCCCAGTGCTAAATATACCCCCCCCCAGTGCCACATATGCCCCCACAGTGCCTGCCACATATGCTCCCCCAGTGCCGCTCTCCCCCGCTCTCCCCCCCCCCGCTCCTTTGTGTTGGAAGGACACGGAGGGCACAGCGCGCGCCTCTCCTGTGTCCCTCTTGGTCTCCGGCGGGTTAAAGGAAGTGCCGGTTCGTGAGCCAATCAGAGCTCACGAACGGCACTTCCTTTATTAGACCCGCTGGAGACCCAGAGGGACACGGGAGAGGCGCGCGCTGTGCCCTCTGTGTCCCTCCTTACAGCAGCGGGGGTTAGTGATAACAGATTGACATGCTCGTCCGCATGTCAATCTGCTTTAAATCAGTGGCGCCCCCAAGCCACCGCGAGGGCTGCGGGGGCAGTAGTTACGCCACTGCATCTTTTCACAATTTATACCAATACATTTTAACATAAATAAAAAAAAAACTTTGCGTGGGGTCTGGGGTTCCTCCTGTAAGATCCCTTCCTTTGTGTTTGTTTATTATAAGGTGGCTGGATTCTGGACTCCTATAAAGTCACTGTTTGCTTGCTATAGGTTACATCACGTTAGTGTATTGCAGAGTTGAGGCTAGAACTCACTTCGTAAGTGAAATGTATTTTGATGGCTTCTTTTTTTTCTTTTCTTTTTTTGTAAAGGAAATCCGTGAGCTCCAAGCACAACTCCAGGAGCAACATGTGCAGATCGATATGGAAGTTGCCAAACCAGACCTGACAGCAGCCCTGCGCGATGTCCGTCAGCAATATGAGAATGTGGCTGCTAAGAATCTGCATGAAGCAGAGGAATGGTATAAGTCTAAGGTATGCTATGGAAATACACAGCACTACTAGGCTGAGAAGAAGTAGATCATTGGTGTCCCTGTGTGAGTCTCAGCAACCAGACCCAGGAATCAAGGTCCGTTTCATGGGACTAAGTAGTATTGCTAGAACGGCCAGGTTAGCTGGGAGGTCTCCATGTGCTTAGTAGCTATAGTTTAGGCGGTATCTGTTTACTTCATTGTGAAGTAGGGAGTGGTGTATTTCCCACTAGCCACATGAGGCACATGTTAGGTTTGTTGTCATTACGACCTATTTTTTAAAATATTTTATCTTGCAACTGACGGGAGTGGGACAATGAGCAGCAAATTGTGGTCCAGGAGGTGGTAGTGGGGCATGGTTGGGGCTGCTTTGTCGGTCTCGAGGCATCCAGACAGGCTGGCCGCAAAATGAGCTGGGCAGTAACATGATGGGGAAGGGGGGGGGTAGGTAATGTGCCCAGTGGCGGTCTGACCCCTGAATCCGCCCCTGTAAGTAGGATGAACTTCGCTAGACTCTGGAGGACAAAGAAACATTGTCTTCAGCTGAATTCCATTGTCTTACCACTGTCGGCAGTGACATGCTACCAATAATCAGAAATGTCATTGTGCATATGTGTGTATTGGATTTACTGTCCATTCTTTATGGATTACAACTCGTGTTGTATACATTTATTGTGCTTTCATGCAGCACTTGTGGAGCCATTCGCAGATCCTATGCTGGAGAAGTAAAATAAAGCCTCTTCAAATTCTGGCCTGCTACCCTACCAAATGACAATCTCGCTGTTTTAATTAATGAACGATATGAAACCTCCTAAAAAAGTAACAGCAAATGGTAAATATATTATCCTCTTTCTGTCTGCAGTTCGCTGACCTGTCTGAGGCTGCTAATCGCAACAATGACGCCTTGCGCCAAGCCAAGCAGGAGACCAGTGACTACCGCCGGCAGATCCAGGCTCTTACCTGTGAAGTCGACGCAATGAAAGGATCTGTAAGTACAAATACATCATGTGGGAATGGTGTTCTTGTAATGAATTCTGTGCAGGAACAGTTCCTCCAGCAGTGGCATACAGTATGTGTTCCAATTAAAATGCAAAACGGTATACTGTAGTTATGTGATGGGAATGCTCCTGGTTCTGTTTGTATACGATTTTCTTTAAAATACTCTAAGTAATTAGAACCAGGAATCTTCCAATTTAGCTGCTTGTAGAGTAAGTAGTGGTACATGTTTGTAAGTTGGTGTGCAGGTAGGGCAATCTTTATTGCAGCAGATGGTTGGTATTCCACAACATAAATCATTACTTAGATAAATCAATGTCACATATATTACACATTTAGAACATACTGTATGTCTGTCACATAAAGGCTTATAATGTGCAGTACAGTTTACTCAATCTGTTTTTGTTACTGTTGGATACATAGAGAAGATTGTTGAAAAACAACATTGAAGCATAAGGAATTTGACCGCACTTCAGGGGGCTTTGATATCCTTTTGCTAACGCGTCCCAAAGGCTGTCACATAGCGAACCGTGAGCCTGATTCCAATGTGGGTGGTGCTGCACAGCTGCAAAGAAGCAGCTGTGCAATATCGTACTGCAAATATTCAAAGCAGGAGGCGCCTGTAGGAAATAGACCTCCAAGTATCTGCAATCCCAGTGCTGTGTCTGAGGAAGTAGCATTGGATCACCAATGTGATCATCACCCGTGGCCCGTGAGCAGCCCTCGTTCAGTCTGCGTACGCTGACTTAGACTGGCCGTCGGAACCTGTCAGCTGGACCCCAGAAGTCTGCATCCGATGACACAGTCCCTTTTCCTGGTATGCCTGCAAAACGGGTAAGGTGGAGCTTACTCAGTTGGCTATCTACATGGAAAATCGTGACAGATGGTTGCGATGTTGGATTCCAGCTTGCAACGCCGCTCACAGTGCTGGGATCGCAGTTACATGCAGGAGCCGTCTCTTCTACTGAAATGTCTACTGCATGCCCCTCCTGGAGATCGGCCGAAATTACAATGCCGCTTGCATACAGCATTGCATTCTCGTCCATCTCTAAATCAGGCCCTGAGTGTTTTACTAGGCTTGGTTGACAGACACCCTTTAAACATGAGTTGATTTTAATGCCCATGTGTACAAGCCCTTAGAAAAATGTACCCCTAACTTTGAAATATCATTGTTCTTGTAATAAATCAATGATAAAAAGGTGAATCGATGAAGATTAGGGTTCTATGTGCACAGCTGTTAATTGCTCAGGCATATAATGTGGGCTGACACTTCAGCTATGGTTGTATAATGGAAGTATACTATCACAGGAGAAATATTATAGAGAGATAGAGAACATCCTCATCTGAAAGCAGCCTAGTTGAACAATTATTGGAGACACATTAAGGCTGACGTTTCCTTGGGTGCATCCATTTCAATGTATAGCCATTTCGGTCATTGTCTGTGGAGAACTTTTATGAGCAAGTCAATCATGATTATAATTTTTCAGAACGAGTCCTATGAACGCCAAATGCGTGAAATGGAAGAGAACTTCGCCATTGAAGCTGCTAATTATCAGGACACTATTAACCGCCTGCAAGATGAGATCCAGAACATGAAGGAGGAAATGGCTCGCCACCTCCGCGAGTACCAGGATCTGCTGAATGTTAAGATGGCCCTTGATATCGAGATTGCCACTTACAGGAAGCTGCTGGAAGGAGAAGAGAGCAGGTAACATGAGCTGTGCGGCTGTCCTGCCGCTAGATCTAAAGGTTCTCGTTATCTGACCTAATTCCTGTTCTTCCTTTCCTTTCAGAATTTCCATCCCAATTCAGTCCTTTTCTAGCATGAGCATGAGAGGTAAATACTATATATTACTACGTTTATTTTTTAAGTAATTTTTGTTCAGCTATTGTTGGGGGGAAATGTATCAAGCCTTGAAGAGAGATAAACATCTCTATCCATGGCTTTTTGCATCCCATCCATTGTGTAATAAAATAAGATTAGTTTTAGATCCAAGATATACAATTAGATTTAGTGCATCTAAGATGGCTACCTTCTTTGTAATATGGTTTCTCCTGGTAAATAGAAAGCGATTGAGTACTATTTGAAAAAAGTGCCATATCTATATGTATAAATAAATATTCTTATTATTCTTATAATAATAATAATAATAATAATAATAATAATTATTATTATTATTATTATACATATTTTGTTTGATTAGCTAGAGAATGCCATCTACAAGTACATTTATAAAATAATTAGTCCTCCTTTGGGGCTCATATGCAGCTCATCTTGAACCTCTCAAAGCCAAAGAAGCAGTGTCATTTTGGCATTTGTGAGGTGGAAGATGGAAGACCAATGTCCTAAGTCATCATACAGTGATGTTGAGCTGGAGACTTCATGGGCTGTTCTTGTACAATTGAGAAACCCTGCAGATCTGACATTAGTCTAAGGGGTAAATTTACTAAGATGAGTTCTATTTAAGATGGGATGTTGCCCATAGCAACCAATCAGATTCTACTTCTCATTTATCTAGCACCTTCTAGATGATAATAGCTGGAATCTGATTGGTTGCTATGGGCAACATCCCATCTTAAATTGAACTTCCATTTTAATAAATGTACCCCTCAATGCATTATTATTAGAGTTTGGATTTACTCGGTTCTTAACTCCAAAATTAACGCAAGTTTGGCTTTATCCGGATTTTTCTTATTGGCTATCCAAAATATGTGCTATCCGAGAGCCAATAAGATGCCTTTTTGAGGGACGGGTAAATCCGAACCAGCACAGCTCTAATTATTATTTGTGTTCATTTAGACACCTATAAATGAGGAAATATATGTACAATACATATAATTGTAATGTTAAATACTGTATAAAATTTCATTATCACCTATAGACAGTGGAGTCGGCCATTTTGTGAGCTGTACATGAGAATGCAGCCGATTAATCATGAATCAGTGACATCACTCACACTCTTTATGGCCAGTATTCACGAATCATGGACAATAATTATGAGGCACAGGTTCCTAGTGAGTTCACTGGCTGCATTGTCATAAATATGGGCTGATCTCACAAAATGGCTGCCACCACTCTATCTACACAACAGGTCTAGGTAGCTAGGAATAGTCTCCTATTTATAGTACATTCTTATTCCTCAGTAATGGCTTCATGTAATAGATATGGAAGATAGCAGTACGAGATCGCTTGGTAATAATTATTTTGTCACATAATGTATAGTATTTGTTATTTAACTCTGTTCCGTTTCTTTACCTATTTGTATAACCAAATATTTTATTTTTCAGAATCTAATCTTGACTCACTCCCAGTGTCCAGCAATAAGAGAACAGTTCTTATTAAGACTGTGGAGACCAGGGATGGCCAGGTAGGTTTTACCGTGTTTGTGCCAACCACTGTAATTACAAAGTCATCATTCATATGCCTTCCTATCTTCTGTATTTAGTGGAAGCAGCCATTACTTATGCTGAACAGATAAGAATGCTTCCTGGCCATTTATTCAATTACCCCACTGGTTCCTAGGTTATTGCTTATATGGCCGTGTATATTGGTTAATCTTACAAGATGGCTGCATGTCGGTGATGGTTGCATCGTAAGATTTCCTAATTCAGTATGGGACAACCATTTATCATTTCTTTACAATGCACTTGTTCCTTAGATAGCTGAGACCTTCTAAATACCTGCACAAAGCCAACTTTTTGTTCCTCTACAGTACACTAATTACAAGTTCCAAAGTTTACCGTCTCTCAGAGTCAGATGTATCACCAGTCCACTGACAGAAGCTATGTACATTTTTAAATGGAATTATAATACCCGAGAACTTCCTTTAATTGGAGACACATGCACTGATATAAGAAAATCAGGGCTCTTTTTGCATGTATGCGGCCCCAAAATGATTGACTTGCCCGTGAATGATGTGGTCAAAAATAGATATTTTTCCTGAGTATAGCCAAAGATCTAGTTGGCCAGTGACTGAGGTAGGCCTTTGTGTGGCCACATGCCATCCGTACAAACAGGCCATTATTTGATCTGGGTACTAAACTCAGTCCCAAGTCAACTGGGTGTCTAATTGGACCAACCTGGGAGCTGATCCTTGTCTCTCCACATTCAGGTGGAAAGGCTGGATCATCTGAGTAAAGCCATCTTATTTTGCCTCATTATAGGGACTTATTAACAATTCAGTTTACCATGTATTGACTGCAACTTTTCTCAATGAATAAAATTAACATGGGTAAAGCGGTTGGTTATTTGGTGGTAAAATGTGCTACAGTGGCATGGTCTATGATGTGAATAACAAATATCAACATTTTTGATCATCGGCACTGGTTCTACAACTTTATACTAATAGTATAATTATTTATTTTTCCAGGTTATTAATGAAAGTTCCCAGCACCATGATGACTATCAGGAGTGAAGTCTGAAGTCTATCCTGTTGGAACCAATTAGAAAACCTTGACCAGCAACATAATATTGTCCCTTGTGTTTAAACTTTGAAGAACATCAGCTTTCAAGTGCCTTTGCTGTTAATCCAAGAGCGGGAGATAGATCCTATAGGGCAGAGTAAGCCATCCTATGGCTCCCCATGCACTCATCTTTCCACCACAGCTGGGGAGACATAGGTTGCCTAATCCTGCTGTAGAGGGTAATTAGCCATTGGGTTTTTGGAGAGTGAAGTCCTTTTTGGACGACAGTGGTTTTACTTCAGTCTAGTTTACGAACACTATTATAGCAATATCTTGTGCCGCAATACTGTTTTTAAAGTATCCAAGAAAAGCTTTTTACTTCCCGGCAACCTGTCAGAGCTTCAATAAATCTTTAGAAATAAAATCTGTTTTATCTCTTTGTATCCCAGTCCTATTATATTATGCATTGCCTGGTTATATTTCCTGCTTAATGGACCTAATTCAGACCTGATCGTAGCCGTGCAAAATTCCAGCCACGCAGCTGACGCGGCCCGCCCCCCGCACGGTCCGGGCAACGAGCGAACAACTCGGAATGACCCCAGGTCTGAACTGCGCATGACAGACAGCCAATGGCCATCTCAGCCCTGCGATCGCCTCTGCCTGATTGACAAGCAGAGGCGGTCGCTGGGCGGGAAGGGGCGGGCCGGCAGCTTTCGGCCGCCATTTAGGGCGCGCGGTCCGCGCCCCCTAAATGGCGGCCAAAAGCCGCCGGCCCGCCCCTTCCCGCCCAGCGACCACCTCTGCCTGTCAATCAGGCAGAGGCGATCGCAGGGCTACGATGGCCATTGGCTGTCTGTCATGCTCAGTTCAGACCTGGGGTCATTCCGAGTTGTTCGCTCGTTGCCGATTTTCGCAACGGAGCGATTAAGGCGAAAATGCGCATGCGCATGGTACGCAGTGCACATTCGCTAAGTATTTTAGCTCAAAACTTAGTAGATTTACTCACGTCCGACCAAAGAATTTCCATCGTTGAAGTGATCGGAGTGTGATTGACAGGACGTGGGTGTTTCAGGGCGGAAACTGGCCGTTTTCTGGGAGTGTGCGGAAAAACGCAGGCGTGCCAGGATAAAACGCGGGAATGTCTGGAGAAACGGGGGAGTGGCTGGCCGAACGCAGGGCGTGTTTGTGATGTCAAAACAGGAACGAAACGGGCTGAGCTGATCGCAGTGTAGGAGTCTGGAGCTACTCAGAAACTGCTAAGAATTTTCTATTCGCAATTCTGCTAATCTTACGTTCGCAATTCTGCTAAGCTAAGATACACTCCCAGAGGGCGGCAGCCTAGCGTGTGCAATGCTGCTAAAATCTGCTAGCGAGCGAACAACTCGGAATGACCCCCAATGTCGGGGAGATGGAGATACTGGGATAGCTAATGGTGAGATGATAACCGTTCACCTTACTTTGTGTAGGTACGGCTTTCGGGGGTAATTCAGACCTGATTGCTGCTGTGCGTTTTTGCACAGTGGGCGATCAGATCCAAACTGCGCATGCGTATGCACCGCAATGCACAGGCGCGACGGACGGCAGCAAAGCAGATCGCCAGTCAGTTACAGGTTTGTGCGAAGGATCCATTCGCACGGGCATTCGCAAGGAGATTGATAGGAAGACTGCGTTTGTGCGTTGCAACTGACCGTTTTCAGGGAGTGTTTGGAAAAATGCAGGCATGTCCAGGTGTTTGCAGGGAGTGTGTCTGACGTCAAATCTGGTCCTGAACAGGCTGATGTGATCACAGTGGCTGAGTAAGTCCTGGGCTGCGCAGAGACTGCACAAAATCAGTTTGTGCAGCACTGCTACACATGCGTTCGCACACTTGTACAGCAAAAATACACTCGCCTTGTAGGCGGCGACTATCTGATCGCAGGACTGCAAAAATCGCTGCCCAGTGATCAGGCCTGAATTACCCCCTTCTTTCGCTATAAGGTGTGGCACTGGGCATTGGGGGTAATTCAGAGTTGATTGTAGATGTGCTAAATTTAGCACATCTACGATCATTTACTCTGACATGCGGGGGCCCTGCAAAGAGCTAGTCCACCCCGCATGTCAGACCCAACCCCTCCCCTTCCTCCCTGCACAGGTACAAAAGCATTGCACGGCGGCAATGCTTTTGTATCTGGCGAGTAGCTCCCTACCTGCGCCGCGTTCTAGGTCGCATTGGTTGCATGTGATGTCACGCAACCACCGTGGCCTTCCCCCTCCAACGGTCTGGACATGCCTCCATTGTCTGTACCGCGCCCTGCCAACGGCGTTCTAACGCCGTTGGCATGCCCCCTCCCGCCCCGCGCCCGTCTCTTCCTGTCAATCAGGCAGAGGCGATCGCAGCGAGTGAGATGCTGATAGCATCTCACTGGGCTCCAGGTGTGAGCACTCACAATGCGGCCGCTGTGCGTGCGCACTTCACAAAGTGATTCAGACTGCGATCACTGCCGCTGCAGCGATCCAGTCTGAATTACCCCCATTGTGTGCTATAGTTGCACTAGTTTTAAACAATTTCAAGAAATACTCTGCAGCTGTGCAGTCCAACACATCTTGCCTGATAGTCTGTCAGTGAGATGGACACATCTGTAGGGTCTTCTTTGCTGTGCAAACAGTCTCGTTTTGCAAAAGGACTATGGGCCTAATTCAGACATGATCGCTCGCTGGTTTTTTTTTGCACTGCTGCGAACAGATAGTCGCCGCCCATAGGGGAGTGTATTTTCACTTTGCAAATGTGCAAACGCATGTGCATCCGAGCGCTACAAAAACACTTTGTGCAGTTTCTGCGTTGCCCAGGACTTACTCAGCCACAGCGATCACTTCAGCCTGTCCGGGACCGGAATTGACATCAGGATCCCTTCCTGCAAACGCATGGCCACGCCTGCGTTTTTCCAAACACTCCCAGAAAACGGTCAGTTACCACCCACAAACGCCTTATTCCTGTCAATCACCTTGCGATCAGCTGTGCGAATGGATTCTTCGTAAAACCCATCGCACAGCAACGATCCGCTTTGTTCCGGTGCATACGCATGCGCAGTTCTGACCTGACCGCAGCGCTGCAAAAAACGCCAGCGAGTGATCAGGTCTGAATTACCCCCTATACTTTTTTACCAAGTCTGAGCTGGTTGTCTACGTCTCTCGGCCTATACTCTTATACGAAGTGTCCTTTTAATGAAGAAGCGCTTCCCAACCAATGTGATGAAAAGCTCACAAACAACAAAAGTGGCAGATGGAATATAAACAGTGGCATTGTCCCTTCCAATGCATGAGAAACGTAAGGTATTAATGAGCATATATAATACCACCAGGTATTTTAGGAGCAGTGGCGGAACTAGTGAATGGTGGGCCCAGGTGCAACAATATGCATTGGGCCCCCGACCCCCATGGGATGCATTTATGTGACTGGCGGTTGGGAGACCACCGGTCACTATACCGACGCCGGAATCCCGCCAAATTGAAAGCCCGACAGTCGGCATGCCAACTTACAGGGACTATTCCCACTCGTTGGTGTCCACGACACTCATAGAATGGGAATAGAACCAATGGTGAGCGTAGCGAGCCACTGAGCCAGGGGCTTCGTTGCGCTTGACAAACCGGCAATCTAAACACCGGGATCCTGGCGTTGGTATGGTGACCGGTGGTATCCCAACCGCAGGTCACCCATACCCAACCCACCCCCACCATAGCTTTTCCACAATACATATGCATCACGGCATACCTAATGGGAGCCACTGTACAGAAGAGTACTACTGGGTAAATGGGACTGGTTAATTCCGGACAGCAGCAGCTTTGAAATCAGATACCCACCTGCTGCCTGTGTGACACAGGGAGCATCCTCTCAGAGCTCCACCTCCAATCTTTGCAAAGCGTAGCACGACCCCCACACAGCAACATGTATCAGCCCACCCCTGCTGATTATACAGGGAGCAGAAAGCTCTGAACGCTGCCTGACCAAGCTGAGCTCATTCATAACAGTAATGAGCTGGCCGTGGTAAGCGCGGATCTGTCCCAAAATCCCAGTGGCCCAATCTGCCCTCCCCCTCTGCCTCCGCACCAGCCTCCCCTATCAGCTGACCCCATATATCCCCTGCATTTCCTCCCAAAACAGGTGCATTAATCATCCCATTAAACCAACAAGGTCCCAGCCATGCCTGCTTAGGGGCAAACTCTGGAGATGGGCAGTTTCACTGTACTTGTCTCTAGCAGCAGCTTTCTAACTGCACTGCTGCGAGGAGTGCTGTCACAAGAGCTAGATCAGAGTAGCTCCGACCGGAGTGCCCCTGGAAACCAGGGGGCCTGAGGTACTCACCACCTATGACCCGCCATTAGTATGGCTCTGCTCCCCGGCGCCCAAGCAGAGCACAGACAGAGGAAGGGGGCGGAGCGGAGAGAGCGGCACCTCCTCTTCCCTCCAGCCGAGTCCTGACTGCAGAGCAAGTTCGGCGTTACATATTACTAGGATGAGACAGTAACGCCGAACTTGCTCTGCAGTCAGGACTCGGACGGAAGGAAGAGGAGATGCCGCTTTCCCCTCTCCGCTTCCAAGTTGAAACAGCGCAGCACAGTGCCGACGGCAGGTTATGAGTCAGTGTGACTCATTGTTATGCTGGCGGCGATGGGCCCC